>NC_143555.1:108256500-108867250 GCF_054136105.1 Typopeltis vanoorti | reverse complement strand
ATCAGTATCAGACCGACTAACTCAGTTTCTGTTGAAAAGCCTATAAAGATCATCTAAGACGGAATTTGAAACAGATAATTACCAACTAAAGGAATCTCCAATGTCGACTGAGCTTATATTTACCTTAATTATACTAAAATATCGCCTAATTTGCAATTATTGGTCTAGCGAATATCATTTTTTAACTGCGAAGGAGATGGGGAATGCAAATAAGAGATTTCATATGAAACTTGGATATATTTGAATTTCTTCTTCGCTCTTTCTTAGCCTCAAAAGTAAGCAGAAAATAAGAAATTGATTTATTATTGCTCTATGCCTTCATAAGAAAGTGATGTTTATAGGAATCCATTGCAATGTCCAGCACTTGCTTTATAATTCTACTTCTCAAAAGACATTGACAATGGCTTCTTCCATCGTTTTCTCACGGAATTTCAACGCATCAAGCAATATAATTTGTTGTCCTGCATGCAAAGTGATATGATACAAAAGGGTTACTTTATTCCTTCCCATTTGCATTGACCTTTTGTTTGCTTGCTTTCATTTAAAGTACATCCACCTCTCTCTTTCGCTTTCACACCACCACCGAATTGCATTGTCTTCACACTAAACAAAACTGACAATCATAATTTATATCCAATTAATTACGTATTTCTTTTTTTCGGGAAATGGTGTTCTTCTACTAGTATACAACAATCCCTTCGAAGATCTCTGTTTCGAAGAGTTTAGTTGCTTCTACGGCAGAATTCAGAAATTGTACCAATATTTGAAAAATTGGTATAAGACGAGAGAGAGAGAGAGAGAAATCATTTGAGTGAAGTATATGCAATAAAGAAAGAAAGATAAAATAAGGAACCCGTGTTGCAAGAACGCACCATCAGTATTGTATCCAAGTCATAATCTTTGATTATTGAATAATCAAAATACAATGCACAGAAAAGATTGTATTTCTGAAAGCAAACAAATAAATAAATGATTCTCCGCAACCACTTACCTGATCATGAAAAAAAAAGCAATCGAACCATCCAATTTTGCATTCGCATTTTATTTTCACAGAATGATTGGAATGTAACGAGGATGATTGATTGGAATTATTTGAATTATATTCTTTAATTTCCCGATATGCACCTTCAAGAGGTGCTCAGGTTGCTATGACAGCATTACACAATTAAGTGTACATTATTATTAATCTCCTATCCTCCACATCAGTCTATCACATGCGAGCACTCCAATATTGTAATATCTGAGATTTGGCGCATTAAGGCACTTCTCGCTGAATAAATCCACCTAAACTCTGGTCTTCCTCTGGATCATTTTCCTGCCATCGTGGCATCAAAAACCTCTTTTCTAACCGTTCTTCTGCTATTTTATTGAGGTGCACATACCACTTTAGATCAGCTCTTCTGACACATTTCTGAATGCTAATAATGTCAAGTTCCTTTGTACTCTCTTCATTGTAATATGATTCTGCCACTGATGACATCAGCTCACTCCCCAATTTTTTTTCTCAGAACCCTCACATCTATGGTCTCTAATCTTTGATCATGTGCTTTATTTCTAACCCAATTCTAAGATTTAGAACTTAAAACTGGTTTCAAGTTCTGTCTTGTATAATGCTAGTTTGGTGTTTTGACTGATTTCCCTTTCTCTCTCTATGTATAAATTTATTCAGCTGACTACCTACCATACGAGATTTGCTTACTCTGTTGTCTATTTCCAGATTTAACTTACCATCTTTATTAAAAACCGTGACTAAATAACTGAAATATTTTACGGTTCTATAGAATCACCATTCAGAATGCAGCTTAAGATTTCTATTATCTTGCCTATTTTCATAGGCTTCGCAACCATATGCCTGGGGAAGGAGTGTCCTAGATTCGATTCCTGTCGGTTCAGTGAGGAGCTTAAGGATTTTCCTCTGCCATAGCCAAGTTAGCCAGTCTTGGGCATAGACAGCTGGAGATCTTTTCTCCAGTTTATCCTGGGTCCCCCCCCCCTTCCCGCAAAGCAGGCACACCGGCCCCATGAACACACGCTTCGACAGACATGGGATACCACCGGGAATAAGGAACAACCAACCTATTCCGCGGGATTATCGGTTACGGAATCTTACGCGGTAAATGTGTAGGCTTATGCGAACGCGTAACATGACGATGATGATGATCTTCATAGATATCGTACTTTTTATGCTGATTTTCATGTCATTCCGCAATCTGTCTCAGAGGTTTTTTTTTTCCAAGAATAAATCTTACCTGTAACACTCAGATATTCCTCTCTGTGATTCTCATATTAAGTTTTATTCTCTTTTATAAATGGAAAGTATGAGCTCTACTCCGGTCATCTGGAATTCGATCCTGTGACCAGACACTCTGAATTATGCAGAGCAGTCATTCCAAAACATTTATATCCTCATACTTAAGCATTTCTGGTCGAATACCATTTACTTTACCTGCCTTGTCACACTTCAAGTTTTTGTTGACTTTTTCCACTTCAAGTATTGATATCTACCATGGGTGGGCAAACTGCGGCTCTCGAAGCTGCTCTGTGCGGCTTCCGAGACAATATTGGTTTTCATTGCCATTTTTCTAAACTTTTACATTAATAATTTATAGTAGTATAGTATGTACCAATATTACAATATTTTATTTCGTAAATGCTTTAAAGATAAGTACAAAATAGATATTTTGAAACTTTACATTTTTAGCTTTTAAATGGTACCGGCCAAAAGGGTTGTTAACGTGGATTTTATTATCGTATTTGGTTTTTAAAACGTGTTTCGAGATTTTATGCTTGCCTCTGCGTGATCACAATTCATGCATTGCACACAAGTTACGCACTAGTGAATTTTAGTGTAGATAAGTACTTTTCTGATTAATAAATAATTAAGATTGATTTTAGTGAAAGTTATAAAACCCTTGTTTAAAATGACTGAGCAACAGAAGCGTATAAAACGGAAATACGAACAACTGAAACAATCCGAAGGAAACTTAAACACTTTATAATGATTTTGAGAAACTAAAAAAGTTAAAGCCATGTTTTTAATTTCTTGTAAATCCTTTTGTGATTGATGTCATCAACGATGGATATTCTGTTGTTGCACTTTTTACCGCGGATGTTGCGTCAATGGAGATAGGGCTTATTGAAATACAGGAAGATGTGGGTCTGAAGCTAGTACATAATTATAAGTTCATCTGTAATTGACCTTTGAAACAAATCCCAGCAGCAAAGTATCCCAATCTTCAAAAAACTGGCTTCCGACTACTCTCTGTTTTTGGGACAACTTACTGCTGCGAATCTCTCTCTTCTCTGTAATGAAATTTGTCAAGTCAAAACATCGTACTATCCTCGCTAACAGCCATCACCGAGCATCTTAGCTTTGACATCCTACCAGCCAGATTTTAAACTATTAACTGCACAAATGAAGAATCAATCAAAGCCTTCAACAAGTAGCGATTAAACATATTCTTCTATATAGTTGTGTTTTTTATTATTTATAAATACAATTTTAAAATACTATTTTATGCGGCTCTTGAACATTCAAAAATGTATTATATGCGGCTCTTATTACCCAAAAACTTGCCCACACCTGATATATATTTGCATTATTCTTGAAAAATGCTGTAGTGTGGTTCTGTCACTGATTGGTTCAATTAACAGTCTTTCAAAGTAGTTACTACAGACTTGTAGGATATCCTTATCTTCAGTATTCATTTCACTTTTATCATCTCTGATTACTTTTAAAATACTCTTTCTTTCACATCTTAGTTTCTTCAGTACTCTCCAGAACATTGTGCCACCTTTCCTGATATTTGTTTCTTTTTTATATGCTTACCAATGTCTTCCGATGAGGTTTGTTTAGCGACTTTTATACAGCTTAGCTCTCTTACATTTTTCTCTGTAATCTTTTAGGGCGCCTGCCAACTTATTTGCTAGAAACTTTTGGTATATTTTTTTTCAGAACTGTTTCTTTAACTTCTCGTGTTCAGCATGGGGTTCTTATTTTTTTATTCCTATACACAGCTTCACCATGTACATACATAACTGAATCAATCAATGTCTTCTTCAGAGTTTGCCACTGAGACAAACAAAATAGTTTGAAAAGAAGAACCAAGGTTTGGTTCTTCTTTTCAAACTTTTTCAAATGTTCTGCAATGAGGTTTGTTTAGTAAAATCTACACGTTTACCGTAAAATCTGCTCAGCATTAATTCTTGCTAAATCTTTCTTAGATATTGTTTTTTTTTCTCAATGTAATATAGATTTTTATCCTGCTTAGCATTAAGTAGTAGTCACTTCGAGTTTTAAATCTTCTGTAGACTCTTGTATCTTGAACCAGCATTGAAATATCATGCTGGTTCAAGATACAAGAAAATAAGAAAATAATATACAAGAAAAATTAAATTTCTTTTTTTTTTACTTCTTTCCACCCAGATTTGTGCACATCTTCACGATGGAGTAGTGTTAGAAACGACTAGTCCGTGTTCTTAGCGGAAATCCAGTAAATATTTACCGTTATTATTAGCTTTGCCCCTTTCTCCAAATTTTCCCAAAATGTTCCTATAGTCTGCTGGGATTCATTTCCCTCTTTGCTGTTCAGATTTCATATCAAAGACCAATTTTTTTGATTTTCTTTGTCAGCAGGCTGTTCCAATACTAACAAAAATTCCTCCACTTGTTCCTTAGTAGAACGTTGTGTGGGACAATAGGCACAAATAAATTTCATTTTCCATTTCTTCATTTTGAGGAGTACCCACATCACTCTACTTGAAACTGCCTTTCAATTAAGAAATTTATCTTCACAATAATTCTTTATTGGATTATCTGAACAGTAATTACTTTAAAATTAATATCTCCACGACCTGTTAGTAAAAATAATCTATGAGTAAAAATGTTCTTACTTACTCCGAAATGTCTGCACATTCAGCTACTATTGGTTTTCAGAGGTTTCGCAAATATTTCTGATAAACATGCTGAAAGATTGAATGGACATCTCCCCAGAGGTGGGCAAAAAGTTAGATGTTACAAAAATAAACATATTGATGTGATGGAAAAAAATCATTACCTTAACCTCTTAACTCGGTATGGTTTTAGTATGGTTATTATTTCTGAAGAGCATGATCTGTTTTACTGAGTACATCCCTGGGTAGATAATCCCATTTATATAATTCAAATCTTCAAAGCAGAGTTCTGGACTATTAGGTAAGAGTGATTAAAGAACATTCTTTCATAACATAATTCGTATACTTTCTAAATGTTCATATGTTTTGGCTAATAAATGGAGTTTATAATAAATACGCAGTTTATAATGAACGTCATTTAGCAGTTGACAAAGAATCTGAATGTTCCTATTGGTCGATGAGCATGTAACAAATTGCACATAAGGAATCATGAATCATCCACTGGAAAAATTGTGGAACTGATGAATTCTAAATAATGTTTACTATATTCTCCTTACAATACTCCTCATTGCAATCTTGGATTTTAAAGAAGTACAGACTTTCCAGAGATATATTTATCTTTATAGATAAATTTCGTTGATATCAAATTCAGGTGTTGTTAAGAATAGAATAGATAATATTATTCCACTAGGAAGGAAGACAGACTAAGAAACATCTCACGATGGATGCCTTAATGTACTTAAATGGGGGAAAATGGAATGTGAAGTACCCAATTTAGGAAATCAAAGAAATGAAAAATATGAAACTTGACGCACAAAACAGCGATTTGATGGAATCTTTAGGACAGGTGTTAAATCTACTGTCGTGAAGTTGTGATCCAACGTATTGCCAAACTGATATAACATCTTGTACGGCTATTAGAACCTCTTCAACACCCAAAATCGTAAAAGGTATCCTTGCATTCCGTAAGTAGGATTTCAGAATACAGTGTTTAGCCGTAGGTCTAGAAGTAGATCTTGTATGTAAATTGCATGTGTCCTCCAGGCCTGTTTGCGGGATGAAAAACCCGACTTTCTAGGAAGAAAAACCCTGTTACCCCGTATTGGACAGGCTAACTCAAGCTTCAGTTGAAATGACTCGATAAAGGTTATTTGCGTTCTTACAAATTTAGATACTTAACTAAATCTGTTAAAAAATCAACATATCTTTATCTAAAATACTTCCCATAATTCCATTTATTCGCATTTGTCCATGTTTATCCCTCTGTCATTAAGCTAGCAATGGCTTTGGAGATAATGGAATCTGTCTTCAAAACGATTGCGACCTTTCATGAATGTGAAACATCCCTTACCTACCAAAAAAAGAAGTTCTGAATAAAAACGGTTAATTATTTTCCTCTAAAACATAATTAGAATTTAAAATAATAAAATGATTTTAGCAAGAATGATATTTGAAATAATTAAATAGCAAAAGTTTGTAATAAACTTAATACACCAATTTTAAGAATAAATAGATATTCTATATAAAACTAAATGCAAAGGACTGGGGTGGGGGAGCTAGGAATCCAATACCCTTGGAGGGTAATGGATCGCAATGCTGTAGCCAATGAAGTTCTAACTGAGGCTCGGCTATTGCTGTTACCCTCCTGCCATGATCAGAGCTTTAATAGCTCAATAACACCTTATCCCTACACAGTCCTCTACAGATAACGGGGAATATGAAAAGCATTTTTCTTCGCCCCTTTAAGCCAGTCCTTATAAGGACTGGGGTGGGAAGCTTGTCTTGGCGAGATAGAGAAAAAATGTCCTTTTTAGGACTTCCAGGGTAACAAATGGCAATGCTGTAGCCAATGAAGTTTTAACTGAGAGTCGGCTATTGCCGTTTCCCAGCCATGACTAGAGCTTTTAGCTCAATAACACCCCATCCACACAGATTTTCTTCATTCAGATGACGGGATAAAGAGTCAAGGACTCAGTCCATCGCCCAGTTCTTTTAAGAACTGGGGTGGGAAGTGAGATCGATTCATTCAATCCAATTCCCTTGGAGGGTAAGGGAAGGCAATGCTGTAGCTAATGAAGTTCTAACTGATGCTCGGCTATTGCTGTTACCCTCCTGCCATGATCCGAGCTTTAATAGCTCAATAACACCTTATCCCTACAGATAACGGGGAATATGAAAAGCATTCTTGCTTCTCCCCTTTAAGCCAGTCTTTATAAGGACTAAAGGACTGGGGTGGGAGATGTCCTTAAGTGTATTATTTTTAAAACCGCTTTTGAAAATAATACACTTAAGAATTCACTTTGAAAAAAATCACGTGGAAGAGTGCGAATTTAATTCTCAATCTGACTATTAAGCGCTTGAAGGACAAGCGCGGTTTTCTAAATTCGCGACTGTGAATTCTGAGAGATGAGATTTTGCGCGATTTCCAACGGTTACGAATTCGGAGTCTTGAGGTTTGATTACGGCTTTTGATCGATTGACTCTTGGTTTTTCGGATTAGATTGAGGGTTGAATTCGCGATTGAGGAGGATTTCGATTGACGAAGTACGAATTTTATTCCTGTAGACTGGAGTGACTGAGACTGCAGGAATTTTGCTGGCAGGTCCCTAGACCTGCGGGATTTTATCAATTGCGAGGAATAGTACCGTCATCACAATGAGCGGAAAGGAACATGACAATTACATAGAATCGCTCGATAGAGGTAGGGTGCTCAGTATTTTCAAAAAACTTCTTATTAAAAATATTTGAATACGTGTGGCCTGGAATCATTAACTGACACTCCTTGTCCGGAGAAGATGATGAGGGCGAAGACACTGCCCACATGGAAAAGAAACTGGATTTAGTGGTTTACACTGCTCCAGATTTTGAAGACGTCCGTGTGCACAAGAAGCGCAAAACAACAACCACAGAACCATCCAAAGACAAAGAAATGGATGAAGATGGTCCAATCGTGGACTCCACTGAGAGAAACGAGAATGATTGGCGTTTCTCTGTCTCCCAAAGAGAAACGCCAATCATTCTCCATGAAAAGTGCAGATAGACGACCATAAGGACCACCATGTCCGATCTGCAAATATCATACAAAACAGCCAAAAATGTAGACAACTGCATAAAGATTCACCCCTCCACAATAATGACTACAGAAGATTGCTCAAAGAGTTAGACTCGAAAGGTGCACAATATCACACCTTCTCCCTCAGCTCGGAGAAAAACCTGAAGACCTACCACCCATCGAGGTCAACAGAAATATCAAAGCTGACAAGAGCCCGATGTCTCTATTCTTGGTAGAAATCCATCAGGGCTACAAAAACATATATGAGTTGACATCAATTTGTAGACTAAAGATCAGTCCTGAACTTCTTAGGCAAAGGGCTTCAACAGGACAGTGCCACAGATGCCAGTAATTTGGCATGCTCAAAAACTATGCCGAGCAGAATGTGGATGCCTTAAGTGAGGAGAGCCACCACACCAACAGCTGCACCAAGCCGAAAACCACTCCGGCTAAATGTGCCAACTGCGGTGGCCCTCACCTGGTCAATTACAGAGGATGTATTCAACACCCGAACAACAGACGGGCGGAGACAGCTAAACACTCTTCCACCTCTAGTACACGAATACCAGAGGCTCCTGCACCACAGCCAGAGACCCATCGGCAACAATCAGAGGCCTTCAAGCAAAGAGACCACCAACGGTAGACAAGAACTTATGCAGATGTGGCCATTTTCAACAAGTAAACACAAGAATAAAATCAGCCAGCAGCACCTACAAAACTGATTGCTGTTATTACTGCCTCTCTAACAAACATGCTACAAGACTTCAGCATGTCAAGCCCTTTAGCAACCTTTACTAAAAGATTGCTACGTGAAACACCAGCCATCCTCGCAGCACTTATAGATGAAAATAAACAAACTAATTCCAGCCTCTGTAGAGATCGTTGCATGGAATACAAATAGCCTCAGAAACAAAATTTTAGAGCTCCAAGCCCTTACTCAGAGATATCAGCCAGATATTGTTCTAATAAGTAAGACACATCTAAGACCCTCGAACAGCCCTAAAATTAGGAGATATCACACATACAGATGTGTGATATCTCTAACCTACATAGGCGGTGGCACAGCCATCTTTATTAAAAATTATATCAAACACAATTCTGTAAATACTCCTCTAAACTCTAACCTTGAGGTCACAGGCGTGGAGGTTTTCACAAGCTCGGCGGGCTGACTGAAAACCTATGCGGCCTACAACCCGCCGTTAAAAACCGTACTACTTACAGATCTAAATGCCATCCTGGGCACTAGAGAACAAATCATTACTGCGGGGATCTAAATTCGAAACATCCTACATGGAACTGTAGAACCACCAACAAAAACGGCAAAATCCTCTTCAACTCTGAAGGCTCCAAATCCGCAGTTGAGGCAGGCCCCCCTCTGAACCAACTCATCACAGTACGTTCGGTACTGCTGACATCCTGGATATAACTTTCCTGCAAGATATTAAACTTCAGTACAGCCTAAAATCATTGAATGAGCTGACATCTGATCACAACCCAATTCAACTCCAACTGGGAAAACAACAAAATCTGTCTCCTTCCTCTCACTTATTTATATCTTGGGAGAAATCACCAAAAGAAATTACCCGTACTACATCGGTCCTGCTCCTCATATAAGTTCAAAAGATGTCGAAACTGAAGACACAAGTCTCACCCAACAAATTAACTCCGCTAGCCACCTCCTACAAATCTGATCCCAAGCCTGGTCGTTTGCCAGAAGACAATATGAATTTGATCAGAGAAATAAACAGAGCGAGGAAAAGGTTTCACAATACTCGCGCACCACAAGACAAAACAGTTCTTAACAGATCAAATGGTGCAGTGAGAGATGCACACTGAAAGCTTACAGAGATCAACTATGGGAAGAAAGTTACCTTCTATCTCATCTACTGATCACTCTATCTGTTGACTACTGAGGAACATCAGAAACAACGGCAGATCATCCCTTCCCCTATATACTTTATGACCAGGGCCTTGTTCAAACAGACGTAGAAATGGCAGAAGCAAAAATTTAGAAGAGCAGTGCAAACCTTCACATGAAGACTTTGAATTCGATCACTTGTATAAAATTCACAGACAGGTCAGACACTCATTAAACCTCCCTGATAGAGGTGCTGACCATATTGCATCCAGATCACCTGCTGAAATATATGATATAAAAAATATAAAGAACAAAAAAGTTCCTGGTCCATATGGCATCACAAATAGGGTGATCAAGCTGCTGCCCCGAAAAACTGCAGTGCACCTGACCATAATAATAAATATAATCTTAAGGTTTCACTATTTCCCTCCCACTGGAAGCTGGCTTATGTAATCCTAATACATAATCTAGGCAAGGACCCACACCTGCCTCAAAATTATCGTCCAATCAATCTCTTCTCCAACTTGGGTAAAATTGCATAGAGAAAGTCATCTCAAGACTTCGAGCTTCAGTAAATGAACTAAACATCCTTCGAGAGAACAACTTGGTTTTCGGAAATACCATAGTACTACTCAACAAATCCTCAGAATAGTTGAATATATCACTACCAGCTACAACTAGAATCAATACACTGGAGCTGTTTTTCTTGATTTATCCAAAATTTGGCGCTTTGGATTACTACATAAACTTATCTCAGCCAGTATCTCATTGAAAATTGTACACCTAATTAGATCATATCTACAGAATAGAAGCATGCAAGTCAAAATAAATGGTACTACCTCATCCCACCGTCATATCTTGTCCAGAGTGCCACAGGGATCTCTACTGGCTATATTACTTCTCTCTGTATAAATGTCCGAAATTCCGCACAACCCTTGTCATCCATCATAGCCCTATATGCGGATGATACAGAATTATTAGTCAGATCTCTACGGTCATACATGATTACTAGAAAGCTTCAAGAAAACGTTTTAAAGTTATGGAAATAGTTCTCCAATTGGAGACTACAAGTAAATCCCCAAAAGAGCTCAGCTATTTTCTTCACGAAAAGATCTATATCTCCTGCAGGAGACGTCTTACTATTCAATACTAAAATTCTCTGGCAGACAGAAACAAAATACCTTGGTGTCGTGCTAGACAAAAAATTAACGTTTAACCAGAATATCAAGACTACGTGTGCAAAGGCATCTAAAGCCATCGCCCAGATCTACTCCTAATTAACAGGAACAGCAAGCTAAACATCAGAATCAAATTGCTTTTATAAAAGCGGATGATTCTTCCTATACTCACTTACGCCTCTCCAGCCTGGAGCCATACCTCCAACACTAATATCCTCATGCAACGTGTGCAAACCAAGTGCTTACGAATGATTCTGAACGCTCCTTATAATATTCCTTATATCTTCTCCTACCTACAATCTTCAGCAACAAAGTTTTCCAAAAAAACATCTATACACCCCAATGATCTGGTTCAGCAAGCTCTAGCCTACGAGGCAACGAATATATTCAAATATAAAAGACCAAAAGCCATTTTCTCTTCCTGTAGCGATGCATAATCTCCATGCCCATCCAGGGGAAGCAAACTGCTCATAAAATTTTTCCCTCACTGTATCCCTAACAGATAGTGGGGAATATGAAAAGCATCTTGCTTTATCCCTAAAGCCATTATTGTCAAATGTATGTTCAATGAGATTATTTTGGTAGAGAGGAACTCAGGGTAACGGATGGCAGTGCTGTAGCCAATTAAGTTTTAACTGAGGCTCGGCTATTCCCGTTACCCAGCCATGACCAGAGCTTTTAGCTCAATAACTCCCCATCCACACATTTTCTTTAATCAGATGAAGGAATAAAGATTCAAGGGCTCAGTCCATCTCCCAAAAAAAAGTATGTTCAATTCATATACTTCTTTCTAGCATGTGATTGAGCACAGACCCGAATCGGATAATAATACACTTAAGAATTCACTTTTAAAAAATCACGTGCAATACTGAAAGCTCTTCAAACTAAATTTTAAAATTTAAAGAAAGAACCGAAGGTGATTATAATCAGATATAATTAGTTTTAAGTTTTCTAAATGTTTCTTAAATTATTATTTTGATCTAATTCGAAATCATTTGCTTTAACATTGGTATTATTTCGTTCTTCATATCGAATTGAGGCAAACTCGTGGAAGTTAATACCAACCAGATATACGGGTTTGTTATCTTCAAGACCAGAAATGACCATATAACTAGAAATTGTGTTAGACTGGAGCTCGAGAGATGATGCTGATCACATCGAAATCAGATTCGAAAAGAAAAAAAGATTAAAAATTTCGCTAAACGTACTAAACTCAAGGAATCTTTGTTTGAGCATGTAAATCATTGGATTACATGTCCATACATATAAATTCAATTTTGTTTTCAACAATGCAACATCATGGTATATGTTTTTCAGTTACTTCGAGCAAAATCGGCCTAAACTTCATTAATACTGAGATTTGTAAAAAAATGAAATGAATAAAAAAAATACATTTTTTATCTAACCTGATGGGTTATCTGGAAACTGCTTTTTCTGTTGCAAATATATTTATTTTTCTTATCTAGTTCAGTCGCCTGCCGTTCTCTTTTGTAGAGAATGCTATCGGTCTCTGATTGGTTATTATTCTCTAAAAATGAAAAATTCGCTTTATTGTTGAAAATCAAATAACATATGCTTTAGTTTTTATTATTGATTTATTATTGCTTAAATGGATTCGAACAGAGATAGACGTCATAACAATTTGTATAGTGCGGTATTGAGAGAGCATGTAATACCCATACTACTCAACATTCTGCTATATAATCTAAAAAAAAAACATTTAAATAATTACATAACATTAAAATACAAACGGTGGATATTCTCCTAACAACATCCTAAACACACCGATAAAAGCTAGCAAAAATAAAATAATGAGAATAATGTTATGTTAATCGATAATCCTGCTGTCTCAGAAGAGCTAAGACTAGCTTAACTTCTAACTCTGAGAGATTATTCCACTTTCTTCTCATGCCCACGCTACTCAGCAACCCACCAGAAAATTAAAAACACATAGACAATTACATAACACTAAAACATGAACTGTGGAAACTATATCAACACAGTTAGTACACTTTGTAACATCTACATACACTTCAGAAGTCACAGAGGTATAGCATCCACCTACATGTCCCCTTTAAAAAGTACCAAACAAGGTGAGCAGTGTATGCAGATCCCATTATTTTCATAAGAGATAAGCTGAACTTCTATGTCAGTGGGATTAGCCCCACTCAATAGGCCTTAATCAACTAATCTTCATAATCAAATTAAGGGGATAAAAATCCCTTATTATTTTACAGCCAGTGCAAAACTCTGAGATCGAAAACTACGATCTAAGAGTTTCATGCCGAAGAACTATCGGCGAATCCAAGCGTAAGTGAACACCTGGTAGTACAACACCAAGGCAACTCGAAACAAAGGTGGAGCAAGCTCCCTCACTATCCTTGATATTTTCTCATAATGTAAAGCACAGCTCCTAGGAGATATAATACTGCCTTACATTATGAGCAGAGCTCGCTACCTAGACCGGTTTCAACCTTTTTTGAGGTCTCATCAGTGAGTAGGTGGACCTGGATGATATCAAAATTTAAGTGAAAAGAACTTACATACCTTCACATTGTGAGAAAATATCAAGGATAATGAGGGAGCTTGCTCCACCTTTGCTTCGAGTTGCCTTGGTGTTGTACTACCATGTGTTCACTTACGCTTGGATTCGCCGATAGTTCTTTGGCATGAAACTCTTAGATCGTAGTTTTGGATCTCAGAGTTTTGCATACTGGCTGTAAACTAATACCGGCTGTAAAAAAAACTCTGAGATCGAAAACTACGATCTAAGAGTTTCATGCCGAAGAACTTCATGCCCTTAATTTAATTAACTTCGCCAGAAAAAATAGCCGTTTGTCTTTTAATCTTCATAATCATCATTACTATGATATTAGCATTACTTTTATTCACGAATTGTTGATGCTGTATATTTATAAAAAAATGAATAAAAATGTAAGAAAAATATCTTAATTGTATACAAATTAAACTAAGTATGCATAACGATGATGGGTTTTATTCAGCGTTATGCACATCACATATATCTGTAGGCACATTACAGATATATATATATGTTAAATCGCATACACAAATTACGAAGATTGAATAATTGATTAAATTTATTATTATTATTACTAACTCAATCAATTAATTCTACTTCAATAAAATGAAAGCAGTGCTCAACACTGAAAATTTTCTATCATAGTTAGGTTTTGTGCATTTTGTGAATTAATATTTTTATATTAAATATTAAAATAATAATATAATAAAATTATAAATATTATTATATTAAAGCTAATTAATTGCTAAATAAAACATGTAAAATGCTTATATTTTTTGTATATTATTCATATCACATGCTAAGAAAATAATTAGTTATAATTTACCTACAATAAAACCGTTGCTTGTTTCTATTGTACGTTTTTATTTGAAATAATCGGAGTTTCAAATACTACATCAATAATTAGCGTCTCATCAAATCCCAAATTTAAAAACAAAACCATTGAAATCATACTGAAACAAATAAAATAATCTTATTTATGGCATAAATGTTTCAATTATCAACGCCACCATATGACTCAATAAAGCTATTGACATGCCCATAGAAAAACACGTTGAATGCAAACATTACAAAAAGAATATGAATTAATATTTCTGCTTAGTAAAAAGAAACACAATGTATACATATATATAGAAATACTACAACATCAGTATTTATACACATACACACGCACTGCTGATGAATAAATTGGAGGAATATGATGCTCCCAAGTCAGTGCAACTGCGTCCGGGTAAAATGGCTACGAGAAAGGAACTAACGTAGTTTGAAAGAGGCGTTGTGATGGATTGCCATTTTGCAGGCCTATCTGTTTGGCAAATTGTCGATGCTATACACAGGAGATCAATTTGGCCCCACAGATGATTCTTCTCACCCAGGCTCACGTCTGTCTCAGAGATGAAATGTTTCAGCTGTGAGCCTCTTCCACAGGTACTTTCAAACTCCATTTGCTGCTAAAACAAGAGCAGCAGTTGTTCAACATCCGTGTAACTGCAAACTCATCGAAACTGCTCAATTTCATCACGCAGCTCTTTAAGAAGAAAGTCAACAGGTGTCTTCTTTCTCAATCTTTATCTGCATCCCACACAGCACTTACGTGCTGTAGGTTCTTGTACCTGTTCATGTGTGGATAATTATGACAAAAAGCAACATCACACACACACACACACACACACACACACACACACACACACACACACACACACACACACACACACACACACACACACACACACACACACACACACACACACACACACACACACACACACACACACACACACACACACACACTATTGTTTTTGCAAGCTTAGATTAGCAGATAGTCGTAGTCCTATGCAAATACCAATTTCAGTTGGTTATTCTCTCAATCCCAGTTTGTTTTTAAGAAAGAGATAGTTGAAAAATACTGGAATTGTGTCAGGATCATCTGTGCTCGTAACTGAGATTTCCACAGAAATTAATGTCTCGTGTACTTTAATGTGTACCTTAATCATGTACAATTCTTGTGTTTTCACTTTAATCATAATTCTTCTGATCTTCGTACGATTATCGATCAAATTCTGTTTAGTAGCAGTGTTTAGATAAGATAAGTGAGTTCGGAATTCTAATAGTCCGCTAATGTCATGGCGACAAAGCAGAGAAGTCCTCTTTTATTCCAGTTTTCATTTAATCAAACAGTATGAACTAATGGATATGTTCAGCTGTGTCAAAATTGATGCTCTCTCTCTCTCTCTCTCACTCACGGCTCAGTATAATTAACGATTGTTGTTCTTGACCCGCATGCGCAGTCCAGCTCTCCCTCACTAGCGCATGCGTACACATAATATTACTACACAGAATGTAGTAATATTTCATTTAGAAGAAATACAATTATAGTGCAAAAAATTAACCGAAATATTTCAGGAGATCCTTCCTAGGATACTTATCGCTTCTGTTTTCTGCTTCCAATTTTCACTTTCTGTTCATCTTTTCCTTGAGTGTGCTCTTCGAAAAATCAAATTGCATTTATTATGACCTGTACTATTCTAATCATTGTTATGCAGATTAGTGTTTTTTGGTATTATCTTAATAACACGAATGTTACGCAATTCAAACGACGATTTACCTTTGATTGATTTTAATCTCAGACTAATTCTTATCAAGAATGGAGACTACTCTTTTCTGCGACTTTCTGAAACTAAATGAAGACATCTACGTCCATAAAATAGACTGTAATGAGGTGTATTTGGCGATTGATTAGGCGATAACAATCATTGATGCATGAGAATCACTTCTGCTCCTGCATTGTTAATGACATTGTTGCGAAAGACAAACGAAAACAGTGTAGTTTAATCGTTAACTTGATTTTGATTCAAGATATTAAAATTCAAATTAGAATTGAATATTTTATATCTCTTACACCAGTTATAAATTAGAATAATAACGGATATATTTTTATGATATTTTCGGGTGTCATCATTGGGTTTTGACTGAATCAATCGACTGTGAGATGCGGTGATTGATTCAGTCAATCCAATACCCTTGGAGGGTAATGGATGGCAATGCTATAGCCAGTGAAGTTCTAACTGAGGCTCGGCTATTGCTGTTACCCTCCTGCCATGATCAGAGCTTTAATAGCTCAACAACACCTTATTCCTACACTGTCCTCTACAGATAACGGGGAAGATGAAAAGCATTCTTGCTTCGCCCCTTTAAGCCAGTCCTTATAAGGATAAGGCATAAGGTGTCATCATTCTTAAGTCATGTTGCAGATGTCATCGTTAATCTTTTATTTTTTCTCAAGTGGACATTCCTTTTCCTTTACTCTCCACTAGTTCTGTTGCACTTTCATGCCACTGCTGAAAGGAAGAAATTGTGCACGCAATTGTAAACCAAATGTGACTTAGAGTTAATAGATTACCAGCAAGCTTTTAATTTACTCACAAAATAGTTTGCGACACCCAAGGAAATCGTATATACCAATTAACTTGAACTTAAAAATATGTCTAGTGTTTCATGCAGGAAGGAGAAATCAATCGACGGTGAGATGCGGTGATTGATTTTATATGAGATGCCCATATAGGGTAACGGATGGCAATGCTGAACCAATGAAGTTTAACTGAGGTTCGGCTGTGGCGGTTATCCTGGGTTAATGAGTTCGCTCTCTTAGGTTTTGCCCTAAGGGAGCACTTTGAGTCTCCGGGGAAAGTGTTCTCCGGCACGGCCCGCTGAGAGGTACTTGCCGGTGAATTATTTTCCTCGGAATATGAGCGGTTCTGCTCAGTGGTCGGGGAGCCCGTCACTGAGTGGAACCAACGCTGAGATTAGGACGGTCTTTCGCCCACTATGGAGTGGCCTAGAGATCGTCCGTATTTTTGAGATTTCACCTTTACTTACATAGTCGGTGATTGATTCATTCAATCCAATACCCTTGGAGGGTAATGGATAGCAATGCTGTAGCTAATGGGGGGGGGGGGTGGGGGGGGGGGGGGGTGGGGGGGGGGGGGGGTGGGGGGGGGGGGGGGTGGGGGGGGGGGGGGGTGGGGGGGGGGGGGGGTGGGGGGGGGGGGGGGTGGGGGGGGGGGGGGGTGGGGGGGGGGGGGGGTGGGGGGGGGGGGGGGTGGGGGGGGGGGGGGGTGGGGGGGGGGGGGGGTGGGGGGGGGGGGGGGTGGGGGGGGGGGGGGGTGGGGGGGGGGGGGGGTGGGGGGGGGGGGGGGTGGGGGGGGGGGGGGGTGGGGGGGGGGGGGGGTGGGGGGGGGGGGGGGTGGGGGGGGGGGGGGGTGGGGGGGGGGGGGGGTGGGGGGGGGGGGGGGTGGGGGGGGGGGGGGGTGGGGGGGGGGGGGGGTGGGGGGGGGGGGGGGTGGGGGGGGGGGGGGGTGGGGGGGGGGGGGGGTGGGGGGGGGGGGGGGTGGGGGGGGGGGGGGGTGGGGGGGGGGGGGGGTGGGGGGGGGGGGGGGTGGGGGGAGAAAAACGCCTGTCAAAATGTGTCGTTCTCAGGTGGGGTACCTATCGTCTTCCTGTCTTTCAAGTCACAGAAGAATGGAAAGTACAATTTGCTTAAGTATGGAAACATTGGAACATTCATCTTTCAGGTGAGCACCTGTGAGGGGAAAGAAATTCACTTCCCACCTAAAGACAAATAGGTTATCATTAACCGATCCATTTGCAAATAGTTCTGACGAAATACTTTTTCCTGTTACCAAATGGTGATTAAATTAATTCATATTCAGTTATTATACTAACTTAATATAACAAATAAGCACATATAAAAGAATTAATGAAAATAAATTACATTTATCAAATAATTTGAAAATGTTTTAATAAAATCTCAGAATAATAAGACACCTATTCATTATTTCAATAACATTTTATGAAGTATTTAGAGCAGGCTACGCTATCCTGACATAGGTGGAGGAGGAGAAAATCGACCGTAAGATGCGGTGATTGATTCATTAATGCCCTTGGGGGTGATGGATAGCAACGCAAAGCTGTACCAATGAAGTTTAACTGAGGTTCGGCTGTTGCTCTTACCCACTTGGGCGATGAGTTTTTGAGTTCGCTCTCTTAAGGTTTTTGCCTTAAGGGAGCACTTTGAGTCTCCGGGGAAGGTGTTCTCCGGCACGGCCCGCTGAGGGGCTTTGTCGGTGAATTATTTTCCTCGGAATTTGAGTGGTTCTGCTCAGTGGTCGGGGAGCCCGTCACTGAGTGGAACCAACGCTGAGATTAGGACGGTCTTTCGCCCACTATGGAGTGGCCTAGAGATCGTCCGTATTTTTGAGATTTCACCTTTACTTACATAGTCGGTGATTGATTTTATATGAGATGCCCATATAGGGTAACGGATGGCAATGCTGAACCAATGAAGTTTAACTGAGGTTCGGCTGTTGCTGTTATCCTGGGTAAATGAGTTCGCTCTCTTAGGTTTTGCCCTAAGGGAGCACTTTGAGTCTCCGGGGAAAGTGTTCTCCGGCACGGCCCGCTGAGGGGTACTTGCCGGTGAATTATTTTCCTCGGAATATGAGCGGTTCTGCTCGGTAATCGAGTTTCACCGAGTAGAACCAACGCTGAGATTTGGACGGTCTTTCGCCCACGAATGAGTGGCCTAGAGATCGTCCGATATTTTTGAGATATCACCTTTACTTACACATACGGTGATCAATACCCTTGGAGGGTAATGGATAGCAATGCTGTAGTCAGTGAAATCCTAACTGAGGCTCGGCTATTGCTGTTACCCTCCTGCCATGATCAGAGCTTTAATAGCCCAATAACACCTTATCCCTACACTGTCCTCTACAGATAACGGGGAAGATGAAAAGCATTCTTGCTCCGCCCCTTTAAGCCAGTCCTTATAAGGATAAGGCCATCCTAACATATTTGTTTGTTCTCGATATTCACTATGTCAGTTTTGAGCAATGTACTGTATTATATTATGTAATATTAGTGTTAAAGCGAGTTATTTGGAAGAAAAGAGTTTGCACATAACGCCGAATCCATCGGTGACATGTATGTTGCGCGTATATTATACTGAGCCATTAGCAGGTTGACGCTGGATGGATGAAAAACACGCGCTTAACAGAGACATCTTTCCACCCAGTAAGGTTTTTCTGGACTAAGTAGACACACGTGACATGAAAATATGTTTCATAAAAGTGCATCACGTGCTAATGTTTGATTTTGTGAGTCGTTTCTTGAGACCTTTAAAATTTTCAAAATTTCGAGTACATAAGAAAACTGAAGGCATTCTACAAATGCCTGAATAAACTATTTTTCGTTAAGTAATAACTCCACGTATATTAAATAGTGTGAAACAGTTTTATTTCTAAATGTGGCATCGTGGAAAAATGTATCTCTCCAATTGTTTCATCTTCACTCTGAAGATGTAATGAGATCCTCCATCGGAAAGCTATATTTCGAAATGAGTATCTCATTAAAGCTTACTATTACTTTAATTTTTTAAGTGATTTCCACCAAAGAAATGTGATAAACCTATAATCAAGGAGGTGGTCTCACATGGGGCAATGAAATTCACCTCCCTCTGAACACAATCACAAACATTCATGTCCATGTCGGGATTTCAACACGCAGTCTGTTGGAGAGCTAATATGCTAACCATACCACAAATATAAAATATTGCGTCTTTCTTTATATTATTCTAATGATTACCCCGAAGAAGTGTTGACTATAGCGCAAATATTGCTATTGAATCCCATCAGAAGTGAATGTAAAAAGATCAATCTATCATACATTTTGAGTCCCGCTTTCCACGCAGACTCTTCAATCAGAAAAACTCCAATAGAAACAGCAACTTTGAAGTAGAGAAGGAAGGTAAGAAAGCGTGAGTATCAACAAGATTAAGCAAAGATGGCAACAGATGAGGCAGTTTCTTTGCAAATTACCTCACCTATAACTCATTTGCACTGTCTAAGGCATGCATCATGATTCAAATCTTTCAAATAAATATCAATTTTCTTTTTTATAAAAAATATGCGTGTGCGGATAAGCATCTGTGTCTTTAGTATGTCACTTGTGTTAATGAACGTATATCCAATATGAAGTTAATATCATCGTCAGCACAAGTTTGACCTCACCAAAGATCCTCATTAACATATTTCCATTTCATCTCCAAGTAGTTACTTTTAATCATTTATTTCAGGCAACTTTTGCACGTAATGTATACAAAAGCACACTCCAGAGGTGATGCAGGAATTACTACCAATTATTTTATAATAATAGTTGCTAATAGTTGTTAAAAATAATTTCAATGTTGTATTAACCCTAATCGAGATGCAATTTTTAATATCAATCTCGAGTGACTAACTTTGAAACCGCTGGAATAAATACGACTACGAAAATGTTTCATGTATTCTTCGAAAGGAATTGAATGCTTGTCCGTCTTCCTGTATTCCAACTGTCGAAGAAGTAACCATGACGTATACAAATATCTCTAACTTCATAAGTTTGACGTTTGGACGAAGGGGTGTTCTCCCATTACACATAATCATTCATAAACTTTGCACTTCAATTTAAAATTGAAAAAATTATAAACGTAATGTCGAAGTAATATTATGGCTGGAATAACTCTTTGGTCATCACTGGATTTAAATTACGGATTTTAATTCTGTGTTCCTTTCGAAAGGGTTATAGTCATTGATTCGTATGAAATGATAGCTTTGAACTTTGAAGTGGAAGAGAGAGATAACTAATTTCTGCTTTTTCTTTGTACTGTCTCCATTCTTCTTTTTCTTTCTAAATATCAGTGGGCCTATCAATGAATACGGTCACTATTTAGATCTATTAACCCGAGCTGATGCAAGCCTAACGATGCATGAAGCACTTCCTTATAGTCCTTATAAGGACTGGCTTAAAGGGGCGAAGCAAAAATGCTTTTCATCTTCCCCGTTATCTGTAGAAGATAGTGTAGGGATGTAGGGATAAGGTGTTATCGAACTATTAAAGCTCTGATCATGGCAGGAGGGAAACATCAATAGCCGAGCCTCAGTTAGAACTTCATTGGCTACAGCATTGCCAACCATTACCCTCCAAAGGTATTGGATTGAAAATCTGCATGAAGCACTAGACATATTTTTAAGTTAAAGATAATTGGTATATACGATTTCCTTGGGTGTCACAAACTATTTGGTAACTAAATTAAAAGCTTGCTGGTAATCTGTTAACTCTAAGTCGCATTAGGTTTACAATTTATTCCTTTCAGCAGTGGCATGAAAATGCAACAGAACTAGTGGAGAGTCAAGGAAAAGGAAGGTACACTTGAGAAAAAATAAAAAGAAGATTAACGATGACAACTGCAACATGACTTAAAAATGATAACACCCGAAAATATCATAAAAATATATCCGTTATTATTCTAATTTAAAACTGGTGTAACAGATATAAAATATTCAATTCTAATTTGAATTTTAATATCTTGAATCAAAATCAAGTTAACGATTAAACTACACTGTTTTCGTTTGCCTTTCGCAACAATGTCATTAACAATGCAGGAGCAGAAGTGATTCTCATGCATCAGTGATTATTATTGCCTAACCAATCGCCAAATACACCTCATTACAGTCTGCTTTACGGACGTAGATGTCTTGGTTTAGTTTCAGAAAGTCGCAGAAAAGAGTAGTCTCCATTCTTGATAAGAATTAGTCTGAGATTAAAATTGATCGAAGGTAAATCGTCGTTTGAACTGCGTAACATTAGTGTTATTAAGATAATACCAAAAAACACTAATCTGCATAACAATGATTAGAATAGTATAGTTAATAATAAATGCAATTCGGTTTTTCGTAGAGCACACTCAAGGAAAAGATGAAAAGAAAGTGAAAATGGAAGCAGAAAACAGAAGAAGCGATAAGTATCCTAGGAAGGATCTCCGGAAATATTTCGGTTAATATTTTGCACTATAATTGTATTTCTTGTAAATGAAATATTACTGCATTCTATTGTGTGTACGCATGCGCTAGTGAGAGAGAGCTGTACTGCGAATGCAGGTCAAGAACAACAAACGTTACTTATACTGAGACGTCAGAGCATCAATTTTGACACAGCTGAACATATCCATTAGTTCATACTGTTTGATTAAATGAAAACTGTAATAAAAGAGGACTTCTCTGCTTTGTTACCATGACATCAGCGGGCTTAGAAATCCGAACTCACTTATCTTATCTAAACACTGCTACTAAACAGAATTTGATCGATAATCGTACGAAGATTAGAAGAATTATGATTAAAGTGAAAACACAAGAATTGTACATGGTTAAGGTACACATTAAAGTACACGAGACATTAATTTCTGTGGAAATTTCAGTTACGAGCACAAATGATCCTGAAACAATTCCAGTATTTTTCAACTATCTCTTTCTTAAAACCAAACTGGGAGTGAGAGAATAACCAACTGAAATTGGTATTTGCATAGGACTACGACTATCTGCTAATCTAAGCTTGCAAAAATAATAGTCTGTGTGTGCGTGCGTGTGTGTGTGTGTGTGTGTGTGTGTGTGTGTGTGTGTGCGTGTGCGCGCGTGCGTGCGTGCGTGCGTGCGTGCGTGCGTGTGTGTGTGTGTGTGCGCGTGCGCGTGTATTGTTGCTCTTTGTTATAATTATCCACACATGAACAGGTACAAGAACCTACAGCACGTAAGTGCCGTGTGAGGTGCAGATAAAGATTGAGAAAGAAGAAACCTTTTGACTTTCTTCTTAAAGAGTTGCGTGTTGAAATTGTGAGAAACACATCGTGGAGAAAGCTGTTCCAGACGACTGAAGAAGATGGAATGAAAGGAAGAGCAGAAGAAGATTCGATGAGTTTGCTGTTGCTCGGATGTTGAACAACTGCTGCTCTTCTTTTAGCAGCAAATGGAGTTTGAAAGTACCTGTGGAAGAGGCGCACAGCTGAAACATTTCATCTCTGAGATAGAAGTGAGCTTCGTTGAGAAGAATCATCTGTGGGGCCGAATTGATCTCCTGTGTACAGCATCGACAATTTTCCAAACAGATAGGCCTGCAAAATGGCAATCCATCACAACGCCTCTTTCAAACTCCGTTAGTTCCCTTCTCGTAGCCATTTTACCCGGACGCAGTTGCACTGATTTGGGAGCATCATATTCCTCCAATTTATTCACCAGCAGTGCGTGGGATGTGTATATCAATACTGATGTTCTAGTATTTACAGTATATGGCTATCTATACATTGTGTTTCTTTTTACTAAGCAGAAATATTAATTCATATTCTTTTTGTAATGTTTGTATTCAACGTGTTTTTCTATGGGCATGTCAATAGCTTTATTGAGTCATGCGGTGGCGTTGATATTTGAAACGTTTATGCCATAAATAAGATTATTTTATTTGTTTCAGTATGATTTCAATGGTTTTGTTTTTAAATTTGGAATTTGATGTGACTCTAATTATTGATGTAGTATTTGAAACTCCGATTATCATTTTTTCCCTGCTGTCCCTCTTTGTACACATCTCATCCTCATGAATCCATGAAAGAGAAAGGAGAGAAGTAATTAATCCAAATTCTTTACACTGAACTCGTCTGATTTTTCATTTACATTTTAATACTTTGATTATTAATCTTTGTTTAGTGAATAACTTTACGAATCTTTCTTGATCTAAACCTGAACCGAAATTCATATGAGCATATTTTGAACAATAGGAGCGATTTGCACATCAGAAGGATCCAACTGCTTGACATTTTTATTTGAAAACTTACATAGAAACAAGCAACGGTTTTATTGTACGTAAATTATAAATAATTATTATCTTAGCCAGTGATATGAATAATATACAAAAAATATAAGCATTTTACATAGCAGTTAATCAGCTTTAATATGATAATATTTATAATTTTATTATATTATTATTTTAATATTTAATATAAAAATATTAATTCACAAAATACAAAAAACCTAAACAAAAAACACCATGATACAAAATTTTCAGTGTTGAGCACTGCTTTCGTTTTATTGAAGTAGAATTAATTGATTGATTTAGTAATAATAATAATAAATTTAATCAGTTATTCAATCTTCGTGTATGCTATTTAACATATACAGGGTGTTCGGGATAAATTTGACATATTTATAATTAATTATATTTTTCCGTAAGTTACATGTATTAACACACACTTCTCTTCATTTAAAAGTTTGGACCCTTCTTCATTCATATACAAGATGTCAGAAAGGATGGATAGCTGGAACCCACCTGAATCATGGAAGAGAATAACTTGTATCATGATGATTCGTGCCCGCCATCAAAATAAGGATATTACGACTGCTGCCCAATGCTCCCTGAATACAGTAAAAACAATCAGGCATGAACTAGAGACTTGCAATGGTGACTACGAGGATGTAGCAAGAAGAAAGATCCCTAGCAGACGATCTGATTGCGTTCGTACAGCAGAATTCCTCGCAAATCTGCAGGAACAGGTGTTGAAGAACCCTGGCATTGGAATTCGGGCTTTGTTCGTGGAGTTGCTAACTGTAGTCAAGCCCTGGATAACAAGGGTAGCCAATGGTAGGCCGTATGTATGGCAGCAGGATTCGGCCCCTTGCCACACCTCTGGGAAAAGTCAAAAATGGTTGTCTGAAAATTTCTACGACTTCACCAGTCCAAATGTTTGGCCTCCAAACTCCCCAGACCTTAACCCCATGGATTATTTTGTATGGGGCGCAGTTGAAAAAGACACCAATCGCACTTCCAGTAATACAAAAGCCCAGTTAATGGATAAAATTAAAACAGTTTTTGCGGCCCTTCCCAGGGAGACTGTAGCATCAGCTTGTTCGAGGTTCCGAAGCAGAATTGAAGCTGTGATCGATGCTAATGGTGGTTATTTTGAGTAAATCTTGTTGATAGTATTGTAATTAACTCTGCCTGTAATGTTTTTTTGTCAATTCATTAAATTTAATAGATACAAAGAAGATTTTCTTTTTCCTTACGAAACTGTCAAATTTATCCCGAACACCCTGTATACCTGTCATGTGCCTACAGATATATGTGATGTGCATAACGCTTAATAAAATCCATCATCGTTATGCATACTTAGTATGATTTGTATACAATTAAGATAGTTTTCTTACATTTTTGTTCATTTTTTTTATAAATATACAGCATCAACAATTTGGTCCTAAGTGAATTAAAGTAATGCTAATATCATAGTAATGATGATTATGAAGATTAAAAGACAAACGGCTATATTTTCTGGCGCAGTTAATTAAATTAAGGGGATAAAAATCCCTTATTATTTTACAGCCAGTATGCAAAACTCTGAGATCCAAAACTACGATCTAAGAGTTTCATCCCGAAGAACTATCGGCGAATCCATGCGTAAGTGAAGACCTGGTAGTACAACACCAAGGCAACTCGAAGCAAATGTGGAGCAATCTCCCTCACTATCCTTGATATTTTCTCATAATGTAAAGGTATGTGAGATCTTTTCATCCAGGTCTACCTATTCACTGATGAGACCTCAAAAAAGGTTGAAACCGGTCTGGGTAGTGAGCTCTCCTCATAAGTAAGGCGGTATTACATCTCATAGGAGCCGTGTTTTACATTATGAGAAAATATCAAGGATAGTGAGGGAGCTTGCTCCACCTTTGCTTCGAGTTGCCTTGGTGTTGTACTACCAGGTGTTCACTTACGCTTGGATTCGCCGATAGTTCTTCGGCATGAAACTCTTAGATCGTAGTTTTCGATCTCAGAGTTTTGCACTGGGTGTAAAATAATAAGGGATTTTTATCTCCTTAATTCGATTATAAAGATTAGTTGATTAAGGCCCATTGAATTGGGGGCTAATCCCACTGACATAGAAGTTCAGCTTATCTCTTATGAATATAATGGGATCTGCATACACTGCACACCTTGTTTGGTACTTTTTAAAGGGGACATGTAGGTGAATGCTCTCTGTGACTTCTGAAGGGTATGTAGATGTTACAAAGTGTACTAACTCTGTTGATATAGTTTCCACAGTTCATGTTTTAGTGTTATGTAATTGTCTATGTGTTTTTAATTTTCTGGTGGGTTGCTGAGTAGCCTGGGTATGAGAAGAAAGTGGAATAATCTCTCAGAGTAAGAAGTTAAGCTAGTCTTAGCTCTTCTGAGACAGCAGGATTATCGATTAACATAACATTATTCTCATTATTTTATTTTTGCCAGCTTTTATCGGTGTGTTTAGAATGTTGTTAGGAGAATTTCCACCGTTTGTATTTTATTGTTCTGTAATTATTTAAATGTTTTTTTTTTTAGATTATATAGCAAAATGTTGAGTAGTATGGGTATTACATGCTCTCTCAATACCGCACTATACAAATTGTTATGACGTCTATCTCTGTTCGAATCCATTTAAACAATAATAAATCAATAATGAAAACTAAAGCATGTGTTATTTGATTTTCAACAATAAAGCGAAATTTTCATTTTGAGAGAATAATAACCACTCAGAGACCGAGAAGAAATCTCTACAAAAGAGAATGACAGGCGACTGAATTAGATAAGAAAAATAAATATATCTGCAACAGAAAAAGCAGCTCCCAGATAACCCATCAGGTTAGATAAAAAATTTATTTTTTATTCATTTCATTGTTTTACAAATCTCAGTATTAATGAAGTTTAGGCCGATTTAGCTCGAAGTAAATGAAAAAACATATACCATGATGTTGTGTTGTGTTGTCGAAAACAAAATTGAATTTATATGTATGGACATGTAATCCAATGATTTACATGCTCAAACAAAGATTCCTTAAGTTTAGTGAACGTTTAGCGAAATTTTTAATCTTTTTTTTTTCCTTTTCGAATTTGATTTCGATGTGACCAGCATCTTATCTCGAGCTCCAATCTAACACAATTTCTAGTTATGTGGTCATTTCTGGTCTTAAAGATAACGACACGTATATCTGCTTGGTATTAACTTCCACGAGTTTGCCCAAATTCGATATGAAGAACGAAATAATACCAATGTTAAAGCAAATTATTTCCGAATTAGATCAAAATAATAATTTAAGAAAAATTTAGAAAACTTAAAACTAATTATATCTGATTATAATCAAGTTCAGTTCTTTGATAATTTGTTTAAATTTTAAAATTTAGCTTGAAGAGCTTTCAGTCTTCCACGTGATTTTTTTCACAGTGAATTCTTAAATGTATTATTATCCGATTCGGGTCTGTGCTCAACCACATGCTAGAAAGACGTATATGAATTGAACATGCTTTTTTTTGGGGGGGGAGGATGGACTGAGTCCTTGACATCTGAATGAAGAAAATCTGTGTGGATGGAGTGTTATTGAGTTAAAAGCTCTAGTCATGGCTGGGTAACGGGAATAGCCGAGCCTCAGTTAAAACTCCATTGGCTACAGCACTGCCATCCGTTATCCTGAGTTCCTCTCTACCAAAGTAATCTCATTGAACATACATTTGACATTGATGGCTTTAGGGATGAAGCAAGATGCTTTTCATATTCCCCACTATCTGTTAGGGATACAGTGAGGGAAAAATTTTATGAGCAGTTTGCTCGCCCTGGATGGGCATGGAGATTATGCATCGCTACAGGAAGAGAAAATGGCTTTTGGTCTTTTATATTTGAATATATTCGTTGCCTCGTAGGCTAGAGCTTGCTGAACCAGATCATTGGGGTGTATGGACGTTTTTAGGAAAAACTTTGTTGCTGAGGATTGTAGGTAAGAGAAGATATAAGGAATGTCATAAGGAGCGTTCAGAATCATTCGTAAGTACTTGTTTTGCACACGTTGCAGTTTGAGGATATTAGTGTTGGAGGTATGGCTCCAGGCTGGAAAGGCGTAAGTGACTATGGGACGATTCGTCAGCTGGTATAAGAGCAATTTGATTATGGTGTTTAGCTTGTTCCTGTTAATTAATGGTAGATCTGGGCGATGGCTTTAGATGCCTTTGCACACGTAGTCTTGATGTTCTGGTTAAAAGTTATTTTTTGTCTACCACGACACCAAGTTATTTTGTTTCTGTCTGCCAGCGAATTTTACTATTGAATAGTAAGACGTCTCCTGCAGGAGATATAGATCTTTTCGTGAAGAGAATAGCTGAGCTCTTTTAAGGATTTACTTGTAGTCTCCAATTAGAGAACTATTTCTGTAACTTTAGAAAGTTTTCTTGAAGTTTTCTAGTAATGATGTGTGGCCGTAGAGATCTGACTAATAATTCTGTATCATCCGCATATAGGGCTATGATGGATGACATTGGGTCGTGCGGAATGTCTGACATTTATACAGAGAACAGTAATGGAGCCAATAGAGATCCCTGTGGTACTCTGGACAAGATATGACGCTGGGATGAGGTAGTACCATTGATCTTGGCTTGCATGCTTCTATTCTTCTATTATGTAGATATAATCTAATTAGGTGTACCATTTTAAATGAGATACTGGCTGAGATACGTTTATGTAGTAATCCAAAGTGCCAAATTTTGGATAAATCAAGAAAAACAGTCCAGTGTATTGATGCTAGTTGTAGCTTGTAGTGATGTATTCAACTATTCTGAGGATTTGTTGAGTAGCACTATAGTATTTCCGAAAACCAAGTTGTTCTTTTGGAAGGATGTTTAGTTCATTTACTGAAGCTCGAAGTCATGAGAGGATGACTTCTTTCTCTATGCAATTTTATCCAAGTTGGAGATGAGATTGATGGGACGATAATTTTGAGGCAGGTGTGGGTCCTTGCTTGGCTTATGTATTGGGATTATATAAGCCAGTTTCCAAGTGGGAGGGAAATAGTGAAACTTTAAGATTGCATTTATTATTATGGTCAGGTGAACTACAGTTTTTCGGGGCAGCAGCTTGATCACTTTATTTGTGATGCCATCTGGACCAGGAACATTTTTGTTCTTTATATTTTTTATATCATATATTTCAGCAGGTGATGTGGGTGCAATATGGTCAGCACCTCTATCAGGGAGGTTTAATGAGTGTCTGACCTGTCTGTGAATTTTATAGAAGTGATCGAATTCAAAGTCTTCATGTGAACGCTTGCACTGCTCTTCTAAATTTTTGTTTCTGCCTTTTCTACGTCTGTGTTAACAAGGCCCTGGTCATAAAGTATATAGGGGAAGGGATCTGCCTTTGTTTCTGATGTTCCTCAGTAGTCCCCAGATAGAATGATCAGTAGGTGAGATAGAAGCTAACTTTTCTTCCCATAATTGGTCTCTGTGTGCTTTGAGTGCATCTCTCACTGCACCATTTGGTCTGTTAAGAACTGTTTTGTCTTGTTGTGCACGGTTATTGTGAAATCGTTTCCTTGCTCTGTTTGTTTCTGTGATCAACTTCATAATGTCTTCTGGCAAACGACCAGGCTTGGGATCAGATTTGTAGGAGGTGGCTACCATTATAGCGGAGTTAATTTGTTGGGTGAGGCTTGTGTCTGCAGTTTCGACATCTTTTGAACTTATATGAGGGGCAGGATCGATGTAGTACGGGTAATTTCTTTTGGTGATTTCTCTCAAGATATAAATGAGTGAGAGGAAGGAGACAGATGTTGTTTTCCCAGTTGGAGTAGAATTGGGTTGTGATCAGATGTCAGCTCATTCAATGATTTTAGGCTGTACTGAAGTTTAATATCTTGCAGGAAAGCTATATCCAGGATGTCAGCAGTACCGAACGTAGTGAGATGAGTTGGTTCAGAGGGGGCCTGCCTCAACTGCGGAATTTGGAGACTTCATAGTTGAAGAGGATTTTGCCGTTTTTGTTGGTGGTTCTACAGTTCCATGCTGGAAATTTCGAATTTAGATCCCCGCAGTAATGATTTTTTATCTAGTGCCCAGGACGGCATTTAGATCTGTAAGTAGTAGAGTTTTTAACGGCTGGTTGTAGGCGGCATAGGTTTTCAGTCTGCCCGCCGAGCTTGTGAAATCCTCCACGCCTGTGATCTCAAGGTTAGCGTTTAGAGGGGTATTTACAGAATTGTGTTTGATATAATTTTTAATAAAGATGGCTGTGCCACCGTCTCTGTAGGTTAGCCTGTCTGATCTGTGTGTGTGATATCTCCTAATTTTAGTGCTGTTCGAGGGTCTTTACTTATTATAACAATATCTGGCTGATATCTCTGAGTAAGGGCTTGGAGCTCTAAAAGTTTGTTTCTGAGGCTATTTGCATTCCATGTAACGATCTCTACAGAGGCTGGAATTAGTTTGTTTATATTCATCTATAAGTGCTGCGAGGATGGCTTGTGTTTCACGTAGCAATCTTTTAATAGACGTTGCTAAAGGGTTTGACATGTTGAAGTCTTGTAGCATGTTTGTTAGAGAGGCAGTAATAACAGAAGACAGGTTTGTAGGTGCTGCTGGCTGATTTTATTCTTGTGTTGATTTGTTGAAAAGGGCCACATCTGCATAAGTTCTTGTCTACCGTTGGTGGTCTCTTTGCTTGACGGCCTCTGATTGTTGCCGATGAGTCTCTGGCTGTGGTGCAGGAGCCTCTGGTATTCGTGTACTAGAGGTGGAAGAGTGTTTGGCTGTCTCCGCCCGTCTGTTCTTCGGGTGTGGAATACATCCTCTGTAATTGGCCGGGTGAGGGCCCCCGCAGTTGGCATATTTAGCCGGAGTGGTTTTCGACTTGGTGCAGCTGTTGGTGTGGTGGCTCTCCCTGCACTTAAGGCATCTACACTCTGCTCGGCATAGTTTCTGAGCATGCCAAATTTCTGGCATCTGTCGCACTGTCCTGCTGAAGCCCTTTGCCTGAGAGGTTCAGGACTGATCTTTAGTCTACAGATTAATGTCAACTCATATATGTTTTTGTAGTCCTGATGGATTGCTACCAAGACTAGAGGCATCGGGCTCTTGTCAGCTTTGATCATTCTGCTGAGCTTGATGGGTGGTAGATCTTGATAGCGGAGATCAGCAGCGATTTCATCTGTAGATATGTCCTCAGAAACACCTCGAAGAACGACCTTCAGTTTCTTCTCCGAGCTGAGGGAGAAGGTGTGAAATTGTGCACCTTTCCAGTCTAACTCTTTGGTCAATCTTCTGTAGTCCATTACATTGGAGGGGTGAATATTTATGTAGTCTTCTACATTTTTGGCTGCTTTCTATGATATTTGCAGATCGGACATGGTTGTCCTTATGGACGTCTATCTGCGCTTTTCACGGAGAATGATTGGCGTTTCTCTTTGGGAGAGGCAGTGGAGTCCAAGATTGGACCATCTTCATCCATTCCTTTGTCCTTGGATGGTTCTGTGGTTGTAGTTTTGCTCACGGACGTCTTCAAAATCTGGGGGAAGTTTAGATCACTAAATCCAGTTTCTCTTCCATGTGGGCAGTGTCTTCGCCCTCATCATCTTTTCCGGACAAGGCGTGTCAGTTTTGCTCACGGACGTCTTCAAAATCTGGAGCAGTGTAAACCATTAAATCCAGTTTCTTTTCCATGTGGGCAGTGTCTTCGCCCTCATCATCTTTTCCGGACAAGGAGTGTCAGATAATGATTCCAGGCCACACGTGTTCAAATGTTTTATACGTTTTTTGAAAATACTGAGCACCCTGCTTCTATCGAACGATTCTATGTAATCGTCATGTTCCTTCCAGCTCATTTCGATGAGGGTACTATTCCTCGCAATTGATAAAATCCCACAGGTCTAGGCACCTGCCAGCAAAATTCCTGCAGTCTCAGTCACTCCAGTCTACAGGAATAAAAATCGTTCTTCATCAATCGAAATCCTCTTCAATCGCGAATTCAACCCTCAATCTAATCCGAAAACCAAGAGTCAATCGAGCGAAAGCCGTAATCAAACCTCAAGATTCCGAATTCCTAATTCAACCGTAACCGTTGCGAAATCGCGCAAAATCTCATCTACCGGAATTCACAGTCGCGAATTCAGAAAACCGCGCTTGTCCTTCAGGCGCTTACCAGTCAGATTGAGAAACAAATTCGCACTCTTCCACGTGAATTTTTTCAAAGTGAATTCTTAAGTGTATTAATGTCAAAAACGAGTTTTAAAAATAATACACTTAAGTACATATCCCCACCCCCAAAAAAAGTATTATAGTCCTTATAAGGACTGGCTTAAAGGGGCGAAGCAAGAATGCTTTTTATCTTCCCCGTTATCTGTAGAGGACAGTGTAGGGATAAGGTGTTATTGAGCTATTAAAGCTCTGATCATGGCAGGAGGGTAACAGCAATAGCCGAGCCTCAGTTAGAACAGCATTGCCATCCATTACCCTCCAAGGGTATGGTGGTTCTCACCCCAAAAAAGTATCCTTTGCATTTAATTTTATATAGAATATCTATTTATTCTTAAAATTGGTGTATTAAGTTTATTACAAACTTTTGCTATTTAATTATTTCAAATATCATTCTTGCCAAAATCATTTCATTCTTTTAAATTCTAATTATAGTGTAGAGGAAAATAATTAACCTTTCTATTTAGTAACTTCTTTTTTTTTGGTAGGTAAGTGATGTTTCACATTCATGAAAGGTCACAATCGTCTTGAAGACAGATTCCATTATCTCCAAAGCCATTGCCAGCTTAATGACAGAGGAATAAGCATGGACAAATGCGAATAAATGGAATTATGGGAAGTATTTTAGATTAAGATATGTTGATTTTTTAACAGATTTAATTAAGTATCTAAATTTGCAAGAACGCAAATAACCTTTATCGAGTCATTTCAACTGAAGTTCGAGTTAGTCTGTCCCATACGGGGTAACAGGGTTTTTGATCCAAGAAAGTCGGGTTATTCATCCCGCAAACAGGCCTGGAGGACACATGCAATTTACATACAAGATCTACTTCTAGACCTACGGCTAAACACTTTATTCTGGAATCCTACTTACGGAATGCAAGGATACCTTTTAAGATTTTGGGTGCTGAAGAGGCTCTAATAGCAGTACAAGATGTTACAGTTTGACAATAGGTTGGATCACAACTTCACGACAGTAGATTTTAACACCTGTCCTAAAGATTCCATCAAATCGCTGTTTTGTGCGTCAAGTTTCATATTTTTCATTTCTTTGATTTCCTAAATTGGGTACTTCACATTCCTTTCTTCCCCATTTTAAGTAGATTAAGGCATCCATCGTGAGATGTTTCTTAGTCTGTCTTCCTTCCTAGTGGAATAATATTATCTATTCTATTCTTAATAACACCTGAATTTGATATCAACGAAATTTATCCATAAATATAAATATGTCTCTGGAAAGTCTGTACTTCTTTAAAACCAAGATTACAATGAAGAATATTTATGAAGATTAAGGAGAATATAGTAAACATTATTTAGAATTCATAAGTCCCACAATTTTTCCAGTGGATGATTCATGATTCCTTATGTGCAATTTGTTACATGCTCATCGACCAATAGGAACATTCAGATTCTTTGTTAACTGCTAAATGACGTTCATTATAAACTGCGTATTTATTATAAACTCCATTTATTAGCCAAAACATATGAACATTTAGAAAGTATACGAATTGTGTTATGAAAGAAGGTTCTTTAATCACTCTTACCTAATAGTCCAGAACTCTGCTTTGAAGATTTGAATTATATAAATGGGATTATCTACCCAGAGATGCAATCAGAAAAAACAGATGATGCTCTTCACAAATAATAACCATACTAAAACAATCACACCGAGTTAAGAGGTAAAAGGTAATGATTTTTTCCCATCACATCTCTTTATTTTTGTAACATCTTACATCTCCCCAGAGGTGGGCAAAAAAGTGGTCCATTCAATCTGTCAGCATGTTTATCAGGAATATTTACGAAACCTCTGAAAACCAATAGTAGCTGAATGTGCAGATATTTCGGAGTAATTAAGAACATTTGTACTCATAGATTATTTTTACTAACAGGTCGTGGAGATATTAATTTTAAAGTAATTACTGTTCAGATAATCCAATAAAGAATTACCGTGAAGATAAATTTCTTAATTGAAAGGCAGTTTCAAGTAGAGTGATGTGGGTACTCCTCAAAATGAAGAAATGGAAAATGATACTTATTTGTGCCCCACATAAAGTTCTCCTAAAGAAAAAGTGGAGGAATTTTTTGGTGGTATTAGAACAGCCTGCTGACAAAGAAATCAAAAAAGTGGACCTTGATATGAGATCTGAACAGCAAAGTAGGAAATGAATCCCAGCAGACTATAGGAACATTTTGGGAAAATTTGGAGGAAAATGGCAAAGCTAATAATAACGGTAAGTATTTGCTGGATTTCTGCTAAGAGCAGGACTAGTCGTTTCTAACACTACACTCCATCGTGCAGATGTGCACAAATTTACGTGGGAAAGAAGTAAAAAAAAAAGAAATTTCTTTTTTTCTTGTGTATTCTTTTCTCATTTTCTTGTATCTTGAACCAGCATGATATTTTCATGCTGGTTCAAGATACAAGAGTGTACAGAAGATTTAAAATTTGAAGTGACTATTACTTAATGCTAAGCAGGATAAAAATATATATTACATTGAAAAAAAAAACAATATGTAAGAAAGATTTAGCAAGAATTAATGTTGAGCAGCTTTTACAGTAAACGTGTTGATTTTTACTAAACAAACCTCATTGCAGAACATTTGAAAAAGTTTGAAAAGAAGAACCAAACCTTGGTTCTTCTTTTCAAACTATTTTGTTTGTCTCAGTGGGTGGCAAACTCTGAAGAAGACATTGAATCAGCTATGGATGTATATGGTGAAGTTGTGTATAGGGATAAAAAATAAGCTGAACACAAGAAGTTAAAGAAGCAGTTCTGAAAAAAAGTATACCAAAAGTTTCTAGCAAATAATTTGGCGGGGGCCATAAAAGATTACAGAGAAAAATGTAACAGAACTAAGCAGTATGAAAGTCGCTAAACAAACCTCATTGGAAGCATATAAAAAAGAAACAAATATCACGAAAGGTGGCACAATGTTCTGGAGAGTACTGAAGAAGCTAAGATGTGGAGGTAAATACTTTAAAAGGAATCAGAGATGATAAAAGTGAAATGAATACTGAAGATAAGGATATCCTACAAGTCTGAAGTAACTACTTTGAAAGACTGTTAATTGAACCAATCAGTGACAGAACCACATTTTTCAAGAGTAATGCAAATATGAGTAAGTATCAGGGGTGGGCAAGTCTTCGGTAATACAGGCCGCATATAATACATTTTTGAATGCTCAAGAGCGGCATAAACTATTATTTTAAAAATAATAAAAAATACAACTATATAGAAGAATATGTTTAATCTGTACTCGTTGAAGGCTTTGACTGATTCTTCATTTGTGCAGTTAATAGTTTAAAACCTTTCTGGTAGGATGTCAAAGCTGTTCTAAGAAGCTCGTGAGGTGGCTGTTAGTGAGGATAGCACGATGTTTTGACTTCAGAAATTTCATTACAGAGAAGAGAGATTCACAGCAGTAAGTTGTCCCAAAAACAGAGAGTAGTCGGAAGCCAGTTTTTTGAAGATTGGGATACTTTGCTGCTGGGATTTGTTTCCAAAACTTAGTTACAGATGAGCTATTATGTATTACCTTCAAACCTACATCCTCCTGCAGCTCAATAAGCTCTGTCTCTACTGAAGCAACAATCGCGGTAAAAGGTGCAACAGCAGAATATCCATCGTTGATGACATCAATCACAAAAGGATTCACAAGAAATTCAAAAGATGGCTTTAACTTTTTTAGTTTCTCAAAATCATTATGAAGTGTTTAAGTTTCCTTCGCATTGTTACAGTTGTTCGTATTTCCGTTTTATACTCTTCTGTTGCTCAGTCATCTTACACAAGGGTTGTATAACTTTCACTAAAATCAATCTTAATTATTTATTAATCAGAAAAGTACTTATCTACACTAAAATTCACTAGTTATGTTTCGCTACCACCACAAGTGCGTAACTTGTGTGTACTGCATGAAGAGTGATCACGCGGAGTCCAGCAACAGAGGCGATGGGTAATGCAGCGATCATAGTAGTCACTTTTGGAATTACTTTTGAGGAAGCGACACAAGCCATACAATCTCTAAACACGTTTTAAAAACCAAGTACGATAATAAAATCAACGTTAACAACCCTTTTGGTCAGTACCATTTAAAAGCTTAAAATGTAAAATTTCAAAATATCTATTTTTTACTTATCTTTAAAGCATTTACGAAATAAAATATTCTAATATTGGTGCATACTATACTACTATAAATTATTAATGTAAAAGTTTAGAAAAATGGCAATGAAAACCAATATTGTCTCGGGAGCAGCACAGAGTAGCTTCGAGAGCCGCAGTTTGCCCACCCATGGTATATATCAATACTTGAAGTGGAAAAAAAGTCAACAAAAACTTGAAGTGTGACAAGGCAGGTAAAGTAAATGATGTTCGACCGGAAATGCTTAAGTATGAGGATATAAATGTTTTGGAGTGACTGCTCTGCATAATTCAGAGTGTCTAGTCAGAGGGTCGAATTCCAGATGACCGGAGTAGAGCTCATACTTTCCTTTGATAAAAAAGAATAAAACTTAATATGAGAATCACAGACAGCAATTTCTGGGTGTTACAGATAAGATTTATGCTTGAAAAAGAAAACGTCCGAGATAGATTGCGGAGTGACATGAAAATCAGCATAAAAAGGACTATGAAAATCATCATCATCGTCACCGTACATGTTACGCGTTCGCATAAGCCTACACATTTTACCGCGTAAGATTCCGTAACCGATAATCCCGCGGAATAGGTTGGGTGCTCCTTATTCCTGGTGGTATCCCATGTCTGTCGAAGCGTGTGTTCAAGGGACCGGTTTGCCTGCTTTGCGGGGAGGGGGGGGATCCAGGATAAATTGGAGAAAAGATCTCCAGCTGTCTATGCCCAAGACCGGCTAACTTGGCTATGGCTGAGGAAAATCCTTCAGCTCCTCACGTCACCGACGGGAATCGAATCTAGGACACTCCTTCCTCAGGTATATGGTTGCGAAGCCTATGAAAACAGGCAGAATAATAGAAATCTTAAGCTGCATTCTGAATGGCGATTCTATAGAACCGTAAAATATTTCAGTTATTTAGTTACGGTTTTTAATAAAGATGGTAGGTTAAATCTGGAAATAGACAACAGAGTAAGAAAATCTCGTATGGTAGGTAGCCAGCTGAATAAATTTATATGTAGAGAGAGAGAAAAAGAGAAATTAGTCAAAACACCAAACTAACATTATACAAGACAGTGTTGAAACCAGTTTTAAGTTCTAAATCTTAGAGGTGGTTTAGAAATAAAGCACACGATCAGAGATTAGATTAGAGACCGTAGATATGAGGGTTCCGAGAAAAAAATTCGGGGAGTGAGCTGATGTCATCAGTGGCAGAATCATATTACAATGAAGAGAGTAAGAAGGAACTTGACATTATTAGCATTCAGGAATGTGTCAGCAGAGCTAATCTAAGGTGATATGGGCACTTCGATAAAATAGCAGAAGAACGGTTAGAAAAGAGGTTTTTGATGCCACGATGGCAGGAAAATAAAGACCAAGGTTTAGGGGGATTTATTCAGCGAGAAGTGCCTTAATGCGCCAAATCTCAGATACTACAATATTGGAGTGCTCGCATACGATAGACTGGTGTGGAGGATAGGAGATTAATAATAATGTACACTTAATTGTGTAATGCTGTCATAGCAACCTGAACACCCCTTGAAGGTACATTATATTCTTTAATTTCAAATCTGGAAATTAAAGAATATAATTCCAATCATCCTCGTTACATTCCAATCATTCTTTGAAAATAAAATGCGAATGCTAAATTAGATGGTTCGAGACACGCACGCACACACACTGTCTTCTTATATCTCCCAATTGCTTTTTTTTTCATGATCAGGTAAGTGGCTTCGGAGAATCATTTATTTATTTGCTTGTTTTCAGAAATACAATCTTTTCTGTGCATTGTATTTTGATTATTCAATAATCAAAGATTATGACTTGGATGACAATCCTGATGGATCGGGCTCTTGCAGCACGGTTACTCTCTCTCTCTCTCTCTCACGTCTTATACCAATTCATATATCTTCGACGGTAGAATTCTGCCGTCGAAGCAACTAAACTCTTCGAAACAGAGATCTCCGGAGGGATTGGTGTATACTAGTAGAAGAACACCATTTCCCGAAAAAAAGAAATAAGTAATTAATTGGATATAAATTATGATCGTCAGATTTGTTTAGTGCGAAGAGAATGCGATTCGGTGGTTGTGTGAAACCGAAAGAGCGAGGTGGATGTACTTTAAATGAAAGCAAGCAAACAAAAGGTCAATGCAAATGGGAAGGAATAAAGTAACCGTTTATGTCACTTTGTCTGGAGGACAACAAATTCTAGTGCTTGATGCATTGAAATTCCGTGAGAAAACGATGGAAGAAATCGTGGTCAATGTCGTTCGAGAAGTTGATGCTGGACAGTGCAATGGATTCCTATAAACATCACTTTCTTATGAAGGCATGGAGCAATAATAGATCCATTTCTTATTTTCTGCCTACTTTTGATGCTACGAAAGAGCGAAGAAGAAATTCAAATATATCCAAGTTTCTGCGCATTCCCCATCTTCTTTGCAGTTAAAAAATGATATTCGCTAGACCAATAATTGCAAATTGCGCGATATTTTATTGTAATTAAGGTAAATATAAGCTCAGTCGACATTGAAGATTCCTTTAGTTGGTAAAGATCTGGTTTCAAATTCCGTCTTAGATGATCTTTTTGTGGGCTTTTCAACAGAAACTGAGTTAGTCGGTCTGATACTGATGCGAACGAATTTCACTTCTGTAAAATCGTATTTTTCATCTCGCATAACAAGCAAACCGCTTAAATGATAAAACACACATTTAAGAGACAGAATATATATAAATATATTCCAACTGACTTAGAACTAACCGTTTTATATTAATAAATTAACGTTTCGAAATAAGCATATTTTAATACTCGAGGATGTTAAAGATCTAAGAAGAAAGAGATGAAAATAGAGTTGGGGTAAAAATTCCAATTTGCGTCTTGCTCATTCAGTCGTTATAAAGAGCATTACAATGAGAAAATGTGCAGCTTTCGATGCATTCTTTCAGTTTCAATCCTTTATTTGTTTTTGTTTCGATGCATTAATGCATAGAATGTAGAAATAGATGCGGACATGCAAAGTTCTCCCAAAAATCTCGAATTGAAATTATTTTCAACTAACACCACAGTATCATATTAACCAAGAGACGTTTTCATCTAACAAGTAAATTAAATGCAGACTTATCTCAGGGTGGAAAAGAACATTCCATGAAGAAATTTTCATTACTAAGCGGTTGCAAAGGGAACAATAATACATCGTGACTAAGTCAGCGTTTTCAACTTACCAGCAGCATTAACTCAAATATAAAATGGAACTTATTTCGTCCAACGAGGTAGAGATAAATAAAAGATTACGATGGAGAAATAATTTATTTATTTTATTTTATTTATTTATTATTATTTTTATGTTGATCCCATACATAAGGGGTCGAAGAACGTGTGAGCACATCAGTGCATGTCTGTCGTTTAGGTGAGGAGTCAGGTAGAGTTTTATTGACATGTTTAGAGATTTACGGGTTATGATTTGGTAGCACATTTGCAGTAGGCGGTGCCAGTGGACAGAAATAGATGGCATAAAAGAGGAAGAGGAAAAGCAGGCTCGGTATGTGTGTGCAACAGAAAGTGGAGGAATGATGGTTGCCATTTCAGTGGCGCAATGCCCATTGAAGAACTTCTAGAATAGACTCAAAGTTGAAACACTGTGATAGAGGTTGAAGTGAATCTGTAAAAGTGAGATCGTCTATTTGCCATTCCTTTCTTCTGGATGGTACAAGAATTTGTAGAGAAGTTGGGTGCTCCACCTTAAACATGTGAGTAATAATCTAAGAATGTGAGGATTTGGGATTTGTTTATTATTAAAAGTGGGTTGTGTGTGAAATACCATCTTCAATGAAAAAAAGTCTAGTTTTTTTGGATGCTGAGCAATCACTTGATGTGACGTGGTTTTCGTCAGGAGAGAATGGAGGTGAATTTGTTATGCAGAGAGAGAGAGAGAGAGAGAGAGAGAGAGAAATGTCTGATCTTATCTGGTGATTTGTGTATTACTAAGGATAAGAGAATATGAGCTGAGAATTCTTTTACAGGAGAAAAGGCAAGACTGAGTTTTGGCGACATTGTATATGACACGATTGTCCTCGCCCACATTGAAAGTTAGAACGTTGATCAGTGTTTGAGATACTAATTATCGATGACCTTCATTCTTCGGATTCTGCTCAATGCAACGTTTGTCAACTGAGTAGGATGAATGGAGAATACTGCCGTTCTGCAATGCTGTGGATAGGATTAGTGGTCATAGAGAGTAAATCTTTTATGTAAATGGCAAAGAAGTTAGGTGAAAGGACAGATTCCTGAGGGACTCCTGTATCGGTGATTAATCTCGAAAAGAGGAACTCGTTAACCGTTACATTCAGCGAATAACGACAAAGGAAGCTAAGAAATGAACGATTCATAACGAGTGCGCCAGAAGAATCACAAAAAGTAGCAGATAGACCAAAGGATGGCAGTATGATTATCAGACATCAATTCCAAGCACACTCAAAACGTCAAGAGAGAAAGCATAAGTTGTACCAGACCTTTCCATTACACATGTCCACTGGTGGATGATGGAAGTTGAGCTGTCCATTTCGAATGGTGGAATCCATAGTGTTGGTCGGTGGGACTCTAAGTGATAGAGAACATTCCATTACTTTGAAGAGGATTAAGATGATAGCAGTTGGTCGGAAGTTTGATGATAGACTTCTATCTCCCTTTTCTGGAATAAATACAGAACGTGTATTATCCATGGAGCACAGTGTTTGGAATAACAGACTGTAGAATTTATTTATTAACTCTTTGTGTTGAAAAACTACAGGAGGCATACTGTACTCAAATTTCGGTCTGTGATGTAAAGAGCGATGCCAGGAGGTCAGCTTTATGTGCGGGTGATATAACAGTGGTTCCATCAAGCTGAGTGGAAGTGCAGGTTATAAGTTGCATCCAACGGCCTAAGAAAGACACCAGAAGATGCAACTTCTGCTGTAGGGTTTTTTGAAGTCAGATTTAGATCTACTAATGAACGTTTTGGCATTTGTGCTTTCTGTAGCATACGCAAGGGATTAAGCTGGAGTTTTGAAGCGAGCCACCTGCGGTAAGTGGAGTTTTTGATTCGACTTCAAAAAACCCTAATAAGAATACTAACTTATGTTAGTATTCTGGAGCAGATGTCAGATCCGGAAAAATGAAATAATAGTCAGAACATGGAAAGGAAGATTGACTGGCTCGATTGCAGGGGTTGAACTTCATGGAGAGAAATATAAAAAGGCCTCAGTAGGTACCAGATTTTGAAGAACGGTAATAGAGTAGATGAATAATACCAGATGAGACATGGAAACCTTTTATTAGGGAAGGTCTAAAGCAGGGGATTTTAAATTAGCCATTCTCTGTAATGTAATGTCTTATGACCGCATAGTGGCGAAAAGATTTGTGAAGTGGGAGTGTGTAATTCGGACATTGGAGATGGACAGCCGTGCATGTACATGATAATTGGGTTTCTGTCAAGAATAGGAGGTATGGTCTGGATGATTGTAAGTGATGGTGAATGTCATTTATGTTGGTGTTAATGTCACGAATGTTAGTGAAGTGGACGTGAATGATGTGACGAGACTTGAATCAGGTGGTTCTGGCATGGTTTTTATGTAGTGTTTGTTTGTGTTGTGCATTTTATATTGGAATTAGCTGAGGGATATTCCTTTTCGTCGCACTGTCACTGTCATTGTCTAAAAGGTTCATCATCAGTTACTTAGTGGTTAGATGGAATGATAGAGACGGGACTGAGGAGATAGACTCTTGGGCATGATACTGATACAGAGAGTTACCATTCTTCTTGCTATAACATGGTCTCCACACTCCCTCCCATATTCCACTATTCGGTCTCCCTTTCCAGACAAGAGCTGACAGAGTATGTGGCAACGGCATTTTACGCCAGTTGACCGAGAATCCTCCTGACTCGTTACTGACAGGTTCGGACTCTTGTTCTAACTAAGGACCGGCCTGCGGCACCACCGTTTTAACTGATGTACTCTCGAAATGTAGGAAGTTATGTCTGTATGCCATGGCCTTCAAGGGTATTACTTTCATTGCTCGGAGAAGGGATGGGGGAACAGAAACCAGAAATTTTACTTTTTAACAAAGTAAAATTCTTAATACGAAAACTTATTTGTATACTTTTTCCACCACAATCCAAAATTTATTTTATCACATCGTGGAATAGGCCTACTGGGGATACCACGTTAAAAAAAGCGCGCCTCATACTCTACCTCAAAGGTGGTGCGGAAAAGAGTGCATCTGATGATCTCGTGATGTTGGATGAGGTTTCCCAACAGCCTGTCCCTGAAACTGTCGTGATAACATAGACATTTCTGCTCATACAGAATGGTTTTCCTTACAAACAAATCAGGAATTTCCTGCATAAGTAATCATCTTCATAATTTATTTGAATATCTCGTATAAACATTTCTTATGTGGAGTCAAAGGTTACCGGAATATACGCAAGAATACATTAATAGGGGCTTTTTTACAATTAGGCAACCTTACTTTTAATAGTTTCAAAAAATCAGCAGCTCATTTATGGGATTATTTTGTTTCGTATATTTCTAGTAAAACAATTTGCTGTATTTTCACAACGATATCTCAATATGGGAGAAGAGGCTGGTTTGATCTTTTCTTTTCAGCATATCTTTCCAGTTTTGAAAGAAGAGGTACAAATCCTTTCCAACGAATTAAATCTCTTAATTCGATAATACACGTGGTATTTTGGTCCCTTGACATCAATTTGCTTAAGGAATGCATAGAGAATATTCTTCAATTTCGTGATTATTTTTGTGATTTTATATAATATGTGTTCTTTCGTTTAAGTCGCTTATTTTTTTAATAGTTTAGAGTTTATAGATCCTTGTCTGTAATTCATCTCTGCTTGATCTAAAGATAATAATTTCAAATACAAATCGTAAATCCTCCAGCTGTAATAATACCACCCACATTAGATTTAACAATTTGTTTAGATTAAAAGAAAAAAATGGGAATTCCTGAATTTCCTTCGCTCAAAATGTAGTGCCGTAAGAAGTGTAGCATTTTAGACTGGAAAGGTGTTTATTACTTCCTTGTTTTGTGAATGGGAATATTTGGGAGGTTTTGTCAATTGCTGTTGACAAAAATAAGCGATTGCATAGTTTGAAAGGTCACTCTTTAAGGTCGCTTATAATGATGATGATGTTGTAAACAATATTACGTTCTCTTAATTTACTATTTCGTTCCTATGTTTGTACAATTTCTTGTCTACTAATATATATAATTGTAATATTCATAGTATCAGGTGAAGAATGATTCACAGATGGATATACGTTTTCATTGAATAATAAACAAAATAATAAATTTATAAACATTTGTTCGTTATTTCATACGGAGTACAATTCAAGGTGTTCGTTGCGACTGAAACGAAAACAGCACTTCGTTATTGCGCGTCATTTTGGAGGGGAATAATAATATAAACATAAACATTTCATTAATAGGAAACTTTTTTCAATACGTATTGGCGTATATTTTACTTCCCAAGAAATTTTGTTTAAATTCTTTACTCAAGCTTCAGCAAACAAAGTTTCTCATGATGTAACTTCATGATTAGTATACTTGCATATAGAGGCCGCTGACGTCTCATCAGTTGATTCAAACAGCCTCTATCCATATGTATATTAGTCGTGACATGCTTCACACGTAGAGCTCAGTCAGTTTCAACGCTCTCCATTGGTTGCAAAGAGCTGGTTCGAATCCCGTCTACTTCGCAAGGAGCCTTTATAAAGGCTTTTCAACTGACCGTCAGTTAACCAGTCTCATAATGGTGTGGCAGGGTTTTTACTCTTGCTACTTGTTATAAAGGAAAAAAAGAGTTGGACGAGTACCGAACGATGCAATCATGTGTCGTGTCCTGCGTGAGCTTGTTAAGATATAAGAATTAATCCAAGTAATCCGAGAGTATGTCAGGTTTCGTCTAAAATTAGGATTTCCAAATAATATGAAATTCCGCTTTACACGTCAAAACTGAAGCTTTTTGAAGTCACTTCCGGTTTAGAAATAAACGTGGTATTATCACTCCGAGAGGTGGAAATTATCACTCCTAATGATATCCATAGACATCCATGTCACAGGGAATGTAGAACTGATTTTGAGTGTATTCCTGATAACTTTAATAACAAAAATGGGAAATCTATAGTGTTTGATTTGTTCGTTATTAAATGCATTTCATCCTCATTGTTCTAATTTCGTTTCAAAAGAGATCAATTTTTCCAATATAAAGGCGTTTATTAATTCTTAATTCTACTCTTAGTAGAATTTAGCGAATAATTAATATGTAATCTCGACTTCCGTTTTTCAGGAATCTGTTCAATTCAGATTGGCCTCTTGAAAATGAACATTAGCCTTTTGTTACTTACTCGTTAGATAGCTAATCTTTCTGAGATCAAACAGAGGACAACTTACATATCTTCAATATTTTTTAGACAGCAAGCCCAAACACACCATTCCTCTGCCATAGGCCTTGTGGTTTTTTTTTTTTTTTTGGATTTCGAAATAAATTTTGCAGACTTCCGCATGTTATCCGCACGCGCACAACAACATGAAGAATATTTTAATTCATCTCACTGAATAAAATCACGAAATAGTCAAATAACCCTCCTTCACTGTATTACGTATGTTATAAAGCTTTTAACTCATCCCTTTTTTAATGATTTATATTAATTTATAACAGATATTTTAGACGTTTAGACGTGGAGGTGAATTTTATAAATATGATTGAAGTTTAGGTTATCATATGAAAGGCTGCACTGCTTTTCCAAATTTATAGTTTTGGCTTTTTCAGCATCTGAGGGAACAATGCCTAGATCAGATCTGACAGGGAAGAGATTAGTTTTTGATATTCCTCAGCAGTTTCCAGATGGTTTGAACAACAGGTGATATGGAGGCTAATTTGTCTTTCAATAATTTGTTTCTGTGGGATTTAAATGCACCTCTCACTGCACTACTCTGTTTGTGTATATGAGAAAAATTTTGTCTTGGGGTGCGCTGGTGTTTTGGGATCGCTTTCTTGCCTTACTTTCTTCCCTGATTAAGTTCATGTATCTTCTGTTAGTCGTAGGCTAAGCAGTGGAATTTGAGGTGATAGATGATAAGGATGCGTTGATTTGATGAGTACGTTTATTGACAGCAGATTTGACTTCTTCCTTGGAGTTATTATGAGGGACTGGGTCAATGCAGTCTGGGGCATTTTGGATAATTTTTCCCAAGGTATGAGTCGAAGGGGGAAGTCCCTTCTGATTACCCTGTTGGAGCAGAATAGGGTTGTGGTCAGGGGTTAATTCTTTCAGTGATTCCAGGCTGTACTGTAATTTAACATTCTGGAGGACAACTATTCCAAGATGTCGGAGGAACCAATCGGACTGTGATGAGTTGACACTGAGGGGCGAGCCACAGCTGGGCAATTGGAACTTGAGTAGTTAAACAGAATGCGGCCATTCTTCTTCATAGATTTACTACTTCAGGCAGGATCTTTTGTATTTAAGCCTACGGAGATAATGATAAGCCCTTTAACTGCGAAGATGGCATCCAGATTTGCGGACAGCAATGATTTTGATGGTGGATTGTAGGCTGCGTAGGTTTTTAATTTTCCAACTGAGTTTGCGATGATAATAATACCTGTGATTTCGAGATTAGTGGTTGTAGGGTTCGCTACAGAATGTTTGATGTAGTTTGTGATGAGAATGGTTGTACCACGACCATCATCCTCATCAAAAACTTGCGCAAATACTTGCGCCAGGCAGGTCTCAGGTGAGTTTTATTAATTAATAATGTATCCGGATTATATCTATAATTGAATTTTTGGATTTCTAGTATTTTGTTTTTGAGACCCTGCTTTCCAAGCAATAATATTTAGAGAATCCGGGGTGAATTTTTCCTGTACATCAGAAAGTGCAGATACGAAGGACTGGCTTTGATGTAAAATCCTTTTCGTAGTGCTTAGTGATGGTTTGAGTTACTGAAATTCTGCAGCATATTTGCAAAAGAAGAGTTTATGACCGCTGTTATATTTGAATGTGGATTAAGCAGATTCCTGTCATGGACTTTCTTCTTGGAGCGGGACACGTGGGCCTATGCCCATGTTTGATGTTGAAGGTTCATCTTCTTGGGGGATTCGAACTATTGGGGGACTTAGGATGTTGAGTTGTTTCTGGAGCTCTCGTTTTAGATAACGAAGTAGATTAACTGTTTGGATCAGTCTGCCTGTTTTCGTGGTGGTAAATACACCCTCTATAGTTAAGTGGGTGAGGAATACCGCAATTGGCGCACTTATACGTTGTAGTTTTTGGCTTGGCGCAAGTATTTATGCGATGGGTTTCGCCACATTTTAAACATCTACTACCTTTGCACAACTTATAGGTATGGCCAAACTTTTGGCACCTTTTGCACTGCCAAGAAGAAGCTCTTTTCCCCATTGACTCTGGAGTAATTTTAAGCCCAGAGATTGACTTTAAGTTGTATATGTTTTTATATATATTATGGATCTCCACAAGAACTAGAGGCATAGGGATCTTGTTTGATTTATACATTCTGCTGACCTTTGTAGAAGGTAGATGTAAGTTGAGGTCAGTAACTATTTCATCTGGGTCAATATCTACGGAAACTCCTAGGAGCACCACTTTCAATTTTTTTTCAGAGGAAAGTGATAATGGAAGGTACTGAATACCTCTGGCATCCATTACCTTTGTTAGATTCCTGTAGTCTGTTACCCTGGCGGGCTGAAGTTCGAAGCCCTCGTCTACTTTTTTAACAGTGGAAGAGTTTATCTGCAGGTTAACTATGATGTTCTTAAGGCTGTCCATCTCTTCTTTTCCATTTGGATGATTGGGGCACCTTCTCATTGGGGGAGGCAGAGGAGTCTTAATTGGGAAAGTCTTCATCCATGCCAATATCGTTTGTTGGCTCCGAAGCAAGAATGTTGCGCTTCTTGAGTACGTTGGTCTCTCCTTGATCAGAGGGAGTACAGGCAGAGTACAGACCCCTAAATTACGTTTTTCCTCCATTTGAGGAGTGTCTTCATTTTTTATCGCGCGTACTTACAGGGCATTTAAGCCTTGAACTTTTTTTGAAGTGTGTTTAGGAAGATAAGTGTCAGATTTTCATCTAGCGAATGTATGATGGCGTCTATATCGAACACGTTCATAATGATATATTTGCGTATAAACGCTAGTGAAATCCTTCAAGTCCAGGATTTCAGCCTACCTCAGCCTACAGAAGTTTTGTAGGCTGAGGTAGTGTACAAGCTAAGTGTGTCAGAAGGAGTTAATGAGTGTTGTGGGAAGATACCGTGAAGTTGCTTGGCTCAGCTTGAATTACCTACCTCGCTAAAAACCATACATCCACCACTGGTTCTCATCTCGGGTGGGGCCTACACGGTCATTGACCTCATGAACGTTTCCCAGAATGGGAGACAATAGGAATTCGGACAGGGTTAGAGCCAGTGCAATACAAGATTCAAGGAATTCTTCCATAAGTGGTGAAACACAGCTAAAAAAGCGCAGTGACTAGCAGTAGAAAATAAACACGTCAGCCTGTGATCAATTATTTTATTTTTATTTTTTGGCTAGATAGGCGAAGCAAAAATGCATTTCATATTCCCCCGTTATCTGTAAACAAAATGTATGGATAGGGTAATATAGAGTTATAGGCACTCTTCATGGCAGGATGGTAACAGCAATAGCCGAGCCTCAGTTAAAACTTCATTGGCTACAGCATTTCCATCGATTACCTTCCCTGCGAACACATTTTAATCGCCTTGTACGACATGCATGGGCTACAGTGAGGCTATTCTTATCCCGGCCACCACACGGGGTGCCTATGTTCAACACATTGCGTTGGGGTTATTATTGTGTTTGAATAGATGTTTCTGAAAGGTGTTAGAATCATTTAATAATGAAAATGTACGTTTTAAGTAAATTACATAAATTTATTAAGTAATTTACTTTAAATTTTAATTGTACATCATTTTAGAGATTATAAATAAAATATCAGTTTATTATCAACTTTTTGTGATGCCTCCATCCTCTGTGCCAAGCCGCACGAAGAGAAACATAGTTCGAATCTAGTCGCCGACTGGACGGGAGGAACTTTTTCTAATCCTTTCTTCGACCGGATCCAAAGTTAGTCGATCTCTGGAACGGTCAAGCGGATTTTTTCTCCTGGAAACTCGGATTTTCATCCCGTAAACTCAAGAAATTCGACTCCACACTATTTTTAGACATCATTGTGTTAGGGTTAGGGACCACTAGCTACCGGCACTTGTTGAGCCATCTCTTCACTGCATGCCAGTAAAATTAGTGATAGTCTTGTGTCTGTGTAGCTCAGCTCAGTGGAAGTGACGCTTGCGTATTCTGCGCTTGGTCGCTCGACATTAGACTTAGGTTCAACTCTCGTCGTCGACGGTAGGAACGTTTTCTAAGCATATCTTCAACCGGTTCAGGAGTTAATCGATGTCTGGCACCGACAAGCAGGTTTTTTTCTCCCGGAAACTCAAGAAAATCGACCGTAGAACCGACATTATTTCAGACAGTATTATATCCTGTTAGGGTTAGGTACCAAAAGATGGTGAAACTTATTTGCTTTCATTGATGGCTGCCTATAATTAGTGATAGTCATGGGCCAGCTATCTCTGATTAGTTACCGATGGAAAGTGAACTGCCCACTCAGTCTCCAAAAGCTAGATAGTGTTTAAAGGCCTCTCCTACTTCCTATAATTGAATAAAAAGCTTTAGATTATTATTGTCAACTTTCGATATTTTGTCTCAAATTTTACATAAAATAGCGATCCGGCATCCGAGATGGAATTAATTCAGCTGTTAGTTTTCAGCGCGTCGCATAAAGTAAATATAAATTGTCAGAGTCTGTCATTCTCTGGTAGCGTACCTATCGTCTTTATAGAATGGAAAGTGTATTGGAATGAGTATCGATATACTGGAGTATTCAGCTTTCGCTTTCAATGAATATCTGTGATATTTTTCCTTTTCAAAACCAATTTGTTTTGACCACAAATAGTTATCATTAACCGATCTATCTGCAAACACTTCAGCTGACGAAATAATTTTCACGTTATCAAATATTGGTTAAATTAATTCATATTCAATTAAAATATTAAATTCATATAAGAAGTAAAAAAATATAAAATTCTATTTACGAAATAATTTGAAATGATTTTATTAAAGTCTTAGAATACATAAGACACCTATTTATTTTTTAGATAAAATTCTATAAATTAATTAAACTGGGTCTGGGTCTATTTTTGGTTTTAATCAAGAAGAAATCAATCGACCGTGAGATGCGGTGATTGATTCATTCAATCCAATACCCTTAGAGGATAAGGGATGGCAATTCTGTAGCCAATGAAGTTCTAACTGAGGCTCGGCTATTGCTGTTACCCTCCTGCCATGATCAGAGCCTTAATTGCTCACTAACACCTTATCCCTACACTGTCCTCTACAGATAACAGGGAAGATGAAAAGCATTCTTGCTTCGCCCCTTTAAGCCAGTCCTTATAAGGAAGGACTTTAGGTTTTGGAATGGAGGGTAATGGATGGCAATGCGGTAGCCAATGAAGTTCTAACTGAGGCTCGGCTGTTGCTGTTACCCCCTGGGGCGCAGAGATTCGAGAGTTTTGAGTTCGCTCTCTTAAGGTTTCTGCCTTAAGGGAGCAATTTGAGTCTCCGGAGAAACTGTTCTCCGGCACGGCCCGATGAGGGGCTTTGTCGGTGAATGATTTCCTTCGGAATATGAGCGGTTCTTCTCGGTGGTGGTGTGTGGGTGGAAGGCCATCACTGAGTGGAGCCACCGCTGAGATGGACGGTCTTTCGCCCACGATTGAGTGGCCTAGGGATCGTCCGAATTTTTAGAGTTGGCTTTACTTACACATCACCAATGAAGTTCTAACTGAGGCTCGGCTATTGTGTTACCCTCCTGCCATGATCAGATCTTTAATAGCTCAATAACACCCTATCCTTACATTGTCCTCTACAGATAACGGGGAATGTGAAAAGCATTCTTGCTTCGCCCCTTTAAGCCAGTGCTTATAAGGATATATAAGGACTATAGGTTTATGTTTGTTATTTTCATTTGCGTTTCCTTGACGTAAATCTTAAGTAATGTAATAAGTTATGAGTTAAATGGATTTAGTTGAAAGTGAAATTAACACAACGAATCCATGTTTTACATGTTTCTTGCGCGAGTATCATAATGAGCGATTAGCCTGTGTTGATGGATGAAAAACTCACACTTAACAGGGAAGCCTTACCATCCAGTAAGATTTCCCTTTTCTATTCAATGAGTAAAAAACACGACATGGAAAATATGATTACAAAAAAAAAAAAAAAAAAATTACCAACCGCTAGTGACTGATTTTGTGAGACGTTTCTTGAGAGCTTTAAATTTTTCGAAATTTCGAACACACAAGAAAACTGAAGGCATTCTGCAAATTGATGAATAAACTATTTTTCGTAATTGTTACATCATAACATTACTTGCATAAATTAGTAAGAAAACAGTTTTATTTCCAAATATGAATCTCATTTCACAGTGAACAGATGAAATAGTTTCTTTGCAACCTATCTCACCTGTTCTCATTTGTACTGTCGATCAGGCAAGCAAAACCTTTTGGATGTGGGCCAAATGATCTGCTTTTTTTTTCTCATCTTGAACAAATATATGATGTTGCAATGAGATATATTTGTTATATAAATAAGTACACTTTGAAAAATAAAGACAGGGTACCACGCGTGATAACGTGGACATAACAAGGTATGATACTATGATTAATATATTACAATGTTATTGTAATATATAAAGTATATAGTGGTGTTATAGTATCAGATCTCTAACCAACAGGATGCGGGTTCGAATTCCTCTTTGGAAATTGGCGTTTGTCTCTTTAGGGGGTCGGGGAGAGGAATTCATCGCCCGATATGAAATGACCTCCCTGCTTTCTGGAAGCGAAGTCTGCAGTGGCTTGAAATAGTTCCATGTTTGTTCTCTAGAGCACGGTTTTCCGGACTAGTTTAAACTAAATAACAATTAAATTAATAAACCAAGGGGAAATATCTAGGCCGCACACTTACAAAGTAATCTTTTGTGTGTAGGAACTATATGGATGGTGGGGGGGGGGGGGGGTGGGGGGGGGGGGGGGTGGGGGGGGGGGGGGGTGGGGGGGGGGGGGGGTGGGGGGGGGGGGGGGTGGGGGGGGGGGGGGGTGGGGGGGGGGGGGGGTGGGGGGGGGGGGGGGTGGGGGGGGGGGGGGGTGGGGGGGGGGGGGGGTGGGGGGGGGGGGGGGTGGGGGGGGGGGGGGGTGGGGGGGGGGGGGGGTGGGGGGGGGGGGGGGTGGGGGGGGGGGGGGGTGGGGGGGGGGGGGGGTGGGGGGGGGGGGGGGTGGGGGGGGGGGGGGGTGGGGGGGGGGGGGGGTGGGGGGGGGGGGGGGTGGGGGGGGGGGGGGGTGGGGGGGGGGGGGGGTGGGGGGGGGGGGGGGTGGGGGGGGGGGGGGGTGGGGGGGGGGGGGGGTGGGGGGGGGGGGGGGTGGGGGGGGGGGGGGGTGGGGGGGGGGGGGGGTGGGGGGGGGGGGGGGTGGGGGGGGGGGGGGGTGGGGGGGGGGGGGGGTAAGATCTTTAACCTAATCCTACCTAGAGAAATATTTTATCTGCAGTAGAAAAAGTTAAAATGAGAAGATCTGGGGAACATTATCATTGAGAAGATTTGTTGGTTAGAAGTTCAGCAGCAGAAAAGCAGTAATCATTACGAAGAAAGATGAAATAGTTTGCGCGCATAGAAAGAATTGAAGGCAACGTCTTTGACCAGGAAATCGAAGATCAACTTGATGAGAAAAGGTAAGCGGTTAGCTACTCAACCAGATGAGAAGTGTGTCTGGATATTAGTGAATAGAATCTTGAAAAATCTACAGGATTACATTTCAGACAGATGACGAGTTAACCGAAGACATCTGCTGATGGCCACCGAAATTAGGGATTATGAACTAGCTACTAATAGTGAGAAAACACATGAATTCCTTTGTGCCCCTTTGCATTGGGACTGCTTAGAGGAAATCAATTGGTAACCCTTTCCAAATTAGGCATTGGCGGCACAGTAGTACGATCAGTTTCGGTGAGCACCATTATAACTGTTTCCTCTTAAGATAATGAACATAACTCAGACATCAGTTGAAGTGTCTGTTTCTAGCTTTCTGTAATTGTGTGAATTCGCGCGAATTTTAAATTAAGTTTGAAGAACACACACACGCAGAAAAAGAAACTTGTGCGCAGAAAACAATATTGTTTCAGTGAGCAAAAGATTTCCAACTAACGGTAAATCTGTAGGATTCATACCATTTGGAAGCGGTTTTGAATTAAATGTCTCTCATTTTCTGAATTCCGACAATGTTAAAGCGGTTTAGAGTTATGTGCCTGTGATTTTCTGAATTTAAATCGAGCTTGTTGGGGAAGTCTACCGCTGTGTACATGAATCAAGATTAAACATAATAAATATATGATCCATAATTCAAAACTGGGATAATAATTCGTATTAAGAAAGAATAATAAAATGTGTACTTACCCCATTTATCGTCAACTCCACGAAATGCCTCGTGCAAGGGCGTGTTTCCAGTTGCGAATGATTTCAGGAAAAAGTATGCTCCGTGTTTCAGTAATAAATTCACGGATCCCACGTCGCCCAATCTTGTTGCCAGATGCAAAGGGGTCAAACCTCTTCTGTCTTGTATATTCATTTGACATCCCCATCTCAGTAGGCATTCGACTATTAAAAAAACAAAGAGAGAAATTTAACATTCGCTTCCAAATTAATTCTGATATTCATCATAATAAGCTTAGACTTTCGTTTTGGTTCGAAGCCATTACAAATAACTCGTATGTTACAAAGAGAGAAAGGAACAATTTTTCTGTTTTTTTGTAGAGAGGTATTTAGGATTTAGATATTTACCTAGTTGAGAACACCTTCTTCTAAGAGCAAAAAAGATTACGGGAACTCCCCTGTACAGAACATCTGGATCTGCTCCCTCCATCAAAAGCCGGTCCATTCGCGCAATATTCCTCCACTGAATGGCTCTTATTAACTGCCAATTTCGAATTCTTGAATATCTTTTTCTTTGCATATTTTCGAAATTTACATATTCTGTCATTTGCCTTTGTATTTCCATATTTTGTTTTATATCAATGATTTCCAGGAAGAAATTTCTGTATATTCCTGTAAATTCCTCTTGTGCTGTGACAGGACTGGGTTTCTCATTTAAATGAAGCTAAATAGTCCCAGAAGAGTTTAGGATTCGTGTCCTGACCAATCACAAATTTCCACGATAAAGAAATTACTCTTGATTGGATTAGAGTTTTAATCTTGTTCCCAAACAACTCTTGGAATATTCTTCTGCTAATATGACGTCATTCAGAAATGTGTACGTCTTTAGATTCGAGGCTATTTTTGTTTAAGATTGAAAATGATGCTGACTCACTGCGAATAATCTTAGTGATGGTGCAATTTTTTTACAGATTTTTATGATTTTAATACATTTTATTTTAAGAATTCACTGTATTTTATGAAGACAGTTTTTTTTGGCTTCTTTAATCGGCATTCACCAGATGATTCTAAATATTCCGACTATCATATTCGATTATGCTCTGGACGATCCTAATAATGCATACGCCATATAGTGCATGATGCAGTATTTGTATTATTTATTATTTTACTGCTTTTAGTACATTAAATTGTAGTCTCTTTTCATGTCCATCATTAAATAACAGCATTTACTTTCTTTTTGATTTTCTCTCGTACATTTAGAATAATCTGATTTCTAAATGAAACCATCTGATTTCCAATGGCTAATAACGTGGAAAAATATAATTTATGATTGAAAAGAATATATCTGAAAGAGGAATGTGTCTCAGTCTGTATTTCTGAAAGAGGGAAAAATGTATTTTCCTATTCCGAAGCAAACCAAACGCAGCTTTTATCCCGTACCAACAGTTGTGTTTGATCGCATTTTCTTAGTTTCTTCATCTGAAACTCGCTAGTAGTATTGCGAGTGTGAATTCAACTCGACAAGCATAATCAGCTTATCCAACCCAGTAACGAAGTCTGTTTCTGTTATTCTCCACATGCTCTGGAACGTTTTAAAACGCGCGAAGAACAACAGTGCAATCGGGAAATTCATTCCATATCTGTTTTTATCAATCTCTAGTTTTCGAATGTTAATGCATTTTTTTTCAAGTACCGAAACAGGACAAGTAATCGGATCCAGTAAAGAATGAATTATTTTAATACTGATATTACGAATTTCCATGAGATACAGAAATAAAAAAAAATCGTATGACATCTCTCAATATGCAAAACTCACATATCTTTGTTTTGATTTATCCAAAACTAATACCGAAAACTAAGCATAACAAGATAGGAAACTGATAGAATTGAGAACACCGTTTGTCGTTGAGAAACCAACTTGATATCAGCAGTACGCTTTTCCTGCCATTTATTAATCTTACCTCTCAATCCGTTTGGAAATTTTTTATTACTGCGTCCAAAATTTAAAAAAAAAATTAAAATAAAATAATTCTTCAGACGTTGTTAAAATTTCTTTCAACCGAATGTGCAGTGTAGAAAGCTACAAATATGGCAATCATTTCTTTAAATTCAAAGTAAACAATAAAGCGAATAATTAAGAGAGAGAGGGATTACCAGAAATTGAAATCAGAAACAAAAATGAACCGGTTAACAAAACTCCCGTCTCAAGAAGAAATAAGTAAACAAATTGAATAGTAAATATCAGTAGAAATGAAAGTTGTCATTCTGAAATGCAGTTCAAAACATTTCGTTTATATTTGGAAAAAGAAAACTCATTTTTCAATTATATATATATATACATACATACATATATATATATATATCTTTTCATTCATTTTGAGTATTCTGAAATCAAAAATAAATCTTAATTTTGTGCTAAATATTCAAAGAAGAAGTCAGAAATTCGATCATTTGGTCATTTCTTACTTTCGAGGGGAAGGATTTCTACTGCGATGAGAGGTTTGCAAAATTAGAATTTGTGTTTGGGATGTGAGTTGAAAGAATCGTGTAAAATGTCGCTTAAGCTAGCGATTACTTTTTGTATTCTTTTCTAATATTCCTCTTACGATCTTGAGTTAAAATAAGTCAGAACTCCGAAAAATAAAATTGAGATTCGTGTTATATTAAATACCCAGGCAACACATTTCATGTCATCCGAAGAATGACTATTTTTACATATATTCGTATAGTCACGGTCGTTGAATTTGGGAGGTTGTCCACTGCAGGTAGCATTTTCATTGGATTTTCTGCACTTCCATCTCAGTACTGAAACGTCTCACTGCGCTTAAAAGGAAGTGGGCATTCAGCTCATAAACTAGGCAAATTGCTAATTAATAAAGTTATTAGAAGAAGAAAGAGAACAGATAAACCTGCATAGGTTTACTCATTATGTATTATAGTTTAAATAGATTGTAAACTGGATATAAAATAAAAAAAAACATAACCATTTACTAAATATATCAATAAATTATGAAATGACAGTTTTTTAATAATAAACGTACGTTTGTGGAATTTTGTATTTATATTACAATTATTTCACTTTGTTATGATGTGCGTCATGATGGTTTTAAAAAAATTCGCCATCGTTGAAGGGTATAAATGTTTACCAGGCAAAGCGGACATTACAGGAATATATATATATATATATATATATATATATATATATATATATATATATATATATATATATATAATGCACTAAATGATTAGTACAGGCACTATATATATAATGCCCGACCATAATAAATTAATAATGACAAACAAAATCGGGCACCGCATTAAACATCACGTAGCTTATCTTAATTTATCATACTAAGGGGTCAATATGAATAATGCTATCATCTGTCGAGCAAAGTGTTACCATTTTGGCAGTATTAGACGCTTTAAGGATTGAGAAAGGAGAGTTTCTTCGGATTTCATTTTGTCGCGAGACGTGAAGGAAACCTTGCCGAGACACTCATATGTTTAAAAAATCATCGTATTCGACAATAACTCACTAAGGAAGTGATAATGTCTTTGAAATTGTTAATGAAAAACAGCGCAGTTTTGTTTAAATCAGATTCTCGGAAGGGAATGTAGCTATATTCATGATCCCTGGCCATTTTAATGAATTAATCAATAATTATCAGTTTACGAGGTTAACTCATAACTCAGGTTTAACTCATTATTTATAATGGCAATGCATTATGAACAATGACCTATTATTCGGTTGACTCATAACATATATGCATAAACACACGTTTTTGTGTCAGTCATTCAACAGAAAATGTGTATAGCATAGTGTATTGTAGTGGTCTCCAAGTGGTACGCGAGACGATCGTGGAGGTACATCAAAATAGTTTTATATTGATAGAAAAAAATTAAGTAATTAACTAAAGATAAAGAATATTACTTTCTTTCATCAATTAAACATATATCTTATATAGACAAAGACGTTACAAAGATCCTGTAAACTAAAATTTGCGAGTCGCGCAAAATGGGCGACTTTGCACACATAATCGTCCGTGGCAAAGCGGTCATGTTTTTTAAAACTAGGGAGGAAATCTCTTACTTCTTATCATTGGCATCGTTTATAGAGCATCCCAGTGTTGACAAGCCCATTAACTGGAGAATGAAAATTGCTTTGTTATCGAGCTATGTACAGATGACACCAGAGTTGTATTAATTATTTGACTATTAGTAGTACGTTTAACGATTATTTTAGTATATATTGTTGCTGTGCAATTCCCACGCTTTTATATGCTTACTTTTACACTAGAAATAGTGAATTAATACTATCAAAATTGTTTACATATTTTATGTATTTGATATTATCTATAGTAAATGAATTATATTTAAATTTTACAAATTCACCCTGCAAAATGGATAAATGGTTCAAAACATTTCCTCCAAAGAAACTGCGAATTGAGGATAATTATAATAGTACTTCTACATCAGACGAACAACAAGAAAAAGATACGATTGAATCTCCTATTCACAGAAGTTTGTTATTAGTCAAATTAAGTGATAAAAACATTGATCAGAAACTTAAGAAAACAATGTTCAAGAAAGTTCGAAATTATCAAGAAGGCTACATGAAATGGGGATTTACATCGACGATAGCCAACAATAAACCTCGTCCTACGTGCGTTGTTTCAGGAGACGCTATGTAATGGAAGTATGAAAACATCATTATTAGTACGTGACTTATAAACTAACCATCCTGAACCTGAAGACAAAACTTTACAATTCTTTAAACGATATTTGAAGACATAATTCTGAATCCAACAACTTATACAAATTCACAAAAAATTAACGATCAATTTTTGGAGGTATCTGTTGAGGTTATCCTAGGGGCTTTTCGCTTTGCAACCATATACATGCAGAATGTATATGGTCGCATATACATTCTGAATCGATTCCCTTCGATGACATGAGGAGATGAAAGATTTTCCTCAGCCATAGCCAAGTTAGCGGTTATTGGGTGCAGGCTGTAGGGTTTTTTCCGTCAGTTTATATTGTGTTTTTCATCCTGCAAGAAGGAACGCAAGGATTCGAGAACTTTCAGAATTCCTAATCCTCAAACTGCCAGATTACGAATTCTGGAAGTTCTTTTTCTTTGCATGTTTTCCAAATTTCCATATTCTGTCATTCGCCTTTGTGTTTCCATATTTTGTTTTATATAAACGATTTCCTGGAAGAAAGTTCCGTATATCCTGTAAATTCCTATTGTGCTGTGACACGTTTTGCGTTTCTCATTTAATTGGAGCTGAACAGTCCCCCTAAAGTTTCGGTTTCGTTTCCTGGCCAATCACAAAGTGCCACGAAAGAGAGATAAGTCTTCATTGGGGTTGAATTTTAATCTGTTCCCAAACAACTCTTTGAATATTCTTCTGCTAATATGACGTCATTCAAGAAATATGTACATCTTTAGGTTCGAAGCTGTTTTTGTTAAGAAAGAAAATGCAGCTGACTGTCTGCGAATAATTCCAGCGATTATGCAATATTTTTATTACTTAAGATTTTCATGATTTCAATACATTTTATTTTGTAAATTCACTGTTATTTATCAAGACGGTAAGCTAAATTTTCTGGATATTTTTGTTACGAAATCATATCAGCTCTATCTTTATTTTTTAAGATACTTTAATCAGTATTCTCCATCCGAATCTAAATTTTCCAACTACAATATTCGTTTAAAATGTGGACAATCCTAATAGTGCATGATGCAGTATTTTTATTATTTAATATTTCACTGCTTTCCGTACATTTTAATTGTTGTTTCGCTCTATTCATGTCCGTTAATAAATAGCAGCATTTACTTACTTTTACTTTTTCTGTCGTGCGTTAGAAGAATCTGATTTCAAAAATGCAATTAAAATGCCTAATAAAGAGAAAAAAAAGATAATTTGTGATTTAAAGGAATATTTCTGAAAATCTAGTGTTTTTGAACCTGTATTTCAGAAATAGGAAATAATTTATTTTTCTCCTTTTCCGAAGCAAACAAATATTCAATTTTGTAAGGTTTATTAACTTAGCAAATCGGGCATCTTTACAGCTGTCCAGGTTACTCACAATTTGTCGTATTTCAGAGAGTTTTTAAACATTTTCAAACGTAACAGAGCGAATTACAAATTGTCCGTCACAAATTACAGTCCAGACAGGAGGTGTCCATACATTACATTAATATTTCTGGCTAGATGGGTGAAGAAAATTTACTTTTCATATTCCCCTTTGACTTGTAATGAAAGAATTTTGAATGGAGTGCTTGAGCTGTATGCTTGCCCATTGTGGGCAGTGAAGTTAGTTTTGTTCAGCTTAACTTAAGATACATTTTGGTTTTTTATATTTGTTGATTTCTTCTTCATTATATTCCGAGGCTTCCTTGATTAACGTGTTTGGATAGTTACTTGTCTTGGTAAAGAATATCTCAGCTAGATTTATGAAAAAGGAAGAGATACAAGGGATATTAACTTCTCTATGCATCTTGGTGTTTCTTATAAACCAAGGGGCATCCAGAATCATCCTCAGGCACTTATTTTGTAATCTCTGCAGTTTTAGAATGTTTGAATTTGCGGTGTGGCTCCATGTTGGGGAAACGTAAGTGATAATCGGCCGAATTACCATCTTGTAAATTGTTAATTTTGTTTGCGTGTCCAGTTTACTTTGTCTGTTGATCATAGGGTAGAGCTGTGCTAATTCGTTGGATGTCTTTGAGGTAATGTAACTAATATGTTTCATTATGTAACTAATAATGTAACACATCAGATCCGGTCCTGACGTATCATTCACATCTCCTCCAGCATTGATCAGGTATTCTATGGATTGCACTTGTTCCAAATATGAATTGGAATCATCCTCTAACTTATCACGAAACGCCTGGGCAATGGCAAAGTGGATGTCTGTCTTTCTTGTATCGGTGATTTACCTGAAAAAATTAGAAATAAAATAATGGTTAGCTAAACGAGTTACTGATTTTAACATTGCAATTTTATTAGAGCTTCTGTAGGGCATTTATGTAAACGATGCAATATTTTTCTATATGCAAGAAAGAACAGAAAGAATCCTGCTTGTACACGAATCCGGAAGCATATCTGTTAAATGTATGCACGTAATATATTACAGGGCCGTACTATTTTATTGTTTATATGTTGGATTTTTGTATTTTATTTTATAATCCATTTCATATAAAAACAATTTCAGAACACATCATTTGCTCTTAATTTTTTTTTTATGTATTTTGTTCGCAAAGCACACATCGTCGTGTGTTTCGCTTCCAACACTGATTTTTAAATATATTTTTACAAGAGGGTGTTGTTGAGATTTGAGAGGATTACATTTCGGGGGTTTCTTAAAGTTACTCTGCAGGTGTTCATATGGAAATGGAATTGAATGATGTCAAAAAAATTATAAATAAAAAACTACTGCGTAGTAAAATAATAGTTTAGAGAAAAAATTAATTAAAATCTTTACATAGTTTTTGACTTTTCAATTTATCAAAAAATATGATTTTATGATCTCGCTTTCGCAACTGAAGTATATCTAGTTGTTAAAGGCATCTCGAATTTATATCCCGAATATATAAAATGAATTTCCGGTTGTTTGCCTGCCAGACATTTCACTCCGTGCACAGCGAAAAATTAAGGAATGTTGTATAGGTTTAAGAAAGCTCTCCTCTCCAACGAATAAGGATATATATATATATATATATATATATATATATATATATCCTTACATGCATACACTTGATTTGTATACATTTATATATAATTCAATCCTGAGTAGTTTTATTGATCTACCGCCACCTCTTTATAATTACATAAGCCATTATTAATAACAAAACTCAGTTATTTCTGTTTTAAGTGTGTTCCTGGCAACCCCCCTGCCCCCACACCATTTTCAGTTCAATACAAGACAGATTCATCTCAAGGGAAGCCTCGAATCGCACTGTCTCTATACTCATCCATCTGAATTTCTTCTGCTGTGCCATTTATAGTTTTCTTAATATTTATTTACATAAGGTTTGTTCTTTAATAAGTTTAGAAATTAAATGTTCTTTTTATTAATTTTTTCAACAATAGGAAGGCATTATCCCATAGCTTTCTCTTAATACAAAATGTAATTAAAAAAAAAACACTGACACTGATATAAAACATTATAGTACAACTTTTGTTATAAATAGTACATCCAATGTTTATCTTCACAAAAATCTCATAATTTTAATTATTATTATATAATATTATAAAAATTTAATTTTGGTTTAAACATTTGAAAGAATTTTACAAAACATATTAAATTAGAGCCTGTGTAGCTCAGTGGATGGCGTTTGCACACCACCGCGCTTGGCCGCAAGAAGGAAGGCTTGGTTTCGAGTCTAGTCGGCGACTCGAGGAAATTTTTCTAAGCCTTTTTTCGACCGGTTCCCGAGTTAGTCGATCTCTGGCATGGGCGAGAAGGTTTTTCGTCCTGTAAACTCAAGAAAATCGACCGTAGAACCCAAATTATTTCAGACATTAAATATATTGTGTTAGGGTTAGGGACCACGAGATGGCGGCACATTTGAGCCGTCTCTCTTCACTGCGTACCGCTTAATTAGTGATAGCCTTGGGCCATCTGTCTCTGATTGAGTACCAGTGGAGTTTGTACTGCCCACTCAGTCTCCAAAAGTTGGATAGTGCTAAATGGCCTCGCCTACTCCCGTATACGGTAATAAAAAGGCGTTAGCTGATTTTTTATTTATTTATTTTTTTATTAAATTTGAACTATATATATTCATTAACCCTTCAACACTTTATTTTAATATTAATATATTTTTGTATAAAATATTACGAAACGTTTGAACTTTTAAATACATAAATAAATAAATATGACCAAACCAGAAAGAAATTAGTAAAAATAAATAAAATAACAAAAATAAACAAAGGAAGGTAATATGCAAAACTAGGAGTGGTTAGAACCACCATCTAAGATAAAAACAAACAACATTAAAAAGAAGACATTATCAAAGAAAAAGTAACTTAATATAAACGTGTCCAAAAGCGTAATAATTAATTTATTATGGAATCACAGAGCAGTTTTATCGAGATCAGGACATTTACGTTGCAAACTTAAAGAATGATCCTGCTTATAATGATGCTACTATAATGTCTCCTTTGCCTGGTAAACAGAATACCCTTGAACGATGGCGAATTTTTTTAAACCATCATGAGGCACATCATAACAATGTGAAATAAGTGTAATATATTACAAAATTCCACAAACGTACGGAAAATCTCTCCTGCCTGTAAAATGTCTATTTTACTGGAGCTTAAACTCATTATGAAATGCATCACCTAAGTATGTAGGTGATGCATTTCACCCTCAACCGAAACAAAAAAAAAAAACACTTCTCGCCCTCTTATCCATCATTTTCATGCGCACTTTCCATGGACGGTCTTTGACACACCTGATACATCGTGTAATTATTATTATATTTTATGCTTTACGTTTATTATTAAAAAACTGTGATTTCATAATTTATTGATATATATAGTAAATGTTAATGTTTTTTAAAATTTTTATATCCAGTTTACAATCTATTTAAACTATGATACATAATGAGTAAACTTATGCAGGTTTATCTGTTCTCCTTCTTCTTCTAATAACTTTCTTAATTAGCCATTTGCCTAGTTTATGAGCTGAAAGTCCACTTCTTTATAAGCGCAGTGAAAAGATACAGTACTGAGATGGGAGTGCAGAGAATCAAGTGAAAGTACAACCTGCAGTGGACGACCTCCCAAATTCAACGAACGTGACCATAGGAATATATGTAAAAACAGCCATTCGTCTGCCGACAAGAGTCTGGGTATTGAATATAACACAAATCTGCAACAAAGCATTCAGAACAGTCTCAAAATATAGGTTTCCATGGGAGGACCGCAACATGAAAGACGCACATTACATTGCTATTCACAAGATGAAACGCATTCAAATTAGAAGATCGGAGCAGGCAGGATAGTTTCTTTTTAATAACTACCGAAAACAAACAAGCCTATTAAGCCTGTACATTAAAAAAAAAGCTTCCGGTAGAAAACATTTCTGGTTAAGAAATCTGCAAATGAAATGTTTTTATAAATATTTTCCCCTCGTCGACGAGTTTAAGAGCAACCACTGGTTTAATGACAACAAGATAAACGTAAAAATAGTAAATGGAAACAAGAAATTCATTGAGTAGTTTGCAAAATATACACTGCAGTAAGGTGTCAATTCACGACAGTTTTCTGCAATTAAGCAGTAAAACCTTAACAACATTCAGAAATCTCGAATCGATCCTTCAGTATACTAGCAAGTATTGATTAAGAATTTGGAGTTCCTGAAGAAATAGCAAGTTTCACTGTGGGTTGCTATGATCGGCACAACTATCTCAGACCAAACAGGAGTGCGTTAATCTCCACCATTACATAAACCTAATGGTGGAGATTGGCATAAAATCCTTTTCATACATAGAAAACAACAGTTATATAAGAAAATTTAAAGAGGCTGCTAATATGCTAAAAAAACCGAACCCAATGCAATAAAAAGCAAGGTTTAATTCTCCATCAAGTGTGGTCAGCTCTAATAAAAAATCTACCTCAATCTGAGCTCGGACTGTATGAACGAGAACAAGAACACGTGACATCGTTCGATATTGTTCAACGTCAATAGTGTTATATAGCTGCATTCTGTTATTTCAGTTTTATGAATAGTCAGACGGTTATGATTTGTATTTCTTAATTCTCTTGTTAAACATTTAAGTTATACTATTTACCCCCTGAAGATGTAAATCCTACGATTAACGAAACTTTTCGGGAACTATTATTTCAGTGTTTTATATAATTGAATAATAAAAAAATGTGGTGTGATCACCGCAATATATCTTTTGCTCTAATTCCATTTAGTTTATATCACACTGTTTCTCTAAATCCAAAGAGAAAGGTGACAAAATCATTCTATTAGTTAATGAATAGCCTATACACATACTTTTATAAAGAAAAACAAACTAGTTAGTATGAAAACACTAGTATTTCGATATTCGTTTCTTATCACATTTTCAGATAACTGATTTCAGAAAATGGAGATAATTGGGTGGTTATTAGAAGCAAGAATGGAAATGAAACCATACGTAACAAAACACTCTTTTCATTGCTCTGGCGAGAACCAGTGAATTACTATTAGGAAACTAAAAAAACAGTTTACAATAACGGATAAGCCAATGAGATGCACAGTCTAGATACATGAAAATATAAATTAAATTATATATTAACAGCAGTTCAAAGCCATCAGATTTGAATATTTTGACAACATTTGAATTATTACTGTTTATATTAGATTATTTATGAAGAGACTCTTAGTCTTGTTTCTGATGAGAGAGAGGAGAGTTATTTGTCCACCTCATTTAGTATTTAAGAAGTAAATAAAACTTAACTTAAGTTAAAGATAACCACCGAATTTGAGATTAATGAAGATGCATTTCTTAGCTGTCCTTAAACAATAGAAAAGTTGATCTTCTTTTTAATCGTTTCATTATTTTCACGATATCCCATTTCTCTATCTGAACGCCTTTTCTTTTATATTTTTCTATAATGGCCCTCAGAGATATCTCAAGATTCTGAATTTTTTTTCCTTATTAAGCGAATGACTGCCCTGCTCTAATATCGCATTTTTGGGTTTCTTGTTTTCGAGGCGTAGACCACCATGGAATAAAAAATCATCCATGGAAAGTGAAGCTTTGAAGTGGAGAAGGGGGACACGAAAGAAGAAGGATCGTAATCAGATTGTGTGTGTATGTGTATGTGTGTGAGAGAGAAAGAGATCTGGATCATCCAACCAGATCTAATGAGAAAAGTGGTACGCGCGGATATATTTTATTACTTGTATCAAAAAAGTTAAAGGACCTAAATTTTGTTTCTGAAATTAATATGTTTCGAAGAATAAGGTATAATGGTTCTAAAACTCAAATATCCTTTTTTTTTCTTTTTTTTTACCATGGCGGACTTTTGTGGTAACTTTTATATACATCCACATTTCTATTGTCAGATTTTCTACTCGTGTATCTCTCAAACGCCGAGGATTTTTCTTCGTTAGTTAAATGTATAGAAAAAGATTTTGAACACCTAGTTTGATAACTCTGTAAGATAATCTAGATTGAAAAAGAAAAAAATACGTAAAGCTTGCTTTTTGGAAAATACGAGGACTTAAATTGAGACAAATATCAAAATCTAATCATGACCATGAAAAATAGTTCCCTATCGTCATTGATCCTTATATGGACTGGCTTAAAAGGGCGAAGCAAGAATGCTTTTCATCTTCCCCGTTATCTGTAGAGGACAGTGTAGGGATAAGGTGTTAATGAGCAATTAAAGCTCGGATCATGGTAGGAGGTTAACGGGAATAGCCGAGCCTCAGTTAGAACTTCATTGGCTACAACAATGCCATCCATTACTCTCTAACGGTACTGGATTGAATGAATCCTATACTCAACCTCTATAGTCATCGATTGAGCTGAGCTATTAAAGCTCTGATCATGGCAGGAGGGTAACAGCAATAGCCGAGCCTCAGTGAGAACTTCATTGGCTACAGCATTGCCATCCATTACCCTCCAAGGGTATTGGATTGAATGAATCAATCACCGCATCTCACGGTCGATTGATTCCTCTCCTCTATAGTCATCGACAATTGACAATTGACATTTATGTCTTTAGGGGTGAAGCAAGATGCTTTTCATATTCCCCGCTATCTGTTGTGGTTGCAGTGAAGGTAAAATTTATGAGCAGAATGCTCGCCCTGATTGAGCATGGAGATTATGCATCACTAAAGGAGGCCAATATAGCTTTTGGTCTTCTGTATTTGAATATGTCCGTTGGATCGTATGCTGTAGCTTGTTGAACCAAATCGTTGGGATGTGTGGACGTCTTTAGGAAAAACTTGGTGGCTAAGGATCGTAGAAAAGAGAAGATATAGGGAATATTTGTGTCTCTGTGGAGTTGAGTGTTTCTAACATACCACGGGGCATTCAAAATCATTCTCAGGCACTTGTTCTGCACTCGCTGTATTTTGATGATGTTAGCATTAGAGGTGTGGCTCCAGGCCGGAGAGGCATAGGTGATTATAGGACGAATCGTCAACTGGTATAGCTGCAATTTGATTCTGTTGCTGAGCTTGCTATTTCTATTAATTAGCGGATAGATCTGTGCTACGGCTTTAGAAGCCTTTGTGCATGCAGACTTGGTGTGTTGATTGAAAGATAGCTTTTTGTCGAGAATTACACCCAGGTAATTTGTTTCTGACTGCCAGGGAATTTTAATATTGAATAGTAACAGATCTCCTACAGGAGACATTGGCCTTTTTGAGAAAAGAACGGCTGAGCTTTTCTGGGGGTTGACTTCCAATCTCCATTTAGAGAACCAACCCTCCAGCTTTAGAATGTTTTCTTGAAGCTTTCTGGTAATGAAAAGGGGTCTGAGAGATCTGGTTAGTATTGCCGTATCGTCTGCATATAGGGCCAAAATGGAAGTCATCGGATTGTGTGGGATGTCTGACATGTATACAGAGAACAGCAATGGAGCCAGCAGAGATCCCTGCGGCACTCCAGCAAAGACGTGGCGCTGGGAGGATGTAGAACCGTTGATTTTTACTTGCATTGATCTATTTTGAAGATATGAGTGGATTAAATGAACCATTTTAGGTGAGATGCCGGCTGAGATAAGCTTGTGCAGGAGTCCAAAATGCCAGATTTTGTCAAATGCTTTGGATAAGTCTAGGAAAACAGCGCCTGTGCACTGGCGCCAGTTGTAGCTGGTTGTGATGTATTCAACAATTCTGTGGATTTGCTGGGTAGTACTATGGTGTTGCCTAAAACCAAACTGTTCTTTTGGAAGGATGTTTAGGTCATTTATTGAGGTTTGAAGTCGTGAGAGGATGACCTTCTCTGCAACCTTACCCAGATTTGAGATGAGACTGATTGGACGATACTTTTGGAGTAGGTGTGAGTCTTTGCCTGGCTTATGTATGGGAATTACGTCAGCCAGTTTCCAGGTGGAAGGAAAATAGTGAAATCTTAAAATTGCATTTATTATACTGGTCAGGTACACTACTGCCCTCCGGGGCAGAAGTTTAATCACACGATTAGTAATGCCGTCTGGTCCAGGAGCTTTTTTGTTCTTTAAATTTTTAATAATGTCATATATCTCAGCAGGTGACGTTGATGCAATATGGTCAGTGCTGGTGATAGGAAGTTTGAGTGAGTGTCTGACCTTGCTGTGAATCTTATGTATGTGGTCAAAGTCAAGGTTTCCATACGAAGGCCTGCATTGCTCTTCCAAGCTGTGCGCTATAACCTCTGCTTTGTCCACATCTGTGTGAGCAAGGCCCTGATCAGTTAATATTGGGGGAAGGGATCTGCCTTTGTTTTTGGTATTTTTCAGTAGTCCCCAGATGGAGTGATCACTAGGTGAAATGGAGGATAACTTTTCATCCCATACATGGTCTCTGTGAGCTTTCAGTGCATCTCTTACTGCCCCATTTAATCTGTTTAGATTTGTTTTGTCTTGTGGTGCACACGTGTTACGGAATCTCTTTCGAGCTCTGTTTTTATCTCTGATTAAGTTCATGATGTCTTCAGGCAAACGATCTGGCTTGCGGGCAGATTTGTAGGAGGAAGCTACCTTTATAGCAGAATTAATTTGTTGTGTGAGATTTGTAACTGCAGTTTCTACTTCTTCTTTTGTGTGTATGTGAGGAACAGGTCCAATATGATCCTTGAGTGCGGCTGACAGTCTTTCCCATACAATGTAGGAGTGAGAAGGAGGACACAGGAATTCCTGATTTCCCAGCTGCAGCAGTATTGGATTGTGATCGGATGATAGTTCATCCATAGAAATGATACTGTACTGAAGTTTAATATCCTGCAGGATAGCTATATCCAGGATATCAGCAGTGCCGAACGTACTGAGATGAGTTGGTTCGGTGGGGCCTGCCACAACAGCGTTGCTTGATCCTAAGTAATTGAAAAGGATGCAACCATTCTTGTTTGTGGTTGAACAATTCCAGGCAGGGTGCTTGGAATTCAGATCCCCGGCAATAATGGTGGGCCCTCTGATGCCTAAGATGGCATTTAGATCAGAGTGAAGTAGAGATTTTTGGGGAGGATTGTAAGCTGAGTAGATTTTCAGTTTGCCAGTGGAGCTGGTGACTACTTCCACTCCTGTGATCTCAAGGTTAGTGGTTGAAGGAATGCTCACAGAGTGGTGCTTAATGTAGTTTTTAATGAAGATGGCAGTGCCACCACCTCTGTAGAGTAGTCTGTCATTTCTGTATAGGTGATAGCCCCTTATTGTAGGGTTGTCTGAGGGTCTTAGATGAGTTTCGCTGATTAGAATAACATCTGGCTGATACCTAGATGTGAAGGCACGGAGTTCCAGGATTTTGTTTTTGAGGCCATTTGCGTTCCAAGCAACTATTTGAAGAGATGCTGGAATGAGTTTGTTACTATTCATTTATGAGAGCTGTGAGGATGACCTGTGTTTCACGAAGAAATCTTTTAGTGGAGGTTTCAGTAGGGTTTGATAGGCTAAAAGTTTGTAGCATGTTTGCTAGTGAGGCCGTGATAATAGCTGTTAGGTTTTTAGGTGCTCTTGGTTGATTTTGTTCTGGTATTGGCCTAGTTGTACGGGTCACATCGGCATAACTTCTTGTTTGCTTTTGGTTGGAGGTCTCCGACTGTGGTCGATGAGTCTCCGGTTTTGATGTCTGGGCCGCTGGTGTTCTTGTACTGTAGGAGGAGGGCTGATTGATTGCCTCCATCCGTCTGTTCTTTGGGTGTTGAGTGCATCCTCTGTAGTTCGCCGGATGAGGGCCACTGCAGTTGGCACATTTGGCCGAGGTGGTCCTTGGCTTAGTGCAGGTATTGGTTGGGTGGCTGTCTCCACATTTTAAACATCTATATTCTGCTCGGCATAGATTCTGGGCATGGCCAAACTTTTGGCACCTGTGGCACTGCCCAGAAGATGATCTTTTACGGAGTGGTTCCGGTGTGACGATGAGACCACAGACTGTTTTTAAGTTGTAGATATCCTTATATATTTTGTGAATCTCAACAAGGACTAATGGCATGGGAGTTTTGTCTGCTTTGTACATTCTGCTCACTTTGACTGGTGGCAGATCCTGAGAATTTAGGTCAGCAGCGATTTCTGCTGTGTCAATGTCTTCACAGACACCACGAAGGACTACTTTTAAATTTTTTTCTGAACTGAGCGCAAAGGTATGATACTGGATGCCTCTGTTGTCCAGTTCCTTGGTCAACCTTCTGTAGTCTGTCACTGTTGCTGGCTGAATCTTTATGCCTTCATCCATGTTTTTGGCCTTAATGAAGCCAATATGCAGATTGGACATTGTGGATCGTAAAGCTGCCCACTTTTGTTTTTCTCTAAGGATGACCGGAGGCACCTTTTCTTTGGGAGAGGTAGCGGCGTCCGAACCCTGAGAATCCTGTTCCATTACAGTGTTGTCATTGTGCGGTTCTTCTGTTGTTCTTCGCTTTTTGCGAGCACGCACTTCTACAAAGTCTGAAGGTGTAGAAGGCATCGACTCTAAATGATCTTCAGCGACGACTTTGTGAGCACGCACTTCTGCAAAGTCTGGAGGAGTAGAAGGCATCGACTCTAAATGATCTTCAGCGACAGCGTCTGAGACACATTCGGGGGGAAACGTGTCATACAGTTTAACCTTTCCCGGCCAATTTTCACTCAGCAGCTTTCCCAGTCTGAGGAATTCAAAATAAACTTCTTCGAATTTGGCCTCATTAAGAAGTTTTGCCATGACAATATTTGGAAATGTGTTAAGTCAAGGATGGAGAAAGAGTAGAGATTGCTCTGGTGTTCCGAGCAGGTAAAAGTAATCCTGTGGACTTTTGAGGGTCCACTAGCAAATCCCGTAGACACCCTAAGGTGTCTACCAGCAATAAGATGTCGCGATATAAAATACAGCAATGGCGATACTAACGGCAGTAGGCCTAGCGTATCGCCCTTATAACTTCAATTGACTTACCTGGATGGAAAATAAATAAAGTGCCTGTTTATGGCAGTAAGCAATTAACTGAAATTACTGATGAATACGCATAAATCACTAAATCATAACCGTCAAATTCACAATTCACCATCAATAATACACGACACTAAACACTACCACGCGAGCCGCCATCTTCATTATAGTAGTATAAATATAAATAATCTCTTTCATGAATTTATATACTGGGTGATTATAAAATCTATAGTCATCGATAGCACACAGAATAGCTTTCATTAATATAAATTGAATTTTATTAGAGGTGTACTGGAAAACTAAAATTTACTCGTTTTATTCTAAAGTAAATTTTCGAAATTCTCATTATTTTACAGTTTATATAAATAATGCTAAAGGATTTCTAAATAATAATTTGAAAAAATTAATCAATTTATATTTAAGACGTTTCACATCATCATTTTAAGTGCAAAACTAAAACACGTACTCTATTTAATATATTTTCTGTTGTTTCGCCTTACACGGACAAAAAAGGAAAAATTGTGCAGCGCAATAACTGCGTTCTGGCAGATGGAATTTAATGAAAGTTAGCATTTCGATATAGACAACAATTTGTTCATGTGATTTAACTTCGGTTTCAATCAGGACAGTTGGTAAAAAATTATGTTTACAATTCATAAACGCTAGCAAGTAAGAAAATCAGTTGGTGGAGATGGAGAGTTTTTGGGTGGGTGCCATCCATCGATGAGTCCGTGGAGGTGTCACATAATAATAAAATTTCAAAACCAAAGCTTCTTAACAAAGTGAATTTCGTGTTAACTATCTTTATACAGTGACGCTGTCTTAATCCCAACTATTTTCCCAAGAACCATTCTGCGCATGTGCTGTCCACAGTACATGCGCAGAATGTTTTCTAACATTCTACTAAAACATACGACTAACACAATAAAGAGAAAAAAGTGATCATTCTTTAGTGACAAATTTTCTCGAAGACGAAGGGAATTATTATAATTGTTTTGATTATGAATGGTTAAATTTGAGAATAAATGGTTAAATATTTATAAAAGAAAAAAAAATTACTTCAATTGATTTTTCGAAGAAATGTAATTATATCGTAAAAACCATAGAAAAAATATCTTCAAATTCACTGTCAGCTGCGGAAAGTGTTTAAGTTAAACCAAAGTATTCCCACATAATTGCAAGCAACGCTCAAGTAGACAGGAGCAAAATGTTTTATGTAAATATCTACATAATTCCTTCTGTTTTCAGTTATGAGTCTATCGTACTATCCGATTGGGGAAAATTTGGGGTGGGGGGGGGGGGGGGTGGGGGGGGGGGGGGGTGGGGGGGGGGGGGGGTGGGGGGGGGGGGGGGTGGGGGGGGGGGGGGGTGGGGGGGGGGGGGGGTGGGGGGGGGGGGGGGTGGGGGGGGGGGGGGGTGGGGGGGGGGGGGGGTGGGGGGGGGGGGGGGTGGGGGGGGGGGGGGGTGGGGGGGGGGGGGGGTGGGGGGGGGGGGGGGTGGGGGGGGGGGGGGGTGGGGGGGGGGGGGGGTGGGGGGGGGGGGGGGTGGGGGGGGGGGGGGGTGGGGGGGGGGGGGGGTGGGGGGGGGGGGGGGTGGGGGGGGGGGGGGGTGGGGGGGGGGGGGGGTGGGGGGGGGGGGGGGTGGGGGGGGGGGGGGGTGGGGGGGGGGGGGGGTGGGGGGGGGGGGGGGTGGGGGGGGGGGGGGGTGGGGGGGGGGGGGGGTGGGGGGGGGGGGGGGTGGGGGGGGGGGGGGGTGGGGGGGGGGGGGGGTGGGGGGGGGGGGGGGATCACCTAAAGCCCCTCCCAAATAATGAGAATGTCCTCCACCACCTAGAGTCCCACCGATGAACAGTATAGATTTCACCATTCAAAATGGACAGCTCAACTTCCATCACCCACCAGTGGACATGTGTGAAGGAAAGGTCTGAAACAACTTATGCTTTCTATCTTGATATTTTGAGTGTGCCTGGTATTGAGGCCTGATAAACATACTGCCATCCTTTAGTGATTCTTCTGGCTCAGTCGTTGTGGTTCGTTCATTTCGTAGCTTCATTTCTCGTCGTTCACTGCGTGTTATGGTTAACGAGTTCCAATCTTCGAAATTTATCACCTACGCAGGAGACCCTCCGCGATCTGTCTTTCACCTAACTTCTTTGCCATTTACATTAATGACTTATTTTAAATCGCCACTAATCCTATCCGCAGCGTTGCAGATGACAGTATTCTCCATTCACCATACTCAATTGACAAACCTTGCATTGAGCAGAATCCGAAGAATGAAGGTCATCGACAACTAGTATCTCAAACATTGATCAACGTTCTAACTTTCAATGGGGGAGAGGAAACTCTTGTCATATACAATACCGCCAAATCTCAGTCGTTTTTTTTCTAGTAAAATATTTCAAAGCTCACAGTCCTTTACCTTTAGTAATGCGCAAATTACCAGACCTCTCTCTCTCTCTCTCTCTCTCTCTCTCTCTCTCTCTCTCTCTCCATGGAGAAATTCCTCCAGTCTCTCTTGAGTAAAACACATCATATCAAGAGCTTGCTAAGCATCCAAAAAGTAGACATTTTCTTTTATTCAAGATGGTATTTCACACCCAAGCAACTCCTGCTAATAAGCAAATCTCAAATCCTCCCATTATTAGAACATTACATGTTTGAGGTGGAGCACCTCAAACTACTCTAGAAATTCTTGTACTATGCAGAAGAGAGGGGTATGGCGAATAGACGATCTCACTTTTTACAGATTCGCTTCAAACTCTATCTCACAGAAGTGTTTCAAATTTGTGTCTATTCTAGAAGTTCTTCAATGGTCATTGCTTTACTGAACTTGCAACTATCATTCCTCCACTTTCTGTTACACTTGTTAATACAAGCAGATACCCAGCACCCATTCACTGTGCAAGTGCAAACACACCGAGCGTGCTTTTCTTCTTCCGCTTTTACGCCAGCACTGGAAATCTCTTCGTGGAATGTTCTTTTCCACCCTCAGATAGGTCTCTTATGGTTTACTGGTTCGATAAAAATGTCTCTTGGTTAATATGATACTGTTCTATTAGTTGAAAATAATTTCTGTTCGAGATTTTTGGGAGAATATTTCATGTCCGCCATTGTTTCCTCATTTTATGCATTAATACATTGAAACAAAAACAAATAATGGATTTGAACTGAAAGGATGTATTGAAAGCGGCACATTTCCCCTTGTGATGCTCTTTATAACGACTGAATTACCAAGATGATACTTCGAAATTTCAAGCCTACTTTATTTTCATTTCACTTCTTTGATCTTTAACATCCTCGAGTATTGAAATAAGCTTGATTTCGAAACGTTAATTCAGTAAGATAACTCGGTTGTTTCTAAGTCAGTTGGAATATATTTTGTCTCTTAAATGTGTGTATTCTCCTTTTAGGAGTTTGGTTGTTTTACGAGATGAAAAATCCGATTTAACAAGAGTCAAACACTTCAAAGAGTCAAACTCTTCAAGAGTCAAGCATTATTATCAGACCAACTAACTCAATTTCTGTTGAAAAGCCTTTATAAAGATCACCTTAGGTGGAATTTTGAAAATAAATCTTAACCAAATCATGCCATCTTCAATACCGACTGAGCTCATTTTCGCCTTCCTTACACTGTAAAATATCATGCAATTTGCATTTATTCGTTTAGCGAATGTCCTTTTTAACTGCTAAGAAGATAGGGAAAGTGAAGAAGAGATTCACTGTGAATTGCGGTATTTATTTGGAAGTCTTCTTCGCTCTTTTGCAACAACAAAAGTAGGCGGAAAATAAGAAATGGATTTATCGGTAATTATTGCTCCATGCCTTTATAAGAAAGTGCTGTTTAGACGAATTAATTGCAGTGCTCAGCACTTACATTTTAATTCTGCTTCTCAAAAATCATTGACCCCGATTTCCTGTTTCATTTTCTCACCGCAATTCAGTGCATCAAGCTTGAACTTGTAATCCTCCATATAAAGTGACACGATATAAAATGGTCATCGTATTTCTTCCCATTTGAATCACTTTTTCTTTGCTTGCTTTCGTTTAAAGTACTTCCCCTTTCGGTTTCACACAACCATCGAATTGCATTCCCCCTCACACTAAACAAATCTGACAATTTTCAGTTTGACTAATTAATATTAATTATTTCTTTTTTTCAGAAAATACTTTTTTCCAGAAAATGCTGTTGATCCACTATTAAAAAAAACTCGCTTCGCAGATCTCTGTTTCGAAGAGTTTGGTTGCTTCGAAGATTGAATTCAGAAATGAAAAAAATTAAGAAATGATGAGAGAATGAGAGAGGGAAAGAGAGTAAACAATTGAGTGACATGCACGCAAGAAAGAAAGAAAGGCAAAGTAAGAAATTCGTGTGGCAAATGCACGCCATCAGGAAGTGTGTTTCACATTATATCTTTGATGATTGAATAATCAAAATACAATCTTCATAATATATTTCTTAAAACAAACAGATAAATAAATAAATGATGCTTCGATCCCACTTAACTGATCACGAAAGAAACGCAATTGAGAAAAATAAGAGATAGATAGATAGACTCTCTCTGTGTGTGTGTGTGTGTGTGTGTGTGTGTGTGTGTGTGTGTGTGTGTGTGTGTGTGTGTGTGTGTGTGTGTGTGTATAAACAGCATTCGCTTTTTATTTTTATAGTCAGGCCGATGTGTGAGAAGACTCCATCGAACGCAAAACGAATCTTACATCGCTCATTGCACGTTCCGAATGTTCATGATGTGTGTAAAGAAGAAGATGGCAATTTGAATTACCCTCAAGTAGTGTACAGGTTGCTATGACAACATTATATGATTAAGTTTAAATTATTAATCTCCGATCAACACTTTTCCTCCAGACCAGTCTGTTACTTGTCAGCACTCCAATATCTGATGTTTCGTGCTTCTAAAGCACATTTGACTGAAACAATCCACATACATCTTGAGCTTCCTCTGGATCGTTTTCCTGCCATCTTGGCATCAAAAAGTTCTTTGGCTAGCCTTTCTACTTCTATTCTATTTAAGCCATACCATTTAAGCAATACTACCTTATATTAGCTTTGTTGACACATTCGAGGATGCTATTAATGTCAAGTTCCTTTCTAATATCTTCATTTTTAATATGAATCTGCCATGGATGACATCGGTCCATCCTCCCACATTTTTCTCATAATCCTCATATTTGTCTCCTCTAGTCGAGTGTTTTATTTCTAACCCCATTGTTAGATGATAACTTATAAAATTGAACACTGCCTAGTTATGTGTTTTGGCTAATTTCTCTCTTATTCCATATAAATTTATTCAGCTTACCATGCACGATAATACCAGCCTTGTTTATTCTGTTGTCTATTTCCAGATTATCATCTTTACAAAACTTGTGCATAAGCTGAAATATTTTACTCTTTCTATAGGATCTAGATTCAGACTGCAGCTGAAGTTTCATATTCTCCTGCTTAGTTTCATAGTTTTGGTCCTTTTTATTGCTGATTATGCCAAATTTGTTACAATTTTTATTCAATTTGGATAATCCTGGCAACTTGAAAAAGGCGCCTTTAGAAGGTCAGCATCATCTGTATAAAGCAAAGAGCTACGCTTGATATCTACAATTTTAATATCAGACCTAATGCTACTTTCTTTCGTAATGTGATCCATATAAATGATGAATAAGAGCGGGGGTCATGTGCATCCTTGTCTTATCGCTGAGTATACATGAAACCATTTTCCTCCATTTCCTTCCATTTTAACTGCTGACTTGCAACTTAAATATAGACGATGTATTGTTCTGTATAATGCTCCATTTTCCTCATATAATTGTAGTGTCTTGAAGAGCGTTTCTCGCGACTGCTTGCAATATGTCTTTTCCAAATCTACAAAACTTAAGCACACGTTCTTGTCATATTCCTATCCTTTCTCAACTATTTGTCGTAAAGTGAAAATCTGTTCCTGGCAGCCTCTATTTCGCCTGAACCCAGCTTGTTCTTATATAAATGTCTCTTCCACAAAACTTTCTCAGACTCTTTTCAAGCATTCTTGCACAAATCTTACCTGGAAGTCTCTTACTCTTTGAACTGGTCTGTCTACTCGTAGTATATAAATTTCTCTGTGATTTTCACATTCAGTTTCATTCTCTTTTTTTACAGATGGAAACTACGAGAGCTCTTTCCACATATCTGGAATTCCACCTTCTGACCAGTCGCTCTGAATTATATTTGGCCACTGCGAAACGTTTACATCTCCATACTTAAGCATTTCTGCTCGCACATTTGCTCATTTGAATTTTCTACTTGAAGTATTAATATGTACTCCTGTATGCATTCCCCTTGAAAATGTTCTAGTATGGTTCTGCCACTGCTTTGATTCTTTTAACAGTTTTTCAAAGTAATTATTTCGGACATCCTTATCTTCAGTTTTCATATCATTTTTATTTGATTTGATTTCTTTTAGAGTTCCTTTTCCCTACATCTCGAAGCTTCTACAGTAACCTCCAGAACACTTTGCCACCTTCCTGATATCTATTTTCTATATTCTTACCAAAGTATTCCGATGAGTTTTATTTAGCTACTTTTAACATACGAGTAGCTTAGCTCTCTTACATTTCTCTCTGTATTCTTTTGAGGCATTTGCCGATTTATTTGCTAGAAACATTTTATGCTTTTTTTTTCCGAACTGCTTCTTTAACTCCCTTTTTCTGCCATACGGGTTCTTATTTTTCTATCCTTACTCACGACTTCACCATATACCTCCGTAATATCTAGCTGAATCTAGCTTCATAGTTTGTCACTAGAATTCAAAAATGTGTTTTGTTTTCAAACTTTTTAAAAAATTCTTCAATGATGTTTGTTTACTCGCGTCTACAAGTTTACCCTTAAAACCTGCCCACCTTTAATTCTTTTTAAAACGCACTTACATACTGTTCTCGTCATTATAATTTCCATTTTTATCCTGCTTAGCACTTAGTAATTGTCGCTTAGAATTTCAAACCTTTGTACTTTCTTGTATCTTGAACCAGCACGAAGATATCAATACCAACAATGATATTATCGATGAGGATTTTCTTGTTTCTTGTGTCTTCTCTCCACTTCTCTTCTCATCATGAAGAAATTGTGCATATCTTCATGATGCCGTATAGTTTTAGTAATGACTAGTCCGTGTCCTGAAGAGAAATCCAATAAATGCTATCTATTATTGTTGGTTTTGCTCTTTTTTTAAAAATTTTCCCAAAATGTTCCAATATGTCTGGTGCAATTCATTTCCTACTTTTCTGTTCAGATCTCCACCAAGGACCACTTTTTTCATGTTTTTGCCAGCGGCCCGTTCTAATGACAACAAATTCCTCAACTTCTTCCTTAGAAGAACCATCTGTGAGACCATAAGCACAAACCAGTTTAGTTTTCCATTTTTTCATTTTTTGTCCGCTTAGCACTACTTGAAACTGCTTTTCAATCAAGAAGTTTATCTTCATGATAATTCTTCATTTGAATAATCTGAACATCAATAACTAAGAGTACAAATGCTTCTTAATTCCTCCGAAGTGTCTGCATATTTAACTGCGATGGAGTTTTTCAGAGGTTTCTCAAGTATTCGTGATAAATATGTTGATAGATTGAATAATCGAGAAAATGTCAGCTGCTACAAAAAAAAGGTATGGAATGTGATGCAAATATTATTACATTTTAGCTCGTAACTGGCTGTGATTGTTTTAGTATGGTTATTATTTATGAAGGGAATGATCTGTTTTATGAATGCACCTCACTGGGAGATTCCTATTTATAAAATTCACCATCTCCGTGAAACTAAAAGATTAATGCGAAACTTAATTGAAGAAGGAAATGAGCTTGAAATACAGTACTGGGATACATGAAAGGGTCTATTGGTTCTCTTTCCAGGAACGTACTCATTCACGAGGTTTTCTTTCTTATTTCTGTCCTTCTTTTCGAATACATTCTGGACGAAGCTTTTATCTGGATGATAAACTTCAACAAAGAACACATTGGAATAAAAAATCCCAATTCATAAAGTTGATCGCATGAATAATGATGAACAAAAAGTTTCGAAATGGGTATTGCAAACTATAGGGGTCACATATACAGTAAGACTACATAAGAACAGAAAGAAAGACAGAAAGAAAGACAGGAGGGTCATTTCTAATTGTTCATCTGTTTGGGCCAATAACAATCCAGTTTTAAATGAACGTCATTCGTAGTGGAAATTAGCAAAGAACCTGAATGTTGCTATTTGTTAATGATGTGTTATAAACTGCACGTAGGAATATTCAGGTGTTTCTTAGTCTTTCTTCCCTTCCTGGTGGTTTTTTCTAAATTTAACTAATTTTATCTCAATAATATTTCATGTATTCTGTTTACGATACTCTTCATTGTAATCTTGGATTTTTAGAAAAGGCTTTACAGGGACACTTCATATTTATACATAAATTTCTTTGAAATCAGATTCAGATGTCGTTACGAATAGAATAGAATAGAGATTATTCCACTAGGAAGGGAAGAAAGACTAAGAAAAATCTCAGGATACATGCATTAATCTTTAAAAATGAAAAAAAAAAAAAGAATCTGAAATACACAGTTTAGAAAATCAAAGAAATTGGGAAAATGAAGATTTACGCATAAAACATGAAGATATGAAGGAATCTTACGAGGGTTGTCATATTTTCAAATTGATATAACATCTTCTACGGTTCTTAGCAGGGTACATTGGTCAAGGGCTCTTCAGCCAATGACCTTGCAAGGTATCCTTGGATAAGCAGGATTCCAGATGAAGAGGTTAGCCGTATGCTTATAAGTCCACTTCGTATGTAAATTGCGTGTGCTTTCTTGGCGTGTTAGCGGAATGAAAACCTGAGTTTCCAGGAGGAAAAACCCTTCCATCCCAGTACGGGACTGACTAACTCAACATTCAGTTGAAATGGCTCGATAAAGGTTCGTTGCGTTCTTACAAATTAGATACTTAACGTTTTAAAAAAATGAGCATATCTTTATCTAAAATACTTTCCATAATTCCACTGATTCGCAGCTGTCCATGTTTATCCTTGTGGCATTAACCTACCAATGGCTTTGGAGATAATCGAATCTGTCTTCAAGTATTTCCCCCTTAGGTGGATGCGAAACATCACTTACCTACCAAAAATATTGCAATATATAATTATATGTTATGTAGTTAATATATAGTATATTATTAATAGAATGTATAGTCATGATCGTCCGCGCGGTTAGCCTAGTGGCTTTGCGCTTCGCAACCATATGCCTGGGGAAGGAGTGTCCTAGGTTCGATTCCCGTCGGAGACGTGAGGAGCTGAAGGATCTTCCTCAGCCATAGCCAAGTTAGCCGGTCTTGGGCGCGGGCAGTAGGGTTTTTTCCGCCAGTTTATCTGGTGTTTTTCATCCCGCAAGCAGACAAACCGGCCCCGTGAACACACAGGGATACAGCCAAGAATACCTTGAGGCATAGGAGTGACCATTCTATCCTCGTATTTCGGTTACGAAATCCAAGCATGCTTGGAAGGTTGTGGGCCTTAAAGGCCTGTTAAAGCCATTGGGATAGATAGTCATGATCAGATATCGAAAATAAATTAGGGAACCTTTTTCAGAAAAGCCGTGCTACATGGTTGCCATGAGAAACGGTTTTCGGGTACACTCGACTGGAAAAGGATGACCAAGCAATAAATTTCTATTTCATAATAAAGGAAACTGCTAAAAGTAAAGAAAACTTCAAGATTTGAGAAATGAAGTTGTTTAAAATATATTTTTCACTTATGTATCTCGTGGTCCAGTGATGATTGAACTAAAATGAAAATATATACAGAATATCACCAGAAAACTGATAGACGATCTGGAAAAATGGCAAAATATGAAAAAAATAATATAACAACAGAATCTGAGAAAGAAATCAAAGGAAAGAAAAAAGGTGATCAAACCGTTAAAGAAATCAGAATGACATCAAGATGTAAAAAAAAAAACGAGTAGATAATAAAAAGGAAAAACATTCAAACATTCAAACAAGCAAATGTGGTAATTCGAGTAAGAAATATGGAATGAAATTTAGTAGGAAAAAAAAGGTAAAGATACATAAACAAAAGAGCAAGGAGTCGAGTTATGATAACAATTTGCTAGCATCTCAATGCAGAACTATAAGCAAATTATAAAACATCAATTTGTTCTCGTGAACAACAACAAGCAAAGCGCTAATTTATTATAATGCTGGGCCTATTTTACCATTGTTTGAACTTACGGAAAATGTATATGAAACACATAACACTTACTTAATAAAAAAGTTAATTATTTCCTATAAAACGTCATGAAAATTTAAAATAATAGAAAAGGTTTAAAAATAATGGTGTTAAATTAACTGAATAGCAGAATTTTATAATAAACTTAATACACCAATTTCAAGAATAAATAGATAATAAATATAAAGTTTAATGCAAAGAAACATGTTCACTTGAGGACAGATTCACTTTTCGTGGATCAAGAACCCAATACCCTTGGAGGGTAATGAATGGCAATGCTGTAGCCAATGAAGTTCTAACTGAGGCTCGGCTATTGCTGTTACCCTCCTGCCATGATCAGAGCTTTAACAGCTCAATAACACTTTATTCCTACACTGTCCTTCACAGATAACGGGGAAGATGAAAAGCATTCTTGCTTCGCCCCTTTAAGCCAGTCCTTATAAGGACTAAGGACATGTTCACTTTATATATGCTTGTGTCTAGCACATGATTAAAAAGCGTTGGGTCATTCGAGATTTTTGCAAGAAAGATAGTTTTTAGCACCCTGGTCGACTGTCAGCGTGGTTATCGTAAAGTGAAAATGTGATGGAACTACCAAACCCTCGTCCGAACTGATAAATCGGCACCTGCGAATTTTCAAGCATGTTGTCACAGAAGTGATTGTTCAGTTAATGAATAGCCATCTTGCTAAAAACTATTAACATGGTATATGCAGCATTACCTCTTCACCATATGTGGAAACTCGTGGATGAGAAGAAAGTACTAGACTTGTTGCACAAGCTGAATAGGAATTCTGCAGTAGGAGCAGGTGGGATATCAGAATCGATGATAAAAGAGTGTTTAACTGAACTGGCTGTTCGTTTGACTAGGCTATATAATTTGAGTCTCAGAACAGGGAGGATTCCACAGGAGTGGAAAGAATGTAAGCTAATCTCATTGCACAAGGGTGTGCAAAGGAATATTAGCTCTCTTCAAGCTAAATTTTAAAATTTAAGCAAAATATCAAAGAACTGAAATTGATAATAATTAGTTTCAAATTTTCTAAATGGTTCTTAAATTATTATTTTGATCTAATTCGTAAATCAGTTACTCTAACATTAGTATTATTTCGCTGTTCATATCAAATTCGGACAAACTCGTGGAAATTAGCACCACCCACAATACGTGCTGTTTAAGACAAGAAATGACCAGATCAATATAACTAGAAACTGTTTTACATTGGAGCTCGAGATATAATGCTAACCACATCGAAATCAAATTATAAAATTTAAAAAAAAAGATTAAAACCTTAGCTAAACGTCCGGAGAACAAAACTCAAAAATCATTATTTGAGCATATAAATCATTGGATTACATGTCCACACATAAATTCAATTATTTTTCACGTCCTGGCTACAATACAACATCATGATAAATAATTGTCAGTTAATTCCGGCTAAATCAGCCTAAATTTCATTAACAATAACATTTTTAAAAAATGAAAAAAAAACGTAAATGTTTATCTAACCTGAAGAGTTATCTGAAACCAGCGCTACTGCAGATATATCTCTTTTTCGTATTGAGTTCAGTCCAATGTCATCCTCCTTTGTAGAACTTACTTCTCGGTCTCTTTCAGCAGTTATTGTTCTCTAAAAATGAAAATCTCGGATCACTGTTGAAAATTAAATAACACAAGCGTTTGTATTCATTATTGATTTATTATTGTTTAAACGGATTCGAACAGAGCTAGACGTCATAAAAATTTGCATAGTGCGGTCTTGAGAAAGCATCTAATACCTACACTGCTTAACGCCCTGCCATATCATCTAATAAAAAAACATTTAAACAATTACAGAAAATTAAAATACAAACGGTGGAAATTCTCCTAACAACATCCTAAATATACCGATAAAAGCTAGCAAAAATAAAATAGTAATAATAATGTTATATTAATTGATAATCCTACTGTCTCTGAAGAGCTCACACTAGCTTCGAACTCTGTGACAATATTCTACGTCATCATCCTTTCAATACTAAAATTACCACACAATTCACATAATATATTTTATTACTTAATTTACTTTACTTTAGCCACATAATTTACACACACACACACATTTAAATTTTCTTAACAAATTCATTAAATATTAAATACATATTTCATATCATTTTATACCTTATGATCGTACTTTGCTAGTGGCATCATGCAATTACCTGGCAAAGCTATCACGTTGTTACGCACACTCTTTTTTTTATTTTTATTTTTGTTATTAACAGTATGTTCCTCTTTCAGGGTATGTTTGAATTGTAATTATGTTAATAGAAACAGATAAATAAAATATTAATAACAAATTTAGACATGGGCCAGATATCTCTGATTGGCTACGGGTGGAGATTGAACTGCCCACTCAGTCTCCAAAAGTTAGATAGGGTTAAAAGACCTCGCCTACTCCCTATAAGGGAATAAAAGGCGTTTGCTGATTTATTTTATTTTATTTTTAATTTGTATAAGCTAAAATAAATACAGTTCAACTGCTAAAATATTATTACTATTAATATTATAATTATAGTATTATAGTTATAAAATTATTATTATTATTATTATTATGAAAAAGATTTCGTTTATTGTATCAGTATTAAATACATTATTGCACTGCATTGGAAATACATGTCGTACATAAATAGTATATAAAGATGCTAAGTACAGAAACTGTAATCTTTCCGTCGAAGTATCGTAAACATTTCATTGTATATATATATACAATATATATATATATATATATATATATATATATATATATATATATATATATATATATATATATATATATATATATATATATATATATATATATATATATATATATATATATAGTCCTCAAGGGCTCACTCTAGTGAGTAGTGGCAAGGCGAACCCAAGGCACCTGAAGCTGGACCACGCCTTACTTCATGTAATATACACCTGTTATATTATCTGTAGACTGGTCTCTACTCTTCTTTCCCTCTGTATTTCTTTTCATCTTGCTCCTTCCCCCCAATCCTATTAGAGTATTCGAGAGCTAGGAGTAGTTCTTTCCGATTTTCGTATTTTACATCTCATGCACCTGCCCACCCCCAGTTAAAAATGGTGAACACAAATCAGAACTCTATACCGCATTAGTCGTCGCGCGGGTTACCAAGGACGGCACTGGATGTTGGTCTTCGTGGACAGCCAGTGACAAGTCTGCTACAGGAGCAAGATCCACAGAACGCGAAAGTATTTACTTGGAAAAAGTGGAGCATTGCTGAAAATCGACAAGTCATGCAGTGCTACTACAGTTCCAACCCATCAGTTAGGGGATTTCAGAAACGAATGTTCCAACTTAGGCTTGAACGAACACCCAAATTCGGGAATTTCATTCGAAAGGCTGATGAAGCAACGCGGCCTCATTATCAAACGCAATATACTGTATTTAGTAAACGTGAGCTGGAAGCACTGAAACCTCAAGCTGTAAAAGAAGACTCTACTGATCCTAGAGTGACCAAGAATATGAATGGAGCAGAACCAGATTATAAGGTGCAGAATGCTGAAAATCTTGAAAATATACAAATAGTTGAAAGGAAGCTACCAGATAAGGAACAAAAACTCGCAAGAAAAATTATCAAGCAAATGAACAGCAACCAGGAACGAGTTAGGCTTACAGTAGTGAGACAATTATCTCAACAAAAGCTGAAGGAACTCCTACAAGAGGCCAATAAAGCTGCAAGAGCTATGCTTACTGGAACTGCTGGGCAAACGAATCAACTTATGTACTCAATAGCCTACATCGTAACATCTAAATTAGGACATAAGATTAGTGAACCCAAATGCAGTAAGGCACAGGAACCAAAATGGAAGCATCGACTGGGGAATAAAATTCTTGAACTCAGAGCAGACGTGAGCAATTTGAAAAACCTTAAGGAAAAGGAGCTGAAACACAAGAAAATCCGAAATAACCTCTTTAAGAGATATAATACTGGATCACGACGTATTGATGAAGAATTAGAGGAAGTGAAGCAAAAAATAGTTGCAGTTAAAATAAGAAGATACAGTGCACGCATTGAACAGCACAAGCCAAATTCGACGTTGCGTGCAAATCAGCACCAGTTTTAAAAGAAAATTGATTCCTGCAGGAATAATAATCTTAAAGAAAATATAAATATAAATACCAGAGACAAAGAAAATACACTTAGATTTTGGATAAAACTATGAGATAACCCTAAGAGGCACAATAACAAGGCAAAGTGGATTGAACAAATTAAAAACGAATTCCAAGAATGAAAACTGGACCAATTGAAAATAACAACTGAAATGGTTCAAAAGCAAGGTAAAAAGATAAAAAATTGGTCAACACCCGGGAAGGATGAATTACATGGCTTCTGGTTGAAATATCTAACAGGCTTACACGAAAGACTTGCTAACCAATTTTATGTTCTAGATGCAAAAAAAAAAAAAAAAAAAAGAAGAGCTGCTCAGCAGCAGGGAAAAAGTTTTTAATCATAAAGGATAAAGAAAATGGTCCAAACGCAGAAAACGTCCGACCAATAACCTGCCTGCCAACAACTTTAAAGCTACTCACAGCATACTAGCTGATAAACCCAGCTATCTTGAAGCAAGTTGTCTTTTCCCAGTTGAGCAAAAAAAATAACAGCAAAAATTAAAGAGGCACAAAAGACCAATTGCTATTGATAAAATGATTCTGAAAAATTTCAAACGTAGAAAAACCAACTTTCATATGGCTTGGATAGCTTATAAAAAAAAGTTCGATTCGGTGCCTCATAGTTGGACTTTGAAATGCCACAACTATTCGGTATTAGCGAAAACGTACAAAACGTTTTGCAATCCAGCATGAAAACGATGGTTCTGAATAGGTAAACATCAAAAGGGGTATCTTTCAAGGAGATTCATTATGTCCTATATTATTTATCTTGCCATTGATCCCCTTAACCAGAATTTTAAATAAAACTGCTCATGGTTATCAAACTGCGCAAAAGAGTGCAAAGATATCTCACCTTTTATACATGGACGATCTGAAGTTGTATGCAAAATCAGAGAATGAACTCGAATCTTTGCTTGATACTGTGTACATATTCAGTCAAGATATATCAATGGATTTTGGCTTACACAAATGTGCAATCGCTGGAATAACAAGAGGAAAGTTTGAAGATCTGAACGAAAGCTCAATGATGAAATAATCTAGGCAATAAAATTCGAAGATAGCTGCAAATATTTGGGAATTTTAGAAGCATCAGAAATTCTGCACAATAAGATCAAAGAAAGAACTACAGCAAAATACATAAGACGACTAAGAAAACTCCTTAAGTCAATGCTTAATGCTGGAAATGTCATAAAAGCAATTAATACCTGGGCCATACCTGTTCTGAGATATTCAGCAGGCATTGTTGAATGGACCCAGCTAGAGATGGAAGATTTCGGCCGAAAAACTTGAAAATTAATGAAAATGCACCATGCCCTCAATCCTGGCAGTGACATTGATAGGCTATATCTTTCACGCAAAAAAGGAGGTAGAGGATTATTACAAGCAAAGCAAGTTATTGAAGAAGAAAATGAAATTTGAATGATTATCTGCAGAAACAACGGGAAAATGTCTAATTGAGGTAATAAAGAGGGTTTATTTAAACCCATGGAGACAAAATTGAAATACAAAACCAACCAAGTAAAAGTGAGTTCTGAAAGATGGAAAAATAAGGCATTACATGGAAAATACCTTCACAGCATAGAGGACAGCGCTGACAGCAACTTCACCTGGCAATGGTTAATTAATAAAGCACTAAAGAAAGAAATAAAATCGGTAATTTTTGCAGCGCAAGAACAGGCCATTAAAACCAATGTTATGAAGGCAAAAATACAAACAATTCAAGAAGACAATAAATGCAGATTGTGCAAAGAAAAGAAAGAAATGGTAGACCACATTACAAGTGGTTGGAGCAAAATCGGACAAATTGAGTACCGTAAAAAAGGCATGATAACGTAGCTACGATAATCCACTGGCATTTATATAAAAAGTATGGGTTTGAAGTATCGAAAGATTATTGGAAGCATAAAGTTCGCCAGAAAGTGGTTGAGAATGAAAAAGCTAAAATACTCTAGGATTTCAAAACCCACACTGACAAAAGCTTGGAATGTAATACACCCGATATCGCAGTGGTTGAAAAAAGTGAAAAGAAGGATGTTACGTTTATCGAAATATCAGTACCAGGAGATAGTCGGATTGACGACAATGAAAATGAAAAAATTACAAAATATCGCGATTTGCAAGTCGAAGTTGAACGAATCTGGCAAAAGAAAACGAAAGTTGTTCCCATAATAATAGGTGCTTTAGGCGTCATCCCGAAAACATTGAAAGAACACCTAGAAGCACTCGAGTTGGATGGATTAAAAATTGGGCAGCTGCAAAAGGCCTCTTTGTTCGGCACAGCTTTCATTTTCAGAAAGTATTTTCACAACTCATAGGCCCTTGGGTAGGACTCGAATTAGTGAAATATAACCAGCCTTTTCTTAAGACTGAGGAAGCAAACCAAGCTTTGATGAATATTATATATATATACTTCTTACTGTGTACTGTGTTTGTATTAAAACGCAAGTTATAACATATCATTTGTGTATATTACAAATAATCTTTTTGTTAGCACGATATCAAATGTTCAGCAGCAACAACAGCAAAAAATGTAAACTGCAACTTGCAATCAAGCTATTTGCCTTGCATAACTGAGCTGTTTAACTGTAAACTATTACTGACCATCACAGTAACACATCTAGTTACTTTGATCGATAATATTGCTAATAATCTATCAACTGTTGTTGTATACGAATTGAACAGTGTGCAAAATATGATATTAATTGCAATCTAAACTTTTAAGCTTTGGAGATTTTCATATACACCACCCAATAACAGATGTCCTTATGGCGATGCACAATTATGATAGGTATATATGTTAAATAGCATACATGAATGACGAAGATTGCATAACTGATTAAAAATTATTATTATTACTACTAACTTAATGAATTAATTCTACTTTAACAAAACGAAAGCAGTACTCAGCACTGAAATATTTGTATCATGGTTTTTGTTTGTTTGTTTGTTTGTTTGTTTAGGTTTTGTTCATTTTGTTTGTGTATGTGTAATTTATTTGAAAGAGAATAAATATTTTATATTAAATATTAAAATAATAATATATAATAATATAATATAAAAAGGAACGTTATTATATTAAAGCCCATGACTAATTGCTAAATAAAACTCGAAATATGCGTATCTTTTATTTTATACGAATTATTATTCATTACTCGTATTATTCATACCACATGTCAAGATAATAATCAGTTATAATTTTCCAGCATTAAAACCGTTGCTTGTTTCTATGTATGCTTTCATATGACAACTTGTAGCAGATGGATCCTTCTGATGTAGAAATTGTTTTTCTTCAAAATATGCTCATATGAATTTCTGTTTCAGGTTTATATCAAGAAGAAAATAAAGATTCGTAAGTTATTTATTAAACAAAGATTAATAATCAAAGCACTAAAATGCAAATGAGGAAGCAGTCGAGTTCAGCGTAAAGAATTCCGATTAATTACTTCTCTTCTTTCTGTTTCATGGATTCATGAAGATGAGGTGTGTACAAAGAGGGACAACAGAAAAAAAAACATTGCTTAAGGATCAGGAACACGGATGGAAGGTAACGCAGAGCAAACCATAAACTGAAGATAAGAAGCATTGCGCTGGAGGTAAAGTGTCAAGAGGTTAAACAGAAAAGGATACGAATTATTATCCAACATTATTACATGAAAAGCAACTCATAACAAAGTGAACATCAACAATATAAAACGAATCATTGTTCAGAACATTTTCCATAAATATCCAAAAATCTAACTAATGATCTAAGATCAGCAGGAATGCTCGAATATTCTATAAGTAAAAGGAATGCAATTAGATCCTAAAAACTTTAAAAATGAGAAAAAGAAAACACTACCTTTATAATTAGAGTTCCATAGAGTTCCATCAAGTTGGAAATTTAAAAAAAAAAGACCCTGAAGGCATACTGAAACAAATAAAATAATATTATTTATATCATACAGATTGCAAGTATCAAAGCCATCATATGACTCATTAAAGCTTTTAGCACGTTCATAGAAAAACAGTTGAATATATATATTACAAAAATAATATGCATTAGTATTTCTGTTATCAAAACTAAACACTATGTATAGACAGGTATATAATTACTACAACTTCGATATTGATATACACTCTGCTGCCTGATTAAATTGGAGGGATGGGATCCTCCCAAGTCAGTGCAACTTTGTCAGGGTGAAATGGTGCGAGAAGAGAACTAACGGAGTTTGAAAGGGGCGTTGTGATAGATGGCCATGTTGCAGGCCTATCTGTTAGGCAGTTTTTGATGCTGTAACAGGGCATGAAATCGGCTCACATGTCTCTTCTTACCCAGGCTAGCTTAGACCTCTATCTCAGAGATGAAATGTTTCATCTGTGCGTCTCTTCCGCAGGTTCATCCATGGTCTCTGCACCAATAAATTACTAAACATTATTCCTCCGTTTGCTATTACGCCAGTTAAAACAAGAGAAGCAGTTGCTCAAAATAGTTTTATGGTACAGCCGCAGACTCATCGAACCTGCTTCCCCCCTTAATCATTTATTAAATTTTCCCGTTCTGGAAAAGCTTTCTCCATGATGTGTTTCGCAGTGTTTCAACACTCGTTATCAAAAATGTCACTAAGTTTCTTCTTTCTCAATTTTTGTCTACACCTCACACGGCGATGTGGTGCTATAGGTCTATTTCCTTTCGTGTGTGGGATAAATATAACAAAAAAGTCCCATTACACACAAACACACACACGCATACACGATTATTTTGACATCCATGGATTAATACGGACTGGATGTCCATTGCAAATGCAAATTGCAGTTGGTTATTCTTTATCCTAGCTTCGTATCTGCTATCGTTTTGATTTTAAGAAAGAATTAGGTGAAAAATACTGGAATTGTTTGAGGTTCCTCTGTGGTCGTAACTGAGATTTCCTCAGAAATTAATATCTCTTGTATAAATATATATATATATATATATATATATATATATTAACTGAGTTCGGATTTGTAATAGTCTGCTGATGCCATTGGGGAAAATTAAAATAATCATATTTTTTTACAGATTTCATTTAATCAAACATTAGAAAATAATGGATATGTTCAGCTTTGTCAAAATTCATGCTCTCTCTCTCTCTCTCTCTCTCTCTCTCTGCTCAACAGGGATAACTTTGTTTGTGCTTAAACAGCATTAATATACGCAGGCATCCTTTCACTCAGCAGTGTATGCTCACAATAGAATGTAGTAATATTTCATTTGCAATAAATACGATTATATTTCAAAATATTAACCGAAATAGTTTACGAGATTCCTCTTTGGGTACGTATATCGCTTTTTCTGTTTATAGGAGGATATCATTTCCGTTTTCACTTTCTTTTCATTATTTTCCATGAATATGCCCTAAGAAATTCCGTATTGCATTTATTATTAATCATTACACTATTCTAATCATTGTTATGCAAATTAATTTTTGGCATTATTTTTATAACAGGAATGTTACTCAGCTGAAACAACGATTTACCTGTGCTTGATTTTAACCTCAAGCTGAATCGTATCAAGAATGGGGGAATACTCTTTTCACAGACTTTCTGTAACTAAACTAAGACATCTAAGTACGTAAAGTGGACTGCAATTATGTGTATATGGCGATTATTAGGCAATCACGTCTGCTACTGCAATGTTAGCGACATTGTTGCGAAAGTTGAAGGAATGCAGAGATTGTTTAAGAGTTAACTTTAATTTGATTCATGACATTAAAATTAAAATTAAAATTGAATATTTTACATCAGTGACATCACGTTAGAAATTAGAATAATAAGGCGTATGTTTTTATATTATTTTCGGGTTTCATCATTCTTAAGTCATCTTTCAGTTGCCATCGTTAATCTTCTTATTTTTTCTCAAGCGTACATTCCTTTTCCTTTATTGTTCACTAATTCTGTTGCATTTTTCATGCCACTGCTGAAAGGGAGAAGTTCTAAACCAGAAGAAGTTGTTTATTTAGGCTATTGTAAACCAGATAATACTGTATGCCATATAAGTCATAAAATAGTTTGTGACATCCAAGGAAATCGTATAAATCAATGATCTTTAACTTAAAATATGTGCACCGTTACTTCTATGCATTGCTCCAGCTCACCAACATCAGGCAAAGTTAATAGGTTTAAATTTTGATCCCGACATTGTCCATCACACTCACTTAAACGCAAATACTAACTGCCGGAATCATTCTATCGCCTGCATCCGTAGCTCAAATAAAAAAAAAAACTGATTGTTACTGTAACGGTTTCATCTTCGAATCCCGAGAACGGATTGGTTTCTACTCTGAAGTCGTTTTCGTAACTATTGACTTTATAATGTTTTCGTTTTTCTTGAAAATAAATACCACCGCTTAAGCACCAGTGATAAACATTACAGCTCGCATTGGAAAGACAAAAAATGCTAGTAACTTAAGTAAACTGCGTGTGTTCTCCTGCCTGGCGTGATGGATGAAAAACCCTAGTTTCCACGACGGAAAAACACTGACTCCCCCACGTATGGAACCTCAAGCATCAGCTGAAATGCTTGGGTAAAGGTTCGTTGTGTTCTTAGATATTAGATAATTAACTATATATTCAAAAATCAATATGTCTTTATCTAAAACACTTCCCATAATTCAACTGATGGCCATGTTTTTTCCATAATTTCACAGTTGGCCATGTCGATCCCTCATGCATTAACCTACCAATGGTTTTGGAGATAATGGAATCTGTCTTCAAGGATTGCAACCCTCCATGAATGCGAAACATTACTTACCTTCCAAAAAATATCGTAGTATATAATTCTGTAATGATAGAGTAATGTCAGATAACTAAAAAGGTCTATTATTATTTCCTTTCTTTGAAAAGATGTTTAGTTCAGTCGATATCGAAGAGAGCCCTTCTATATGTATGTAAGGTAACTGAACAGTGAAGCAATTTGTGAAATGAATCGTGCCGTTTTCTCAACAGTTTTTCGTTGTTATAAATCTTATATAAAAATTAAGTGAAATGCACTGCAATTGCTGGAGTGTGTGGTGTGATGGTGAGGAGAAATATTCTGCAAGGATGGTCGAGGCTTAAACAAAGGGCCTCTAATTTCCCATTACAACACGCAAGCTGCAAGTTGGTTGAGCGAATAGTAACACAGATAAAATGAATAATCTCCCAATTTTACAGTATTATCCACGGGACTGATTTTTTATAATCAGATGTAGGTTGTTTATATTAAAGTATGTCTGAATCAACTACCCTGCAGATATATCGTGTAAAAAATCAAAATACAAAAATGTGACAACCGTACCCCCTCCATGCTATAATGAATCATTGTACGTATTTTGTCACAGATGGTTTTAATAAAATTAAAGAAACCATGAACTCTCAAAGAGGCAGAGATTTTGTTTTATGATTTACTTCAGAAAATGGCTACGAGAGGGCACGTGCAACAATAGTATTCAACATAGGAAACCAAATACAGAAATTTACTGAGTTTTAACCTGATACTGCCTATGTCTTCTTTGCGGTTTACTGCGAAGCAAACTCTGTGGACAGATAATATATATTAGAAATGGGAAAGAACTCTGTCAGATTGAAATACTGGGGGGGAAAGAACTCTGTCAGATTGAAATACTAGGGTGGCTAAACATATATAAAGTGGTAAAGCATATTAGAAGAAATCAAGATGTAGAAAGGGACATTCGTCGTGCAGTTACGACTGCTAGCCTAAACTTATGTGTACTCAAGTACATTACCACCTTACAAAATTCAAAAAAATATAATGCTGATCGATCTAAGAAATTGAAGCTATGTGGTAGTTTCTTTTTATTTTTAAGCGGTAACGTCGTGCTCTAAATTTGTTTTTAAATGCATGTTACATGATGGGCAGCGTTTAGTTTTTCAGAATGCGTAGCTTAGTCGGTATGAACGATATCTTTGTTTGAGAGAGATGAGCTTTAATCCCTTCAACTAGATTAGCCATATTTATTATAGCTTTTTATTCGGAGAGGAATAAGTTGATTTGATATCGGAATGACGGCGGTTTGTTTTTCGAAAACAGTCTAACTAGAACAAAGGATGCTCGACATCAATACTTTTAGTGCACTTCGCATTGTTTTTTTTTTTTGCCGAAATTTAAGCAACACAACAACATCCCAGATTACTGGATGATCATAAAGTGCAGGTGATCATTCTTTTTGTTAAAGCGATCTGTGGGTGTGATTCTCATTTTTTTGGGAATGATTCCGTTTGCGATAGTTGTATGAAACGTTTACATAATCTTTCGTGTGATAGCTATTCTGAAAGCACACCCAAAATTGCTCAAAATGGAATGACTAAATGCTTAGACAGGGACGTTTTACGTATCATTACCTCCAGAGCATTCACACTAGAGTGCGCCATGTCCTCTAACTTCGAGTCTTCTCGTCAGTTTTTCTGTTTGATGGGATAAAAATTTCAGTTTTGGAAAGACTCACCCTCGCATCTCCCATATCAGAAGTATAGGGAAAAATTTTCGCTTCACCTCTTCGTAATATTTCCAGAGTACTCTCATATTTCCAGGATCTTATTTCCCTTCATGAATTGCTCTGTAGCTCTAGCTTTCATGACCTAATCCATCGTATCCACAGTCCACTCAACCAAACAACAAGCAAGCAAACAAAAACATCGTAGGTACTTTTCATCTCGGAATTGCTTCTCACTTGTACAACAGTTCACACCATAAATCCTTATAACACAATACAAGGGTATAACTCGCGATCTAATAGTTTACAATATTGGATAATGTTCAAGCCGCCTACTACAAGTAGATGAGTACCGTTGGCGGGCTGAAGTTTTTTTAGCTTTAAAAGAGTGTCGAAGCTCTGTTCCTGACACCAAACCTGAAACCTTTCAATTCTCGCGATTTGACCTCAAACAAGTGAGATGTGGTCTCAAGCCGGACGATGAAATGTATCGACCAGCTAAATACAATCCAAAAACATCTACGCTTATGGCGTTAGAACCCATAGTCTGTTCGTTGAAGAGCGGCTACGTTAAGCAGGATAGCAAAATTTGGTTGTGGTTCACAGAATCCTCCATAAAAATACAGAAGAGAGAAATCCAATTAACTGGATAATTCCTCGCTCACTGATTTTAAATGACTTTCTTATTCGTTCGGTTCCTGACTTATCCCTTTTCTCTCGATATTTTGGGACAAATATTTCGCTATACCGACTGTCATCTTCATTATTTCACTGGCCGTTAAGGATCTAAACTCAGCTGCTGATGGTGAACTATCACATCAGCTTCAATCTTACTGAATCCACTTCTCCACTTCTCAACCGTTTATTTTATTCTGTTTTCAGCCTTCCTCACTTTATTCTTCTAAGAACTAAGATCTATAGATGATGAAGAAATACAACGACATGTTCCCTCTGTTATACACATGGCCCTGTTGTATAATGAACCTCACATTTTCATCGAGTGTGAGGTTCATATTAAACCTTTCATCTAATTTAGAATTTATTTCGTATCCAAACACAAGTGGTACAGTAGTAAGTGGTACAACATTATTTACAACAAACTAGGATAGATTACAAATGAGATAAGCTTAAATTTGATACGTTAATTATACAGAGAATAATAAGTAAAATATGAAGAAAGAAAGAAATGATACATAAGTTATATACAATAAATATGGTGAGCTGTTCCTCCAGTATCTTGCGCATTCAATTGCTCTTTCTGTGCAGGATATAAGGTCCTCTTGTGATGGAAGTAAGGGGCAGGAAAGAAGGTGTTCCATGGACTGGGTTGTCCCACACTCACAATTATCTGGTCCAGTGAGGTAGCTCCATTCGATGAGGTTTTGTTTACAGCATCCTGTTGTCCGATGTCTGTTGAGACTTTTCCAAGTATTCCAGTCCAAGTGAGCACCACATGGAAGATGTTCGGCTGTTGGAATACCAGTATCATTCTCAGGGTATAGTGTAAGCCATTGTTGAAGTCTTGTCTCCGAATGGTTTTTAGGTGGTTCAACAGTTGCTAGGAAGCTATGTCGGGATCTTAATCTTTGGGGCACTATGGGCTGGCCGAATAGTGGGCGACGTTCATCATTCATTTGTCTGCTTCTTCGTCAGCTGAGAATGCAGATCTTCGAATTGAAGGGGGTGAAATACCAGACAAACTATACAGGTCTTTTAGTTATGCTGGTTTCAGGGAGCTTTCATTCAATGATGGATCAAGTTTTTCAGCATGGCAGGATCTGGACCATTCTGGGCAGGTATATTCAGCAGAAGAATAGGAATGGGACAAGACAGAAGATCTCAGTGTGCTAGGGTCTGCATCCCATTTGGAGGAGGTATGCTTTCTTTGTATGTTGTTTCTTGCATTCACTTTTGACTTCGTTTTTTCTGTGTGCTTTATATGAAAGGGTGCCATCGAGAGTCACATCGAGGTAGATTGGGTTCCAGGAATGTTATAAATCAGAGTCTTCCCAAGAAATCTGCAGCTTCCTGTTGACCTCCTTATTGTTAAGGTGGAAAAGGTCAGTCTGGGTTTTCAAGAAGTTTAGTTTAATTGATTGCTGCTATAATATGTGGTTAGTTATTTAAGGCAAGTGATAGAGTAGTTTCAATGGACTTGAAATTATTTTTGATTGAGTAGCCATGGCAAGGTCATCAGGATAGATAAAATATCTAGTTCCTGCAAAGACGGGGAGATAATTGACGTACATGTTGAAAAATAATGGTGATAACACACTTCCCGGGGGGGCATTTTTGGGGGGATGCCAGCGCCTCTCAAAAATTCCACAAAAAAAGGTCCACAAAAAGCGTCTGTGTTCCAAGAGTGAGTGGATCAGAAGACCAAGGTGACAGCCTCTAGTTATTCTGTATATTTTATTTTATCCAGAAATTCTCTATTCTATCCTATATTCTACCAAGGTTAGTGTTGAACAAATTTTGAAAACTACTCTCAGGGAGTGAACCGTGGAAGGTCACTGGAGGTGGACAACATTTGTAATGCAGCTATTTGAACAGGAATCTGCTCGATATTGCAAATAAATTTAGGATTAAGTTGATTTTGACGCCCTTCCTAACAAGATGTGAGGTGTGGAAAAGGAAGAGATACGTAATTTCACAAGAATTGCTCAAAGGAGAAACGAAAATGGATATTTACTTCACCTCTGACCTCCGTAAGGTGTACGATCCTTATTTTCCTCATGAGGAAATGAGTAAAACATCAAGATACTCCTCACCAGTCATAAAACACACTTTATAGGTAAATACGTAGAATGATACCTATAACCAATCACACTGTTTCACCACCAGATGTCACTTCGATGAGCAAGCACACTTCGATAATTCAGGTTCTCCGCTGTAAAGACCAAATTTGAGACTTCCAAAAACAGTTTCCTTTTGCTATACGCCGTAAGGAGAAATTATAGAAACCGAAATCTTTACAGGATGTTTCCAATGATTGCGGTGTCTAATGATCATGTTTCAGAAGGTGCATCCTCAATGATCGTTTACTGTTTCCCAATCGATCTGTTTCTGGTATCTTCCGATATACTTGGATGGAGTACGTGGTTATAACACGAATAACGTTTATTAACTTTTTATTGTTTAATACGATAACCTATGATTATAAACGCATGAAATTAATCTGTAAACTGTGAAGTATAAAAAATTTTAAATATTTAATTATAAAAAAATATTTAAAATTTAAATTAATTTTAAAATTAAGAAGTTATTAGAAAGCTTCTTTACTAACACTATTTTTTCACCAGTTTTCTTATACACCTGTTAGAAAATTCAATCAAATCTAATTAATATGAAAAGAGAGAAGTCGGGTTTGGTATAGAATCCAATACTCTTGGAGGGTAATGGATGGCAATCCTGCAGCTAATGAAGTTCTAACAGAGGATCGGCTATTGCTGTTACCCTCCTGCCATGATCAGAGCTTTAATAGCTCAATAACACCTTATCCCTACACTGTCCTCTACAGATAACGAGGAATATGAAAAGCATTCTTGCTTCGCCCCTTTAAGCCAGTCCTTATAAGGATAAGATAAGGGTTTGGTATATGTGACGTGTACGCATTATGCTTTTGTATATAATGCGGTTATTATACGGTATTATATATTATATATATATATAAAGACATGAGGAAATATTATATATATATATATATATATAAAGACATGAGGAAACCATTATACAGTCTCATATATGTATATAGGATTTGAATGTTGTCCAAAATTTTTCTTCGGGACTTTTCTGATGTAAAAATCGCGAACATATATTTAAGCTTTTCAAATGAATTTATCAAGAAACCTTACAGAACGATACATTTACAGAAATATTTTCTCTGTTACATTCTTTAACGGGTGTACTACTTCGAAAGATTCGGGTACTAGTGAATTTTGGAAGGAAAATTGGTTATTTCGGTAAAAACGGTTATATTGGGTGGAGTTAATCACTTCGCATTCAATTTCCTATACGGTTTTCGATATTGGTTTGCTTAGAGGATCTATGTAAGCGATTTTCCAGTATGCTTACGCATTTGTGAAGAGTTTTTGAATTCGAGTTCTCTTTTAATAGATAAAATGTTAATATTTGTACCATTTACCCGAGATATAGCGCAGGTGTTTGTTAAAAAAAACACTGACACGGAAAAACTAAATTTGTCGTGTTTCACAGAATGCATACTACATTAGGGACACATTCTGCAAGGGTTTGTGGTTCCTTATTCAGGTCTTGCAGTCAATTCTACAGATGAAATTCCAAGATCCTTTCTTCTGTAATCTTATGAGAAGAGAATGGATTAGGCAATTTGTTTTTGAAGAACGCGTCGTTTGTGATCACATAAAACTGCGCACTTTTTTTATCTCTGCGGGGAACGAATAATTTTCAGTGTTTTATTATTTTACGCCAATATTAAATGATATTTTTTATATTTAATACTTTTTATAATTCCAGAGCACTTAAAATAATTATTTTAAAAATATGAACATCTAAAATATCTGATATAAATTAGTAATCAAAGTCATTAAAAAAGAATGAGTTAAAACATTGGTGGACCTGATTAGTGGGTGAAAAACTGGTTTTCCCCTAAGGAAAATCCCTTCTACCACAACCTGTAAACGACTATTCAGTACTACATGTAGAAAAAATTACTTTTCCACTCGACATGCAAAATCAGCATGAACTAAACCACGTATGATTCGTGGCGTAATTCTGAAACCTAATGATTGTCCATCCTCTTAAAAGTAAAATGTATTCTTGGTAGAAGGTCACTTTTATTCCAGATTTAAATGCTTGTTACTAGCTCTTGTTGCTATCATACGTAATATAATGAAGGAAGGATACGTAATTATTTCCTGACTCTATTTAGCGAGACGGTTTATGATATTCTACATGTTGTTGTGAGGTTGCTTTCACGTTTGCTATTTCGGTTGAAATCCACAATAAAGGTTCTGTTACGCAGTTCATCAAAATCCAATAAGGTTTTATTACGTCACTTCGATGATAACCCTTATTTTTTTCAAAGAGCATACAAAACGTAAGGTTTTGTATGCTCTTTGAATTGATTGAAACATAATTCAGTTAATTATGCTTCAATCATAACTTCAATCAAATCAATCTTCAATTAGAACATAATTTATAATTCACAGCTGTGTGTAGGCAAGGCACTGATAACTCTCATTGAGTTTGTTTTGTTGATTTATTAATATCTAATTTTAATTAATAAAACTAACGTATAAAATTAGTTTCCAAAATCAAGACTTGGAATACAAATATTTTTCAATCCTTCTATTTTATTCGCAAATTATCACCGTGTATTGTACTGTGTAGGAAATAACAAACAAATCTTTTCTTACCTTGAATGAAAACGTGTACCTATCTTTGGTTCATTCTTCTTCTGATACTGACAGTATTACAATTATATAAACGAGTAAAAGAAATTGTATAATCTTAGAAAGAAACAGTAAATCAAGAGAACGTCACATTATTTACAATATTACGTTCAATTATAAGCGACGTTAAAAAGTGACTGCTGAAATTGTTCACTTGCTCGATGATTCACGGTGACTCAAGTTAGAGATTTGGACGCTTTAATATAAAGAAAGCACATCATCACTAACAGCAATTGACAAACTCAAAAAAAATTTAAGATATTCCCATTCACACAAAAGCAAGTAATAAACACCTTCCACTCCAAAATGCTACACTTCTTACTGCACTACATTTTGAGTTAAGAAGTGCAGGTATTAGCAGCGCAAACATGTGGGAATTTTTCAAAAAAGAAATCCTGTACTACTAAGCGCTTTTAAGACTGAGTTGCTCAGAATTACATTAATAACCAAAAGGACGCCAAAGAACCTACGATTATGACACCAGCGTTTCGTATATATATCAGTGCAGTGTGTTCACAAGTCTGTTTGTCATTCCGTTAAAGGGAGGAGGAAGAGAAGGATGCGGAGACAACCATTTTAATCTCTATCTTCAACCATCTATTTTAGCACGAGAGGAAGAGATCCAGAAAATGTCCATTCCTTTTAACTGCATTGAAATCCGTTTTTCAATCTAAAGAATTTGTTGTTAATCGTATAGTTGGAACTATCATTATAGCTGAAGAATTCGTGGTTTGTAGTTGAAATAATTATAGTTGGATCAAGCAAAGATAAATTGCAGAGTCGGATCTGCAATTTGTAAAGGACTTGGGAAGGACGTGCAAAACTGAAAAACTATGCAGAAGCGAAAATTTTCACCAGGATATTCTCGCTATTTTGATATATGATTGTGAAAATATGGAAAAGAAATGCGAGGGAAACCCATAGTTTAAGAACTCTGTAACGTGTCGAATGAATACGTCTATCTATTAGAAAAATTAAAAATTCTTAAAACAATTCCTTCCATAAATTCCCTCCAATAAACGAACTGTGAATTTTCGGAAACTATTCAAATTGAGGTTGCTATATTGGGGAAAAATATCATTATTGCGTATAAGCTTTGATACTGCACCAGAAATGTTTAGTATTTGTACAGAATGTGCAAATCAATTGTGAAGGAGATACTTCTGCAGACAATTCGTGATTTGTAAGGAAAAACCATTCAACATGAGCAGAAATTCTTCTGTTAAAACTGCAGTTTCAGAGACAGACTGTTGTGAACCCACATCAACCATCGCCAAAGCATCAGATGTACTCTTTTCCGCACCACCTTTGAGGTAGAGTATGAGGCGCGCTTTTTTTAACGTGGTATCCCCAGTAGGCCTACTCCACGATCTGATAATATAAATTTGGGATTGTCATGGAAAAAGCAATTAAGATAATTTCTCGTATTAAGAATTTCAGTTTGTTAAAAAGTCACTTTTTGTTTTCTCAAGCAATACATAAAAAACTTTATAATCACAGAAACTATCAGGATTACAAAACACTATAGGTTACTTTTATTAACACCGGCTTGATTTTTCATTATTTTTGAACGGGCTAGATGATATGCCTCAGCCACTTAAGTTGTACAGAAGCAATACACATTATTGTAATCATTCGATATGGAGAACAAAGTCTGCTCAATGCACACTGGAAATGATTAATTTAAATAGCCTTCATCCTGTGATGGAATATTACCATCTATCTTATTGGATGCCTCATTATAAACTTCCTGCCACATCCACTTCACTAACATTCGTGGCCTTAACACCAGCATAAATGATATTCACCATCACTTGCAATTATCCAGACCAGACCTCCTGCTCTTCACAGAAACCCAAATATTACTTACATCCACCTGACCATCACATTATTTCTCCAATGTTAAGATTCCATACTTCACAATTTCTTTCGCCACTAGGTGGGGACATTTGTGCCTTTTTGAGATCAGATATTACATTCGAGAGAATGGATAATTTAGAATCCCCTGCTTTAGATCTTCTCTAGTATAAGGTTTACTTGTCCCATCTCATAATATTTATCTGCTCTAATTACCTTTCTTCAAACTCTGATACCTACTGTGACAATTTTATATTCTCTCCATGAAGTTCGACACCTGCAATCCAGCAATTCTCCTTTCCATGGTCTGACTATTGCTTCATTCACTTGATCCTAACCCCTGCTGCGAAAGAATAATAGAAATTATATTTACCGGCATGGAGGCCTTCATCCTTTATTCTACTCAGAATCCTCGTCCACTTTCGAAGCGCAGGTTTAACAGCAGTTTTTCACAGCAGTCGAAGGAAAAACCTCTGCTTATCGCATTTAATTCGCATCAAGAAATCCAGTTTAATACTTTGCTTATACTAAAGAAAGCACAAATGCTAAACAGTCATCAGTAGATTTAAATCTGACTTCAAAAAGGCCTAACGCAGAAACTTTGCTTCCTGTCCGAAGGAAAGCTATACCTTTTGGTCCATTTCTAAAGCCATTGCAGGCATCTTATTGTCATCGGCACTTCCACCTCTCTCTCCTCCTGATGGCACCAATTTTATTTCAGCCGAAGATAAAGCTGACCTCCTTGCATCGCTGGTTAGATCAGCACAGACCGAATTCTGAGCACAGTATCTCTCCTGTAGTTTTGAGACACAAAGACAAACGAAAATTAATAAATAACGCCGGCCTGCTAAACATATTGCCATCCTTTTTGTCTATCTGCCACTCTCTGTGATTCTTCTGGTTTACTCATTGTTGTTCATTCATTTCTTAGCTTCCTTTCTGGTTGTTCGCTGAGTGACATGGTTGATGGGTTCCACTCTTCAAGCTTTCCCACCAAAGCAGGAGTGCTTCTCCTTTCACCTAACCTCTTTGTCATTTACATAAGTCACCACTAATCCTATCCACAGCTTTGCACGTGACAGTATTCTCCATTCTTCCTACTCATGTGACAAACCTTGCAGTGCGCAAAGACATTAGTGGTTGATGACTTTGAATTTTGGGATTCGGCGCACTGCAAGGTTTGTTACATGAGTAGGAAGAATCCCAAAATTCAACGTCATCAACCACTAATGTCTTAAAGATTGATTTATGTTCTATCCTTCAATTGGCCAAGACAATCTTGTCACATACAATGCCGAAAAAATTCAGTCTTGCCTTTTCTCTCTGAAAAGAATTCTCCGCTCACATCCCTTCTTTCCCCCCCCCTCAGTAACCCACAAATCAACAGACACGCGAACAGATCTCTCTCTCTCTCTCTCTCTCTCTCTCTCTCTCTCTGCTTGGGCTAACATTCAGCTCCATTCTTTACTGCATCACATCAAGAGCTTGCCCAGAATCCAATACAAAAGACATTCTCTTTCGCTCAAGATGCCAATTTGCATTCAATCAACTCTTAACTTTATACAAATCTCGAATTCTGCCGTGCTTAGAATATTGCTCACATGTTTGGGGTGGAACAGCTGAAACGTCTCTTAACCTTCTTGACGCCATCCAGAGAAGAGCTATTCGGCAAATCGACGATCCTACTATTCGAGATTCACTTCAACCTCTATCTCAGATTCGCAGTGTTTCAGCTTTGTGTCTCTTCTAGAAGTTCTTCAATGGTCATTGCTCCACTGAACCGCTAAATATCATTCGTTCACTTTCTGCTACACTTGTTAATACAAGAGCAAGTTTCCCTGCACTCATTCACTGTGCAAACACATCGGACCTGCTTCCTTCTTCCTCTTTTACGCCATCTATCTCTGTCGTCTGCCAAAGCTTACCGTAAAAGATATATTCCCAAACTACACCCTTTAAACCTCTTTAAAAAATTCTACCTGACTCCTCATCTATACCACACACACATACACTGATATGCTTATACGTTCTTTGACCTCTTATGTATGGGATTCATATAAAAATAATAATAAATATATGACATAAATAAATAAACTATTTCTCCACCGGCATCTTGAATTTATATCTACCTGGTTGTAAGAAATAAATTCCCTTTTCTGTTTGAGTTGATGTTGCTAGTAAGAAGAATACGCTGACTTGGTTACGACCTATAGGATGAAGTCTGAATCCCTTTACCCCCGCTTAGCCATGAAAATATAAAGGATTTGAACTGAAACAATGCATTGAAAGTGACCGATTTTCCCTTGTAATGTCTTTAAAAGGACTGAATTAACAAGCTGAAACTTTGAACTTTTATGCCAACATTTTTTCATCTTCCTTCTTGGATCTTTACGATTCACAAGTATTGAAATATTCGAATGCTCGACTTCCAAACGTTAATTCAAAAAATAAGGCAGTTAGTTTTAATTCAGTCTCTTAAATGCGTGTTTTCTCCTTTCATGGGTACGCTTTTTATGCAAGATGAAAAATCTGAATTTACAGGATTCAACCCTTCCTCATCAGTATGAGATCGACTAACTCAGTTTCTGTTGAAAAGCTCGTCTTAGATGGAATTTGAAACCAGATCGTAACTACCAAATGACATCTTCAATAACGACTGAGCTCATTTCCACCTTCTTTACACTGTAAAATAATACTGCGTTATTTGCATTTACTGGTTTGATGAATAACCTTTTTTAATCGCTAACAAGATTGGGAAGGTGAAGAAGAGATTTCATATGAAAAGTCGTATATATTTGGAAGTCTTCTTCATTATTTCGCAGCATCCAAATTAGGCAGAAATAAGAAATGGATTTATCTGTAATTATTGCCCCGTGCCTTCATAAGAAAGTGCTTTTTAGAGGAATCAATTGCAGTGCTCAGCATTTGCATTATAATTCGACTTCTCAAAAATCATTGTACACACGATTTCCTCCATCATTTTCTCCCCAAACTTCAATGCATCAAGCACTCGAATCTATTTTTCTCAAACTGACGCGATACAAAAATTATTCCCCGATTTTTCGTCAAGAAATAATTTTTTCAACATTTTCAGGATCTTTGATCAATTAATTCTCTTCATTAACTAAGGATAAATTTTTTTATTCTGCATGTATCCAAATAATATTCGTGTTGCTTGTTGAAGTTGATTCAGTTACATGGTTGCTCCTTTATATTCAATATTTGAAGGCGCTTTAATCTGTAACAGTATTTTAAAAACACTTTGTCCAATAAGCTGATGTTTATTTGCAATGATATTAGCTGCTGTTTGGAAGTTAAACTTTTCAGTTAACCCGAACCATGTTAATCTATAGTGGGTGAGGAGAGTATTTCGCAAATAATACCAAACTTCGCGGAGTAAATCAGGCCTCTTAGTTTTCCGTGTGGGTGGGTGGTTGGGATATTTTTATTGAAATGCATTCAGTGAGATTTGTAGTTTACTTTGATTTCAGCAAATAAGTCAGAACCGTTTTATTATTATCTAGATTCCAAGGTTTTTTTCCGTTCAATAATGGTCATCGTATTTCTTCCCGTGTGCAATCACTTTTTCTTTACTTGCTTTTATTTAACTTATATCCGCCTTTCTCATTCAGTTTCACTCACTCACCGAACTGCATTTACCTCGTAGTATAGAATTTTGTAAATATTTTGACCAATGAATTACTAATTTCTTTTTCCAGGAAACGCTGTTGTTCCACTACTAACGCATACTCATGTCGTTATTTATTCTAAAAACCAAGCCTCTAATTTCAACAGAACTTCAATTCTATTAAAAATAAACGTAACAGAAGAAATTGGTTATTAAACACGAAACAAAAAAAGAGAGGAATATTAGCTAACTGAATATTTGTGTCAAAACTCTCTGAACTTTCATAGGTCGTTATAAGACATTAATTACTTCAATTGTTGAATTAAGAAATTATACAAATATTTGAGAAAACACAAACGTGAATTTTTTTAAGGCGATTGAGTTGAACATTAAAACAACGTTATTGAACATATATATAAGAAGTCTGCATCCTTGGAAATACTTGAACAGCAGCCACATTGTTAACTCGCACACTTATTTACCTATAATATTACGATCAACACCGATATTTCTTACACACTTCCTTTGTCTTTCTCTCTATATGCAAGATTATTAGTGCGTAATGTTTCAAAAGGTTTAAGCTGTAAATGGAGCACGTTGGAGAATTGTTTATATTAGAGAAGTGCACAGAGAGAGAGAGAGGAGGCCGTTTTGAGTTAAGTATATCCAAAAAAAAAAAGAGAGGAAAGAAGAAAGAAAGGCAACATAACAACCCGTGTGGCAAGCGCACGCCATGCGGATTTGTGTCCACATTACATCTCTGATTATTGAATTGAATCAAATTAGAATGTTCAGAAAATGTTTTGAGAAATAGAAGCGTGTGTGTGTGTGGAGATGATTGGAATTATTTGAATTATCATCATCAGTTTCCTGATATATGCCCTCAAGGTTGATATTACAGCACTACATGATTAAGTTTGTTTATTATTAATCTCCTATCAACAATTCCCCCACCCCCAAATCAGTCTACTACTCTTCATTACGCCAATATTGTCGTATCTGACATTGAGTGCATTAAGGCGCTTCTGACTGAATAAATTCCCCTTGGAATTCCTCTGGTCTTTTTCCTGCCATCTTGGCATCAAACGCCTCTTTTGCTAACCTGTCTTCTCCGATTCTATTTAAGTAGTCATACCACCTTAGATTAGCTCTACTGACAGATTCTTGAATGCTAATAGTGTCAAGTTCCTTTCTTAATTTTAATATAAATCTGCCATTTATGAAATCTGCTCACTCCCCTAATTTTTCTCAGAACCCTCATATCTGCGGTCTCTAGTCTTTCACCAAGTGCTTCATTTCTAACCCAACTCTAAGATTTGTAATTTATAACTGGTTTGAACACTGTCTTGTATATTGAAAGGTTGGTGTTTTGCCTAATTTCTTTTTCTCATTCCATATACATTTTTAGCTGGCTATCCAGCTTATCAGCTTTGTTTATTCTGTTGTCTATTTCCAGATTTAATTTACAATCTTTACTTAAAATTGTGCCTAAATAGCTGAGACACTTGACTTGTTCTACATGATCGCCATTCAGAATACAGATTACGATTTCTGTTATTCTACCTATTTTCTTGTTTTGGCCCTTTTTATTGCTGATTTTCATGTCAATCCACAATCTATCTCTGAGTCTTTTCAGGTATGCTTACATAAATCTTACCTGTAATAAGCTTTAGCTCAGAAGCGAAAATCCTCTGTGATGCTCCCATTCAGTTTTATTCTTTTTGATAAATCGAAAATGTGAGCTCTACTCCAGTCATCTGGAATTCGATCTTTTGACCAGGCACTCTGAATTATGCTGTGCACCCACTCCAAATCATTTATATCTCCATACTTGAGCATTTCTGGTCGAATATCATCTAATTTAGCTGCCTTTCCACATTTTAGTTTTTTTAGGCTTCAAGTATGTATACGTACTATTTTTTACATTCCTGTTGAAACATGTTCTAGTATGGTTCTGTCACTGCTTGGTTCTTCAACAGTCCTCAAAATAATTACTCCAGATATGTAGGATATCCTCATCTTTAGTATTCATTTCAACTTTATCATCTTTGATTCCTATTACGGTATACTTTCCTCCATTTCTTAGCTTCTTCAATAGCCTCCAGAACATTTCGCCACCTTCCTGATATTTGTTTTCTATTTTTCACCAAAGTCTTCCCATGAGTTCTATTTAGGTACTTTAACACATGGCTTAGTTCTGTTAAATTTTCCATTGTATTCTGTTAGAATACACGTTTACCGTAAAAGCTGCTCATCTTTAATTATTTTAGAATCTTTCTTACATACTGTTCTTTTCAATGTATTATATATTTTATCCTGCTTTTCATTATTATTAGCTTTGCCCTTTACTCTAAATTTTCCCAAAATATTTCTATATGCCTGCAGGGATTTATTTCCTACTTTGCTGTTCAGATCTCCATTGATGACCACATTTTTCATTTTCTTTGTCAGCAGTCTGTTCTTAACACAAAAGAAATTCCTCACCTTCTTCCTTAGGAAAACGTTCTGTGGGACCACGGGCACAAATAAGTTTCATTTTCCATTCCTTCATTTTGAAGAGTATCCACATGACTCTACTTGAAACCACCTTTCAACCAAGACGTTTATCTTCATGATAATTCTTTACTTGCATTATCTGAACAGAAAGCACTTTAAAATTAATACCTCTACCACCTACTCGTAAAAAATCATCCAAGAACAGAAAAGCATCTTAATTCCTTTGAACTGTCTGCATATTCAGCTTCCATGGAGTGTTTCAGAGGTTTCGCACGTATTCGTGATTAATATCTTGATAGATTGAATAACTGAGGGATGTCAGATGTCAGAGAAAGAAGAAAGGTATTGAACTTGATGAAAAAATCACTACCTTTTACCACGTAATTCGCTGTAATTGTTTTAGTATGGTTACTATTTGTGAAGAGCATGATCTGTTTTTACGAGTGTATATCTCTGTGTAGATAATCCCATTTATAAATTCAATTTTTTTCAATGCGGTGTGCTGGACTATTAGGTCAGAGTGATTAAATGTCACTTCCTAATAACTTAAGTCATATCCATCTAAATGTTCATATATTTTGGTTAGCATGGAATCTGAATGTTCCTATTAGTCGATGCGCGTGTAACAAATTTCGCATAGGGAATCATGAATCATATAGTGGACAAATTGTGGGACTTATGAATTCTAAATAACATTTACTGTATTCTCCTTACGATACTCTTCATTGTAATCTTGGATTTTCAAAAAATTACAGACTTTGTAGACACATTTCATATTTATATGTAGGTGTCTTTGAAATCAAATTCAGATGTCGTTAAGAATACAACAGATAATATCATTCCACTAGGAAAGAAAGACAGACGAAGAAATCTCATAATGGATGCCTCATCTCATCTTCTTTATAGCCTCTTTTACCTTGCGGTGTCGAGGGTGTATTAATCATCGAATCTCAAACCGTTCACAGGATAAGGTGGTCAGTCCTACGCCCCGGTGTATCCCATGTCCAATAGTGTTGAGTTCTCAAGGTCGGTTTGCCTGCTTTGCGGGATGAAAAACCCCAGGATAAACTGGGGAAAAACCCTACTGTCCATCCTCCAAGACCGGCTAACTTGGCTATGGCTGAGGAAGATCCTTCAGCTCGTGAACCGACGGAACACTCCTTCCTCAGGCATATGGTTGCGAAGCGCACAGCCACCAGGCTAACCGTGCGGACTAATAATGGATGCCTTAATGTATTAAAATGAAAAAAAAAATGCAAGGTACCCAGTTTTGGAAATCAAAGAAAGGAAATAATGAAACTTTACGCACAAAACAGCGATTTCAAGGAATCGTTAGGAGATGTGTTAAAATCTACCGTCGTGGAGTCGTGATCCAACCTATTGTCAAATTTATGTAACATCTCCTGATGCGAGTTTTAGGGCCTCTTCAGCATTCAAAAATTCAGATGTATCCTTGGATTTTGTAATCAAGATTTCAGGTTACAGTGGTTAGGCCGTATTCCTATAAGTACACTTTGAAAGTATTCTCCAGGCATGTTTGAGGGATGAAAAACCCGAGTTTCCTGGAAGAAAAACCCTGCTGCACTCGTATAGGACAGGCTAAGTCGACCATCACTTGAACTGCCTCGATAAAAGTTCTTTGTGTTCTTACACAATAAATACTTAACTAAATATTAAACAAATTAATATATCTTTATGTAAATACTTCCCATGATTCCACTGATTCGCAGCTGGCCGTGTTTATCCCTCCGGCATTGACCCACCAAAAGCTTTGGAGATAATCGAATCTGTTTTCAATGCGATTGTGTCCTTTCATAAATTCAAACCTTCACTTAGCTACCGAAAAATATCGTAATATATAAGTATATAATATATATTTTTTACATAGCATATTACTAATATTATATATAGTAGTGGTCAGATATCGCAAATAAATAAGGGAACCATTTTCTAAAAAACTGTGCTGCATGGTCGCCATGTGAAACGCTTTGGAGAACGAATACTGGAACTGGAAAAGAATGAACAAACTATAAATTTCTAATCCAATCATAAAGGAAACTGTGAAAGTCAAGACTGCTTCAAGGTTTGCGAAATGAAATTGTTAAAAAAAAAATGTTTTTCAGTTATGTCCCGTGGTCCAGTGGCGAATGAATCAAAATTAAAAATGTAAATTTAAACAGAATATCACCAGAAAACTGATGGGGGAAAATGGTGAAATATGAAACAAATAATATCAAAATGGAATCGAATGAAAGAAATCAATGGAACATGCTGATCAAACTGTTTACGAAATTACAATAACATTAATTTATAAATTAACGACTAGAAAATGAAAAGGAAAAACATTCATCAGCGAATGCGGTAATTCGAGTAAGAAATACGGAATGAAATTTAGTAGAAAAAAAGGTAAACATGCATTAATAGAAGAGCAAGGAGGCGAATTATGAGAGCAATTTGCTAGCATCTCAGTGCAGAGCTATAAGCAAATTATACAACACCAATTTGTGCTACTGAATAACAGCTATGCAAATTTCTAATATATTGTGAACTGACCTCTTTTACCATTTTGTTAAACTTACGGAAAATGTATATGAAACACGTATCACTTGCTGAACGACATTTGTTTTTATAATTGAAACATTAATTATTTTTCTTTAAATTTTAATTATAATTTAAAATAATATAATGATTATAGCAAGAGAAATATTTGAGAAATTAAGAAAATTTTAATATTTTGTAATATACTTAATACACCTATTTTTAGAAGAACAGATATTCTATATAAAATTTAATGCAAATAACTCAATTCATGGCGGCCGGTTACGATCCAATACCCTTGGAGGGTAATGAATGGCAATGCTGTATCCAATGAAGTTTTAACTGAGGCTCAGCTATTTCTGTTACCCTCCTACCATGATCAGAGCTATAGTGCTAAATAACACCTTATCCCTACACTGTCCTCTACAGATAACGGGGTAGATGAAAAGCATTCTTGCTTCGCCCCTTTAAGCCAGTCCTTATAAGGACTCAATTCATATTCATAGGAAGATCGACCGTGACATGCGGTGATTATTACCCTTGGAGCGTAATGGATGGCAATGCTGTAGCCAGTGAAGTTCTAACTGAGGCTCTGCTATTGCTGTTACCCTCCTGCCATGATCAGAGCTTTAATAGCTGAATAACACCTTATCCCTAGACTGTCCTCTACAGATAACGGGGAAGATAAAAAGCATTCTTGCTTCGCCTCTTGAATCCAGTCCTTATAAGGACTCAATTCATACATAGGGAAAGAGATCTTTAAAAATGATCTTGCCATTTTGAATATTGAATACCTTGGAGGGTAATGGATGGCAATGCTGTAGCCAATGAAGTTCTAACTGAGGCTCGGCTATTGCTGTTACCCTCCTGACATGATCAGATAATGGGGAAGATGAAAAGCATTCTTGCTTCGCCCCTTTAAGCCAGTCCTTATAAGGATTCAATTCATATGTTGTTCCCAGCACATATGATGACACTGACACTCGTTTGACACTTAAGAATTCACTTTGAAATAAATCACGTGGAAGATTAAAAGTTCTTCCAGCTAAATTTTAATATAATATCAACGAACTGAAGCTGATTATAATCAGATATAATTAGTTTTAAGTTTTTTAAATGTTACTTAAATTATTATTTTGATTTAATTCGTAAAACAAATTTGTTTTAACATTAGTATTATTCTGTTGTTCATATCGAATTCGAGCAAACTCGTGGAAATTAGTACCAATCAAATATAAGTGTTGCTATCCTTAAGACCAGAAATGATCATATCAATCTAACTAGAAAGAAATTGCGCTATATTGGAGCTCGAGAAATAATTCTGACCACATCGAAATCAAATTCGAAAATAAAAAAAAAAAACATCAAAAACTTTGCTAAACCAGAGAATAAAACTCAAGGAATATAAATTATTGCTTTACATGTCCACACGCATAAATTCAATTATACTTCACGTGCTGGCTGCAATACAACATTGGTATATGACTGTCAGTTACTTTGGGCTACATCCGCCTAAACTTCATTAATAATGAGATTTTTAAAAAATGAAATAAATAAAAATAAATTTTTATCTAACCTGAAGGGAAGCAGCTCATTCTACGGCAGATATATCTCTTTTCCGTATCCAGTTCAGTCCAATGTCATCCTCCTTTGTAGAGCTTGCTTCTCGGTCTCTCTGACTGGTTATTGTTCTCTAGAAATGAAAACCACTCTTCATTGTTGAAATTCAAATAACACAAGCTTTAGTAATCATTATTGATTTATGATTGTTTAAACGGATTTGAACAGAGCTAGACGTCATAACAATTTGCATAGTGCGGTCTTGAGAGAGCATGTAATATCCACTACTTAACACCCTGCTATGTAATCTGAAAAACTTTGAAACAATTACAGAACTTTTGGTTCCGCCGATAGTTTTTTTCGGCATTGAAACTCTACGGATGTCGATGAATTTCGACCCGAGTTTCGTACCCGGCTATAAAATATAAAATAAAACGGGATGTACCATCTCCCTCTCAATAAACAAATTCGCCGGTAAAATAGCCTTTCGGCTTATTATCTTCGTAATTAATAATAAGTCATGTTTGTTGTTAATACTACTGTCTCAGAACAGCTGACACCAGCTTCTTAAACTTTGAGATAATCCACATCATCATCGTTTCACTACTAACATTAGCACCCAATTCACATAATACATTTTATTACTTCCTTTGCTTTACTTTATCCTATTCATAATTTACACACGCACATGAAATTTTGTTTAAAAAAATTCACTAAATAGTAAATACATATTTCATAGCATTTTACATCTTCAGATCGTACTTTGCTGTTAGCATCACGCAGTTGCCCGGCAAGTCTATCGCACGATCTTTGGCTATTTTTATGTTCCACTTTCAAGAATATTTCGAATTCTAACTATGTTAATTGAAAGAGATAATTAAATATTAATAATAAATCTACGTAAACTTTTAGCAGTACAACTACAAAATATTATTATTATTATTACTATTATACACATTAATTATTCTAATTGTAACTAAATGAAAGCAATATTCAGCGAACTTTGGTATCATAGTGTTATATTTTTGTTTTCTATTTCTGTCTAATTTGTTTGGAAGGGAATACAGTACTTTAGCGATAAAAATATTATTATTAGAAAAATGAAAAAGATTTCATTTATTGTAGCAGTACTGTAAATATATTATTGTACACCATTGGAAATACGTCGTAAATCCATACTGTACATAAACAGTATAAAAAGAGGCTGAGTGCAGAAACTATAATCTTTACGTCAAAGAATCGTAAAAATTTCATTGTGTATATATATATATATATATATATATATATATATATATATATATATATATATATATATATATATATATATATATATATATATATATATATATTAATGGGAATGTGAACTTTTTAAGCTTTGGAAGACCTCATATGCACCACCCAATAACCGATATCCTTATGACGATGCACAAAGTCCTAAGCATTAAATTCTGAAATACTACGCAATGAATCTAAGGAATTACTTCACAACAAATATGTTAACGACAGCATAGGGTATAACACAGCCCACCATAACTGTTTACAAAACTACACACTTCAACAGGGAGATCACATCTCATACCCACGCTACTCAGCAACTGACCAGAAAATTTAAAACACACAGACAATTACATAATACTAAAACGCGAACTTTGGAAACTATATCAACACAGTTAGTACAGCATACAACATCAACATACACTTCAGAAGTCACAGAAGTAGAGCATCCACCTACATGCCACCTTTGAAAAGTACCAAACAAGGTGAATCGTGTATGCAGATCCCACCGTCTTCATAAAAGATAACCTAAGCTTCTATGTCGGTGGGATCAGCTCCACTCAACACGCCTTAGTCAATTAATCTTCATAACCATCATTACTGGGATATTAACATTCATTTTATTCACTTAGCATTGAATGTGTAAATATAAATGGCAAATGTATATTTATAAAAAAATGAATTAAAAGTGTAACAAAAATATCTTAATTGCATACAAATCATACTCTGATTATATATGTTAAATAGTATACATGAATTAAGAAGATTGAATAACTGATTAAAAATTATTATTATTACTAAATTAATGAATTAATTCTACTTAAATAAAAAGAAAGCGGTGCTCAACACTGAAAATTTTGTATCGTGGTGTTATTTTTTCAGGTTATGTTTATTTGTTTGTGTATATTAATTTATTTGAAAGAAATTAAATATTTTTATATTAAATATTAAAATAATAATATATAATAATATAATATAATGCTAAATATTATTATATTAAAGCCGATGACTGATTGCTAAATAAAACTCGGAAAATGCGTTTCGTTTTTTTATAATTTTCATATCACACACACTAAGATAATAATTAGTTATAATTTACCTGCAATAAAACCACTGCTTGTTTCTACGTACCTTTCACATGAAAACTTCTAACAGTTGGATCCTTCTGATATGTAAATCCTCCTCGTCTTCAAAATGTGCTCAGATGAATTTCGGTTCAGGTTTAAATTCGGTGCAGATAAAAATTGACATAGAAGAAAATTATTGATGAAAATTATTATATCAAGAAAGATTCGTAAGTTATTTATTAAACAAAGATTAATAATCAAAGCACTAAAATGTAAATGAGAAATCAGCCGAGTTCAGTGTAAAGAATTCCGATTAATTACTTCTCTTCTTTCTGTTTCATGCATTCATGAGGATGAGGTGTGTGCAAAGAGGGACAACAGAAAAAAAAAAAAAAAAAAACATTGTTTAAGGATTAGGAACACGGATGGAAGGTAACTCAGAGCAAACTGTAAACAGAAGATAAGAAGCATTGCGCTGAAAGTAAAGTTTGAAGAAATTATACAGAAAAGGATGCTAATTATCATCCCACATTATTACGGACTCCCATCCATACATATACATCATCAGTAATTAACGTCAAAATTGCCGATCACTACTTTCTCTCAACTTCGTTTTATTATGTTACCTACTCCCCCCCCCCTCCCACCACCAAAAAAGTCGACAAAACTCGATCATATTAAAGAGCATTGTCGACAACCTTATAAAAATGCAGACTGGAATTGCCTACTTAAAATAAATGATCCTGTAACATTATATGAGAATTTCCAACTAACGTTCACAGAAATATACAAAAAAGCAACAAAACCTACACAAACGAGGCGACAAACAGACAACATTTGCAACAGAGATGTTATTTCTTTCAGTTTTGAGAACAGAGGATACGCCGCCCATTGTTGTAATCGGATTGCAGGCAATTTTTATGACCGGTCATAAACAGCGGTATTCCCTTTCCCAAATGTTGAAAGGCTTCGATGTGTGAAAATTAACGATAATTCATGAATACTTCCACGTTTAACCACGGCTTGGTCACTAACATTTGCTACAGATGTTATTCGGCGTTCTGTGTCTGAGCTTTTCGACATATTTACGAATATTATTCTCCTAAGAATATTTCCACTATAAAATATTTATTCATGAAAAATGCTTAGAAAACCAAAATGACTAATTCCAGGAGAACTTCTCGCGGAATACTTATTCAACTGTCACGGAACACAGTTTAGGAAACCCTGGTCTATGCAAACACATCAAACAGCCACCTAACAAAATTAGAAATATTACATAAGAAAATTGTGTCTACAGTGATTTGGACACCTTACACGCAACAACCAATATCTGACTAGCACATGGCGATACACAGAATCCTAAGCATTAAAAATCTGAAACACTACATAATATTACTAAGGAATTACTTCAACATCACCTATCGAAACAACGGAGACACATATCGCATAACACGACCCACAACAACTCTCTAAATCCCTACACCCTCCAACAACTCATACGATTCTTTTGTGAGATCACATCAGATACCCATGCTACTCAACAACCTACCAAGAAATTTAAATCACATAGACAACTACAGAACCTTAAAACACGAACTCTGGAAAATATACCAACAAGGTTGATATACCATTAGCACTAATATACACATCACAAATCACCAGCATCCAATGCCTACATCCCATCCATAAACATTAACAACAATAACATAAATAGTGAAGGCTAAATCCCACTCTCTTCATAAAAGCTAACCCAAGCTTCGAAGTAGGTGGGATTAAATCACCTCATTCATATGGACGTAATCCTCATAATCAAAGACTGCAATAGGCAGACGGATGCACGTACGCTGTATCGCTGGTTTTATAGGTTTAAAGTGTTATTTAACTCATGTTTTTAATTTGAAAGTGCTGCTATTTAATTCTACTAGTCACGCTGAAGTCAGGGACGTTAAAATCACCAAAATCGGATAAGTAATATTCAAATTTTGGGTGTTGGAAGTTCATCGAGTGTACTACAGTCCCCAGCCAACGAAGAACAAGGACGTTGCCATTTTAAAAGTTGCACTATAGTCGCTAACGGGAAGAAAGTCTAATCGTCAAGCACAATGAGCTGTAACAAGTGCAATAAGCCATTAAGCGATGAAGGGGACGAGCCGCATTGTTCCGGATGTAACAAAAAAACAACACTTCCACTGTACAGGGATCTCAGAAAGCACGTGGAAAGCAAAAGGAGCAGCGAAACGGACTGAATGGCGATGTCAACAGTGCCGTGAGAAAATGAAGAACAAAGACCAGACACCAAAGAAAAGTAACGACGCACATCAAGGTAAGCCGCTTCTTGATCCTAAAATTACTGATAACTTTGATTCATTTAAACTCATGGTGAAAGACTTGCTAAATACACACATGGAACAAATTAACAAAAAATTTGAGGAGTATGAACGTTACATACAGTTCAATAACGAGACCTCTGAAGAAGTGTTAGGAACCGTGAGAGAAATAAAGACAAAATTAACGTTAGCGATAGAAACGCAAGAAACACTCCAGCGCGAAAATCAAGAATTGCGGAAAGCAATTTCGCTTCACCCATCTAGCCAGAAATGTTATTCGTTCAAAATGTAATGAACAGAGAGAGCTTAGAACTCTCTACTGATCACTGTATTTCAATACATTTAAGCATGTTTTATTGCTATTTAACTCAACTGGTCTAGCTATTATTAGATATCCTATTTTTATTCGCTTGCATTATTCCGACTTTGCACTTCAGTTGATAACATCGATGATCTTTGGCTCGGAAGTCATTTAGAATCTTCTACTCCGTGTCGCTGAATGGTTATCAAAGATTTTGAACTGAAGGTTAGTTAGCCCCTCACGTGATGAGGCAGTTTGGTTTTCCTTATAGGACACTCTGGTTTTTCATCGCTGCAAATTGGGTTCTTAGACCAGCATCCCTTAAAAATTGACTGTAGAACTTACTCTATTTCAAACAGTATTTAGAGTCTCAGGGTTGAGAACGACGATATGGCTGGGGTTTCTTTTTCCTCTTCCGTGATGCCTTGAAATATCACCCAGTTGCTTGAGATAAGCTATTTGTAATGGTTAAGGTAGAGACTTCTTACCGATTTCCAAATTTAGGGCTAAAAAAGCTTCACGTACTATTTCTGGATAATCAAAGAGTGTTAGTGATTTGTATAATTTTATATTAATATTTATAATTTTAATTCTTAATCATTTTCATCTTAATATAAGATAAGCTATGGCTATTTTGACAGAAACGCGGATTTTCCATCGTGCATACAGGTAGAACGAAAAATGAACATAATTAAGAGAAAAACGGCATTATTGTAGACAGATGGCGTATTTTGTGGGGGTGAAGTGGAACACTATTTCCCTCCTCAGTGAGCCCTCGGACTCCATGAAAGCCTCAGTTTATGAAACAGCACATGGGCGTGATGGTGATGCACTTGGTTTGTATGAATGAAATGTCAACTGCGATTGCATGAACACAATAATACCTTATCCTTATAAGGACTGGCTTAAAGGGGCGAAGTAAGAATGCTTTTCATCTTCCCCCGTTATCTGTAGAGGACAGTGTGGGGATAAGGTGTTATTGAGCTATTAAAACTCTGATCATGGCAGGAGGGTAACAGCAATAGCCGAGCCTCAGTTAGAACTTCATTAGCTACAGCATTGCCATATTTAAAGGTAAGGCCGTCTCTAAAAATTCGGACGATCCCTAGGACACTCAATCGTGGGCGAAAGACCGTCTTTCTCAGCGTTGGCTCCACTCAATGATGGCCTTCCACCCACACACCACCACCGAGCAGAACCGTTCAAATTTCGAAGAAAGCATTCACCGACAAAGCCCCTCAGCGGGCCTGCCGGAGAACACTTTCCCCGGAGACTCAAATTGCTCCCTTAAGGCAAAAACCTTATCCTTAAGAGAGCGAACTCAAAACTCTCGAATCTCAGCGTCCCCAAGGGCGGGGGGGGGGGAGGTAACAGCAACAGCCGAACCTCAGTTAAACTTCATTGGCTACAGCATTGCCATCCAGTAACCTCCAAGGTTATTGATCACCGCCAAGACAATAAAATAACACATCGTTTTTTTTTTTTTTTTTTTTTAAATAAATACTATTAAAATTCTTATATTCAAAAGGTGTGGGAAGTATTTATTTGCAAATACATTAAAAATTTATTATGAATTAGCACATATTATACAATACATTTTAATTAAAGTTGTTTTATTAAATGTTTATATATTTAATAAATGTTTTTATTTATGCGATTTTGTGATTCGTTCTCTGAATTGCCTGCAGTAGATAGAACGGTAGATAGTTCTCGGCAAACGAGCTATTCTTATAATTCTGTTTTTTTTTTTTTTTTTTTTTGTTAGAATTTAATTTCTAACAAAGTAAACGGCATTATTTGTACTGTGTAAGATTTTTTAAAAACGCTCATTTATTTTTAACATCGTGTAGATATTGCTTATTATTTTATTTGATAAAATGATACCATATAATAATCATAAGACTTTATTTTATATCTCTAATTGTAATCCTTAACTGTAGAATCATAAATATACGCTATAATCCTCCCCCCCCCCACACACACGTACGAGTCAAAACTTTACGTCCACCGAACCTGTTTCTGACCAACGAACATGCCGAAACAATCCTCATTCGCCCTGGTTTGGGAGATTATTCTCTTGGCACCGCAGGGTCATGTCATCTCCTTTGAATACAGCTTGGCTGCTCATTCTTACGTGAGAATTGTTTCGGAGCAAGCATTGCACTAAATGGCGACAATGTGGGTCAATGGTTCGAAAAGCACATATCCATGCATTCTGTCATCCCGAATATTTGTAGGATCATGAGGAACGCACCATCTGCCGGCAGACTGATGGGGCGTTCGTTCGAAAGGCGATATTCTTTCTAGATGGCCCCGAATATCTGAATATATATATACCATCATCATCATCAGCCATTGTCGATCCACTGCTGGATGAAAATGCCATTCCAATATTACTCCGAAGCTGTCTGCCCATGGTTCTCCTTTCCCATGTCACTTGTGCAAATTTGATGATATAACCAATCCACGGTGATTTAGGTCGACGTCGTGGTCATTTTCCCTCTCGTGGAATCCAATCCAGTACTTCTTTGATCCATCGTTGATTTTGTTTTCGAGCAATATGTCCAGCCCATTGCCACTTCAGATGTTTCACTCTTCCTATGACGTCAGAGACTTTGGTTTGGTTTTTTTATCCACGTATTCCTTTCGTGATCCAGTCTTGTAATACCAAGCATACTTCTTTCCATACTAATTTGTGCTGTTCTTAATTTCTGAATTCCTTCGCATTTAGTATTTATGTTTCACCCCACATGTCAATTTAGGAAAAATACGCAGGTTAAAAACGTTTCTCTTCAGCCTTAATTGTAGTTGGCTTTTGAAAATTCAATATAATATTCCAAATGCTTTCCACCCAACCATCGTGTGTTTCTTAATTTCGTCCAGGATATTTTGTTCCATTGATATCTGTTGTCCTAAGTATATGTAATGATATACTTGTTTAATTTCCTTTAATTAAGCAAGTTTCAACAAATTTCCTCATTTCCTCAAAACAATTTCCTCATTATTGATTTTTGTTATTTCTAGTTAGACAGCGCTATTGAAAATAACTTGGGTCTTCTTTTGGGTTATCTTTAGGTCAGTTGTTTTGAGAACAATTTGGAGTTCTTGGATACCAGTCTGTAATTCATGCGCAGTTGAAGTAAAGATAAGTGTTTCGTCTGCAAAGCGTAAATGGCTTAAATATCTTCCATTTATTTAAGAAGAAAAGCCAAACGGCTATTTTTCTGCGAAGTTGAAAAATTAAGGGGATAAAAATCCCTTATTGTTTTTCAGCCAGTATGCGAAACTCTAAGATCGAAGACTACGATCTAAGCGAAACTATCGGCGGATCCAAGCGTAAGTGACCACTTGGTAGTGCCACACCAAGGCGACTCGATGCAAAGGTGGAGCAAGTTCCCTCACTATTCTTGATATTTTCTCATAATGTAAAAACACACAGCTCTGAGGAGATGTAATACTGCTTTACATTATGAGGAGAGGTCCTACCCAGACCGGTTTCAACCTTTTTTGAGGTTGAAATTCTTAGCATTTTCACATAATGTAAAGCACATCTCACTAGAAGATGTATACCGCAATGTATTATGGGTGGGATCATAATGTGCTTTACATTATGGGAAAATACTAAGAATAGTGATTGGGGGGGGGGGGGGGTGGGGGGGGGGGGGGGTGGGGGGGGGGGGGGGTGGGGGGGGGGGGGGGTGGGGGGGGGGGGGGGTGGGGGGGGGGGGGGGTGGGGGGGGGGGGGGGTGGGGGGGGGGGGGGGTGGGGGGGGGGGGGGGTGGGGGGGGGGGGGGGTGGGGGGGGGGGGGGGTGGGGGGGGGGGGGGGTGGGGGGGGGGGGGGGTGGGGGGGGGGGGGGGTGGGGGGGGGGGGGGGTGGGGGGGGGGGGGGGTGGGGGGGGGGGGGGGTGGGGGGGGGGGGGGGTGGGGGGGGGGGGGGGTGGGGGGGGGGGGGGGTGGGGGGGGGGGGGGGTGGGGGGGGGGGGGGGTGGGGGGGGGGGGGGGTGGGGGGGGGGGGGGGTGGGGGGGGGGGGGGGTGGGGGGGGGGGGGGGTGGGGGGGGGGGGGGGTGGGGGGGGGGGGGGGTGGGGGGGGGGGGGGGTGGGGGGGGGGGGGGGTGGGGGGGGGGGGGGGTGGGGATGTTGTATGCTGTACTAACTGTGTTGATATAGTTTCCAAAGTTCGCGTTTTAGTATTATGTAATTGTCTGTGTGTTTTAAATTTTCTGGTCAGTTGCTGAGTAGCGTGGGTATGAGATGTGATCTCCCTGTTGAAGGGTGTAGTTTTGTAAACAGTTATGGTGGGCTGTGTTTTACCCTATGCTGTCGTTAACATATTTGTTGTGAAGTAATTCATTGCGTAGTATTTCAGAATTTAATGCTTAGGACTTTGTGCATCGTCATAAGGATGTCGGTTATTGGGTGGTGCATAATGAGGTCTCCAGAGCTTAAAAAGTTCGCATTCCCATTAATATCATACTTTGCACGGTGTGCAAATCATTAGAAGAACAGTTCGTTTATTATCAGTAATATGAACGATCACAGTAACTAGTTGTGTTATATATATACACACACACAATGAAATTTTTACGATTCTTTGACGTAGAGATTATAGTTTCTGCACTCAGCCTCTTTTTATACTGTTTATGTACAGTATGGATTTACGACGTATTTCGAATGGTGTACAATAATATATTTACAGTACTGCTACAATAAATGAAATCTTTTTCATTTTTCTAATAATAATATTTTTATCGCTACAATACTGTATTCCCTTCCAAACAAATTAGACAGAAATAAAAAACAAAAATATAACACTATGATACCAAAGTTCGCTGAATATTGCTTTCATTTTAGTTACAATTAGAATAATTAATGTGTATAATAGTAATAATAATAATAATATTTTGTAGTTGTATTGCTAAAAGTTTACGTAGATTTATTATTAATATTTAATTATCTCTTTCAATTAACATAGTTAGAATTCGAAATATTCTGAAAGTGGAACATAAAAATAGCCAAAGATCGTGCGATAGACTTGCCGGGCAACTGCGTGATGATGCTAACAGCAAAGTACGATCTGAAGATGTAAAATGCTATGAAATATGTATTTACTATTTAGTGAATTTTTTTAAACAAAATTTCATGTGCGTGTGTAAATTATGAATAGGATAAAGTAAAGCAAAGGAAGTAATAAAATGCATTAAGTGAATTGGGTGCTAATGTTAGTAGTGAAACGATGATGATGTGGATTATCTCAAAGTTTAAGAAGCTGGTGTCAGCTGTTCTGAGACAGTAGTATTAACAACAAACATGACTTATTATTATTTTATTTTTGCTAGCTTTTATCGGTGTGGTTAGGATGTTGTTAGGAGAATTTCCGTCGTTTGTATTTTAAAGTTCTGTAATTGTTTGAAAGTTTTTCAGATTACATAGCAGGGTGTTAAGTAGTGTGGATATTACATGCTCTCTCAAGACCGCACTATGCAAATTGTTATGACGTCTAGCTCTGTTCAAATCCGTTTAAACAATAATAAATCAATAATGATTCCTAAAGCTTGTGTTATTTGATTTTCAACAATGATGCGTGATTTTCACTTGTAGAGAACAATAACCAGTCAGAGAGACCGAGAAGCAAGCTCTACAAAGGAAGATGACATTGGACTGAACTGGATACGGAAAAGAGATATATCTGCCGTAGAAAGAGCAGCTTCCAATCAGGTTAGATAAAAATTTATTTTTATTTATTTCATTTTTTAAAAATCTCATTATTAATGAAGTTTAGGCGGATGTAGCCCAAAGTAACTGACAGTCATATACCAATGTTGTATTGCAGCCAGCACGTGAAGTATAATTGAATTTATGTGTTTGAACATGTAAAGCAATAATTTATATTCCTTGAGTTTTATTCTCAGGTTTAGCAAAGTTTTTAGTGTTTTTTTTATTTTCGAATTTGATTTCGATGTGGTCAACATTATTTCTCGAGCTCCAATATAGCACATTTCTTTCTAGTTAGATTGACATAGTCATTTCCGGTTTTAAAGATAGCAACACTTATATTTGGTTGGTACTAATTTCCACGAGTTTGCTCGAATTCGATATGAACAACGGAATAATACTAATGTTAAAACAAATTTGTTTTACGAATTAAATCAAAATAATAATTTAAGTAACATTTAAAAAACTTAAAACTAATTATATCTGATTATAATCAGCTTCAGTTCGTTGATATTATGTTAAAATTTAGCTGGAAGAACTTTTAATCTTCCACGTGATTTATTTCAAAGTGAATTCTTAAGTGTCAAACGAGTGTCAGTGTCATCATATGTGCTGGGAACAACATATGAATTGAGTCCTTATATCCTTATAAGGACTGGCTTAAAGGGGTGAAGCAAGAATGCTTTTCATCTTCCCCATTATCTGATCATGTCAGGAGGGTACCAGCAATATCCCAGCCTCAGTTAGAACTTCATTGGCTACAGCATTGCCATCCATTACCCTCCAAGGTATTCAATATTCAAAATGGCAAGATCATTTTTAAAGATCTCTTTCCCTATGTATGAATTGAGTCCTTATAAGGACTGAATTAAAGAGGCGAAGCAAGAATGCTTTTTATCTTCCCCGTTATCTGTAGATGTCAGTCTAGGGATAAGGTGTTATTGAGCTATTAAAGCTCTGATCATGGCAGGAGGGTAATAGCAATAGCCGAACCTCAGTTAGAACTTCATTGGCTACAGCATTGCCATCCATTACGCTCCAAGGGTATTAATCACCGCATGTCACGGTCGATTTTCCTATGTAACTGAGTTATTTGCATTAAATTTTATATAGAATGTCTATTCTTCTAAAAATAGGTGTATTAAGTATATTACAAAATATTAAAATTTTCTTAATTTCTCAAATATTTCTCTTGCTATAATCATTATATTATTTTAAATTATAATTAAAATTTAAAGAAAAATAATTAATGTTTCAATTTTAAAAACAAATGTCGTCGTTCAGCAAGTGATACGTGTTTCATATACATTTTCCGTAAGTTTAACAAAATGGTAAAAGAGGTCAGTTCACAATACATTAGAAATTTGCATAGCTGTTATTCAGTAGCACAAATTGGTGTTGTATAATTTGCTTATAGCTCTGCCTTGAGATGCTAGCAAATTGCTCTCATAATTCGCCTCCTTGCTCTTCTATTAATGCATGTTTACCTTTTTTTCTACTAAATTTCATTCCGTATTTCTTACTCGAATTACCTCATTCGCTGATGATGTTTTTCCTTTTCATTTTCTAGTCGTTAATTTATAAATTAATGTTATTCTAATTTCGTAAACAGTTTGATCAGCATGTTTCATTGATTTCTTTCATCCGATTCCATTTTGATATTATTTGTTTCATATTTCACCATTTTTCCCCATCTAGTATCAGTTTTCTGGTGATATTCTGTTTAAATTTACATTTTTCATTTTGATTCATTCGCCACTGGACCACGAGACTTAAGTGAAAAACACTTTTTTTAACAATTTCATTTCGCTAAACCTTGAAGCAGTCTTGACTTTCACAGTTTCCTTTATGATTGGATTAGAAATTTATAGTTTGTTCATTCTTTTCCAGTTCCAGTATTCGTTCTCCAAAGCGTTTCACATGGCGACCATGCAGCACAGTTTTTTAGAAAATGGTTCCCTAATTTATTTGCGATATCTGACCACTACTATATATAATATTAGTAATATGCTATGTGAAAAATATATATTATATACTTATATATTACGATATTTTTCGGTAGCTAAGTGAAGGTTAGAATTCGTGAAAGGACACAATCGCATTGAAAACAGATTCGATTATCTCCAAAGCTTTTGGTGGGTCAATGCCAGAGGGATAAACACGGCCAGCTGCGAATCAGTGGAATTATGGGAAGTATTTACATAAAGATATATTAATTTGTTTAATATTTAGTTAAGTATTTAATGTGTAAGAACACAAAGAACTTTTATCGAGGCAGTTCAACTGATGCTCGACTTAGCCTGTCCTATACGAGTGCAGCAGGGTTTTTCTTCCAGGAAACTCGGGTTTTTCATCCCTCAAACATGCCTGGAGAATACAGCAATTTACTTTCAAAGTGTACTTATAGGAATACGGCCTAAGCACTGTAACCTGAAATCTTGGTTACAAAATCCAAGGATACATTTGAAGTTTTGAATGCTGAAGAGGCCCTAAAACTCGCATCAGGAGATGTTACATAAATTTGACAATAGGTTGGATCACGACTCCACGACGGTAGATTTTAACACATCTCCTAAAGATTCCTTGAAATCGCTGTTTTGTGAGTAAAGTTTCATTATTTCCTTTCTTTGATTTCCAAAACTGGGTACCTTGCATTTTTTTTTCATTTTAATACATTAAGGCATCCATTATTAGTCCGCGCGGTTAGCCTAGTGGCTGTGCGCTTCGCAACCATATGCCTGAGGAAGGAGTGTCCCGTCGGTTCAGGAGCTGAAGGATCTTCCTCAGCCATAGCCAAGTTAGCCGGTCTTGGGGATGGACAGTAGGGTTTTTCCCCAGTTTATCCTGGGATTTTTCATCCCGCAAAGCAGGTAAACCGACCTTGAGAACTCAACACTATTGGACATGGGATACACCGGGGCGTAGGACTGACCACCTTATCCTGTGAACGGTTTGAGATCCGATGATTAATACACCCTCGACACCGCAAGGTAAAAGAGGCTATAAAGAAGATGAGATGAGGCATCCATTATGAGATTTCTTCGTCTGTCTTTCTTTCCTAGTGGAATGATATTATCTGTTGTATTCTTAACGACATCTGAATTTGATTTCAAAGACACCTATATATAAATATGAAATGTGTCTACAAAGTCTGTAATTTTTTGAAAATCCAAGATTACAATGAAGAGTATCGTAAGGAGAATACAGTAAATGTTATTTAGAATTCATAAGTCCCACAATTTTTTCACTATATCATTCATGATTCCCTATGTGAAACTTGTTACACGCGCATCGACTAATAGGAACATTCAGATTCCTCGCTAACTGCTAAATGATGTTAATTTAAAATTGCGTAGTTATTAGCCAAAATATATGAACATTTAGATGGATATGACTTAAGTTATTAGGAAGTGACATTTAATCACTCTGACCTAATAGTCCAGCACACTGCATTGAAAAAAATTTGAATTTTATAAATGGGATTATCTACACAGAGATATACACTCCTAAAACCAGATCATGCTCTTCACAAATAGTAACCATACTAAAACAATTACAGCGAATTACGTGGTAAAAGGTAATGATTTTTTCATCAAGTTCAATATCTTTCTTTCTTTCTCTGACATCCCTCAGTTATTCAATCTATCAAGATATTAATCACGAATACGTGCGAAACCTCTGAAACACTCCATGGAAGCTGAATATGCAGTCCGTTCAGAGGAATTAAGATGCTTTTCTGTTCTTGGATGATGTTTTTACGAGTAGGTGGTAGAGGTATTAATTTTAAAGTGCTTTCTGTTCAGATAATGCAAGTAAAGAATTATCATGAAGATAAACGTCTTGGTTGAAAGGTGGTTTTAAGTAGAGTCATGTGGATACTCTTCAAAATGAAGGAATGGAAAACGAAACTTATTTGTGCCCGTGGTCCCACAGAACGTTTTCCTAAGGAAGAAGGTGAGGAATTTCTTTTATGTTAATAGAACAGACTGCTGACAAAGAAAATGAAAAATGTGGTCATCAATGGAGATCTGAACAGCAAAGCAGAAAATAAATCCCTGCAGGTACATAGAAATATTTTGGGAAAATTTGGAGTAAAGGGCAAAGCTAATAATAATGAAAAGCAGGATAAAATATATAATACATTGAAAAGAACAGTATGTAAGAAAGATTCTAAAATAATTAAAGATGAGCAGCTTTTACGGTAAACGTGTAGTCTCGACTAAACAAACATCATTAAAGAACATTTGGAAAAGTCTGAAAACAAGAACCAAACTTGTAGCCTCAGTCGCAAACTCTGCAGAAGATATTAATTGATTCAGATGGAGTGTAGGGAGGTATATGGGGCAATTGTTTATAAGGAGAGAAAAATAAGAACCTTATGGCGGACACAAGAAGTAAAAGAAGCAGTTCTAAAAAACAAACAAACAAAACATACCAAACGTTTCGAGGAAGTAACTCGGCAGATACTCTAAAAGAATACAATGAAAAATTTAAGAGAACTAAGCCATGTGTTAAAGTACCTAAACAGAACACATGGGAAGACTTTGGTAAAAAATAGAAAACAAATATCAGGAAGGTGGCGAAATGTTCTGGAGGCTATTGAAGAAGCTAAGAAATGGAGGAAAGTGTACCGTAATAGGAATCAAAGATGATAAAGGTGAAATGAATACTAAAGATGAGGATATCCTACATATCTGGAGTAATTATTTTGAGGACTGTTGAAGAACCAAGCAGTGACAGAACCATACTAGAACATGTTTCAACAGGAATGTAAAAAATAGTACGTATACATACTTGAAGCCTAAAAAAACTAAAATGTGGAAAGGCAGCTAAATTAGATGATATTCGACCAGAAATGCTCAAGTATGGAGATATAAATGATTTGGAGTGGGTGCACTGCATAATTCAGAGTGCCTGGTCAAAAGATCGAATTCCAGATGACTGGAGTAGAGCTCATACTTTCGATTTATAAAAAAGAATAAAACTGAATGGGAGCATCACAGAGGATTTTCGCTTCTGAGCTAAAGCTTATTACAGGTAAGATTTATGTAAGCATACCTGAAAAGACTCAGAGATAGATTGTGGATTGACATGAAAATCAGCAATAAAAAGGGCCAAAACTATGAAAATAGGTAGAATAATAGAAATCGTAAGCTGCATTCTGAATGGATATCATATAGAACAAGTCAAGTGTCTCAGCTATTTAGGCACAATTTTAAGTAAAGATAGTAAATTAAATCTGGAAATAGACAACAGAATAAACAAAGCTGCTAAGCTGGATAGCCAGCTGAAAAAATGTATATGGAATGAGAAAGAGAAATTAGCAAAACACCAACCTTTCAATATACAAGACAGTGTTCAAACCAGTTATAAGTTACAAATCTTAGAGTTGGGTTAGAAATGAAGCACTTGGTGAAAGACTAGAGACCGCAGATATGAGGGTTCTGAGAAAAATTAGGGGAGTGAGCAGATTTCATAAATGGCAGAGTTATATTAAAATAAAGAAAGGAACTTGACACTATTAGCATTCAAGAATCTGTCAGCAGAGCTAATCTAAGGTGGTATGACTACTTAAATAGAATCGGAGAAGAAAGGTTAGCAAAAGAGGCGTTTGATGCCAAGATGGCAGGAAAACGACCCAGAGGAATTCCAAGGTCTAGGGGAATTTATTCAGTTAGAAGCGCCTTAATGCACTCAATGTCAGATACGACAATATTGGAGTGATGAAGAGTAGTAGACTGATTTGGGGGTGGGGGAATTGTTGATAGGAGATTAATAATATGCAAACTTAATCATGTAGTGCTCTAATAGCAACCTTGAGGGTACATATCAGGAAACTGATGATGATAATTCAAATAATTCCAATCATCTCCTTTACACACACACACACACACACACACACACACACACACACACACACACACACACACACACACACACACACACACACACACACACACACACACATTTCTTATATTTCTCAAAACATTTTCTGAACATTCTAATTTGATTCAATTCAATAATCAGAGATGTAATGTGGACACAAATCCTCATGGCGTGCGCTTGCCACACGGGTTGTTATGTTGCCTTTCTTTCTTTTTTCCTCTTTTTTTTTGCATATACTTAACTCAAAACCGCCTCCTCTCTCTCTCTCTCTCTCTCTCTCTCTGTGCATTTCTCTACTATAAAGAATTCTCCAACGTGCTCCATTTACAACTTAAACCTTTTGAAACATTACGCACTAATAATCTTGCATACAGACAGAGAGACAAAGGAAGTGTGTAAGAAATATCGGTGTTGATCGTAATATTATAGGTAAATAAGTGTGCGAGTTAACAATGTGACTGCTGTTCAAGTATTTCCAAGGATGCAGACTTCTTATATATGTTCAGTAACGTTGTTTTAATGTTCAACTCAATCGCCTCAAAAAAATTCACGTTTGTGTTTTCTCAAATATTTGTATAATTTCTTAATTCAACCTTTGAAGTAATTAATGTCTTATAACGACCTATGAAGGTTCAGAGAGTTTTGCCACAAATATTCAGTTAGCTAATATTCCTCTCTTTTTTTGTTTCGTGTTTAATAACCAATTTCTTCTGTTACGTTTATTTTTAATAGAATTGAAGTTCTGTTGAAATTAGAGGCTTGGTTTTTAGAATAAATAACGACATGAGTATGCTTTAGTAGTGGAACAACAGCGTTTCCTGGAAAAAGAAATTAGTAATTCATTGGTCAAAAATATTTACAAAATTCTATACTACGAGGTAAATGCAGTTCGGTGAGTGAGTGAAACTGAATGAGAAAGGCGGATATAATTTAAATAAAAGCAAGTAAAGAAAAAGTGATTGCACACGGGAAGAAATACGATGGCCATTATTGAACGGGAAAAAAACCTTGGAATCTAGGTAATACTAAAACGGTTCTGACTTATTTGCTGAAATCAAAGTAAACTACAAATCTTACTGAATGCATTTCAATAAAAATATCCCAACCACCCACCCACACGGAAAACTAAGAGGCCTGATTTACTCCGCGAAGTTTGGTATTATTTGCGAAATACTCTCGTCACTCACTCTAGTTTAACATGGTTCGGGTTAACTGAAAAGTTTAACTTCCAACCAGTAGCTAATATCATTGCAAATAAACATCAGCTTATTGTACAAAGTGTTTTAAAAATACTGTTACAGATTAAAGCGCCTTCAAATATTGAATATAAAGGAGCAACCATGTCACTGAATAAACTACAACAAGCAACACGAATATTATTTGGATACATGCAGAATAACAAAATATATCCTTAGCTAATGAAGAGAATTAATTGATCAAAGATCCTGAAAATGTTGAAAAAATTATTTCTTGACGACACATCGGGGAATAAGTTTTGTATCGTGTCAATTGGTATGGAGAAAAATAGATTCGAGTGCTTGATGCATTGAAGTTTGGGGAGAAAACGATGGAGGAAATCGTGTGTACAATGATTTTCGAGAAGTCGAATTATAATGCAAATGCTGAGCACTGCAATTAATTCCTCTAAAAAGCACTTTCTTATGAAGGCACGGGGCAATAATTACAGATAAATCCATTTCTTATTTCTGCCTAATTTGGATGCTGCGAAATAATGAAGAAGACTTCCAAATATATACGACGTTTCTTATGAAATCTCTTCTTCACCTTCCCTATCTTGCTAGCGATTAAAAAAGGATATTCATCAAACCAGTAAATGCAAATAACTCAGTATTTTACAGTGTAAAGAAGGTGGAAATGAGCTCAGTCGTTATTGAAGATGCCATTTGGTAGTAACGATCTGGTTTCAAATTCCATCTAAGACGAGCTTTGTAAGGGCTTTTCAACAGAAACTGAGTTAGTCGATCTCATACTGATGAGGAAGGGTTAAGTGCTGTAAATTCAGATTTTTCATCTTGCATAAAAAGCGTACATGAAAGGAGAAAACACGCATTTAAGAGACCGAATATATGCCAACTGAATTAAAACTAACCGCCTTATTTTATGAATTAACGTTTGGAAGTCAAGCATTCGAATATTTCAATACTTGTGAATCGTAAAGATCCAAGAAGGAAGATGAAAAAATGTTGGCTTAAAAGTTCAAAGTTTCAGCTTGTTAATTCAGTCCTTATAAAGAATTACAAGGGGAAAATGTGTCACTTTCAATGCATTGTTTCAGTTCAAATCCTTTATATTTTCATGGCTAAGCGGGGGTAAAGGGATTCAGACTTCATCCTATGGGTCGTAACCAAGTCAGCGTATTCTTCTTACTAGCAAAATCAACTCAAATAGAAAAGGGAATTTATTTCTTACAACCAGGTAGAAATAAATTCAAGATGTCGGTGGAGAAATAGGTTTATTTATTTATGTCATTTATTTATTATTATTTTTATATGAATCCCATACATAAGAGGTCAAAGAACGTATAAGCACATCAGTGTATGTGTGTGTGTGGTATAGATGAGGAGTCAGGTAGAATTTTTTAAAGAGGTTTGAAGGTTGTAGTTTGGGAATACCTTTTACGGTAAGCTTTGGCAGACGACAGAGATAGATGGCGTAAAAGAGGAGGAAGGAAGCAGATTCGATGTGTTTGCACAGTGAATGAGTGCTGGGCAACTTGCTCTTGTATTAACAAGTGCATCAGAAAGTGAACGAATGATATTTAGCAGTTCAGTGCAGCAATGACCATTGAAGGATTTCCAGAATAGACACAAAGCTGAAACACTGCGAATTTGAGATAGAGGTTGAAGTGAATCTCGAATAGTAGGATCGTCTATTTGCCGAATAGCTCTTCTCTGGATGGCGTCAAGAAGGTTAAGAGACGTTTCAGCTGTTCCACCCCAAACATGTGAGCAATATTCTAAGCACGGCAGAATTCGAGATTTGTATAAAGTTAAGAGTTGATTGAATGCAAATTGGCATCTTGAGCGAAAGAGAATATCTTTTGTATTGGATTCTGGGCAAGCTCTTCATGTGATGCAGTAAAGAATGGAGCTGAATGTTAGCCCGAGCAGAGAGAGAGAGAGAGAGAGAGAGAGAGATCTGTTCGCGTGTCTGTTGATTTGTGGGTTACTGAGGGGGGAACGGAATGTGAGCGGAGAATTCTTTTCGGAGAGAAAAGGCAAGACTGAATTTTTTCGGCATTGTATGTGACAAGATTGTCTTGGCCAATTGAAGGATAGAACATAAATCAATCTTTAAGACATTAGTGGTTGATGAGCTTGAATTTTGGGATTCTTCCTACTCCTGTAACAAACCTTGCAGTGCGCAGAATCCCAAAATTCAAGGTCATCAACCACTAATGTCTTTGCGCACTGCAAGGTTTGTCACATGAGTAGGAAGAATGTGCAAAGCTGTGGATAGGATTAGTGGTGACTTATGTAAATGACAAAGAGGTTAGGTGAAAGGAGAAGCACTCCTGCTTTGGTGGGAAAGCTTGAAGAATGGAACCTATCAACCATGTCACTCAGCGAACAACCAGAAAGGAAGCTAAGAAATGAATGAACAACAATGAGTAAACCAGAAGAATCACAGAGAGTGGCAGATAGACAAAAAGGATGGCAATATGTTTAGCAGGCCTCAATACCAGGCACAATCAAAAGCTCTGGAAATGTCAAACTACCACTTTGTCCAGACCATTTCCATTGCACATAAAGTGATATAAGTTCAGATGCCCAATTTGAATGGCGTAATCCATGCTGGTGGTCGCTGATTTATTGGTGGAACTCTGGGTAGTGGAGGACTTGATCCATTATTTTGAAGAGGATTTAGATTATATCAATTGGTCGGTTGTTTAAAGGTAGACAGAGGTTTATCCCTTTCTAGAAGGCTAGGTTTGTAATTGCCTCCACGTGTTGAGATTTGTACTAGCCATGTATCACAGATTGAACAGGCGATACAGGACGGGTGTTATCTATGGAGCACAATGTTTGAAATAAATAAGAGATACCATCAGGACCAAGAGACTTTACTGCAGGAGTTATTTATTAATTTTCGTTTGTCTTTGTGTCGAAAAAGTACAAGAGAGATACTGTGCTCAGAATTCGGTCTGTGCTGATGTAACCAGCGATGCAAGGAGGTCAACTTTATCTTCGGCTGAAATAAAATTGGTGCCATCAGGATGAGAGAGAGGTGGAAGTGCCTATGAGAATAAGGTGCATCCAATGGCTTTAGAAATGGACCAAAAGGTAGAGCTTTCCTTTGGACAGGAGGCAAAGTTTCTGCTTTAGGCCTTTTTGAAGTCAGATTTAAATCTACTGATGACTGTTTAGCATTTGTGCTTTCTTTAGTATAAGCAAAGTATTAAACTGGATTTCTTGATGCGAATCAAATGCGATAAGCAGAGGTTTTTCCTTCGACTGCTGTGATACACCTCCTGTTAAACCTGCGCTTCGAAAGTGGACGAGGATTCTGAGTAGCCTCCATGCCGGTAAAAATAATCTCTATTATTCGTTCGCAGTCAGGGGTTAAGGATCAAGTGAATGAAGCAATTGTCAGATCAAGGAAAGGAGAATTGCTGGATTGCAGGTGTCGAACTTCATGGAGAGAATATAAAATGGTCACAGTAGGTATCAGAGTTTGAAGAAAGGTAATTAGAGCAGATAAATATTATGAGATGGGACAAGGAAACCTTATACCAGAGAAGATCTAAAGCAGGGGATTCTAAATTATCCATTCTCTCGAATGTAATATCTGATCTCAAAAAGGTAGAAGTGTCCCCCGCCCTAGTGGCGAAAGAAATTGTGATGTATGGAATCTTAACATTGGAGAAATAATGTGATGGTCAGGTGGATGTAAGTAATATTTGGGTTTCTGTGAAGAGCAGGAGGTCTGGTCTGGATAATTGCAAGTGATGGTGAATATCATTTATGCTGGTGTTAAGGCCACGAATGTTAGTGAAGTGGATGTGGCAGGAAGTTTTTAATGAGGCGTCCAATAAGATGGATGGCAATATTCCATCATGGGATGAAGGCTATCTAAATTGATCATTTCCAGTGTGCATTGAGCAATCTTTGTTCTCCATATCGAAGGATTACAAGAATGTGTATTGCTTATGTACAACTTAAGTGGCTGAGGCATATCATCTAGCCCGTTCAAAAATGAAAAATCAAGCCTGAGTTAATAAAAGCAACCTATGGTGTTGTGTAATCCTGAAAGTTTCTGTGATTATAAAGTTTTTTATGTATTGCTGGAGATTACAAAAAGTGACTTTTTAACAAACTGAAATTCTTAATACGAGAAATTATCTTTATTGCTTTTTCCATGACAATCCCAAATTTATGTTATCAGATCGTGGAGTAGGCCTACTGGGGATACCACGTTAAAAAAAGCGCGCCTCATACTCTACCTCAAAGGTGGTGCGGAAAAGAGTACATCTGATGCTTTGGTGATGGTTGATGTGGGTTCCCAACAGCCTGTCTCTGAAACTGCAGTGTTCACAAAAGAATTTCTGCTCATATTGAGTGCTTTTTCTTTTCAAATCACGAATTGTCTGCAGAAGTATCGCCTTCACAATTGATTTGCACATTTTGTACAAATACTAAACATTTCTGGTGCAGTATCTAAGCTTATACGGATATACGCAATAATGCCTTTTTTCCCCCAATATGGCAACCTCAATTTGAATCGTTTCCGAAAATTCACAGTTCGTTTATTGGAGGGAATTTATGGAAGGAATTGTTTTAAGAATTTCTCATTTTTCTAATAGATAGCAGTATTCAATCGACACGTTACCGAATTCTTGAATTGTGGGTTTCCCTCGCATTCCTTTTCCATATTTGCACAGTCATATATCAAAATAGCGAGAATATCCTGGTGAAAAGTTTCGCTTCTGCATAACTTTTCAGTTTTGCAAGTCCTTCCTAAGTCCTTTACAAATTGCAGATCCGACTCTGCAATTTATCTCTGCTTGATTCAGAGATAATTATTTCAACTACAAACCACGAATTCTTCAGCTATAATGAGAGCTTCAACTATACGATTAAGAACAAATTCTTTAGATTGAAAAACGGATTTCAATGCAGTTAAAAGGAATGGATATTTTCTGGATCTTTTCACCTCGTGCTAAATTAGATGGTTGAAGATAGAGATGAAAATGGTTGTCTCCGCATCCTTCTCTTCCTCCTCCCCCTAACGGAATGACAAACAGACTTGTGAACATACTCCACTGATATATATACGAAACGCTGGTGTCATAATCGTAGATTCTTTGGCTTCCTTTTGGTTATTAATGTAATTCTGAGCAACTCAGTCTTAAAAGCACTTAGTAGTACAGGATTTGTTTTAGAAAACTTCCTACATGTTTGCGCTGCTAATACCTGCACTTCTTAACTCAAAATGTAGTGCAGTAAGAAGTGTAGCATTTTGGAGTGGAAGGTGTTTATTACTTGATTTTGTGTGAATGGGAATATCTCAAAGGTTTTGTTGAGTTTGTCAATTGCTTTTAGTGAGGATGTGCTTTCTTCATACTAAACCGTCTCTGAAGCTGTAACTTGAGTCACCGTGAATCATCGAGCAAGTGAACAATTTCAGCAGTCACTTTATAACGTCGCTTATAATTGAACGTAATATTGTAAATATATGTTACGTTCTCTTAATTTACTGTTTCTTTCTAAGATTATACAATTTCTTGTTTACTCGTTTATATAATTGTAATACTGTCAGTATCGAAGAAGAATGATCCAAAGATAGGTACACGTTTTCACTTCATTCAAGGTAAGAAAAGATTTGTTTGTTATTTCCTACACAGTACAAGGTGATATTTGCGAATAAAATAGAAGCATTGAAAAATGTTTGTTTTCCAAGTCTTGATTTTGGAAACTAATTTTATACGTTAGTTTTTTTAATTAAATGAGTTATTAATAAACCAACAAGACACGCTCAAAAGAGTTATCAGTGCTTTGCCTACACAAAGCTGTGAATTATAAATTATGTTCTGATTGAAGATTGATTTGATTGAAGTTCTGATTGAAGCATAATTAACTGAATTATGCTTCAATCAATTCCAAGAACTGAACCCTAAATTTTGAATGCTCTTTGAGAAAAATAAGGGTTATCATCGAAGTGACGTAATAAAACCTTATTGTATTTTGATGAACTGCGTAACAGAACCTTTATTGTGGATTTCAACCGAAATATCAAACGTGAAAGCAACCTCACAACAACAACATGTAGAATATCATAAACCGTCTCGCTAAATAGAGTCAGGAAATAATTACGTAACCTTCCTTCATTATACTACGTATGCTAGCAACAAGGGTTAGTAACAAGCATTTAAATCTGGAATAAAAGTGACCTTCTACCAAGAATACATTTTACTTTTAAGAGGATGGACAATCATTATGCTTCATAATTACCCCACGAATAATCCGTGGTTTAGTTCATGATGATTTTGCTTGTCGACTGGAAAAGTAATTTTTTCTACATGTAGTGCTGAATAGTCGTATACAGGTTGCGGTAGAAGGGATTTACCGTGAGGAAAAATCAGTTTTTCATCCCACTATTCAGGTCCACGAATGTTTTAACTCATTCTTTTTTTAATGACTTTATTGAATTTTGCTACTCATTTATATCAGATATTTTAGTTGTTCATAATTTAAAAAAAAATATATTATTAAGTGCTTTGGAATTATAAAAAGTATTAAATACAAAAAATATAATTTAATATTGGTGGAAAATAATAAAACACTGAAAAATATTCGTTCCCCGCAGAGATAAAAAAAGTGCGCAGTGTTAAGTCATCAAAAACGACGGGTTCTTCAAAAAATAATTGCCTGATCCATTCTTTTCTCATAAGATTACAGAAGAAAGGATCTTGGATTTTCATCTGTAGAACTGACTCCAAGACCTGGATAAAGCATCACAAACCCTCACAGAATGTGTCCCTAATGTAGTATGCATTCTGTGAAACACGATAAATTTAGTTTTTCCGTGTCAGTGTTTTTTTCAACAAAAACCTGCGCTATATCTCGGATAAATGGTACAAATATTAACATCTTATCTATTAAAAAAGAACTCGAATTCAAAAACTCTTCACAAATGCATAATCATACTAGACAATCGCTAACATAGATCCTCTAAGCAAACCAATATCGAAAACGTTATAGGAAATTGAATGTGAAGTGATTAACTCCACCCAATGTAACCGTTTTTAGCGAAATAACCAATTTTCCTTCCAAGATTTTGGAAAACATTCAAATCCTGTATACATATATAAAACTGTATATAAGACTGTATAATGGTTTCCGCATTTCTTTATATATATAAGACTGTATAATATAAGACTGTATAATAATGATTTCCGCATTACTTTATATAGAAAAGCATAATGAGTACGCTTCACTTGTACAAAAGTTCTCTCTTTTCATGTTAATTAGATTTGATTGAATTTTTTAACAGGTGAATTAGAAAACTAGTGACAAAATAGTTTTAATAGAGAAGCTTTCTAGCACCTTCTTAATTTTAAAATTAATTTAAATTTTAAATATTTTTTTATGATTAAATATTTAATGGTTTTTATATTTTGCATTTTACAGATTAATTTCATGCGTTTTTAAAATTTATATCTTATTGTATTAAACAATAAAAAGTTAATAAACGTTCTTCGTGTTATAACCACGTACTGCATCCAAGTATGTCGGAAGACACCAGAAACAGATCGATTGGGAAACAGTAAACGATCATTGAGGATGCATCTTCTGAAACATGATCATTAGACACTGCAATCATTGGAAACATCCTGTAAAGATTTCGGTTTCTATAATTTCTCCTTTACGGCGTATAGAAAAAGGAAACTGGTTTTGGAAGTCTCATATTTGGTCTTTACAGCGGAGAACCAGAATTATCGAAGTGTGCTTGCGTATCGAAGTGACATCTGGTGGTGAAACACTATGATTGGATATAGTATCATTCTACGTATTTACCTATAAAGTGTGTTTTATGACTGATGAGGAGTATCTTGATGTTTTACTCATTTCCTCATGAGGAAAATATGGATCGTACACCTTACGGAGGTCAAAGGTGAAGTAAATATCCATTTTCTTTTCTCCTTTGAGCAATTCTTGTGAAATTACTAATCTCGGCCTTTTCCACACTTCACATCTTGTTAGGAAGTTCTTCAAAATCAATTTAATCCTAATTATTTTATTTGCAATAGCGAGCAGATTCCTGTTCAAATAGCTGCATTACAAAAGTTGCCCACCTCCAGTAACCTTCCATGGTCACTCCCTGAGAGTAGTTTTCAAAATTTGTTCAACACCAACCTTGGTAGAATATAGGATAGAATAGAGAATTTCTGTATAAAATAAAATATACAGAATAACTAGAGACTATCACCTTGATCTCCTGATCCAATCACTCTTGGAACACAGACGCTTTTTGTGGAACTTTTTGTGGACGTTTTTGAGAGCCGCTGGCATCCCCCAAAAAATGGCCTCCCCTCCAGGGAAGTGTGTTATCACCATTATTTTTCAACATTTACGTCAATGATCTCCCCATCTTTGCAGGAACTAGATATCGTGTCTATGCTGATAACCTTGCCATGGCTACTGAATCAAAAATAATTTCAAATCCATTGAAACTACTCTATCACTTGCCTTAAATAACTAACCACATATTATAGCAGCAATCAATTAAACTATGCTCCTTGAAAACCCAGACTGACCTTTTCCACCTTAACAATAAGGAGGTGAACAGGAAGCTGCAGATTTCTTGGGAAGACTCTGATTTAGAATATTCCTGGAACCCAATCTACCTCTGTGTGACTCGATGGCACCCTTTCATATAAAGCACACAGAAAAAACGAAGGCAAAAGTGAATGCAAGAAACAACATACAAAGAAAGCGGCTTCTTCTTCCACGTGGTGCCCACTTGGACTGGAATACTTGGAAAAGCCTCAACAGACTTCGGACAACAGGATGCTGCAAACAAAACCTCATTGAATGGATCTACCTCACTGGACCAGATAATTATGAGTATTTGACAACCCAGTCCATGGAACACCTTCTTTCTTTCCCCTTACTTCCATCACAAGAGGACCTTATATCCTGCACAGAAAGAGCGGTTGAATGCGCAAGATACTGGAGGAACGTCTGACCATATTTATTGTATATAACTTATGTATATTTTCTTTCTTCATATTTTACTTATTATTCTCTGTATAATTCAAGTATCAAATTTAAGCTGCTCTCATTGGTAATTTATCCTGGTTTGTTGTAAATAATGTTGTACCACTTACTACTGTACCACTTGTGTTTGGATACGAAATAAATTCTAAATTAGATGAAAGTTTTAATATGAATCTCACACTCGATGAAAATGTGAGGTTCATAATACAACAGGGCCATGTGGATAACAGACACCATGTCGTTGTATTTCTTTATCATCTATAGATCTTAGTTCTTAGAAGAAAAAAGTATCGAAGGCTGAAAACAGAATAAAAGAAAAGGTTGAGAAGTTTATTCAGTAAGATTGAAGCTGATGTGATAGTTCACCATCAGCAGCTGGTTGTAGATCCTTAACTGCCAGTGAAATAATGAAGATGACAGCCGATATAGCGAAATATTTTTCCACAAAATATCGACAATAAAGCAGGAACCGAACGAATAAGAAAGTCATTGTAAAATCAGTGATCATGGAATTATCCAGTTAATTGATTTCTCTCTTCTGTATTGCATATATTTTTATAGAGGATTTTGTGAACCACAACCAAATTTTGCTACCCTGCTTAACGTAGCCGCTCTTCAACGAACAGACTACGTGTTCGAACACCGCCATAAGCGTAGATTGTTGGGATTGTATTTAGCTGATCGATACATTTCATCGTCGGGATTGAGACCACATCTCACTTGTTTGAGCTCAAAACACGAGAATTGAAACGTTTCAGGTTTGGTGTCACGAACAGAGCTTCGAGACTCGTTTAAAGCTAAAAAAACTTCAGCCCGCCAACGGTACTCATCTACTTGGAGTAGTTGGCTTGAACATTATACAATATTGTAAACTATTAGATCGCGTGTTATACCCTTGTATTGTGTTAAAAGGATTTATGGTGTTAACTGTTGTACAAGTGAGAAGCGATTCTGAGATGAAAAGTAACTACGATGTTTTTGTTTGCTTGCTTGTTGTTTGGTTGAGTGGACTGTGGATACGATGGATTAGGTCATGAAAGCTAGAGCTACAGAGCAATCATGAAGGGAAATAAGATCCTGGAAATATGAGAGTACTCTGGAAATATTACGAAGAGGTGAGGCGAAACGTTTTCGCAATACTTCTCATATGGGGGATGCGAGGGTGCTTCTTTCCAAAAAAACTGAAATTTTTTATCCCATCAAACAGAAAAACCGAAGTTAGCGGACATGACGCACCCTAGCGTGAATGCTCTGGAGGTAATTATATGTAAAACGTCCCGGTCTAGGCATTTAATCATTCCGTTTTGATCAGGTTTGGGTGTGCTTTCAGAATAGCTCTCACACGAAAGATTACGTAAAAGTTTCATACAACTATCTCAAACGGAATCATTCCCAAAAAATGGGAATCACACCCACAGATCTCTTTAACTAAAAGAATGATCACCTGCACTTTATGATCATCCAGTAATCTGGGATGTTGTTGTGTTGCTTAAATTTCGGCGGAAGAAAAACAATGCGAAGTGCACTGAAAGTATTGACGTCGAGCATTCTTTGTGCTAGTTTGACTGTTTTGCGAAAAATAAACCCCCGTCATTCCGATATCAAATCAATTTATTCCTCCTCGAATGAAAAGCTATAATAAATATGGCTAATCTGGTTGAAGGGATTAAAGCTCATCTCTCTTAAACAAAGATATCGTTCATACTGACTAAGCTACGCATTCTGAAAAACTAAAGGAAAAACTAAAACTAAAACTAATTCTGAAAAACTAAAGGAAAAACTAAAACTAAAACTAATTCTGAAAAACTAAACCTTCTTGCCCATCACGTAACATGTGCACCTGTAGAATTTAAAAACAAATTTGACAGCACGACGTTACTGCTTAAAAATTAACGAAACTACCACACATATTCAATTTCTTAGATCGATGAGCATTATATTCTTTTGAATTTTCTAAGATGGTAATGTATTTGATTAGGCTAGCAGTCGTAACTGGACGACGAATGTCCCTTTTTACATCTTGATTTCTTCTAATATACTTTACCACTTTATATATGTTTAGCCACACCAGTATTTCAATATGATAGAGTTCTTTCCCATTTCTAATATATCTTATTTGTCCATAGAGTTTGCTTCGTAGTAAATCGCAAAGAAGACATAGGCAGTATCAGGTTGAAACTCAATACATTTCTGTATTTGGTTTCGTATGTTGTATACTATTGTTGCAAGTGCCCTCTCGCAGCCATTTTCTAAAGTAAATGATAAAAAAAATCTCTGCCTCTGAGAGATTGATAAAAAAAATCTCTGCCAACACCGAGGCGGTTTATGAGCTCCTTAAGAGCTGTACCACTCGGACCAGCTTCTTGCCCCCATTTTTTGTTCATATGGTTCTCTAATCTAGAGGCTGGCATCGCAGTTCCCGAGGGCACATGGCGCCCGCAGTGAATTTTTAGTGCGCCCTCGGAGAAATTAGTGTAAACTGCTTTGGAGTTCGCAGCGGTAATTTTGCAGCGTAGATCGCAGTATATCTGAGAGATACGTTCATTACGAGTATGTGCTAAAATGCGAGAAAACATAAAGAAAAAACACTGCAAATATAATACATGATGGTACAAATTAAGTGAATATTTAATCCAACGTTATTTCATAGCCGAATATAGAAACTACAAGAGTTTCGTGCCGAATATAGAAACTACAAGAGTTTCGTGCCGAATATATAGAAATTAAATGTTACTATATATATATATTACATCCGCCGAATACATAGAAATATATTCGGCGGATGCAAGCATAAGTAGTGCCTTATGAGCAACTCGTAGTAAAGGTGAAGAAGCTCCAGACCTTTTTCCTTAGTATTTTCAATAAATGTAAAGCACATCTTGTAGAAGTCAGCAACCTTTTAATATTCTAAAGTTATCACTCTTTTATATTCTAAAGGACGGTGATGAGAGACATGAACTCCCAAATTATTACTTTGAAAATATATTTTCACAGTGATTAACAGTTATTGAATTAATGCACTTCATAAAGCGTTCGAATTCCTACGGCTTTCATATCTTGTAAGGATATACCTGCAATGGAAAATATAAAATAAGTTTAAGAAATAGAGAAAAAGTCATCACGTTTTTTTTCTTTGAGGTGCAGAATTAAAATTCGTATTGCAAAAAAAAAAAAAAAGCTATTTCCATTGGGCCGTATTGCACGTAATGTGCAATACTGTGCCATCTATTCTTTTCAAACTCTTTCATTTTTCTTGAATATTGTTTGGTATTGGAGTTTAAGTTCACCTCTGAAATCCGCTGAACGTTTCTTTTTTAAAAGGCCTCTCCCAAGATACCCTGCTCAAACTAATCCCATTTCAAATCCCGTTGTATACTTTGTGTCTACGAATCAGCAGGATGATATCCATATCACCAATAACACAGCACACGATTTAGATGTCCGACAAGGACGAAGTTTTCTTCTGATGTAAATATTCCATCAATATTAAATGTTAAGTAGTTTCATCAAATGACTAAACAGTATCGCAAATGGGGGACTCAAGTTATAATAATCAGATGCTGTTTCTAAACGAAACTCGCTTTGCAGTATGATGCAAAGTGTAGCTGTTAATTGGAGTCGAGGTTCGTATTTAACTATGTTGATGAACATGCATGAATCAAACAAGAATATTCGGACCCAAAAAGCATCTCTGATCAATGTCGATATCGCAGTTTTAATGAAAATTGACAGAATAGAAACTGATAAGAGGTGTACTCCTTTCCACACCACCTCAGGGGTAGAGCACCAGGCGCGTTTTTTTAACGTGGTATCCCCGGTAGGCCTAATCCACGCATTGATAAATTTAAAAATTTATCAGTTTACTTTGTGACAAAACAGTTGAATCTCATTTTGCATATCAAGAAAAAAAACGAGATTATTAATATAAAGACTGAATATAATTGGACTAAGGACTCATTCCCGAAGTACACCGGTGATCACCTTAAATCTTGGAGAGTCTTATCCAAAGTTCCATATCGTCCACTTATGCGACAGCCATCAAATGCTTAGTCCTGGAAAAATCTATAAAAAGTCAAAACTTTTTATTGTATAACCATTCACCTTGACAAACTCAACTGCGATATTGCTATGTAATGCGAGAAAATTCCTCAAACACTACCTTCCCCTTAGTAAACCCAGCCCGTTCATTGCAGAACAAAAAATCTCAGTCAACCTGCTTCAGTATGTGGTTTCGCCAACCTTTTCAAAATCTTCACCACCGCTTCAGAGATCCTGGTATGTCATTTATTAGACGCAGATCAATATTTGTACCTCCCTTGTGCAATTCTTGTTGCTCTCAGCCTGTATAATCCCACTCCTGGGCAAAAGCATCCCCCATGTTATTCCATTCGGCTCTATTTTCGGCTGTTCTCGACCAGGTTAGTCCTGCTGCTAGAGGTCTTCTGTCCCTCTCTTTCACTCTCTCTTTCACAGAAGACACATGGTCTTCTGTCTCTTTTACTCTCCAGGTATCAGGTAAGTGGTTAGTTTATCCCATTTATCATCTTGTTTTCTCATCACGTGTCCTGTCCATTTCCATTTTAGGGATTTTATTGTTCTTATAACGTCAGTGACTTTTGTTGTTTGTCTTATTTCTACAGCTCTTATTTTTTTCTATCCTTTTGATGTTTGATATACTTCTTTCCATCATTCTTCGGCATGTCCTTAACATGATCGCTTGTTCAGTTGTTAGGACCATGTTTGTGATCGAGAGACATACTACCATTCAGGTTACAATGGGTAGTATGATCATATTATACAGTTTGCATTTTAGGCTGATTAGTAGCGTTCCCTTCATCCACTCTTTTAAACTCCATAATTTCAATAATTTGGACGATGATCAAGAGTTGAAACACCTTTTCTAAATCCTGCTTATTCATAGGGTTATTTCTGATCTAGTTGGCTCGTAATTCTATTTTGTACAATCCCAAAAAATATTGTATAATTATGTGAAACGAGACTTATGGGTCTGTAGTTGCTTATGTTTAAGCTACCACCCTTCTTATAAAGTAATATGATTTCTGAATTTAAGAACACCGCGATACTTCCCCTGTGTAGGATGCCATTGTATCGGTTGAGTTCTGGTAATAGTCCACAAGTCTAATCTGATTGAAGAATTTAGAATTTGAATACCGCCTTGTGCTTTGCCATTTTTCCTTTGGTTGACGGACTGTTCTATTTCTCCCACGATGATTTTCAAGATATCATCATTACACTTTCTATTTATTTGGTTGTCTCTTAGATCATTTGCATGATTACTTCGATATAATTCTTGGTAGAATTTTGTTGCTATTTTGAGAATTTCTGATCTGTTATTTGTTTTATGCCGAAATTCATCTACAAAAGAAGAGATCCAGGATTTGCAATGTTTGGCCATTTTTTGCTAATTTTAAAGATGTTCTAAGGTTTGTTTGATTTTATTTACGCCGAAATTCCTTAAATCTTTTCTCATTTCTCTTTTGACTAATTTGTTTAGTTCAACAAACTCTATTTGCTTTTGTATTAATTGGAAGCTTTTATTTTCTTTACTAATTTTCTTCGTTTTATTAGGTTTTCGGTGTTATCAGTTATTTTGGACTCTTTAGTTCTCTTGTTGCTACTTAGTGGTTGGAATTCTTGCTTCAGTACTTCCTCTACATTATCGCAAAGGTTTCTAGTATTATGAAACGTTATTTTTTCTTGACCACACAAAAAAGCAAACCCACGAATACAGGATGTTATTTAAACTTCAGCTCCTCCCACCACTTTCTCAAAAACTCAATATTGTACACAGGCTAAAGAAGAGAGTTGTCCTGATTACAACAGATCAAAAAGATCTCCAAGACGAATTGACACTGATATCTAACAACCTCACCATGAATGGCTACCCCAGGAGACTCGTTAACAAGATCCTTTTCTCTGATCCACCACAAAGACAACGAGACGACACTCAATATATTTTCACAATCGTCATTCCGTACGTGGGGACAACCTCTAACAAGATTGCTAAACTTATCAAACTACATAGAATAAGAGTGACCTTTAAACCTGAAGAAACAATTCGAAAACTCTTAAGATCTCCAAAAGATATCCATCCTTTCTTTAAGTATGCTGGAGTTTACAATATCCCATTCTCGTGCGGTTTAAATTAGATCGGCTACACTTCAAGAAGCCTTGAGATAAGATAAAACAGAGAGAACACATCGGATATGTCAACAACAACAGACAAGATATATCGGGCTTATCTTCCTATTTTCTAGAACTAACCATATCATTGAATGGGATAAAAACTGCATTCCTTACATAGAAGAGGATCACTGCTCTCGAATTTTTAAAGAAGCCACAACAGTGGCCTGTTCTGTAGAAAACCTTAATAGAAACCAAGGTTTCTATGGTAAAATAGAAAACCATAGTAAAATAGAAAGCCACTCTCCCTTTCGATAATTTTTTGGATATCACGTCTCACCTTTGTAACTCCAATGATGTCCCAGTTGATTTATTTCCTGGGCTTCTTCTAGTTCGGCTAATCTAAACCTCTGTTTGTAATGTACGGACATTCAATGAAGCGATTTTTATTGTATACATTTGAGTGGTAGATATAGTTATACTGTTAGTAGAAGTTTCCGTGATGGTTTTCCCAGTTCTTTTATCAGTTGGACCTCCCTTCAGGGTTTGAGCTCACATCTTCATTCGCTTGGAAGAGATTCATCAAACTGAGTAAATGTCCTTTTTGACCTTGGACAGTGATGTCTTTTTTTTTCTCTTTCCCATGAAATATCTCTTGTGCAAATGAATTATTATTATTATTATTATTATTATTATTATTATTATTATTATTATTATTATTATTATTACTGGACACTATCAAGGAGTCCGAATACTGACGGTGGGAGGGCACTTTGGTGTACTACACACAAATCGCACAATCTTCCTTATTACGTTGGGGGGGGGGGGGGGTGGGGGGGGGGGGGGGTGGGGGGGGGGGGGGGTGGGGGGGGGGGGGGGTGGGGGGGGGGGGGGGTGGGGGGGGGGGGGGGTGGGGGGGGGGGGGGGTGGGGGGGGGGGGGGGTGGGGGGGGGGGGGGGTGGGGGGGGGGGGGGGTGGGGGGGGGGGGGGGTGGGGGGGGGGGGGGGTGGGGGGGGGGGGGGGTGGGGGGGGGGGGGGGTGGGGGGGGGGGGGGGTGGGGGGGGGGGGGGGTGGGGGGGGGGGGGGGTGGGGGGGGGGGGGGGTGGGGGGGGGGGGGGGTGGGGGGGGGGGGGGGTGGGGGGGGGGGGGGGTGGGGGGGGGGGGGGGTGGGGGGGGGGGGGGGTGGGGGGGGGGGGGGGTGGGGGGGGGGGGGGGTGGGGGGGGGGGGGGGTGGGGGGGGGGGGGGGTGGGGGGGGGGGGGGGTGGGGGGGGGGGGGGGTGGGGGGGGGGGGGGGTGGGGGGGGGGGGGGGTGGGTTCCCGGGAACATAGTTTAGGAAACACTGGTCTATGCAAACACATGAAACAGCCACCTAATAAAATTAGAAATATTACATAAGAAAATTGTGTCTATAGTGATTTGGACACCTTACAGGCAACAACTAATATCTGACTAGCACATGGCGATACACAGAATTCTAAGCATTAAAAATCTGAAACACTACGTAATATTACTAAGCAATTACTTCAACATCACCTATCGAAACAACGGAGACACATATCGTATTACACGACCCACAACAACTCTCTAAATCCCTACACCCTCCAACAACTCATACGATTCTTTTGTGAGATCACATCAGATACCCATGCTACTCAACAACCTACCAAGAAATTTAAATCACATAGACAACTACAGAACCTTAAAACACGAACTCTGGAAAATATACCAACAAGGTTGATATACCATTAGCACTAATATACACATCACAAATCACCAGCATCCAATGCCTACATCCGATCCATAAACATTAACAACAATAACATAAATAGTGAAGGCTAAATCCCACTCTCTTCATAAAAGCTAACCCAAGCTTCAAAGTAGGTAGGATTAAATCACCTCATTCATATGGACGTAATCCTCATAATCAAAGACTGCAATAGGCAGATGGATGCACGTACGCTGTATCGCTGGTTTTATAGGTTTAAAGTGTTATTGAACTCATGTTTTTAATTTGAAAGTGCTGCTATTTAATTCTACTAGTCACGCTGAAGACAGGACGTTAAAATCACCAAAATCGGATAAGTAATATTCAAATTTTGGGTGTTGGAAGTTCATCGAGTGTACTACAGTCCCCAGCCAACGAAGAACAAGGACGTTGTCATTTTAAGTCACACTATAGTCGCTAACGGGAAGAAAGTCTAAAGGTCAAGCACAATGAGCTGTAACAAGTGCAATAAGCCATTAAGCGATGAAGGGGACGAGCCGCATTGTTCCGGATGTAACAAAAAAACAACACTTCCACTGTAAAGGGATCTCAGAAAGCATGTGGAAAGCAAAAGGAGCAGCGAAATGGACTGAATGGCGATGTCAACAGTGCCGTGAGAAAATGAAGAACAAAGACCAGATACCAAAGAAAAGTAACGACGCACATCAAGGTAAGCCGCTTCTTGATCCTAAAATTACTGATAACTTTGATTCATTTAAACTCCTGGTGAAAGACTTGCTAAATACACACATGGAACAAATCAACAAAATATTTGAGGAGTATGAACGTTACGTACAGTTCAATAACGAGACCTCTGAAGAAGTGTTAGGAACCGTGAGAAAAATAAAGACAAAATTAACGTTAGCGATAGAAACGCAAGAAATACTCCAGCGCGAAAATCAAGAATTGCGGAAAGCAATTTTGCTTCACCCATCCAGCCAGAAATGTTATTCGTTCAAAATATTAATGAACAGCAGAGAGCTTAGAACTCTCTACTGATCAATGTATTTCAATACATTTAAGCATGTTTTTTAATGCTATTTAACTCAACTGGTCTAGCTATTATTATATATCCTATTTTTATTCGCTTACATTATTCCGACTTTGCACTTCAGTTGATAACATCGATGATCTTTGGCTCGGAAGTCATTTAGAATCTTCTACTCCGTGTCGCTGAATGGTTATCAAAGATTTTGAACTGAAGGTTAGTTAGCCCCTCACGTGATGAGGCAGTTTGGTTTCCTTATAAAACACTCTAGTTGCTCATCGCTGCAAATTGGGTTCTTAGACCAGCATCCCTTAAAAATTGACTGTAGAACTTACTCTATTTCAAACAGTATTTAGCCTCAGGGTTGAGAACGACGATATGGCTGGGGTTTCTTTTTCCTCTTCCGTGATGCCTTGAAATATCACCCAGTTGCTTGAGATAAGCTATTTGTAACGATTAAGGTAGAGACTTCTTACCGATTTCAAAATTTAGGACTAAAAAAGCTTCACGTACTATTTCTGGATAATCAAAGAGTGTTAGTGATTTGTATAATTTTATATTAATATTTATAATTTTAATTCTTAATCATCTTAATATAAGATAAGCTATGGCTATTTTGATAGAAACGCGGATTTTCCATCGTGCACACAGGTAAAACGAAAAATGAACATAATTAAGAGAAAAACGGCATTATTGTAGACAGATGGCGTATCGTATTGTGGGGGTGAACTGAAACTATTTCCCTCCTCAGTGAGCCCTCGGACTCCATGAAAGCCTCAGTTTATGAAACAGCACATGGGCGTGATGGTGATGCACTTGGTTTGTTTGAATGAAATGTCAATTGCGATTGCATGAACATAATAATACCTTATCCTTATAAGGACTGGCTTAAAGGGGCGAAGTAAGAATGCTTTTCATCTTCCCCCGTTATCTGTAGAGGACAGTGTGGGGATAAGGTGTTATTGAGCTACTAAAACTCTGATCATGGCAGGAGGGTAACAGCAATAGCCGAGCATCAGTTAGAACTTCATTAGCTACAGCATTGCCATATTTATTTAAAGGTAAGGCCGTCTCTAAAAATTCGGACGATCCCTAAGACACTCAATCGTGGGCGAAAGACCGTCTTTCTCAGCGTTGGCTCTACTCAATGATGGCCTTCCACCCACACACTACCACCGAGAAGAACCGTTCAAATTTCTAAGAAAGCATTCACCGACAAAGCCCCTCAGCGGGCCTGCCGAAGAACACCTTCCCGGAGAATCAAATTGCACCCTTAAGGAAAAAACCTTATCCTTAAGAGAGCGAATTCAAAACTTTCCAATCTCAGCGTCCCAAGGGTGGGGGGATGTAACAGCAACAGCCGAACCCCAGTTAAACTTCATTGGCTACAGCACTGCCACCTACTAACCTCCAAGGTTATTGATCACCGCCAAGACAATAAAATAACACATCTTTGTTTTTTTTTTTTTAATAAATACTATTAAAATTCTTATATTTAAAAGGTGTGGGAAGTATTTATTTGCAAATACATTAAAAATTTATTATGAATTAGCACATATTACACAATACATTTTAATTAAAGTTGCTTTATTAAATGTTTATATATTTAATAAATGATTTTATATATGCGATTTTGTGATTCGTTCTCTGAATTGCCTGCAGTAGATAGAACTGTAGATAGTTCTCGGCAAACGAGTTATTCTTATAATTCTGTGTTTTTTTTTTGTTAGAATTTAATTTCTAACAAAGTAAACGGCATTATTTGTACTGTGTAAGATTTTTTAAAAACGCTCATTTATTTTTAACATCGTGTAGATATTGCTTATTATTTTATTTGATAAAATGATACCATATAATAATCATAAGACTTTATTTTATATCTCTAATTGTAATCCTTAACTGTAGAATCATAAATATACGCTATAATCCTCCCCCCCCACACACACGTACGAGTCAAAACTTTACGTCCACCGAACCTGTTTCTGACCAACGAACATGCCGAAACAATCTTCATTCGCCCTGGTTTGGGAGATTATTCTCTTGTCACCGCAGGGTCATGTCATCTCCTTTGAATACAGCTTGGCTGCTCATTCTTACGTGAGAATTGTTTCGGAGCAAGCATTGCACTAAATGGCGACAATGTGGGTCAATGGTTCGAAAAGCACATATCCATGCATTCTGTCATCCCGAATATTTGTAGGATCATGAGGAACGCACCATCTGCCGGCAGACTGATGGTGCGTTCGTTCGAAAGGCGATATTCTTTCTAGATGGCCCCGAATATCTGAATATATATATACCATCATCATCATCAGCCATTGTCGATCCACTGCTGGATGAAAATGCCATTCCAATATTACTCCGAAGCTGTCTGCCCATGGTTCTCCTTTCCCATGTCACTTGTGCAAATTTGATGATATAACCAATCCACGGTGATTTAGGTCGACGTCGTGGTCATTTTCCCTCTCGTGGAATCCAATCCAGTACTTCTTTGATCCATCATTGATTTTGTTTGCGAGCAATATGCCCAGCACATTGCCACTTCAGATGTTTCACTCTTCCTATGACGTCAGAGACTTTGGTTTGGTTTTTTTTATCCACATATTCCTTTCGTGATCCAGTCTTGTAACACCACGCATACTTCTTTCCATACTAATTTGTTCAGTTCTTAATTTCTGAATTCCTTCGCATTTAGTATTTATGTTTCACCCCACATGTAAATTTAGGAAAAATACGCAGGTTAAAACGTTTCTCTTCACCCTTAATTGTAGTTGGCTTTTGAAAATTCAATATAATATTCCAAATGCTTTCCACCCAACCATCGTGTGTTTTTAAATTTCGTCCAGGATATTTTGTTCCATTGATATCTGTTGTCCTAAGTATATGTAATGATAAACTTGTTTAATTTCCTTTAATTAAGCAAGTTTCAACAAATTTCCTCATTTCCTCAAAACAATTTCCTCATTATTGATTTTTGTTATTTCTAGTTAGACAGCGCTATTGAAAATAACTTGGGTCTTCTTTTGGGTTATCTTTAGGTCAGTTGTTTTGAGAACAATTTGGAGTTCTTGGATACCAGTCTGTAATTCATGTGCAGTTGAAGTAAAGATAAGTGTTTCATCTGCAAAGCGTAAATGGCTTAAATATCTTCCGTTTATTTAAGAAGAAAAGCCAAACGGCTATTTTTCTAGCGAAGTTGAAAAATTAAGGGGATAAAAATCCCTTATTGTTTTTCAGCCAGTATGCGAAACTCTAAGATCGAAGACTACGATCTAAGCGTTTCATGCCGACGAAACTATCGGCGGATCCAAGCGTAAGTGACCACTTGGTAGTGCCACAACAAGGCGACTCGATGCAAAGGTGGAGCAAGCTCCCTCACTAATCTTGATATTTTCTCATAATGTAAAAACACACAGCTCCTAGGAGATGTAATACTGCTTTACATTATGAGGAGAGGTCCTACCCAGTCCGGTTTCAACCTTTTTTGAGGTCTCATCAGTGAGTAGCTAGACCAAGAAGATATCAAAGTTTTAAGTGAAAAGAACTTATATATATATATATATTAGGATAACGAAGTCATTTTATAAACTTGGTTACTTTAACTCCTAACCCCAAGTATGCAAACAATTAAGTTTGTGCCTGAAACAAAGTTCAAGTCTAAAGATGTTACAACACCAGGGCAACTCATTGTAAAGGTGGGTAAAGCTCAGAACACTATTCTTAGCATTTTCTCATAATGTAAAGCACATCTCACTAGAAGATGTATACCGCAATGTATTGTGGGTGGGATCATAATGTGCTTTACATTATGGGAAAATACTGAGAATAGTGATCAGATCTTTACCCACCTTTACAACGAGTTGCCCTGGTGTTGTAACATCTTTAGACTTGAACTTTGTTTCAGGCGCAAACTTAATTGTTTGCATACTTGGGATTAGGACTTAAAATAACCAAGTTTATAAAATAACTTGGTTATCCTAATATACAATATCCCTAAGGTAAAAAAAATTATTACATATATATATATATATATATATATATATATATATATATATATATATATATATATATATATATATATATATATATATATATATATATATATATATATATATATATATATATATAATACATCATATATATATAATACATATAAATATATATAATACATATAAATATAATAAATAATAATAATAAATATAACAAAGCCATGCATAAACAATCCAATCAATCCACTGTGCAATGAAACTCTAGGATTGTAATTACAATTTGAACAATAGTATCACATTTCGTTGTTTCATTGCGTCAATACATCAAGCGACACTCAAAGCCTTACACTTCAGGGCGCATAAATCCATCTGGACCAAAGAAAGGAAAAACCACAGTAACAAATTTTCCCACTAAATTAATGGTACGTTAAACGTTAATATTTTATTTCTAAAGTGTTTCTTTGTCTTTGTTAACGATAACGAACTTATTTGAATTAGTAATTTGAGACTACAGAATATGAAAGTATTATTGCATCAGTGCTGTGGACATTACGGGAAATAGCCATTCATTTTGCAATAATGCATATCATCACTTAAATGGAACAGTTGAAATAATGTTAAATCTATAAAAACAAATGTTAATTTTAAGTCTTCTAAGATTTTTAATGGCTTTAAAATAATGTTGGATCTAATATCCCATTAATTTAAATAGTCTTAAATATATTATAAAATAATGTTGACTTTATAAAAGATTAAAAAAATTATTTATATATAATACGATGTTTATAACTGTAATAATTATACTTATACTTTGCATTTCTATTTCCATCGCTATCCAAAATAACTCAGCTCCTTCCGTGTTTTCTCGTTACTAGATGGCGAGAATGTAAGTCATTACGGAAAGTTGTGATTGGCCACAGCCATGCAAAAACAATGGCATCACTAGAGTTAGAAGAAATACACAAAACCGTTTCATTTCATCTCTTTTTTCTAAATTTATTTTAATTACAAATGACTAGATTCGATTTATTTTATGAAATAAACTTTTAATTTAAGACAAATAGTTGATAAATCATGGGAATATAACAAAGATCTGTATTTAAGTTTTGTCGATTTGGAAAAGGCATACGACAAGGTGCCAAGAGAGAAGCTATTCAATACGTTGCAGTTATATGGTGTCAATGGGGCATTATATCAAGCAATACTTAGTCTTTATTTGAGTTGTAAGTCAGCAGTTAGAATTGATGGAAGTACAGGTTTAATGTCAAATCTAGTCTGAGTCAAGGATGTACATTATCCTCTGTTATTCATTATCTATATGGATCACATTATGAAGGAATGTGGTATTAAACCTGATATCAAAATTGGAGATGTTAATGTCAGCTCTTTGCTTTATGCGGATGATGTTATACTTCTAAATAAATCCACTACAAGTCTGCAAGATTCTCTGACTAAATTGAATAACTGTTGTAATAGATATGGTATGAAGGTCAGCAATAAAAAGAGACAAAGACAACTAAAATAGGCAGAATCGCTGAAAATATCAACTGGATTGTGAACGGAGAACCTGTGGAACAAGTAAAACATTTCGGCTATTTAGGCATGATTTTTAGTGAAGATGGTAAATTAAACATGGAAATAGACAACAGACGCAACAAAGCTGATATGGTAGGAAGTCGATTGAATAAATTAATATGGAATAAAAGAGAAATTAGTCGGAACATTAAATTATCTGTATACAAGACAGTGTTCAAATCGGTTTTAACTTATGGATCTGAAAGCTGGGTAGTAAAACACTTCACCAAAGACTAGAGGCCGCAGATATGAGAGTTCTGAGAAAGATTAGGGACATGAACAGATAGGGCATCAAATACAATATCATATTAAAAACGAGGATATTAGGAAAGAACTTGACATTGTCAGCATCCAGGAATGCGTTAGCAGAGCTAATCTCAGGTGGTATGGTCACTTAAACAGAATGGGCGAAGAAAAATTAGCAAAACAAGTGTTCTCTTCCAGGTTGGCAGGAAAACGACCAGAGAAAGGCTGATATAGGTGGATTGATACGATACGAAATACCTAAGACGATAGAAATATAAAATCTGATATTGGTGGAGTCTTGATAAATAACAGACTGATTTGGAGGAAAATTTTAGCTAGGAAGTTATTAATGATGTAAATTTTCATGTAGTAATATCATATCCTGTTCACCCCTTGGGGTACATGGCAGGAATTTGATAATGATGAGACGTTTAATTTTCTTTTTATAATTAAATCACTTCCAACACTATTTCAGACAACATATCCTGTTACCGTTAGGTACCAAGACGTTGCAGACCTTCTTTGCTAGTCTCTTCGTCGGTTGCCGTTAAATTTAGTGCTAGTATTGAGCCCACTATCTCTGATTAGCTTTCCGAAATATATAAATGCAATTATATTTTATTTTCTATATATTTATATTTATGAATTAAATGACGTGGAAATTCATCCTAAAGAGAAAGAGAATTTGTAGTTAATAATTTTGGAACAATATAACAATACTCTTCATTTCATTTCATTTCATTTCGTGATTCAACGGCCGTGAGCCCATTTACGGGAAAGTACGGCGCCACCTCAATCCTCCGCCCATATTTTAATCCGTGCTCGGGACCGGCATGGCTGACAATTCAGACCTATGTCTGGAGCGAATGTCTTAAGTATTCCTGACTGCATCCGTGTGTGTTCACAGGGCCGGTTTGCCTGCTTGCGGGATAAAAAACCCCACATAAACTGGTGAAAAACCCTGTTGTTCACGCCCAAGACCGGCGAACTCCACTATGGCTGAGGAAGATCCTTAAGCACCTCACGTACTCGACGGGAATCGAGCCTAGGACGCTCCTTCCCCAGGCATATGGTTGCGAAGCCACAGCCACTAGGCTAACCCGTGGTTAGCCCAGTGGCTTATCCTAATAGTTCTTATAAGGACTGGCGTAAAGGGGCGAAGCAAGAATGCTTTTCATCTTCCCCGTTATCTGTAGAGGACAGTGTAGGGATAATGTGTTATTGAGCAATTAAAGCTCTGCTCATGGCAGGAGGGTAACATCAATAGCCGACCCTCAGTTAGTACTTCATTAGCTACAGCATTGCTATCCATTATCCTCCAAGGGGATTGGATGATCAATCACCGCATCTCACGGTCTTATCCTTATAAGGACTGGCTTAAAGGGGCGAAGCAAGAATGCTTTTCATCTTCCCCGTTATCTGTAGAGAACAGTGTAGGGATAAGTTGTTATTGAGCTATTAAAGCTCTGATCATGGCAGGAGGGTAACAGCAATAGCCGAGCCTCGGTTAGAACTTCTTTGGCTGAAGCATTGCCATCCATTACCCTCTAAGGGTATTGGATTGAATGAATCAATCACGCATCTCACGGTCGATTGATCCCAACCATCTTATAGTCCTTATAAGGACTGGCTTAAAGGGGCGAAGCAAGAATGCTTTTCATCTTCCCCGTTATCTGTAGAGGACAGTGTAGGGATAAGGTGTTATTGAGCTATTAAAGCTCTGATCATGGCAGGAGGGTAACAGCAATAGCCGAGCCTCAGTTAGAACTTCATTGGCATTGCATTCCATCACCCTCCAAGGGTTTCCCAACCATCTGTGGTTCTTTGTATCAATTATAAAATATCTATTCAATTTCTAAATAGGTGTATTATATCTTTGATAAAGTTTCATAAAAATTTTAATTATTAATATTATTTAAATTTTGAAATTTCTTATTTTAACTTTATTTACTATTTGTCTTAAAATTTGTTGAAAAATATTTAAAACACAAATATTATTAACACATATTTCAAACATACATTTAAAACACACATGTATTATAGTTTATGTTTTCTTCATGAATTAAAGTTAGTGTAATGTACATTTTGAATTATTTTTTACCAGTTTTTATCACACGTTTCCGAAGAAATCTCTTCCAAACATTTTTAGTGGTAAATATATATAACTTTGAATCTTACAAAAACAACTCTCATCAATAAAAAAAAAAAAAAAAAAGCTTGTTTCGTGTAAGATGAAATTTGAAGTGCTAATCAATAACTTCAACTATTGAATACAATGTTAAAATATACCAGTCTGGACATGCGCATTATTTTTGAGATTACGTCATTATAGTTGTCATTAAAAGTGTCATTCTCTTGAAAACTTCGCTTGCCATCATTGGTGTTATATTATTCTTATATAGTGTTTCGCCATATTCCTTTCTCTGAATATGTCACTGGCTTATGTTTTTCCAATATTATTATGAGTAAGAAATTAATAATGTGAGTATTATTATTTTTTTCCCCGATCCTGTACATTTTCTCCGAAGTATAGTTATATTTTCTCTCTTTATTTGTGAAATTTCACTCTATTGTATTTCCCAACTCTGTTCAGTCAGAATGGGCTCTTGTAAAAGCGTATTTTATTCTTTAACAGACTTCTGACGTTGCGCCTTCCTGAATGGTTCCATTCGCCTTAAAGAAAGTCTTGAAAATGCAAGCCATCCACCTCATCGAAATCCTTCCATCAAATTCACCTTGCTGAGATTATATTTTAAACAAAATAAATGTTTTACTTTTATAAGTTTTCAGACAATTATTATTTTTTTTCACAAAGTTTTTTCCCACCATTCCTCATACTTAATCTGCAGTTTCATTTAGCCTCTGTCATATCATAGCAATAGTCATACCACATATATTTTGGATATATTATCCTGCACCCCCCCCTCTATTGACCCAAAATCCATTCAAATGCAAGCCGTCCATTTTATCGAAATCCTTCCATCAAATTCACTCCACACATCCACAAAGGCCAGACTATTCCTTTCAGGCTGCTATGGCTTTCAAATTGAGGTCGACTCCACAAATTTAAAACCACTTCTTTCTAATAAGAAGAAAAAGTTGTCTAAACATATGACGGTAAATCACTCATTTTGTTGAAAATATAATCTAATCCGAGCAGAAACTGCTCAGATATGACTAGATAGATATAATTCCGTGTATCAAAAAGAAACAATTATTGAATCTTCTAGGTGTATATTTCAAGAAAGATCGGTGTGAAGTAAATATTATTTTTTTTTATAAAATTGTTTAAAGAAATCTCTAAATAGGTAAAAAAATTTTAGTCCTTCAAATAATTTAATAATAGTTTTATAAACAGTTTTTTGTTTAAAATGGAATTTAGATTTTTATCTTATTAAAGTAGTTTTATAAACGAAAATACCGTAAAAATTAACCATGGCAATAGTAGAAAAGGAGAACATTAAAAATATTATAAAAACCAGTACAACGAAGAATAAAAATCTCTAAACGCTAATATACGGATAAAACAATAAAAACAAGGAAAGAAATCTGGACTAGACTGTAGTTGAAGCTGCCAAGAGAAGAAACCGCATACACAGCTCGCTTAAAGTGATTTCAGACAAAGGGAAAAAAATTGGAAGATTTCATTTGGATACTATTTGTTATGGTATAATAGAGCGAATATATCCACAAACCCAACCTCGGAGATGAAAGGAGTCAAATATGTGTGGATGTGTAGTGTTTCGGGCGGGTTAAGATATGCTTCTGTCAGGAAATAAAGGGCAGACCGGACGAGGAAGTGAACATTTTTATGATTAGAGCTGAGAGTGCGTATATCCTCGAATATATGTATATTTTCGGATATACATGAATTGCAAGAGATTTCAAGAGAGAGAGAGAGAGAGAGAGAGAGACGAATTTAGATTATGTGCTGAGGAAATGGAAAGAATCTATGTTCTTTCCACTTAGTCGTAAGAACGACTAATCAAGTGTTTTCATGATGAAAAGTTGAATGCGTATTGGTCAGGTACAGACTTGATAAATATATTCAAGGAAATCTGAAAAAGGAATCGTTATAAAGGAATACACAAAAAAATAGAAAAAAAATGGATTTAACTTCTTAAGGCTGCGCACAAATGCGTGGAGTATCAGGAACAATGGGGTAGTAGTTGCAGCTTTAATACGGTGGAGCCAAACATTGTTGGCATTAATCAGAAATGGTTCACAAATGAAGATATATTAACTGGTATTAAGTGTAAATGGATAGGTCATCTTATTAAGGAAGAAATTCTTGGGGAAAAAAAGATAATGTGGAAATAATACCCCAGGCATAAGAATGATGTCAGCTATGAAAATTATAAGGCTCAGGCCTAAAGAGTGACAACTATTGTACGAAAAACTAAATGTGGGAATGAAATAAAACTGACTCTGCAAGTTTGAACAGTGCCAAAAGAATTCTATCCTTGTGTTGCAAGTAACAAAAAACTAGTGTGAAAGAATAACTCCCCTCAGTTCGGATGGTGTGCAGGTGGCGGATTCAGAAAAAATTGATCAACTAAACAGTATCATTTTGAAAAATGGTTTCAATCTGGTGAAGGCAACATTCACCTCACAGCTACCTCTACGCTGAAGGAAGTAATTCAAGTATATATGAGGAGCAGGTATTAAAGCTTTTCCATAAATGGAATATGAACTCGGCAATAGGGATTGATGGAATATATGAGCACGGATCTTCATCTGGCTGCATTATTTGAATCTCACCACAAGGGAACATATGATATTCCCATTGTCCCAGGAGAGTAGATTGAAAGAATGTGATAGTGTAGAATTCTTTGTATGGACTTTTGCAACTGAAGATGAGTTGGCTGATCGGATAAGGAGGTAGCATGGGTTTATGTTCCCTAAACACGGGTTTTTCGTGGTACGTATACAGGCAAATCGACCATGAATACACGCAATATGCTGATAAAAATACTGTTGTTGTTGGTGGTGATGGTAGTAAGAGTGTCGTTGTGATTCGTGGGAGAACTGCGAGTAGTATGGGAGGCTTTTCTGACAAAATGCTTCCCGTGGGCATGGCTTCCTGACGTCATTGTGTGTAACGTCATGAGTTTCGAATGTGTTGGAATTTCCCTGTGGGCATATTTTTCAATGTCTTCAGTTCTTCTGTTTTGGTTCGCGTATGGCATTAGGGGTGATGATAGAGATAAGGATTCGTGTTGTGATTGGTGGGACACTTTAAACCAAATGCTTCAGGTTTCAGATTCGTGTTGTGATTAGTGGTGCAATTCTGACAAGATGAAGATCAAGATAAGATAAGGAATGGTGACATGGGTGTGTGTTCTTATGTGATGTAGATAAGTAATGTCATTTGTTAGTTGTAAATAAGTGACATCATTTGTTATTTGTAAATAAGTGATGTTATTGTTTTGAATGGAAAGGATTATATTAGTGGACAGAAATCGTGTCATGATTGGTGGACACCTCTGACAAGATTTCTTGTCCACTAATATAATCCTTTCCATTCAAAACAATAACATCACTTATTTACAAACAACAAATGACGTCACTTATTTACAATTAACAAATAACATCACTTATCTACATCTCATAACAACACACACCCACGTCACCATTCCTTATTTTATCTTGATCTTCATCAAGATAAGATAAGGAATTATCTTTAGAATCGTGACGTTATATGTTTGGATATTCACAGTTTCGAGGTTTTCTGAATAATTAATTATATGCTATGTCACTCAAACATACAGTTTTTTTTCTTCTAAAGCATTTTAAAGTACACATTATATTTTCATGTTTTGGGCATCCAATTTCATTTAAATGAAGAACAGGCCTCCCTATTAACTTCGTTAATGTTTTTGATTTTTCTCTTCCTCTGGCAAGTAATATATGATATTTGCATTTTGATTCTATCATCCAATCTCTTAGTTTGTCCAAAACTAGTGAACCAATTTCCCACTTCAGCTGATGGTTATATTTTATTAACCAAGAATTCTGTTTTTTATCTCTTTCAGGTAATTCTTTCCAACTACAAGGTGATTTTGTCACTGCATATCTTACACTAATTCCATCAGAAATACAAATTTCTTTAAGAAATAAATTTGAACTCTTATTCAAAAAAATTGCACATCAATTATCCCAATGATAACTGAAAATTCGTATTTTTCACCCACTGTCGAATTTTCATAATCGTTTTCCTTCATTCTTCTTCTTCGATTACTTCATATGGCACCACAAATAAATAGTTATTTATTATTATTTCACTGATTATTAGCTCTGATCGTATACTTTATGCTAACTTTCGTTTACAAAATTCTAAACAATTAGAACTTTTCAGAAAGAATCTTTCAAAGAATTTGTGGCTCACCCATTATTTTTGCATTACCAAACACAAATCACAAAACAGCAGCTGCAGTGGATGAATGATTACCTTAAGTCCAAGGTCAGTCGACTCTATGGTATTTTCTTATAGTACTGTTTACACTTACGATTCCCTAACCTAACCATTGTTAGTTTAATTAGGTGCTTCTCTCTTTCTCTCTCTCTCTCTCTCTTTCTCTCTCTCTCTGTAAAATAACCAAATTCTAACAGTTCGGATTTTCAATTATGTGAACGATTTGTTTTCAGATAACTCAAATAATGTCAACTTCTCTCTTTCTCTCTCTCTCTCTCTCTGTAAAATAACCAAATTCTAACAGTTCGGATTTTCGATTATGTGAACGATTTGTTTTCAGATAACTCAAATAATGTCAATAGGTAGCATTAGACAATTTCTAAAATAATCAATACATGGATATTCGTTTTCAACACTTTTTCCCCCTGTCCTGGCATTAATTTCACAGTTGTGATTTTTTTAAAATAATTAAACAGAATTGCATTAAGATATAAAGTTGTGTATTTAAATATCAAGATCTAATCAGAATAACTGAGTAAAAATTCACTGTGGAAAAACACAACAACAAAAACACACATCTTTGTTCATTTAAGTTTACAAATGCACATTTTATTTTGATGAAATACTATTTACAAGTATATTCACTGAGAAAAATTCGAAACATGTAATTACCTAAAAATATTTCACAATATTTAGTTTAGACTCTTAACATTTTCCAATAAGTTCAATGAATAAAATTTTTGTTACTCACTGTTTCTTGGTTACATCACATCACATCAAAATAGCTGGTCACGCAAAAGAATTTTTAAAAAAGATACCATGGTAACCACACTTCCATACGTTTGATATTGTGTCAGTCTGGAAATGACACCATACCTCACTAAACATTCTGTGTATTCTTTTCTCAGCAAATATACACAAACAGTTTTTGTAAAATGTTCATAAATGTCCCAAAATAAAGAATCTTTATCGAATTGGATAAAATCTTGAAAGTCTAATTTTACAATTGATGAATTTAAATGATTAGGGATAATTTTTCCCATTATACGAACAGATGGTAATTCAGTTTCCAAAAATAGTAAATGATTATCAGTGTCGTACATTTCTGGTGAAAATCTCTCAGCTTCTTCACAACTAATAGAAAAAACCTTACTTTCATCAGCTCCTGTATCATTAAGTAATAGTTCCCCATCTTGGCATTTCAGAATATAACACTCACCAAGGTCCATTTCGTAGTCAACTTTTCTTTGCAAGTAGCCGATATCAGACCACTTCCTGTGTAATTTTTCCCAATAGTGTTCCGTAATAATAATAATAATAATAATAATAATTCATTTGCACAAGATATATTTCATGGCAAAGAGACAAAAAAAGACCTCACTGTCCAAGGTAAAAAGGGACATTTATTCATTTTAATGAATCTCTCCCAAGCGAATGAAGATGCGAGCTCAAACCTTGAAGGGAGGTCCTACTATGATAAAAGAACTGGGAAAACCATCAATGAAACTTCTACTAAAACTATAACTATATCTCAAAAATATCTTTATTGAATGTCCGTACATTACAATCAGAGGATTAGATTAGTAGAACTAGAAGAAGCCCTGGAAATAAATCAACTGGAACATCATTGAACTTACAAAGGTGAAACGTGATATCCAAAAAATTATCGAAAGGGTCAATGGCTTTCTATTTTACCATAATCAAAGCGAAAATGGATTTTATGGAGTTGGTTTCTTAATTAAGAGCAAATAGAAGAGCATATCACAGAATTTAAAAGCTGTATAAAGCAGAATTGCCTCCTTTAAGTTAGAATTAGGATAAAAACAAATCAGTAACAATAATGCAGGTTTATGTTCCCACCACAAGATATGATCAGAAAAAAATAGAGGAGTTATATGATGAACTTACACTAGCAATAACATCCCATAACTCCCAGGTTATTATAATGAGAGACTTTAATGCCCAGGTAGGCACTAAGCAACAAAATGCAGATTTAGTTCTCGGAAATCATGGCAGCCAGAAAAGGATCAACAGAGGAAGGCGACTCCTACAATTCGCCTTTAATTGGAAATTCCTTCTTTAGGAAAAGAGAATAAAGAAGATGGACATGAATTTCACGGGACGGAAATACAATAAATGAAATAGACTATGTATTATTAAAGATTCACTTAATCTATGTAACTGTGAAGTTCTCATCAATTTCAACTTTAATTCAGATCATGGATTAATAAGAGGAACCTTCTGGTTCCAAAAAACCAAAAACAGGAATAATTGGTTGAGAAACAGACAACCAGGAGTTCAAGATCTACAAAGAAACCAGAAGAAATTTAAAGACAACTTAAAGCAAATATTAACAACTCAAAAATCAACCATGTTAAACAATACTAGAAAGCTATGGAAGTTGACTATTTGGGAAATATTGATGAAGTATCTAAGAAAAACTATTTTAATACCAACTAGTTTCACCAACTTAGGCTGTTGGCATCATAAGGGTACAGAACTGATGATAGGCACTAAAGCTAACAAAACATGTTACAGACTAGACATCAACCGAATTCTAATTATAAATTAAAAAACAAAACTGAACGTGTGCAATACACGTGTAGCGTGTACATGATTTCACTTGTTGTTGTTTAGGAGCGTTCTATAGTTTGCACTAAAATTCATTTCTTGCATGTCTAGAAATCTAATAAGGGTCTTCCAGATCTCGGATAGGATTAAACCTTGGTTTCCTATTAAGGGTTTCTACAGAACGGGCGACTGTTGTGGCTTCTTTGAAAATTCCAGAGCGGTGATCCTCTTCTATGTAAGGAATACAGCTTTTATCCCATTCAATGATATGGTTGGTTCTAGAAAAAAGGGAAGATAAGCCCGATATATCTTGTCTGTTGTTTTTGTCATATCCGATGTGTTCTCTCTGTCTTATCTCAAGGCTTCTTGAAGTCTGGCCGATCTAACTTAAACCGCATGGGAATGGAATATTGTAAACTCCAGCATACTTAAAGAAAGGATGGATATCTTTTGGAGATCTTAAGAGTTTTCGAATTGTTTCTTCTGGTTTAAAGGTCACTCTTAATCTATGTGGTTTGAGGAGTTTGGCAATCTTGTTTGAGGCTGTCCCCTAGTATGAAATGACGATTGTGGTAATATATTGAGTGTAGTCTCGTTGTCTTTGTGGTGGATCAGAGAAAAGAATCTTGTTAACAAGTCTCTGGGGGTCGCCATTCATGGTGAGGTTGTTATAAATATCAGTGTCAATTCGTCTTGGAGATCGTTTTGATCTCTTGTAATCAGGACAGCTTTCTTCTTTAGCATGTGTACAATACTGTTTTTGAGAAAGTGGTGGGAGGAGCTGAAGTGTAAATAACGTCCGGTTTTTGTTGGTTTTCTTTTTTTTTGTGTGGTCAAGAAAAAATAACGTTTAATAATACTAGAAAGCTTTGCGGTAATGTAGAGGAAGTAACAAAGCAAGAATACCAACCACTAAGTAGCAACAAGAGAACTAAAGAGTCAAAAATAACTGATAACAACGAAAACGTAATAAAACGAAGAAAATTAGTAAAGAGAAAAAAAAGTTCCGATCAACACAAAAGAAAATAGAGTTTGTTGAACTAAACAAATTAGTCAAAAGAGAAATTAGAAAACACTTAAAGAATTTCGGCATAAATAAAATCAAACAAACCCTAAAGCAGCACATCTTTAAAAACAAAAAAAAAATGGCATAAAATGGCAAATCCTGGATCCATTCTTTAGTAGATGAATTTGGTCATAAAACAAATAACAGATCCGAAATTCTCAAAATAGAAACAAAATTCTACCAAGAATTATATCGAAGTAATCAAGCAAATAATCTTGAGAGAAAGTGTGATGAAGGTAATCTTGGAAATCATCGAAGGAGAAATAGAACAGGCCGTCAAACAAACGAAAAACGCAAAACACAAGGCGGTGATCAAGTTTCAAATTCTTCAATCAGATTATACTCGTTGAACTATTACTACACCTTCTCAATCGGTACGATGACATCCTACACAGGGGAAGTATCAAGGCAGTTGTTAAATGCAGAAACAATACTACTTTATAAGAAGGGTGAATAGATCAAACATAAGCAACTACAGACCCATAAGTCTCGTTTCACATAATTATACAATATTTTTTAGGATTGTCCAAAATAGAATTACGAGCCAACTACATCAGAACTAACCCTATGAACAAGCAGGATTCAGAAGAGGTGTTTCGACTCTTGATCATCGTCCAAATTATTGAAATTATGGAGTTTAAAAGAGTGGATGAAGGGAGCACTACCAATCAGCCTAAAATGCAAACTGTATAATATGATCATACTACCCATTGTAACCTGAATGGTAGCATGTCTCTAGGTAACAAACATGGTCACTAACAACTTAACAAGCTATCATGCTGATAACATGCCAAAGAGCAGTGGAAAGAAGTATGTTAAACACCAAAAGGATAGAAAAAATAAGAGCCCTAGAAATAAGACAAAAAACGAAAGTCACTGACATCATAAGAACAATAAATCCCTAAAATGGAAATGGGCAGGACACTTGATGAGAAAAGAAGATGATATATGAGATAAACTAACCATTTATTGGATACCTGGAGAGGAAAAGAGAAGTAGAGGTAGACAGAGGACCAGATGGACAGATGAACCTACTGTAACAGCAGGACTAACCTGGTCGAGAACAGCCCAAAATGAAGCCGAATGGAATTCGGCTCCATTGATAAATGAGGGTTTCCTTTACCCAGCAGTGGATTATACAGTATGACAGCAACAAGAATTGCACAAAGGTGGTACAAATGAGGAAGTTTCTCGCATTTTATAGCGATGTCGCAGTTGAGTTTGGCAATGTCAATTGTTACACCATGAGAATTTTTGATTTTTTATAGATTTTTCAGGACTAAGCATTGATGGCTGCTGCATAAGTGGACAATATGGAATTGAAATAAAAATTACCATATTGGATAAGAGTCTCCAAGATTTAAGGTGACCACCGGTGTACTTCAGGAATGAGTCCTTAGTCCAATTCTATTCAGTCTTTATATTAATAATCTCGTTTTTTTTCTTGATATGCAAAATGAGATTCAACTCTTTTCTCACAAAGCAAACTGATAAATTTTTAAATTTATCAATTCGTGGATTAGGCCTACCGGGGTTAAAAAAAACGCGCCTGGTGCTTTACCCCTGAGGTGGTGTGGAAAAGAGTACACGTTTTATCAGTTTTCTGTTCTACAAAAATAAAGACTTATTGTTACATGGACCATCTCTTTATAACGTAGTTAAGGTCTTACAAATTGCCTACCGCTTTCGCTAGTAACTGACTAGCTTTCTCAAGACTTGCATAGTACAAAAAAAAAAAAAGGTTTAAAAAAATACAAAGAACCGTTAGTACCTGTTACGTAGCTACGGTGACACGTTCACGTGACCTAACTACTCAGCATCATGAACACACGTTACATGCAAACGCGTAATATGATTATTTGTGTACTGTAGCTCTGTTGAACTGAGGGAGTTAATTAGATTTTTCCAGGTATCGTTCAGAATGGCACCTTGATTTCTGTTTAGGTTACTTCCCTTACGTAGTACAACTGCCACTTCTTTAAATACTCGATGTCTGTAATCCTCTTCTACGTAGGGCATGGAGCTGTTATTCCAGTCTATAGTGTGGTTCGAAGTTGAAAAGCTGTTCGAAGCTGTCAATTTTCATTAAACAGCGATATCGACATTGTTCAGAGATGCTTTTTGGCTCCGTATATTCTTGATTGATTCATGCATGTTCATCAACATAGTTAAATACGTACCTTGACTGCAATTAACAGCTAAACTTTGCATCATACTGCAAAGCGAGTTTCGTTTAGAAACAGCACCTGATTATTATAACCTGAGTCCCCCATTTGCGATATTGTTTAGTCATTTGATGAAACTACTTAACATTTAGTGTAGTGATGGAATATTTACACCAGAAAAAAAAGAAAAGTTCGTCCTTGTCGGATATCTAAACCGTGTGCTGTGCTATTGGTGATAGGGATATCATCATGCTGATTCGAAGACACAAAGTATACAACGGGATTTGAAATAGGATTAGTTTGAGCAGCGTATCTTGGGAGAGGCCTTTTAAACAAGAAACGTTCAGCGGATTTCAGAAGTGAACTTAGACTCCAATAACTAACAATATTCAAGAAAAATGAAAGAGTTTGAAAAGAATAGATGGCACAGTATAGCACAGTACACGTACCAATACGGCCCAATGGAAATAGCTTATTTTTTTTTTTTTTTGCAATACGGGTTTTAATTCTGCACCTCAAAGAAAAAAAAACGTGATGATTTTTTCTCTATTTCTTAAACTTATTTTATATTTTCCATTGCAGGATATCCTTTCAAGGTATGAAAGCCGTAGGAATTCAAACGGTTTAAGAAGTACATAAATTCAATAACTGTTAATCACTGTGAAAATATATTTTCAAACTAATAATTTGGGAGTTCATGTCTCTCATATCGTCCTTTAGAACATAAAAGAGTGATGAGGGTCAGCAAGTAGTGAGAGTGGAAGAGTGGAACAGAATAAGTTTGATGTCGGTCAATAACTTCAGGTAGTGTTGGCTTTAGTCGGTTAGCAATAACTTTGGAAATGATTTTGCAATCTGTATTGATTAGTGAGATTGTACGCCAGTTTTGGATGTCTGTGTGGTCTCATTTCTTTTGTATCAGTCGTCCTACTGAAGTCGTGACGGATTGTGGGAGCTCATTCAGGTAGGCTTCTTGCAGTGTTTTAAGAAGAAATGGTCGGGGTCGATTCCAGAAGACTTGGAAAAACTCTGTTGTGAGACCATCAAGGCCTGGAGATTTATTCTTTGGCAAGGATGTGCATGCAGTTTTCATTTCCTGTAGAGTATTTGGGTTTTCTAAGTGATTCTGATCTGTTGCAGAGATTCGTTTTTGTTTCTTTCAGTATTTCGTGAATGTCGTGAAAGGATGTTCCTATAGAGCTCAATGCATTCTTGTAGTATTGTAGGATTTCAGAAGTGATTTCACTTGGATCTTCTGTGATTCTGCCATCTTGAAATCTAATAGCGGAGATGCAGTTTCCTGCTTTGTATTCTTTTTTCAAAGAGAAAAAAATATTTTGTGGGTGCATCTGAGAAATGTATTTGTGTATGTCACGATCTATGTAGGGCATCCTTCGCAGATACTTGTGTCTTTGCATGGCTTGAGGGCTGAATTATATTCAGGGCTTTCTTCTGGTAGATACTGCAACTGTTCTTCGAGTTGTCGGATGTTAAAATTTCTCTGTTGATTCTTCTGGTGACTGTAGATCTGCGTGATTGATTTTATTCGTGATTTTTGGTGGGCCACCGTATTTTCATTTGTTCTGTATAGAGAGAAATGGAAATAGATTGAAAGGAAAATGTGTGTAATTGTTCTGCAGGTTCTCCATGTAGGATGCAGCTGATGTTTTCAGCCTCTGTTCATTGAATTTTGTCTTATTTGTTTTCTGATTTTCATACAGAAATTATTACAACGGATAATCAGTTTAGTCAGGAAATCCAGAAGATTTGTACTGGATTTACTTCAGCGTATAACACAGAACACATACAATAAGGTGCTAAAGATAACATCTCGAATTTTGACAGACTTAATACCACTTCCTTCATAATGCGATCCATATAGATGATGAATGACAGTGGGGATCGTGTGCATAATTGTCTCACACCTGATTTAACATCACACCGACTTCCCGCACTCCTTCAAGTATGTTGAAATCCTGAGGCGAGCTTGTTCTGCTCCAAGCTTCCCCTTCTCCAAAAACTCTTAAGATTTTCTTAGCTGTTTCTGAGGTGCACTGCATGGAAAGAAGTCAACGAATACCCCATGGGTAAGATACATCGTACGATGTAACGAGTGATGTTTGTAGCCGTATATATTGGTGGAATATGGTGCTCCGAAGTCAGTGCAACTGTGTCCGGGTGAAACGGATGTGAGAAGGGAACTCACTTGGTTTGAAGGAAGCATTGTGATAGGAATTAGCGTTGTGAACTTTCTTCAGTGCTCAAGAACATTTCGAACGCATCGAAATGTGTAACAAACAATTGTATGTCGGGAATTTGGAAAAACTGTCTAAAATGTTATGCGAATACATTCGAAGGATTTGAAAAAGGAGAGGAACTGGAAGCGATTACAGAAAAAAATAGTTAAACTTGTAAAAAATCCTAAATTGGAATGTGAAATAGAAGACGTAGAGGAGTAGCTAGATTGTAAAATAAAAGACCCTTCGGATGAAGAGTTGCTTGAACTGGGAGCACAGAGAGTATCAAAAGAAAAAGTAAATTTCATTTGTATTAATTTTTACATTAATTTTCTATTGTATTTTTGTGTTTACAGTACAGTATGTATAGTATTATTTTTCACATTATGTACAATATACATTTTTATAAATTCAAAAGATTATTAAAATAAATTATAAAGATGATAAAAAGATTAGAACGGTTAAAGAATACTGTTAATAAAATATGGCCGACATACGACCTGTCATCAGCCAGAACTAAAGTCTATCGTAAGTTGACGACCAAGTGTGTGTGTATATAAATATCGTCTACAAAGTGTATATATATATATATATATATATATATATCTTTATGAAAAAATTGAATCACTAGAACCGAGATTTAAGTAAAAAAGGTTTTAATATAAACACACTGCTAGAAAGACTATGAACAACTTAGACAGTCTTTATACATAATTAGTATATATATATATATATATATATATATATATATATATATATATATATATATATATATATATTAGGGTTACCAACTAATTTATAAAACTAGTTTATTTTACTCCTAATCCCAAATAACCAAACAGTTAAATTTGCGCCTGAACGTAGTTCAAGTCTAAAGGGGGTGCAACTTTTTTAAAAAAAAGTTCTTTCAAAAAAAGTTGTATAGCTCTGATCACTACGAATAGTGATCAGAGCTTTACCCACCTTTACAATGAGTTGGCCTGGTGTTGAACCACCTTTAGACTTGAACTACGTTCAGGCTCAATCATGACTGTTTGCTTACTTGGAATTAGGAGTAAAATAACCAAATTTATAAAATTACTTGGTAACCCTAATACATTATTCCCAAGGTAAAAAGACATATTTACATCTATATCTCCTCTAGAGATTCTTATTCAAAATAAAAACACCGTATAATAACTTGTATAGGTAAAGTTCATAAGGTTCTGTATTACTAAAACCTTGGAATGAGTAAGACGGCGGTGATTAATAACCTTCGAAGGTAATTGATGGCAATGCTGAGGCTCGGCTATTGCTGTTACCCTCCTGTCTTGATCAGAGCTTTAATAGCTCAATAACACCTTATCCCTACGCTGTCCATTACAGATAACGGGGTAGACGAAAAGCATTCTTGCGTCGCCCCTTTAAGCCAGTCCGTATAAGGATAAGAACCTTGGTATGAGGAGAGGAAGAAAAAAAGACCTTTTTAGGACTCCCAGGGTAACAAATGGCAATGCTGTAGCCAATGAAGTTTTAACTGAGGCTCGGCTATTGCCGTTACCCAGCCATGACTAGAGCTTTTAGCTCAGTAACACCCCATCTACACAGATTTTCTTCTTTCATATGACGGGATAAAGAGTCAAGGACTCAGTCCATCTCCCAGTTCTTTTAAGAACCTTGGTATGACTTGTTGGGGTGGAATGAGTGAATAAATACCCTTGGAGGGCAATGGGTGGCAATGAAGTTCTAACTGAGGCTCGGCTATTCCTGTTACCCTCCTGCCATGATCAGAGCTTTAATAGCTCAATAACACCTTATCCCTAAACTGTTCTCTACAGATAACGGGGAAGATGAAAAGCATTCTTGCTTCGCCCCTTTAAGCAAGTCCTTATAAGGATAACATTGGCATTTAGGGTCTAGCTACTCACTGATGAAGCCTCAATCAAGGCTGACACCGGTGAGATTGCTAATATGAGTTCGCTCTCTTAAGGTTTTTACCTTAAGGGAGCAATTTGAGTCTCCGAGGAAAGTGTTTTCCGGTACGGCCCGGTGAGGAGATTTATCGGTGAATGCTTTTCTCCAGAATATGAGCGGTTCTGCTGGGTGGTGGCGGGTGGAAGGCCATCACTGAGTGGAGCCAACGCTGAGATGGACGGTCTTTCGGCCACAATTGAATGGCCTAGGGATCGTCCGAATTTTTAGTGACGGCTTTACTTATTCAAAAGGTTGAAACCGGTGGGGACTCCGTGAGGCTCTGCTTGGGGATAGGTTTTTGCCTGTCTCTGAGTGGGGCCGCCGTGGATATTATGGCTCTGCTTGGTGGTGGGGTGAGCCTGCCACTAGGTAGAGCCAATACTGAGAAGTTCTCGGTGACGGTGTGAGCCTGTCATTGAGTGGAACAACGCAGAGTTCGGCGATCTTTCGGGATTGTTTTATTTTTAGAGCCCGTTTCACTTTTACATTCAAAAAAGGTTGAAACCGGTCTGGGTAGTGACCCAACCTATAATGTATTGCAGTATATGTGCTTTACATTATAGAAAATACTAAGAATAGTGATCAGACTTTATCCGCCTTTACAATGAGTTGCCCTTCCTTTAGACTTGAACCTACGTTCAGGTGCAAACTTAACTGTTTGCTTACTTGGGATTAGGAGTAAAATAACAAAGTTTATAAAATTACTTGGTAACCCTAATACATTATTTTCTAGATCAGCAGTAAATTTTATATTAGGATGTTAGATGTTTAGATGATGAAGAAAATCTGTGAGAGATGAATATATATATATACAGACGTTAAAGATACCAAGCTATTTTAAACCTGGTTTTACTCCATTTTCCAAGTAAGCAAATAGACAAACAAGTGAAGTTTGCGCCTCCACGTATTGGAAGTCTAGCTGATCCTCAAAGTAGTGCAATTGAACCTTAATTTTTTTATAAAAGAATTAAGGTATGTCTCAGGGCCTAGTTAGAGGAAAACTATGAAGCTGAAAAACAATAAAACATATTCAGAATATAAATTTTATTATTCTAATTCTTAACAATTGGATTGAGCTAACATAGTTTGCTGGGCATTTTGTTTCTTTTTTTTCATACAACCGACGGTATGGCCCTATTGCCTCTTCTACTCTTCTGTAAATTTTACTGCTTCTCTCTTCATCAGGGTCAGCCTCTCTTCTCATTGCTGCTTAAAAAACTTCGATTTTATGAAAAATATTTTTAAATTTGTCTGTGAAATCTCTTATGGTTCACTATCAATGGTTAAATTTTCTTCATATTCTTCGGGAATTTCCGGCTGTTAATCTAAATTTAGCAAGTGGGAATCACTGAAGTTTTCAGAATGAGATTTAATTAACTATTTGACGTTATCATTGTCAATCTCATCAAAACCCAGTTCACACCCGATGATGGCAATTTCTTCAAAAACATTATCCATTTCATTTGAAAAGCTTCTAAAATCTTTTACACAATCTGGAAGAATGTGCTTCCAAACGGCTCGCATATTGCTAGAAGTAATTTCATTCCAAGATTGATGAATATTTTCAATAGCAGATTTGAAATTAAATTTCTTCCAGAATTCTACTAATGTCATAGAATTCTCACCAGATGTTGCTTCTATTGCCTGTTTAAATGTTCTTCTCAAGTAGTATGCCTTAAAGGTTGCGATAAACCCCTGCTCCATTGGTTGTATGAGAGAAGTTGTATTTAGCGGTAAAAATATCACTTTAATATTCTCACACAATGAATAAAGAGAAGTAGGGTGACCAGGTGCGTTGTCTTAAATAACCAGAGCTTTAAAATCAAGATTATTTCGCTTGCAAAAATTCTCAAATGTTGGACGAAAATAACTTGTGAACCAGCTTTCAAATAAAGATTTAGTAATCCATGCTTTCTTGTTAGATTTCCAAATAACTGGGAGGAAAGCTTGATTAATGCCTTTGAGGGCCCTAAGATTTTGTGCCTTATAAATTACCATGGGTTTTAACTTTAGATCACCTTCGACATTGCCACCTAATAGAAGATGCATTATATCTTTTGCGACTTTATAACCAGATGGAGATTTCTCTGATTTGGCCAGAAAAGCCTTGGAAGGCAATCGCTTCCAAAAAAGGCCGGTTTCATCGACATTAAATATTTGTTGGTCACAATAGCTCCCTTCTTCCACAATTTTCTTCAAAATATCTGGATAATTTGCGGCCACCTCTTTATCTACACTTGCAGCTTCGCCTGTAATTCGAACATTTTGTAGGCCATTTCTCTTTTTGAATCGCTCAAACCCAGCACACTAGCGTGGAATTCTTCTTTTACATCATTGATGGACCTTTCTTTCAAGGTTGCAAATAGACTTAATGCTTTTGATTTAATAAGATCAATGCTTAGCTGGATCCATATTTGGTTACAATCTTCGATCCATATAGAAAAAAGTCTTTCTAATTCAATCATTATAATACTTTAATTTCGAGTGGTCTGCATGCATGATGAACTTGAAGCAGCCTTACCCTTCTCTTTGTATTTAGCAGCTTTGCTTAAGATAGCTCTTATAATTGATTCAGCCATGTTTGTGTTCTTGTCCTATCTTTGCTCTGGACTCGCCTTGTTCCTTTTTCTTTATTATTTCAAGTTTTTCTTCCAATAAGATTACTTTTCGAATTTTTTTAACACATCCACATATATGTATTAATCACAGGATATTTCTGGTATAGCTCACAACTATTTGAAGGATTAATATTTCTCTCACAGAATATGGAAAACTTTTCCATAAAGAAATCTCTAGGGTACACTCCAGGTTTCCCTAATAAAACTGAAAGATTGATTTGTATATATTAAGTAAGTAATCGGATTAGCACATATCAAAATTAATTCATATACTAGTGTTTTTAAGAAATAAGATAAAAGGCACTGTTATATGGAGAACTTTATTCTGACAAAAATATACTCATGCACCAGAAATATTTATACGTTTGACCTACTGCAGCATCATGGCATCTATCCCACTATAAAAGAAATCTACACTGGCTCATAAATAAAAAGAACGAACAAAGAGAAAACTCACGATAAACTCAAAGCTGTATGATGAATATTTATGCAATTCAGCGAAAAGCATGATGTGAGATGTGAAAGAAACACCTACAAAAATTGCAAATGAGTATCTAATTCAGTAACATCCGGGTACATGCGTATACATGAAGACAATCGTCAAAACAAATAAGTTTTTCAATAAGGAATATGGTCAACCCTCATACCAATATAGCGCTCACAACGTTTCCTCGTACTGTTTCTAATGGTTTCCAGGAGCGCTGTTAATAACGAACATTGCTCCTGGAAAGCTTTCCTAAGCACCCTCAAGATTTTCGGGAAGGGAAATAAGACCAGTAACACCACCACCTAGAACATCCCAGACATGCTCAATAGGATTAGGTTCATGAGACTTGGCTGGCCAGTCCATACGTCTCTTCTTGAAGATATTGATCCATGATATTCGCTCTGTGAAGGAGAGCATTACCGATAAATGTCTCCTCTACGCACCTGCATGCGGACGAACATAGGAAATCAGGACTTCGTTTCTATAAGTTGCAGCATTCGTGATTGTGCTAGGAAGCATATAGAGATCAGTGAAATATATCTTTATTATTTAGATCAGTATGTCCACCCAGCGAGATACTTCCCCATTCCATCCACTGCCTCCACTTTAAGTGTCCTTTTCACGGATATGAGAGAGATGATAGCTCATCCCTGGTTATCTCCAAATCAGAGTACGCCTGGTATCGCTTTGCAAAACAAATCAGAACTCGTCTGTAAAATAAATACTGATCCCCATTGGTCTTGGATTCAGTTCACGTGAAGTTGTAGCATGTGGATAGAGACATGCAGAATACTAGTCACGGAAAGCCTTCTGCGCATAGTGGAAGCAAATACGATTGTTCTGCAGCCGAGGCGAAGTCAGATCGTAGTTGATTCAGGGTAGTACTTCTATTTCGGCGAGTAGGTCATCGGAGATATCGGTCATTCACTGCGACTGTAGCCAGAGGTCTTCCTTCACTACATCTCGAAGATGCTGTTTGGGTCTATTGAAATTGATTTTGCAGTCCGTGAACCACTCAGCAACTCACATGCAACCATCTGGCTACTTATTCCTCACTTTGGGCTCCTCTAGTCACTGATGATTCAAGTTGTTAGCCATGGCTTGCAACTTGAATCATCTGTCAAATGATGTCTTGCAGCCATACCCAAGAATTTTACTTCACAAACTATCTCGTCGTCGCTCCAGACACGAAATCGAAGGCCACCATAAAACGCCTGATTTTTTGCAGTGGCATATATCGTTGACAGCGCCACTGATTTGTATACGATAATCAGACTATGCGTCAATTTTTACATAACCTACTTGCCTTTCGTATGTTTGTTTTATTTCCACCCCCTAATTATAGCGATTTTTCTCTTTCTTCCTTAATTTATGGAAACCATTATATATCAATGGCTTTAATTCAGAAACAACAGTGTACAGTACAACGCTATTTGTGCTTCGTTACGTGGTATAATATTCTACTCATCGTAACATCTGTTCTGACATTAACAAAGCATCACCCTTGTTTCCATTGTATTGCATTTGTTCCCTACACTTCTACTGTGATGATGAAATTCTACCGGCTCGGTACCTTTAACACCCAAAAATCTGAATACGCTACCTAAAAGAATTCCATATAATGCCATCTTTTGGTTGAATCAAGAATCAAACAATGCAAACTCTCTATAGAGTATTCAAATCCCACGACCAGTTGTTCGAATATACGACTGCCTCATAGCTTTTGTATTTCCACTCAAAAGTCCAGAACGCATGGATATCCTATGCTGTACTTATATTTCTGCATGATCATTCCTTACTTGCAAAGCTACCTCTAACTGGATATCCAACCGGTCTCATATGGAGGTGAAAATGTTTTTCTTACGGAGACTGGGGTATTAAAAACAAGCAAAAGCCAAATGAATACACGTTATAGACATAACACACGGATCTCATAGCCTAAACTGCTTGTTCCTTAAGTCCAATCTATCCGACGCAACCAAACTGGACATCATTTGTTATACACATTGAGTATAATGCAGAAACGTTCCAAACAATAATCTTTAAATAATTACCTTATACTATGTTCCCTAAAGAGATCAAAAAAGTCAAGTTCTTTGAATATTGTAACACCATGAACACTTTATTTTAATCGAAAAGAAAGATGCGGTGTGGATCACCTACGCGATAATGTCATACTTAAAGTCCTCTAAGACTTTAAGTATGACATTATCGCGTAGGTGATAATTGAGTTTCTACTCAAGATAATTAACTCAATTAATTTTCATGCACGTAACTGAAATAATTTAATTAGAATATCTTAAACTAAAATAGAAGGAAGCTACAGAAATCCTAAAGAAGACGTGTTGTCTTCTTTGGGATTTCGCCGCAGGTAAGGATTCAAAGATAAGGTAGGTTGTTGAGAATTTCATCAGCAGAAAGAGAACAGAAACTCACACACACACACACACACACACACACACACACACACACACACACACACACACACACACACACACACACACACACACACACACACACACACACACACACACACACACACACACATGCAGACAGGGAACAGAAAGAAAGGCAGCAGCTGTCTCCATAAAACATCAATACATCTCCTGTGCTCTTGTTGCCAGCCAACTGCGCGAGTCTGGCCATCTCCCAGGCGTGATATATTGACAGGAGCACTATGGCAGAGTTTAGAGGAGAGCCGAAACTGTGATTCCTCTTTAAGCAACCATCAATGAACGTTGAAATGTTGAATTCCTTTAGTTTCAAGTTTTTGTTGATATGATTCCGAAGATCACCCTCCCTTGAGGAATTATACTTACCCATTCATGTTGTTTACGAGGATTTTCTGTTCATTATGTGAAAAGCTTTCTAAGAATAAACTGACGAGGTTGATCTCAATCTTTTTTCTTCTTCAGACATCTCGTTTCTTTAGTGAGTACGTTGCATGTACCACTTCAGTAAATGTAATTTCGTGTATATATTTCTTTAATGCTTTTAAAGAAACCATGCGTGAATACTACTAAACTGAATTAAGTATAGCGTGTAATTCTCTATGGAGTTTTTGGATACTAGTTGCAATGTCATTTGATTTAATTTTCTCTACTTTTTTTCCTTTTTTTTGTTTCAGTCTTACCTCTCTAGAAGACGGTCCTGTCCCGGACTCTCCTACCTCTTTAAGAGAAAAGATACCTCCGATTATTCTGCGCGAGAAGCAACGATGGAAGTCACTAAGGACTACGATGACCAATCTACAGCTCTCATACAACCATGCAAAGAATGTCACAGATGTTATCAAAATTCATCCTAGGATTTTGATAATCCAATTTTGGATTATCGAAGACTAACAAACGAATTGAATGCCAGAGGCATTCAGTACCACACTTTTTCACTGGGGTCAGAGAAAAACCTCAAGATAGTGATAAGAGGTGTACCCACTTCTTTTGAGGATGTATCCACAAAAGAAGTGACTGCACAACTGCACCAACAGGAGTTACCACTCATTAAGGTCGGCAGAATGGGTGGTGAGGGAATTCGCTATATAACCACGTACTGCATCCAAGTATATCGGAAGACACAAGAAACAGATTGATTGGGAAACAGTAAACGATCATTTAGGATGTACCTTCTGAAACATGATCATTAGATACCGCAATCATTGGAAACATCCTGTAAAGATTTCGGTTTCCCTAATTTTTCCTTACGGCGAATAGCAAAAGGAAACTGTTTTTGCAAGTCTCATATTTGGTCATTACAGCGGAGATCCTGAATTATCGAAGTGCGCTTGCTCATCGAAGTGACATCTGGTGGTGAAAAATTGTGATTGGATATAGGTATCATTCTACGTATTTACCTATAAAGTGTGTTTTATGACTGGTGAAGAGTATCCTGATATTTTACTCATTTCCTCATGAGGAAAATAAGGATCGTAAACCTTACGGAGGTCAGCGGTCAAGTAAATATCCAATTTCGTTTCTCCTTTGAGCAATTCTTGTGAAATTACGTATCTCGGCCTTTTCCACACCTCACAACTTTTTAGGAAGGTCGTCAAAATCAACTTAATCCTAATTTTATTTGCAATAGCGAGCATATTCGTGTTCAAATAGCTGCATTACAAATATTGCCCACCTCCAGTGACCTTCCATGGTTCACTCCCTTGAGAGTAGTTTTTAAAATTTGTTCAACGCCAATCTCGGTAGAATATCATTCTGGATAAAATTCTGGACAACCTGTTTTACATATATATATATATATATATATATATATATATATATATATATATATATATATATATATATATATATATATATATATATATATATATACAGGGTGTCCCAAAATTCACGCAAGATTTAAATTTAGCGCCATTTGTGCGGTAAAGTGTTGCCAACAAGAAAAAAAGACAGCATGACAGCTGACAGTTCAGGGTTATTAAAAATGACCACACACACAGCGAAGAGAGTTCGTTGAATGGATTATGGAACAACAACAAGTGGATGCTTATTTTTCGAACAAAATCATCTTCAGCGATGAGGCTCATGTTCATCTTGATGGCTTCGTTAATCGACAAAATTGTCGCATTTGGTGTTCAGAAAATCCACGAGTGATTGGTGAGAAACAAATGCATCCACAACGTGTCACTGTTTGGTGCGGATTTTGGGCTGGAGGCATCATCGGTCCATTCTTCTTCGAAAATGCGGCTGGTAAGGCAATAACAGTTAATGGTGCTCGCTATCGCGACATGATAATCCAGTTTTTTGTGCCAAAATTGCAAGATATGAATGTGCACGATATGCGGTTTCAACAAGACGGTGCCACATGCTATACAGCCCGAGAAACAATTCAATTACTGCATGAGTCATTTCCTGGTCGTGTAATTTCCCGTTTTGGTGATCAGAATTGGGCGCCCAGATCATGTGACTTAACGCCTTTGGACTTTTTTCTTTGGGATTTTTTGAAGTCTGAGATTGTTTATGCCAACAAGCACACGACCACCCATGCTTTGAAGGAGGAAACTGAGCGCTGTGTCAACGAAATTCAGCCACATTTATGCAAAACGGTCATGGAAAATTTCGACAAAAACGAGTGCATACGTGCCAGCAAAGCCGTGGAGGCCATGTACCCGATATGCTATTCCATGCATAACCCTATACTGTATACTTTATGAATCAATAAGTGATTACAATTTTTAATTAAAAACCTGTGTTTTCTATCAAAATTACTTCTTGCGTGAATTTTGGGACACCCTGTATATATATATATATATATATATATATATAATTTTCTCTTCACATGCAGCCAATACTAATATCAATTGATATTTAATTATAAAAGGCGTATTGTTAAAGCTAATTTCAAAATTAGTTTTAAGTAAATTATCTTTGTCTGAATAAAGTTAATTTAGTAATTACATAAGAGACCTAACTATGTTTACGTGTGTTCACAGAGGATCCAGTGCACAATGATTGCTGGAAAACCATGCTGGTAGAGGGCATAACTTATTTAGTGGTATCCCAAGTCATTATGTAATTTGCTGTCGACTTCCCTGTTTTTAATGACACGATATTAGTTTAATGTATGACTATTATACTCTTTTTTGGGGGGGAACAGCTTTGGGATATCGGCATTTATAGGCTAAATGGTATTGTATTTACAATAGTAAAGACGGTGCAAAATGAATTCATTCTGAACCACTCAATTTTATCATACCAAATAAGTGACTGAAAGTAGAAGATCTGTTGGTAGCCTCACAACTGCTGTGATATATCTTGGAGATAAAATCAAACACGAATTAGGAAGAAAGATTTTAGATTTACCTTTTTATGTTGTGCGAGTATTGATCAGGATGTGAGTGTATTCGAATCATTATGGAAGTAATTACCCCTGTTAGACTCCAGGAAGAGACGGAACACTTTCGACTGTCATTAGGATAAAAGGCGAACTTTCTGCAGCTATTTCGTGATGCACCGAAGGTTGAAGGCATCCAGTTCCAAGTTATTTCACTTATTCGATGAACGCAGGTATTTTCATCATGAAACGGGAAACTAATCGCAATCAACACAACTGAAGGTATTTTCCCTGCAACTTTTTAGATGGACTTTGATTTAAAATACAAAGTTGCAATCCATAGAAAGTGGTAAAATACAATTTTAAACCATATTAATATTAATATTAATAGTATGAAATAACGAAAAAGACCAAATAAATAAAGGCTACCTAATATACCAAATATTTCAGTAACAAGAACAATTCATAATTATCCTCTACTAATAACTTTTGATACCTTATAAAAAAAAAAGGTGTCATTGGTAATAAATAGTATTTTCAAAATTCTTTTTAAGAAAATGAATACTATATAATTTGAAAATAATTTTGAAAGTGAATTGTGTTCTTATCTAAAGAGGTATTTACATTTCTTTAGATCAATAAATGATAATAGTTATGGTGGGGAAATGGTGTGACGTCAAAAATTATATTTTATTGGGAAAGCCGATTAGTTTTGAGGTGTCCGTGAAGTCACGAAGGAATAGAAATTATACTCGACAGAAGGGAGAGAAATAGTGGAACATTGGTGTTACCATCAGATTAATAAGTGACGTTTTCCTTCCTCAATAAAATAAAGGAATGTTTATAGTAAAGCTGTGAGCACAAACAAGACAATTTAGCTTTCATGCCATTTGTAAAGATATTCAGCGATGACTTCTAAGACCAGAACCCTAAATATCATTGAATGACATAATGATGAACATGAACACGATCCATTTGTAAACATCATTCTGCAGAAGGCTGATATTCCTCACAATAAGTGTCGTTCAAGTTAATTCACAGAGCCGGTAGCAAATTAACTGATAAGAATAAATGTAATTTATTATTATCAGTTAAAATTAATAGAAACAAAATATTTCAATTCTTTCTTAAAATTTGCTAGGATTTTATTAAGATCTTATAATATGTGAATGCACCAATTTACTTTTTAGATAAATGCTTCAAAAATGTTCAGCGCACATTACGTTTTACTTTTATCTATCTATCTCTCCCTTCCGTCTGAATCAGTAATAAAAGGCTAATGTTCATTTTCAAGAGGCCCTCCTGAGTGGTGAAAAAGATTCCTGAAAACTTGAAGTCGAGATTACATATTAATTATTCTCTTAATTCTAGTAAAAGAAGAATTAAGAATTAATAGATGCCTTTATACTTGAAAAATATTTGAAACTGATCTCTTTCGAAATCACATCCTCCATCCCTGATGCATCAGATGTATTCTTTTCCGCACCACCCTTGAGGTAGAGTATGAAGCGCGCTATTTTTAACGTGGTATCCCCAGTAGGCCTATTCCACGATCTGTTTAAATAAATTTGGGAATGTGGTGAAAAAGCACTTAAGATAATTTCTGGTATTAAGAATTTCAGTTCGATAAACAGTCACTTATTACTTCTCAAGCAATACATAAAAAGCGTTAAAATCACCGAAACATTCAAGATTACACAAGGTTGCTTTAACTAACATCAGCTCTTGACTTTTCATTATTTTTGAACGAGCCTGATGTGTCTCAGCGACTTAAGATGTACGTAAGCAACGTACATTCTTGTAAGCCTTCGATATTGAGTACAAGAACTTGCGCCGTGCACACTGGAAATGATGAATTTAGATACCCTTTACCCCACGATGAAATACTACCACCCAACTTACTGGAAGCCTCATTAAAAACTCCCTCCCTCATCCACTTCACTAACATCTGTGGCATTAACACTAACATAAATCACATTACCATCACTTGCAATCAACCAGACCAAACCTACTCTTCGTGGAAACCCAAATATCACGTACACCCACTAGTATCCATTAAAGTATTTCTCCAATGTCAAAATTACAAGGTTCATAATTTCTTTCGCCACTAGGTGGGGCACCTGTGCCTTTGTGAGATCAGACATTACATTCCAAAGACTGGCTACTTTAGAATCCCTGCTTCAGACCTCCTCTAGCAAAAGATTTCCTTTTCGCATCTGGTAATATTCATCTGCTCTTTTACCGTTCTTCAAACTCTGGTACCTACTGAGACCTCTTTACATCTCTCTCTCCGTGAAGTTCGACACCGCCAATCCAGCCATTCAATCTTCCTTTCCATGTTCTGACTATTGCGTCATTTATCCGACTTATCGCAGGTGATTCGCATTAAGAACTTCAGATTAATACCTTACATATAGTAAAGAACGGACAAATGCAAAGCAGTCATTGGAAGATCTAAATCTGACTTCATAAAGTCTTAGAGCGAAAACTTTGTCTCCTATCCAAATGAAAGTTCTGCCTTCTGGTCCATTTACAAGTGCACTTCCACCTCTCTCATCCTGATGAGAGAGGTGGAAGTGCACCGTTATTTAACCCAAAGATAAAGCTGACATCCTGACATCGCGGCACCGCTCTTTTCATCAGCACAGACCGGAATCTGAACGCATTGTGCCTCCTGTAATCTTCGACATAAAGACAAAAGAAAATTACTAAACTTCTAGAGTAAGTCTCTTGGTCGTGATGGCATCTCTTATTTATTTGAAACACTGTGCTCCATGGATAACACCCATCCTCTATCGTCTGTTTAATCTATTATGCATGCGAATTTGAGATATGTTATACATATCTCAAATTCGCCGTACTTAGAATATTGCTCAAATATTTGGGTTGGAGAAGATGAAACAGCTCTTAAATTTCTTGATGCTATCCAGAGGAGAGCAATTCGACAAACAGTCGATCCCCACTCTTTCTGATTCACTTCAACCTCTATATCACAGACTTTGAATGTTACAGCTTTGCGTCTGTTCTAGAAGTTCTTCAATGGTAATTACTCCATTGAACTGGTAAACGTCAATCTTCCACTTTCCATTACATCTGTTAATAGGAACAGTTTTTCCCAGCAACAATTCAGTGTTCAAGTGCAAAACACACCTTACGTGCTTTTCTTCTTCCTCTTTTATGTCATCTATCTCTGTCTTCTGGCACAGCTTATTGTAAAAGGTATTACCAAACTACAACCTGCATATGTCTAAAAAATGTCAATGAACTTTCACCTGCTTCCTCACCTATACCACAGACATACACTGATGTGCTCGTACGTTCTACGAACTCTAACGTATGGGAATAACACAAAATATAAAAAAATAATACAATTAATTAATTAATTAATTCTTGAGTCATCTATAACTTGTGTTTATCTCTTCCTGGTTGTAAGAAATAAATCCAATTTCTTATATGTGGGTATTCCTTTTATATATGAGTTAATGCTGAATATGTAGAAAGTAGAATACGGTGACTTAGTTCCTATCCAGGAGATGGAGTCTGGATCCATTTGCGGCCGCTTAGTAATGAACATTTCTTCATGGAATGTTCTTATCTTCAGAGAGAGAAGTCAGCTTTTGATTTACTTATTAAATGAAAACGTCTCTTGTTAAATATCTTGCTGTTGTGATAGTTGAAACGTTCTGGTCCGAAATCTTTGGGATAACATTACATTTCCGCATTCGATGCTTTAATACAATTGAAACAAAAAGAAGTAAAGGATTTTAACTGAAACTACATTGAAAACGGCACATGTTCCCCTTATAATGAGGAATTGAAGTGTATTTGAGGAATTGAAGTGTATTTTGAGGAATTAAAGTGTATTTCGGATCGTGAGTGTGATATTTTTGTCAACCTTCAGAATGAAGAAAATCGGGATATGACAAGAAACGGCAAGGTTGTACATGAAAATTGTGAGAGTGTGAATGTAGAAAGTGTGAATGATAGTATAAATGGTTTCTCAGAGAACAAAAAAGATGAGATAGATACATTGAGTGAGATCGCGTTGTTGAATAGTGCGATAGAAAGAGCAAAACAGCAGCTAGTGTGCATGAACAAAAGTAGACTGAATGAATCAACCAATAATAAAAGGTATGACAGGAAAAATAGACGTATGAATGTGAGCATGAACAAAATGAAGGATAGAGTGCTGTATGGAGACTCGTTAGTACGAGGTGTGTTAGAGAGGATTTGACAAAATCGGACCAACCTGGTGCGACCATAAAGGACGTAACTGCGTCTATTAGAGAGCAAAAGGAAAGGGTGAAAGAAATGATTGTTGTGGCAGGTACGAATGATTTGAAAGCAGATAAAATGGAAATGATAGAAGTCCTGAATGAATTGTTTGTGGTAGCAAAAGAAAAGAGTGAGAGAGTTAGAATGATTAGTCTTTTGCCACGGTATGACAGGGAAATGTTTAAAAGGAGGGCTATAATTGCGAATGACTTTATGCGTGGGTTATGTATGACGAGTGGTGTGGAATTTGTGGATGTGTGGAGTGAGTTTGATGGGCGAAAGGATCTATATAAGATGGATGGCTTGCATTTGAATGGTTACGGTGTAAGAAGACTTGAGAAAGTGTTGCTGAATGTAGTGGATGTGCAAATTCAAGGAAACTAGATTTGTTAGGGGGGGAATAGAGATACAGTCCTTATGGAGGCAGTTGAATGTAAGAACGAATATAATATGCCAGAGCAAATAAGGACAACAAATCTGAGTGGGATAGTTAATATAAGGCATCAAGGTAGGGTTGGGGATAATGGGGGTCTTAAATTCATGTACACTAATACTAGGAGTATTAGGAACAAGAAGGAAGAGTTTTTGGCCATGGTTGGCACTTCCAGACCACAGGTTATAGGTATTAGTGAAACATGGCTGACTGTAGAAGATATAACTAGTGGGATTGAATGTGATGGGTATAGTGTGTTCAGGAATGACAGAGAAAGTAAAATGGGGGGAGGAGTATTGTTGATGATAGTTGATGAGCTCCAGCCAAGGAGAATAGAAGTTGAATTGCAGGATAGAGAAAAGAGCACATTTGAGGCCATTTGGTGTGAGATTGTGGCTAGCAGAACTAAATATACAATTGGGTGCTGCTGTAGACCAGGTGATGGAAAAGATGGTGGTGACAGTATGCACAAGCAAATAGAAGAAATGGGTGGAAGGAGGGTGATTATTATGGGAGATTTCAACTATGGTCGCATTGATTGGAGTGAGGAGAGGACACAGGGGAGGAAGGAACTGGATTTTATGCGGTTATTAAGGGATAACTATCTGCGACAGCATGTAATGGAAAATACTAGGGGTCAGAGAGTGCTTGACCTAGTAATTACATCTGAGGATTTGGCTGTAACAAATATGACCACATTGCCACCAATCGGTGAGAGTGATCATAGAGTCTTAACTTGGGAGGTGGCTAAAGGTGTAGAATTTTCAATTAAGACAGGGTACATGTGGAATTATCAGGCTGGAAAGTATGACAAGCTTAGGAGTTTGATTGGTTCAGTGCCATGGCATGTACAACTGCAAGGACTAGAAGTTGATGGTGCATGGAAGGTAGTTAAGAAGTGCTTGCATGAAGCAATGGCTGACTGTATACCTAGAGTCCGAATAATAAATCAAGTAGGGGTTAAATGGATGAATAACACCATTAAGCTTGAGTTGCAAAAAAAGAAACAACTATGGAGGGAATTTAAGGAGAAGGGTGACCGGCAGGCACATGAACGGTATAAAGCGCAGGCTAGAAGGGTGACGAGTGTGGTAAGAAAAGCAAAAAAGGATTACGAAAGAACATTGGCCATGCAGGCTAAAGAGAATCCTAAACAGTTTTTTAGATATGTAGCAAGTAAAAGGAAAAATGTATATGGCAGATTGATTTTAAAGAATGCCGATGGTAGGGAGGTAACTGAATCAGTTGAGATAGTTGAGTTACTGAGTGAGCACTTTGCAAAAGTATATCATCCAGGTGGTGACATTGCAGAAACGAATAAACCAGTAGATTATACGGGAATTGTGGTTAATGAAGTGGAGGTGAGTAGTCTATTGCATAACCTCAATGTCAATACATCTGTGGGATTGGATGGTATACCAGCTCGTGTTGTACGAGAAGCAGCTAAAGAATTGTCAGTACCCTTGACCATATTGTTTAATTTGAGTCTCGGGTCTGGGTTAGTCCCGAGCGGGTGGAAAGAGGGGAAAATAGTTCCACTGCATAAAGGTGGTTCCAAGACTGCTGTTGTAAATTACCGACCGATTAGCATATCAGGAATCATTGTCAAGGTCTTAGAGAAATTAGTCAAGAAAAGAATACAGGATTGGATAGATGAAAATGGTATATTGTATGGGGGGCAACATGGTTTTGTGAAAGGTAGATCATGCCTCAGTAACTTGCTCACGTTTTATAACACAGTGACGGCTGAACTGGATAGGGGTAATGGGTTTACAGTGATACTACTGGACCTTGCCAAGGCCTTTGATAGGATACCAAATGGAACCCTAATCAGTAAACTGGAGCAGATGGGTATAGATATAGGGTTGGTGAGATGGATAAGAGGGTGGTTGAAGGAGAGATATCAAAGAGTGGTTTATTCAGGAGTGGAGTCTAAAAGACGTCTTGTGACTAGTGGAGTGCCACAGGGCTCTGTTTTTGGACCACTGCTTTTCAATTTGTTCATCAATGATATTGGAAAGGATCTGAGAGGAAGTGTTCACTTGTTTGCTGATGATGCAAAGTTGGGTAGAGCAATTGTGAGTGCACAAGATGTCAAAATTTTACAGGATGATTTGGATAGTTTGGAGGACTGGGCTAAGAAAAATGGATGTCAATTTAATGTGGCAATGTGTAAGGTTATGCACTTTGGGGTGAAAAGAATAGCAGCAGTATATCGCATTGGTGGAATAATACTCCAGGAGATTGATGAGGCCAGGGATTTGGGAGTGTTCGTGGATAGGGAGTTGAAGTTTAGGGGGCACATTGCAAAAGTAACTAAAACAGCTCACCAAATCACTTGGCTTCTGAAAAATACTTTAACATGCAGAGACAAACAAGTTGTTGTTCCTCTGTATCGAGCCTTGATAAGACCCCATCTGGACTTCTGTGCCCAGCTATGGGCACCAGGGTTTCTTTGTGATGGGGAGGAAGTGGAGAGGGTCCAGAGACGAGTGACCAAGATGATAGCAGGTCTGTGGAATGAACCTTATGAGAATAGGTTGAAGATTTGTGGGTTGCAGAAATTGGACGACAGGCGAAGGAGGGGTGATATGATTGAGACATTCAAATTACTGAAGGGTTTTTATAAGATTGATCCAGAAGATTTTTTTGATAATATGACTGGTGGTGGGAGGACTAGGGGCCATGCATTGAAGCTGGGCAAGAGCGTGGTTGACAAGGGTATTAGAGCTAGGTTCTTTACTTATAGAGTGGTAAACGAGTGGAATAAGCTTCCAGAGTCTGTTGTGGGTGCTACGACCGTGAATGAGTTCAAGGCAAGGTATGATAGATACTGTGTGAATGTTGAATAGTTGTTCTAGACATGATGTCAGGGCCTCCCTCGATGAGTCTGTCGACTCCTTGGAGTTTCCCGGAACAATAATAATAATAATAATAATAATGCTCTTTACAACGACTGAATTAGCAAACTGAAAATTCGAAATTTTAAGCCCGCTTTATTTTCATCTTCATTTTGGGATCTTTATGATCCACGAGTATTAAAATATGCTAGACTTCAAAACATTGATTCCGTAAGATAAGACGGTTAGTTCTAATTCAGTTGAAATATTTTTTGCATCTTAAATGCGTGTTATATCCTTTTCATGGTTTGCTATATTGATATGCGAGATGAAAAATCACATTTTACAGGAGTGATATCCTTCCGCATCAGTATTAGACCAACTAACTCAGTTTCTGTTGAAAAGCCATTATAAAGATAATCTTAGATGGAATTTGAAACTAGATATTTTTCAACTAATCGAATGTGCAATACCGATGGAGCAAATTTTTAATTTCATTAACCCAAAATATTGCACTCTTTGCATTTATTAGCAAGAAGATAGAGAAGGTGAAAAAGGAATTCCGCATGAAATGTCGAATATGTTTAGAAGTCTTCTTCATTATTTCGCAGCAAAAAAATTAGGCGGGGTATAAGAAATAGATTTATCGGTAATTATTTCTCCATTCCTTTATAAAAAGGTGCTGTTTAGAGGAAATAAATGAAGTGCTCATCACTTGCTTTATTATTCTACTTCTCGAAAATCATTGATTCCGATTTCCTTCATCGTTTTCTCACCGAAGTTCAATGCATCAAGCTCTCGAATTTATTGTCCATCACAAAAAGTGACACAATACAAAATGGTCATCATCTTTCTTCCCGTATGCAATCATCTTTTGTTTGTTTGCTTTCATTTAACGTACTTTCACCTTTCTCTTTCAATTTCACACAACCACCAATTTGCATTCTGCTCACACCAAAACAAATCTGATAATTGTAATTTATATCTAATTAATCATCATTATTTTCTTTCAGGAAATGCTGTTGTTCCACTAATAAACGACACTCATTTCACGTCTTCGGCAGATCTGTTTCGAAGAAATTGTACAAATATTTGAGAAATTGAGAAAAGACTAGAGAGAGAGAGAGAGAGAGGAGGGGACATTGGAATGAAATGTAAACAAGAAAGAAAGAAAGAAAGGCGAAAAACGAACCCAATATTGGAAGAGCGCACCATCAGAAAAGATTGTATTTCTGAAAACAAGCAACTAACTAAATAAATAAATGATTCTCAAATCAAATTCTCAAATGACAAAACGCGCGCGCGCGCGCGCGTGTGTGTGTGTGTGTGTGTGTGTGTGTGTGTGTGTGTGTGTGTGTGTCGATCCATAAGCAGCAATCGGTTTTAATTTTCACAGTGCGGAGAAGACTCCACTGAAAGCAAAATGAATCTGACATCCCTCACTGTCTCTCTACACGTTCCGGATATGCATGTTGTGAGTAAAGAAGATGATTGTAATTATCTGAATTATCATCATCAATTTCCCGACAGGAACCCTCAAGGGGTGTTCAGGTTACTATGACAGCACCACATGATTACGTTTACATTATTATTAACCTCCTATCAATAATTTTCCCCCAAATCTATTACTTTTCAGCACTCTAATATTGTAGTGTCAGAGATTTCGGGCATTAAGGCACTCCTGACTGAAAAAATCCCCCTAGACTTTGATCTTACTCTGGACCGTTTACCTGCGACCCTGGCATCAAACACCACTTTTGCTCTTTCTTCTCCTATTCCATTTAATTGGCCATACCTCCTTACATTAGCTCTGCGGACAGATTCTTGAATGCTAATATTGTAAAGTCCCTTTCTAATATCTTAATTTTTAATATGATTCTGCAATTGCTGACATCGGTTCACTCCCTTAATATTTCCCGGAACCCTCACATCTGCGGTCTCTAGTTTTTGACCAAGTGCTTTATTTCTAACCCGACTGTAAGATTTATAGCTTAAAACTCGTATGAACACTGCCCTGTATACTGTTAGTTTCGTGTCTTGGCTAAATTATCTTTCTCACTCCATATATATATATATATATTCAGCTGGCTACGGGCTACACCAGCCTTGCTTATTCTGTTGTCGCTTTCCAGATTTAACTTGCCATCTTTAGTAAAAATGTGCCTAAATAGCTGAAATATTTTACTTGTTCTATAGGATCTCAATTCAGAATGCAGCTTAAGATTTCTATTATCCTACCTATTTGAATAGTTTTGGCCCTTTTTATAGCTGATTGCCATGCCAATCCACAATACCTTTCACACACGTTTCACACACCTGTAGCACTCAGAAGAGAAATTCCTCTGTAATTCTGACAATCAGTTTTATTCTTTTTTATAAATGGAAATTATGTATGCTACTCCAATTATCTGGAATTCGACCTTCTCACCAGGCTCTCTGAATTATGCTCTGCAGCCGCTGCAAAACATTTATACCTTCGTACTTATGCATTTCTTGTCGAATATCATCTACTCCAGCTGCCTATCCATATTTAAATTTTAATGGCTTTCTCTACAAGGCTCCATAACATTTTGCTAGCTTCATGATATTTGGTTTCTATGTTTTTACCAAAGTCTTCTCATGAGTTTTGTTTAGCTACGTTTACACAGTTTAACTCTCTTACATTTTTGCAGGTATTCTTTTAGGGCATCTGCTGACTTATTTGCTAGAAACGTTTGGTATGCTTTTTGTTTCAGAATTGCTTCTTTAATTTCTTGTGTCCACTACGGTATTGCTACTTTTCTATCCTTACACACAACTTCACCATATATGTACATCCATTCGCCATAGTTGAATCAATGTGTTCTTCAGAGATTGCGACTGAGACTCCAAGATTCGGTTCTTGTTTTCAAACGTTTTCAAATGTTCTTCAATGAGGTTAGTTTAGTGGAGTCTGCACGTTTACAATAAATGCTGCTCAACTTTAATTCTTTTAAAAACTATCTTACTCACTGTTCTTTTCAACATAATATATATTTTTCTTCTGCTTAGAACTAAGTAATGGTAACTTCGAATTTTAAATCTTCTGTACCCCCTTTTATAATTTCAAACCTCTGTACTCTCGTCTATATCTTGAACCAGCATGAAAACATCAGTATCAACAATGACCTAGTCAATAACGCTTTTCTTATTTCTCGTGTCTTCTCTCCACGTGAACTTGTGAACACCTTTATGTTGAAACATGCTGTTAGTAATGACCAGTCCGTATCCTGAAGAGAAGTCCAATAAACACGTTCCATTATTATTAGTTTTGCACATTTCTCCAAATTTTCCCAAAATGTTCCTATATGCCTGATGGAATTCATTTCCTACTTTTCTGTTCAGATCTCTATCGAGGAACACCTTTTTTTCAGTTTCTTCGTCAGCTACCTGTTCTCATAACACAAAAAAGTCCTCCATGTCTTCCTTAGAAGAGCTTTCTGTGTGACCATAGGCACAAATATTTCATGTTCAATTTCTTCATTTTGAAGATTGTCTACATCTCTCTATTTGAAACTGCCTTCCAATCGAGAAGATTATCTTCATGATAATTCTTTATTTGCATTATCTGAACAGAAATTACTTTAATATCTCTACGACCTGCTAGTAAAATCATCTAAGATTACAAATTCTTCTGCACATGAAGTGCATAGTTTTGCACTTCATGCGTCATAACTCTGATAGTAAAATGTGGTCTATCGGTGAGCGAAAATATGAAAAACTCTGGTATACGATAATGAAAGAAATCAATTTCAACTCATGAGCCTAAAATTACTATTTTAAATCTTTTGTTAAGTCAGTAGTTATTAAAACCTTAGAATTTGAAGACGTTCTCTAGTGAAGAACTTCATATAAGTATCGATGTAAATTTTGCAAACGAGTGATTATGGTATGTGAGACCACGTATGATGTTCTCTGTTTGAAACATGTTAAATCATCAAATTTCTTCCCACTATCCTTTCTGATTATTCCATGAGACTTTCGATACCACCTTTCCGTAATGAATCTTCTCCGTCAGAAGTGGAAGAATTCGGCATGCAATCACATACCTGGAATCACATACCCTGAAAGTACTTTCATTCAGATATTCAGATACATGGTATTTTTGCCTGTCATTTTCTAATAATAGGATGACATTTTAATTTAGGTGTACTTTTATTATTATTAAAAAAAATAGTAAAAACATAAACAAAACGAAAATGACATTCTTTGATGTGAAAATTAACAAATTAATTATTATTTATGATTTATAAATCTTTTAGTTCATAATAATATATACCATTTATTCAATTATTTCATTATTACAGTATCGAAATCATTACGTTACGTTTAAAAAAAGACAAAAATTGCTACCTCAATTTGCAAAATTATTAAATACATCTGAAAAGATAGTTAAGAACAAAAATCTTCTTGCTATCATCAGATATGTCAATTATTCACATATAAGTGAAGCTATTTGTTTTAATTCTGAACTTCGCATCTTTATTTCAGAGAATGAAAGCATGTACAGTAAATACCTACCTACTATTATTAAAAATCTACTTATTTTTTCCACCAAACTACTTGCATACATACATACGTGATGGAACCACAATAAATTATATTGAGAATAACCAGGCTCCAGTTATGTAAAGCTTGACAAATACTACGCTACATTAGCTACTGTATATCGAGACGTTTCCCAACATTGGATACTGTAAGCAAAAATAAAGATACGTTCATATTACACCTTTAAGTTGATTATAGTGCTACGTAATCGCATATTTACTGGATGGTAGAAGACAACTACAATCTCAATAAAGCCCGTACTTGGCCTTCATCATATCACGCTTTTCTTCCTTCTTCCAGATTTACACTTAGACGTAGACCTACACTTCAATTTGCGGTATTCGAAATGAAATCTGATTTCGAATACTGCACAGGCTGAATAGGCTCTCCCGTCCTCTTTCGCGATGTCTGTATTATATTTTGTGTGTACATCTTCGATTCCAGTAACCGATTAGAGGAAGTTTTACTAAGCATTTTTTCGACCGGTTCCCGAGTTAGTCGATCTCTTCCACAGGTAACCGAGTTTGCAACCCACAAAAAATGGGGTTCTTCGTCCCGCAAACTCAAGAAAACTCTTCGTCCAGAAAACCCTAGAAGCACACTATTTTCAGACAGTAAACATAGTGTTAGGATTAGTGATCACGAGATGGCAGCACTTATCAGTCACCTCTCTTCATCGACGCAGTTTATTAGTGATAGTTCGAAGGCTAGCTATTACTAATTTGCTACTGGTGGAGATTGAACTGCCCTCTTAGTCTTCAAAAGTTAGATAGCGCTAAAACGACCTCACCTACTCCCTATACGGAATAAAAGACGTTAACTGATTTTTTTTTCTGATTAAAATGTTTTAAACATTTCACTACAAATTCATATGCACTTTATATTTTACGATTACTTGAATATCAATATCAAAGTAATTATATTATCGAAGTAAACACACACACACACACACACACACACACACACACACACACACACACACACACACACACACACACACACACACACACACACACACACACACACACACACACACACACACACACACACACACACACACACACACACCCCTTCATTTCGAGTCTCTGAAGTGAAACCTTATAATTAGAACTGCGATATTTTATCAGATGAAAAAAGCTGAATTTATGCCTGGTTCCTTACAAATTCAATCCTGAGGAGTTTCATAAAACGCCAAGCTGAGATGTGCTAATCTGCAAAAATTTTAAAGTAGTCTTGTTGCCTAAATCGTCTTGTATGTATCTGTACACAGTGATCAAATATTTGTGTTGTATCATCCTCGCTACCATAAAATTTCTCATTTAGCTTTGTCTTAAAATCTCTTAAAATATTAGATGATATTTGTTTTCAAAAAAAAAAGAAAGTCCTGTTTCATTGTTATTTCTTGCATTTGAAACCACCTCACAAACATATGTAAATAATCCTATAATTCCAGAGCAGCGCGCTAATAATCGATCTTATATTTTTCCAATACTTCTGAGAAGCAGTTTCCCATTGCTGAGATAATAATGTAAAGAAACCTCTAGGGGATACCGAGTCATCCTGTGCGCACCTTTAAAAATACAGTAATAAAAATCAACTTTCTGTTTTAGAAAAAGGGATCACGTGAGCGAAATGCACTGTACCGATATTGTTGAATATGAAAAACGACATTTTAGAAACAAATTTAAAACGGTAAAGTATTCTGTGTGCTTCCGGACGCGCGCGCGCGCGCGCGCGCGCGTGTGTGTGTGTGTGTGTGTGTGTTTCTTCAATTGGTAGGATACTAATGCTACATTACTAGAGAATTATTATAGAACAAGGTGGTTATTCCGCTCCTCTTCTTGAAAAATAGCATCGTATGTCTGTAGATATGTGGATTCACAAGGCTGGTTTGTCCTTTTTTTGAACGACAAAAACCTGAGTTTCCTGAGAAAAATTCCACTACCTCCATATGATACCCGTCAACTCACCATTGATTGAACAGCCCTGATAAAGGTTCTTCGTTCTTGGTGAGACGAAGAACCTTTATCAGGGCTGTTCAATCAATGGTGAGTTAACGGAGTTTTTCGACCGAGCTCTTTCATTCAACAGGCCTCAATAAATGAAGAGCTAGGTCGGAAGATCCATACAGTAAAATCTTTATAACATTAAAATTCTATTTTAAATTAAAGGGATATAAAATCCACATTGTTTCAAAACCGAATAAAAAACTCAAAGATTAGAATCAGAGAGTTTCATGATGAATATAGTAAACTATAAAGTATCGGCGAACACTAGCGTGAGCTAATGCAAGTGACCCTAGTACGTAGTACAATATCGGACAACTCGTTGCAAAGGTGGGGAAAGTTGATCGCTATTCTTAGGTATTTTCCATAATGTAAAAACACATTTCCTAGGAAATGTATGCTGTTATTACATTATGGAGGGAGGTCACTACCCAGACCGGTTTCAGAGTATATAAGTTCTTTTCGCTATACACTTTGGTATTATGGTCTAGCTACTCACTGATGAAGCCTCAAAAAAAGGATGAAACAGGTCTGGGTTTTTAATCCTATTTCCCAAGAAGCAAACAGACAAGAAAGTAAAGTTTGCGCCTACAAGTTAAAGGCAACTGATCCCTAAGGTAGTCCCAGTTAAGGCAATCCATGGTAAAGGTGGATAAGCTCTGATCACTATTCTTAGTATTTTTCCTCTAATTTTTTCTTTAAGTTGGGATACTTGCATTCGGTAAGTATTTCCAAAAACTCTCTTCATGTTCCTTTGCTTTGATATAAACATAATTTCTTATTGTTATCATTTCTTCTTCTAGCATAAGAACAAGAATATCAAAAATAGAGGGAAAGTTTTCTGCTATTATTTCTGGCTTTACGTTGGTATCAAATGGAAAACTCATGAAGAGAATTACATTCTCAAGTTTCTTGAAATCCTGAAATTGGTCGTCAAATTCCGTAATTACTTTCCAAATTTCACCAAAATATTTATTTCTGTTGAAATAGCAAAAGCAGAACTACTTAATTGTGCAGTCATATTTGGAAAATTACATAAATTGTTATTTTCAAGCTTCACAATCAGTTGATTCAATTTTCTATACTAGCATTGATAGAACTAATGATATCTAATCAAAAATTGTTTTTCTGGGCCCCCGAAGTTCTAGGTTTAATTTACTAAAGTTATGTTGGTCAAAAGAGCTAAATCTAATAGCCAAATATCATCTTTTAACTTCGTATTCGTCGCCCCTATCGACTTGAAATTGTTCATTTTTTTTTCAATTAAATCCCTAAATCTTTGAAGAAATTGGCCCCAACTAAACCACCTGACATCAGTATACTTAGTATACTTGAGCAGCTCAGAAGGTCCATCATTATGACTTAAGGTGCCTTTGCAGAGTTTTTGCCCAAAATGAATTGGAAATCTTGAAAGCTATGTTCATAATTCATATACTATGTTCATATACAGAACGATGTATAATAGCACAACAAATTTAGCACTTGTTGATGTATAATACAATGATACTGTAAGAAATTAGGAACAATTTCCTCATGCCTTACATAGCATGATAAAACCGTTGTGATGACCTGTTAAAGCTGGTACTACATCCGTGGTAATTGACACTAGATTACAAAGAGTCAGTTCAAAGGTTTTGCCGTAACTCTTAAAACTGGTAAATATATCTTCACCCCGTGTTTGTCCCTTTAACAGAATGATAGTAAGAAATTCTTTAGTAGAAAGTCTTTAAAAACATTGTGATAAAATAATCATTTGGGTAATGTCAACTGCATCAGTATTTTCATCCAACTGAAGTGAAAAGGCCTGACAATCCTTAATATCCTGCATTAGTTGCTCCTTTAGATGCGAATTTATTTCTTCTACTTGTTTTGCAACTGTATTTCGTGATAACTATAGTTCGTTGATAGCAGCAACTATTTCTGATTTTTTTTCAAAATTACAAAACGTCAATTCAGCTGCTGCATTAAATGCTTTTTTAAAAATTGCACCATCACTAAAGGTTTCTTATGTCTGGCAAGAATATGGCTCACTCTTAACGATGCAGTTGTTGCTGTCTCTGAGTTCGATATTATTTTAATGAAACATAACTTCTGTGATGACAAACCTTTCTTCATTTCTTGAATTCTGACTTTTGTAAATCACTGTTATATATATATTCCGTTTCAGAGCTACAGTGCATCGATTTAAAGTGTTGTTCCAAGTTCCCTCTTTTTGGCAGAGAAACACTTCCATTGCAAATCAAACAACAACAACATTTGTCTTTGATCATAATAAGGAAATAATGATGTTCCCACTCATGATGATAGTGATATATATTTGCTATTTTTGTAGTAGTCATGATGGTACAATTTTTATTTATATTAAACACTTTAGACTTTCAAAATTTAAACAATTAGCAGAGTACTAGTGCAAAACAAAAAAACCAAGTTTATAAACTGCTGTCGTTTATACATTGAGCTTCACTTGTTATGTTTGTACAATGCATCAAAGCAAACAAAAACCTAAAGTGGGTGTGTCTATGAGAACTCATAAATTTCCAAGTACATTTTACACCAAAAGTCTCATAGCAGGAAATTTAAATATTTTTAACTAATATTTGTAATTTTTCTATTGAAATTTTTGATCAAATGATAATGTATATCATACATAGCCATGTCATAAACAGAATGCCTGCAGGCCGCATGCGGTGCATAACTTGATTTTGTGCGACCAGTGGCAGGATAAACACTACATTAAAGTATATGCATTATCAAGGGCTGCTTAAGGATCAAAGCTGTATAACTGAGAAGAGACCTCCACATAGCCTTTAAAGGAATGCAGAAAACTGACCAAGGCCACCGGACAAAATCTGAAAACAAACCCCAATTCAACATCACCAGAGGTAAAGATCAGTACTATCAACATAAGAAGCCTGAATAGCAAAGAAATGGAGCTAGCTGAGGAATTAGATAAGTACCAGATTACCATAATAGGGGTTCTTAAAACAAAAAAGAAAAAAACTGGTGAAATCGTTTTTAGCAATAAATACAAAATGTTATATTCAGACAATGACAATCAAGGAAAAGGAGTAGCCATATTATTCAACTAAATACTAGGCTAATCGTCTTGAATGGGAGGCAGTCTCAAGTAGAGTAATGTGGGCAAATATGAGAATGGGGAACTGGACAATGAGACTTATTTGTGCCTATGGTCCCACACAAGGTTCTACTAAGGTAAAGAAGTGGAGCAATTTTTTGATGCTTTAGCAAAAGCAACTGACACAATGAAAAAGGAAAGTTGGTCCTTGTTAGGGATCTAAATAGCAGAGTAGGAAATGATTGTGAGACATACAAAAATATTTTGGGAAAATTTGGAGAAAAGAGCAAAGCTAATAATAATGGCAAATATCTGTTGGATTTCTGCTCAGAACATGGACTGGTTATTACTAACACCATGTTCCAACATAAAAATGTGCAGAAATTCACATGGAGAGTAGACGCAAGGAAAAATAAATGTTATATTGACTATGTTATTGTCGATAGTGATACTTTCTCCTTGGTGCAGGACACCAGAGTGTACAGAGGATTTGAAATTGGAAGTGATCACTATTTAGTCTTTCATATTGAATTTCATATTTCATATTGAAAAGAATAACATGTAAGAAAGTTTTAAAGTGATTAAAGATTAAATTTGAGCAACTCTCATACTGTAGACTAAAATACACAAAGATTATTGAAGAAAAAATGATAGAGTTTGAGAACAGCAACCAAACCTTGGAGATTCCGTGGCAAGACTTGAAGAAAACACTCATTGATTCAGCCAGAGAGGCATGCAGTGAGGCTGTCTGCAAGAATAATAAAATAAGAATTCAATGGTGGACACAGGAAGTTAAAGGAAAAGAAGAAAGCATATCAAAGTTCTTGGCAAATAAGTCAGTTTGTGCTCTGAGATAATACAGAAACAAATCAAAGAAAGCTAAACACTGTGTAAAACTAGCTGAACAATATCATGGTAGGGCTTTGGCAAGAACATAGAACGTAAATACCAAGAAGGTGGTAAGATATTCTAGAGGTTGTTGAAGAAGCCTAGAAATGGAGGAAAAAGTGCTGTAAAAGGAGTTAGATATGATAAAGGTGGCATTAAAACAGGATAAAAGATATCCTTGAAGTATGGAGTAATTACTTTGAAAAATTGCTAAATGAAACAAGCAGTGATGAGAGCACAGTGGTAAAAAACACTGACCAGGCATGCAGTCAGGAATACATATCCATACTTGAAGTAGAAAAAGTCATCAAAGGCTTGAAATGTGGAAAGGCAGCAGGAGTAGATGATATTCGACCAGAAATGCTGAAGTATGGTGGTATAAAAGTCTTACAGTGGCTGTAGTTCATAGTTCAGAAAATCTGAATTGAGAGATGAATTCCCGATGATTGGAGTAGAACTCTAACAGTACCCATATATAAAAAGGGAAATAAAACTGAATGTCTGAATTACAGGGGTATTTCCATATTGAGTGTGTCTGGTAAGATTTATGCAAGTACACTTGAGAAACGATGGAGAAGAATTGCGGAAGAAATGTTTGGTGAAGAACAAGCTGGATTCAGGCCAAATGGTGGCTGTAAGGTTCAGATCTTCACTTTAAAACAAGTTGTTGAAAAATCCTATACACTGTCGATATCCTTTCTCTCCAATAACCGATCCCATTCCACTGAACTCAGTATGCTTCTCAGTTGATTATAATTTCCTGCTTTTTAGTTCAACATGTAACCTTTTCTGAATGGAACATTCATAAACTTAGTCACTTTCCAAGTGAGTGCCACATGATCACTGTCACCAACCAGAGGCGAAATAGTTACATCTTTAACAGAAATGCCCTTGGGGGGGGGGTGGGGGGGGGGGGGGGTGGGGGGGGGGGGGGGTGGGGGGGGGGGGGGGTGGGGGGGGGGGGGGGTGGGGGGGGGGGGGGGTGGGGGGGGGGGGGGGTGGGGGGGGGGGGGGGTGGGGGGGGGGGGGGGTGGGGGGGGGGGGGGGTGGGGGGGGGGGGGGGTGGGGGGGGGGGGGGGTGGGGGGGGGGGGGGGTGGGGGGGGGGGGGGGTGGGGGGGGGGGGGGGTGGGGGGGGGGGGGGGTGGGGGGGGGGGGGGGTGGGGGGGGGGGGGGGTGGGGGGGGGGGGGGGTGGGGGGGGGGGGGGGTGGGGGGGGGGGGGGGTGGGGGGGGGGGGGGGTGGGGGGGGGGGGGGGTGGGGGGGGGGGGGGGTGGGGGGGGGGGGGGGTGGGGGGGGGGGGGGGTGGGGGGGGGGGGGGGTGGGGGGGGGGGGGGGTGGGGGGGGGGGGGGGTGGGGGGGGGGGGGGGTGGGGGGGGGGGGGGGTGGGGGGGGACATATGAGCCTTGCTTATTCTGTTGTCTATTATCAGATTTAATCTGCCATTTTACTGGTTCTATAGGATCCCGATTCATGTGCTCACTGGTTCTGCCTATTTTCGTAATTTTGGTATTTGCATTGCTGATTTTCGTACCAAATTTGTTACAGCTGTTATTGAATTTAGTTAGAGAAATCCGGAGACTTGAACAAGATGCGTTTAGGAGTACAAATTATACAGTGTAGCTAAGAGAAAGCGTTTATACCTCCATGCTTCAGCATTTCTGGTCGATATTATCTACTCCAGCTTTTCGCAATTTAAGTTTTTCTACCTCCAGCTTCGATATTCCTCTTTGCATTCCTCTTGAAAATGTTCTAGTATTCGGTCACTTCTCGTTTGGTTTAACAAATTAATTACTCCAGACATCTAGGGTATCGTTATCTTCAGTTTTACTGTCAGCTTGTCAGTACCAAATTTGTACTGAAAATTTAAAATATTCTTTCCTCCATTTCTAAGCTTTTTCAATGCTCTCCAAAACATTTTGTCACCTTCCTGATAATTATTTTCTATAGTTTTATCAAAGTCTTCCCATGATTTTTAGCTACTTTTATACATCGCGTAGTTCTCTTAAATTTTTCTCTTCATTCCTTTAGGGCATGTGCTGACATATTTGCTAGGAACTTTTCCAGAGCTGCTTCTTTAAATTCTTGAGTCCACCATTGGGTTCTTACTTTTATTCCTGACAGACGTCACCACAAATATCGCAAGCTGAAGTAATCAATGTTTTCAAAAGGGTGCCACTGAGACTCCAAGTTTTTTTTGTCTTGTTATTGAACTTTCTCAAATGTTTTCAGTGATGTTTGTATAATCGAGCCTGCAAGTTTACCTGTAAAAGATGCCGAACGTTAATTCTTTTTAAAGATTTCTTACAATGTCATATCCATTTATTTCCTACTTAACACTAAGTAATGGTCACTTCCCATTTAAAATCCCCTGTACCCTCTTATTTCTTCAACCAGCTTGAAGAAATCAATATCAATGATGGCGCAGTCGGTGAGGCTTTTCTTAGTATCTTCTCTGCACGTGAACGTTTGCACATCATCATCATCATGTTGAAACCTGGTAACTGTAATGAACTTATCGTTCTTTTTAGCATTTCCGTTTCTCCAAATTTTCCCAAAACGTTCCTATGTGATTGGTTGATACATTTCCTATTCTGCTGTTGAGATCTCCAACAAGGAGCACTCTTTCCATTTTCTTTATGTGTATCTGTTCAAGTGACTCGAAAATTAATTCCACTTCGTCTTTAGATACACTTTCTGTGAGACCCTAGGCACAAATAACTTTCATTTCAAATATCCCCATTTTGAAGTGTTCCCATATCACTCGAATTGAAACTGCCTTCCAATATCAAAACGTTTATCTTCACGACAATTATTCATTTGAATTATCTGAACAGAAATCACTTTAAAATTAATATCTCTACGACCTCCTAGTAAAAATCATCAAAGAATACAAAAGCTTCTTAATTACTCCGAACTGTCTGCATATTCAGTTACCATGGAGTTTTCAGAGGTTTCTCAAGTATTCGTGATAATTGTGTTTATAGATTGAATAATCGAGGAGACGTCGGCTGTTACAAAAAAAAAGAGAGATGCTGGTTTTTGTAAAAAAAAAAAAAAGAATCCACTCCGAATAGAAATATCTATGCAAATAGTAATAAACCACAAAATGGAATGTGATAAAAAATTCATTACCTTTTATGTGAGATGGAAGAAAGAACAATCGTAACTCATTGTAAGAGGTTTGAGATGGTTATTCATTGTGACGAGCGTGATCTGTTTTAATGAGTGTATTTCGGGCGGGAGAAATCCCTTTTATGAAATTCACGACCTTTGTGTTAACTTGAAACTAATAAACTGATGTGCAGCGTTACTGAAAAAGGAAATGAGAATGAAATGCCATTAGTTGGATAGTAGAATGGTCCTGTTCGTTCTTCTTCTTCTTCTTCATCTAGAAAGTCAATTTAAAAATGAACACATTGGAACAAAACGCACAAATTAATAAGATCGCTTGAATAATTAAAAAGAAGAAATTTCAAAGCGGTAATTTGAACTGTTAATAAGTGATTAAAGGTCATTTCTTAATAAGTTGATAAAATATCCAGAGTGCGACTATACAAAAAAAAAACAGAACGAAAGACAGAAGGGTCATTTCTGGATGTTCGTATGTCTCGGCTAATGACCTTCTCTTGTATCGATAAACTTAAATTCTGGTGGGAAAATATCAGCCTCCCCTCTACAGCATTTGTGAATGCTCGTGTTGCATATAGCATAGGGAATTATATAATGGAAAAGGGGTTTATAAATTTATGAATTCTAAGTAATATTTACTGTATTTATTCTTATGATACTGTTCATTATAAGTTTTGATTTTTCAAAAAGTAGATTTTGCAGGGACACTTCATATTTTATACAGAAGTTTCTAGAAAACAAATTCCATATAAAATATCACTAAAAATGAGTGTCCAATAGATACTCTTCCTGAATATTCTTAGGAATGGTAGAAAGACTAACAAACTCAGGATGTTTGTCCTTAATCTATTAAAAATGAAATTTTAAAAAAAAATCTGAAGTTTTAGACAATATTTGGAAAAAGGAAATGAAGATTTACTCAAATAACCGCGATTTCAGGGAATCTTTAGGAGGGGTGTTAAAATTTACTGTCTTGGAGTTGTGATCCAACGTATGGTCAAATTGATTTAACATCTTTTCCTTGTACGGTTCTTAGCGGGTTTTGAAGCGCCCATAACCTTCAAAGGTATCCTAGGATAAGCAGGATAAGGTGGTTAGCCGTATGCGTATAAGTTTACTTTTCATGCAAATTGCGTGCATTCTCCTGGTCGTCTGTTTGGGATGATAAACCCGAGTTTCCACGAGGAAAACTCTGCTGTTCCTGTGTGGGTCAGGTTAACTCAGGCTTCAGTTCAAATGCCTTGATTAAGGTTCTTTGCGTTCTTATATGTTAGATACTTAACTAAGTATTTTAAAAAGCAGAACATCTTAAACAAAAATACTTCCCAGAATTCCAATGATTCGCAATGGTCAATGTTTATTCCTCTGGCATTAAACTACCAATGGCTTTCGAGATAATCGGAGCTGCCTTCAATGATTGCAACCTTTGATGAATGCGAACATCACTTACCTAAAAAAAAAATATATCGTAATATATAATTATATCTATCCCAATGGCTTTAACAGGCCTTTAAGGCCCACAACCTTCCAAACATGCTTGGATTTCGTAACCGAAATACGAGGATAGAATGGTTACTTCTATGCCTCAAGGTATTCTTGGCTGTATCACTGTGTGTTCACGGGGCCGGTTTGCCCGCTTGCGGGATGAAAAACACCAGATAAACTGGCGGGAAAAACCCTACTGCCCGCGCCCAAGACCGGCTAACTTGGCTATGGCTGAGGAAGATCCTTCAGCTCCTCACGTCTCCGACGGGAATCGAACCTAGGACACTCCTTCCCCAGACATATGGTTGCGAAGCGCAAAGCCACTAGGCGCTAACCGCGCGGACTCATATATAATTATATAGTAGGTAGTTATTATACAGTGCATTATTATTATAGCAATGGTCAGATATCGCAAATAAATTCGGCAGCCGTTTAGAAAAAGCAGTGACGATGGTCGACATGGGAAACGCTTCGGAGAAAGTGCACTGTAACTGGAAAAGGATGACCAAGCTATAAATTTCTAATTCATAATAAAGGAAACTTTAAGTCAAGAATCTTCAAGGTTTGAGAATTGTAGTTGTTAAATAATTAACACTTATCTCTCTCGTGGTCCAGTGGCACCTCCTCTGACGTACATTAGGCCTTTTAGTAGCCTGTAATGTTTATTGTGCTTTGGCTTATTACGATTTGAAACCGCGACCGCATCGAAGATAAGGTGGTTAGCCCTACGCCTTTGTAGATGCGTATGTTCACTGGGCCGGTTAGCCTGTTCTGGGGAATACGAAAAACCAGGGTTTTCGAGTCAAAAACCCTCTACCTCCATGACTGGCGAACTCACCTTTAGTCGAAAGAGACCAGATAACATTTCCTCACGTCTTGAACGGGAATCGAACCCAGGTCTTTCCGTCTATGTCGACTTAGCTACGGAGGCCCGGTGCAGTGGCTATTGAACCAAAATGAAAATTTATGCAGAATATCCCCAGAAAACTGATACTAGATGGAAAATATGAAATAATATCACATTGGAATCGTATGAAAGCAATTATTGAAAAAGATGATGAAATCGTTTAATAAATGAGAATGACAGGAAGAAATAAAAATCGACTAGAAAATGTAAAGAAAAAACATTCATAAACAAAGAGGGTAATTCGAGTAAGAGATGTGGAATGCAATTTAGTAGAACAGAAAGGTAAGGATATATAAATAAAACAGCAGGGAGGCGAATTATGAGAGCAATTTGCTATAACTCATTGCAGAAATATAAGCCAATTATAGAACAGTAATTTGTGCTATCCAATAACAACTATGCAAAGTTCTAATGTGTTTAAAAATGGCCTGTTTTACTGTTCTTTTGAACTTATGCTATTATCAAGCATAAGTTCAAAAGGACAGTATAAGAAGTGACAAGTGCTTCTTGTATAAGAAGCACTTGTCACTTAATAAAGGAAATTTGTTTTCTAACAAAAAGATTAATTATATTACTTAAAAATTTAATAGTATTTAAAATAAAAGGATGAATTCAGTACGATTTATGATAAAAAAGGAATATAATTTAGAAAAATTTTGTTATAAATCTAGCAAACCTATTTTCAGATTGAATAGATATTATATATAAGAGTGTTTTAAAAAATTTAAATTCGTATTTTGATATACCTAACAAGAATTACCCAAATTTTTTATAAATTTTTAGTGTTCTAGTGCGTTCACCAGCAGATCTAGTAATTTTTTCCTTCCGAATAACAATAACAACATGAGAGTAACCTACTGAGTTTAATATTTTTCTCTTCTCCCACCTCCCCATATGTCACACACAAGAATATGATTTCTCTTTTTTTCCTAACCCTGTCACTGTTCGCTAGTCCTCCCTCTCTCATCCCGTACCCACATATTCCGACTACCATTAACCAATGAAGATATATATTCTTCCCTGTTCAACTTCCTGCGCGTTATAAGAAGTCCAGTGTTTTCATTAACAAAAACTTGTTTAATTCTTCATTGAAAATATTATTATTTAGATTTTCCCTTTAAACATAGACAAGTGGCAAGAAAACCGTTCTAAATTTAAATTTGATTCTAAATCTCAGGGGAAAATTGTGCATCAGTCAGTAAAGTACATAAATGAGTTATTGAAAGTGAAGATCTCAATGCCACTCCTTCCCACTCACAAGAAACCATTTCTGACACTGGTAATTCAGATGAAAGAAAAAGTGCTAATAGTTATAATTCAGGTTTACAAAGTTCATCTAAAAATATGAAAAAATCGTATCAGCAAAAATTCAAAGAACGATGGTTGGAGGATCCCATTTTTAAATCCTGGATCAGTTCAGGTAAGAGTAAAGGACACATTGCTTATAGTAAATTTTGAGATATAGGCATTAATTGTATAATTCGCCCACCATTTGTAGATCCCTCCTTGGCATTTTGCCAAGAATAGTCGATTCATGCTGAAGGGGAGAAAGAAATGAAGGATGTACGAATTGGTCGCCAACATGCGACATCACGTGCTTTCTTGTCTGTCGTTGTACTAGTACCAACTTGATTTTTGTTGTCGCTTTTTTGCATTATATTTTTATTATTAATTTATATGATGGATCCAGTACAGTCAAAAAGTTCTATTGTTACACACTTCAGTAGCTCTTGCAAAAGAATATTGAATAATGTGCTGACATTCTGCGAAAAAGAATCGTTAAAATAAGGGGATCAAGGCTCCCCTTTCTCAAGTCATAAAACGTGCAAGTGCAATTGCGGGCGTATCGGGGGTCGACTGTTAAAAGAATTCGTAGGGAATCAAAAGGTGAAGGTAAGCCAAAATTTAAATCTCCTAAACAAAAGTGCCAGAGAAAGAAAACATCGAAACCGTAGCTTTGAATGATTTTGATGTAGACGTTATAGGAAGAGCTATTCACGATTTTTACGTGGTCGAGACAAGAGTGCCAACTGTTCCGAAATTGATTCCTGTGCTTAAAGAAAAAATTAATTTTCCTTGGAAAAGAGAAACTTTAAGGAAACTACTTAATGAAATCGGATTTTGTTTCAAAAAGTCCCAGAATAAATGGAAACTTATCGTGGAGCGAAGTGACATTGTTTTATCTAGAACGCAGTATTTGAGAGCAATAAGACGTTTCAGGGAGGAGAAAAGACCGATTGTGTATCTAGATGAAACTTGGATTGATAATAATTTTACTTATGGAAAATGTTGGCAGTTTAAAGAAGAATGTGCAGTGCTACAAACCGGAAATGATTCGCGGCGCATAATAATTTTGTGTGCGTGTGGAGAAATTTTTTTTTTTTTTTTTTTTTTTTTTACCGAATTCAAACTTACTATACAAAGCCAATTCAACTATTGAAAATTACCATGATGGGCAAATGAATTCTACGATTTTCGAAAAGTGGGCAGAAGAAAAACTGATTCCAAGCCTTCCTAAAAATGCTGTTGTTATAATTGATAACGCTTCATATCACTTTATTCGATTAAACAAAGTTCCAAATTGGTCTAATAAGAAGCAAGTTCTTATGGATTGGCTTTCTGCAAATAACATTTCTCATTCCACAGATATGCGAAAAATTGAATTGCTTAATTTGATGTCCAAAGAAACTCGCCCACAACTAAACTATTTAAATTCGACACGATGCTCAAAGAGCAAGGATTTCTAGCTTTGAGGCTACCACCATATCATTGCGATATTAATGCTATTCAGTATGTTTGGGCAGAAGTGAAAAGTTTCATTCGCCATCGCAACGTAACTGGGGATATTGACATGTCGAAACTTTCTAAGTTTTCAGAACAGGCGATTGAAAGTATTACAGTTCAAAACTGGGTAAAATATTGCTCTCATGTCACCTCATTGGAAAATATGTATTGGGACAGTGACGGAATTATCGAAGAATTATGCGAACCTTTGGTGATCAGTTTAAGTTAAAGTGATGGCGATTCGGAGACCGATTCAGATGACTATGAAGTTTAAAAAATTTGACAATGGTGTTTTTTCCAACATTTTTTTTGCATGGGTTTGTTAAAAGAGTCACAACAAGTCATAAATCATTAATCAGTTTAGGGCATTAAAGTGTCTGAGTTCTCTCAACTGTAAGTTTAGAATATCTAAGTCCATTTGAAATAATTTCTGTTTTTCTGTATAATTATTTTTATTTTATAGAAAACTTTCTTACAAATAAACTTAGTTACATTTTTGTTTTATGCTATACCTTTTTTAATTTTGTTAACACTCTACGTCCATTTTTCCAACTGTTATACAAGGAAAATAGTTACACTTTAAAATCAGCAATGTTCGTAAAAGAAAAGCTAAATTTTCCGACCTGTAATAATAAACAAACTCATCCCAGAAGACAGACTGATTACCGTATTATCGGAATAGATTCTCCTTTTTCTGACATGCGCAGAAGTGACGAGGGACCTCTAATCGGTGGGCGAACTGCAAATGTCTATTGATTCGTAATGCAAACACTCCAAAACACTAGCAGAATGTAGAATCTAAAAGAAGCACACTAAGTAATGTTGTTGTTTAAATCCAGTTCCAAATACCAGTCGGAAAAACAAATTAAAGAGGCAAAATTAAGTTAATGTGCATATGATGCAGACAGGCCCTTTTCCGTACCGGGGTGCAAGGGTCCAATGAACCCTGGCGGCACAAATTACGCGCGGTATAATAGAACACGTTCATAACATAAAAAATAGGGAATAAATAATACACTGAACTGTTTGTGCCTATTTGTCGCCTTCAAATGAGTGAGATTTCAGTGAGGGGTTAAGTCACTGGGTAGTGAAATAAATGGCACGTGCTTCAACACAACTTACTTTAATCACTGCCCTCAATACACTGCATAAGCAGTCTAGGAGTTTCTTGAGTTTTCTTCTTGATGGACCTGTGTTTCACTCAGGATTACTCCATGAGTGCAGGTCACAAAGATGCCTCCAACGATCTCGATCGTGAGCCCCTCTCTTCCATGTTATACCCATAGATTTCACTGGTGGATCTTCCCATCTTGTAGGTGGTCTTCCTGGTTTCCTCTTTATCATTGGTTGCAGTTGAGAATTCTATTTGTCCATCTCTTATCCCTGAGTCTGGCTATGTGACCTATCCATCTCAACCTGCTTTCATATACTGCAGTTAGCACATCTTTTATGCCTGATCTCTTTCTTAGTTCCGTGTTTCTAACATGTTCCATCTTGCTGATGTATCAAATCCTAAGTTCTGTTGCACGCTGAGTTATTCTGAGAGTCTCTTCTTCTTTTCTTGTCGTGTTCCATGTTACATTATAGGAGTATGTTTGTTTATTATATAAAAAAAGGGTTTTTTAATACTTTTTTTAAATATATATTCCTCTTAATGTGCAGTATAATAAAATGATTCGTAACGTGTTATCGTACTTCGGGATCTTTTAATATTTAATGGAAGGGGGGGGGGGCACAATAATTTTGCACTCAGGAGTCACAAACCCACAGAGCGGTCCTGGATGCCGAACAATGCTTTTTTGACTCATGGATACTCTTCCAACTCTATTGAAAACAATTGCTCCTGATAGTGAAATTGCTATGAAAATACAGTGTGGACGCACTAAATGTAACTATCTTATTAAAAATGCTTTGGCTGTAGTTTTACGCAATGAAATCTCGAAAAAAATTTTTTTTGATGAATGGACTTTTTTTGACAAAAGAAAAATCGAAACATTCATCAGCTACAGACTTGATTATTTCTGAAGAGTTGACTAATTTAGCAAAATCTGATAAAAATAACGAATAAATATTTCGAGTGTTTTTCTTGTTGGTGGGAACCCCTGTATGTATGTATATAGCATATTAAATAACTGAAAATTTAATGTTACATTATTTTAAACACTAAAATGAGACTAAAAATTATATGGTAAATTAATACACATATGAAGTGATGGAGTTTCAACTGGGACTTCTGTTATGATGATTGACAACTCTTGGTCTCATCGATAACTACAGTGAGGTGAGTTTTGACTTTTGTCTTTTCATATTTGTTGTACATGTGCTAATTTACTGGTTTTACATTGGGTTCATCTATGATAATAAGGTAGTAATATCGTAAAACACCTAAATAGAGTGAAACAAAGCAAATAAAAATTTAGTACTTTTTTTTCAGATCTAGTACCTTTTTCCTGCATAACATGGTACAAAATATTTTTGCTGGGTGGTCACCCTGTACCTAGCATGTGATGAAACCACAGTACCAAATGAAACAAAGAAATTTTATACTTGGCTTTAATCCATTTCCCAAGGAAGATAAACAAACTTTTGCGCCTGAAATTAAATATATTCATATCTGAGTTACTTGTATATAGAGGTTAATGACTTCGTATCGCTTCCCTTAGTATGTATCCCATAATTTCTTGTTATCTTTTACGTATAATAGAACCAAGGTAGAAAACGTTCTACATCTTTCTCTCATCCAGAGATTTTTATTAAGAAGGTCAAGCACCTTTTCTCAACTTGTATATGAGATATATATGACTTCTGCATTACTTCAACCTTGGTATCTCTCGCGGGTCTGGCTCCCACTGAAGAGACCTCAATAAAGGTCTCATCAGAGTTCCCATTATGCATTGCATTGTACACGCGTGAAAGGAGGGTGCTGTGCATTATGGGATACATACTAATGCAAGTGATATGAAGTCATTAGCCTCTATATACAAGCAGCTCAGCAGTGAATATTTTTGCTGCGCAAAAGTTTGTTTTGCTTACATGGGAAAAGTATTAAAATCAAGTATAAAATTTCTTAGTATTTTTAACGTATATTACACCCAAGGGTAAAAACTTTCTACATAAGAATTCACTTTGAAATAAATAATGGAATAATAAAAGCTCTCACAAGTAACTTTTAAATTTTAAACAAAATATAAAAGAGATGAAACTCGTAATAAACAGATATATTAGTTTTAAAATTTCTAAATGCTTCTTAAATTATTATTTTGATCTAATTCAGAAATCTTTGGTTCTAACAATGCACTAGTATTGGTTCGTTGTTCGTATCGAATTCGGGCCAACTCGTGGAAATAGGCACCACCCAAATACACACGTTGTTAGGTAAGACCAGAAATACCCATTTCAATCCAATTAGAAATTATGGTACTTTGGAGTTCGAGAGATAACGATGATCACATCCAAATCATTTTCGAAAAGAAAAAAAAGGATTAAAAACTTCTCTAAATTTCCAGAGAAAAAAACAAGGAATCATTATATGAGCATTTAAATCATTGATGCTCCTACATATAAAATCAATAATCCTTCAGGTGCTGGCCGTAATATAACATCAAGGTATATGATTGTCAGTTACGTCGGGCTAAATCATCTCAAACTTCATTAACAATATGATTTTAAAAAAATGAAATAAATAGAAAAGTATTTTTTTACCTGACCTGATGGGTTATTTGGAAATTCTACTGCAGATATATTTCTTTTTCTTGTCCATTTCAGTCGTCTGTCATTCTCCTTTGTAGAGCTTGCTTCTCGGATTCTGTGGCTGGTTATTACAATCGAACAATGAAACTCGCACATTACTATTGAAATCTAAACAATATAAGTGTTTATGGTTCATTATTGATTAAATACATTCGAACAGAGTAAACGTTATAACAATTGTATGGGTCAGACCTGAGAGAGCATCGTATACTCACACTACTTATCATTCTGCCATATAATCTAAAAAGCATTTAAACAATTACTGAACATTAAACTACGAACAGTGAAAATTGTCCTAACAACATCCTCACCACAGCGACAAACGCTATAATAATAATACGTTATTTTATTTTATTTTATTTTTTTATTAATTTTTAAACTGTTTATACATATAATTTTGACACATAATCTCTCAAATATTTACATATATACAATGATCATCTTGTGTAACATTCAGTATATTATTTTACAAGGTTCAACACCGAGTGCAACATATAATGAGATTTCAATACTAATGACGATAACACTGTTTTCTCGCTATCTTTTAAAATAACAATCACAGTAATAATTTAGAATTATATAGTTCAGTTACCCAAGTTATATAATATGAGTATAATATTATATAACATAATAATACACAAGTTATACTATTACATGTAGTTTACTATTTTTTTTTCAAAGATTGAGAAAGAGTGATTATGCTACAGTATTTACACATGTGCAATTAAATACGATACAATATAATACTTTTTTTTTTCTTTTTTACAATGGCAAAGTTTATTATTCTCATCACAAATTATTTACAAATATATAACTGAAGTATTACTATCACATTTTCTGTTTACTACAAGTATTCATTACAGAATGTTAAGTAAATAATGTTAGAGAAATACTACTATTGGGATGTAATGTCTCAACTGCATCCTCGAAGCTTGGTAATTAGCTTATCTGAGAATGACACTGGTTATAAATATATATATATTATTGATTTGGTTGCTGTGTTGGAAGTAGGCAGGTGTTTGGGAGGTCAAATGAATGATCTGAAGGTCTGATCAAAGTGAAATTGCCGATATATATCCTGTCTTGATGGTTCACATTCTTTTTTATTGTCCGCTTCTTTTTGAGCTAATTAGGAGGGTTTTTTTCACTGTGGCGGCCTTTCTATGTTTTCTGATCTTTTAATTTGTATCGGCTTTGAGGTTTGTGACTTCCTTATCAATATCTTAGTATCTCTGGTCCACAAAATTTGGTAATTTGTTTCTATTTTTGCTTTCCTTGCTTGGTACAACAGATTCTGGTTGAATAGTGTTAAATATTCGGATAGAAAGATTGGTGTATTGTCTTGCTGTGCGTTCAAGTCCTTGGCAACTGTTTTTTCTGCCTGCTGGCTTTTATGAGATTGTCTCTTGTGGACTTACTCGTAAGACGAATTATGAGTGGTGCAGGTTGTGGCAAGCCTTGATTTTTGCTCTTTCTAGGAATCCGATTTTTGGTCTGAATGTTATTAAGCTGTAGGGGGGGTTTCAATTGCAGGGCCTAATTTTAAAACCACGTCTCTGAGATTTTCCTTAGATGCCGTTTCAGGAAGACCGTTTATGACAAGATCTTCTTTATGTTGTTGCTGATTTAAACGTTCGTATTTTAGTTTTAGAGAATGATGTTCTTGACGGAGTTCGGATGTCTCTTTCATTTCATCAGACTGTGTTGCACAAGATCTATTAAACGCCAGCTTAGTAGAACTTGTGCAAGATCTACTAAGCTGGCTTTTATGGTCTCTAGACCGTTTTCTATTAGTATCTTTAAAGAGTTGAAATTATAGGACTCACCTGCATTTTTTTGTCTGTTCAGTTCTTCGTCTGGTTTTGCCTCCGGTATAATCGGCTGCGTCGTTGGTCGCTGCTTTAGGTGCGTTTCTTTGTTCTTCCTACAGAGTACGCACTTCCATTCCTCACGGGTTACATCGGATTTATATTTATGTTGTCCGGTTATTTCTGAAAAGCCGGCACATTTTAAGTGTAGAATCATACTGCATTTCGCACAAGTTAGATTATTCCTGTCGGACGATAAATCCTCCAGGCATTTGATATGTCTGGAGGACGATAAATCCTCCAGGCATAATACACTTCATGACTCACCTTTCTTCCCTTGGGAAGTTATGGCGTGATTGTGAAGATAGCGACGTTCTTTGTTCTTCGCTCGCTGTTGACCACAATCCTCTTCTGTTCACTTTTCAACACTTCAAAATTTGGTTTCTTAGTCGATATCGTTGAATTTTATATCACTGTCTTCGGCGTGATAAGTAGGGTTACTTGGGAACATTTTCAACTTAAAACGGGAGTTGGACGACTTTAAAACTATAAAAAACTAGAGCAGCCATATCACCGTGCGCCAGTTCGTATGCCTTACAAATAGACGAGACTACCGATGTTACTGATGCGCAGTTTGCTACGTAAGATAATGCGCATGATAACAACTTTCATGACGATATTCTGTTTTGCAGAACTTTGTCATCCCGAACAACTGTAGAAGAAATATTTCACACTCTCAATAATTACATAATACACAAAGGGATCCAGTGGGTAAAATGCATGGGCTTCTGTTCGGATGGAGCTCGCGCCCTTACAGGCAGGCATAGTGTAGTTGTTTCTAAGGTCAAGGAAGTAGCTCCCAGGATATGAGGGTACATTGTTTCATACGTAGGGAAGCGTCAGCCTCCAAAGGCCTCAGAAGAGCTCACACTAGCTTCCTTGCATTACTCCACGTCATCATCCTTTCAATACTAACATTATCATAACACCCAAATCACCTAATACATTTTGATCACTTCTTTTACTTTACTTTACCCTATGCATAATTCATACAGTTCGCGTAATTAAATTACTTCTGTGTACATGAAATTCCTTTGGAAGAAAACACAATGTTGTAGTTATAAAAATATTATTATTACTATTATAAAAATAGATTTAATGACTTAAAATCCGAGATTACTTATAAAGATTTAATAAGATTAATACAACTAGTTTCGGCTTATAATATAGCCTTCATCAGGTATTCTTAAAGGAAGAGAAATTCGTAGAGCAAAAACACACTCCTGTATCAAAAATATTACGGAATATAAAGCCAATATGAAGCGAATGTAGGCTTTACTTAAAGAATTATTAACTCGAAAAAAACAAAACTTCCACCACAAGTTTTTTCGATCAGGATATGAAGCAACAGCAACAGCAACTAGTAGGCTCAATACAAAGCCAAAAGCAAACAATGTATTTTCCAACTGTAATAAAACAGGAACTGAAGGAAGCGCCCTTACAGATAAAACCAAAGATCACTCAAATAATAGACAAAATAAAACTCAGAGAAATTTCATCACAATTTGAACAAATAAATCCAATACTTCTGATACTCGTGAGCATAATATTTGACACTGGATTTATTCCACAACAACTAAATACTGCGATAATTACACCCATTTATAAAACAAAAACGAATGACACATAGAAGTACATACCTATAGCTAACCTATCCAAAATTCTTTAAAATAATAACACACACTACACAACAGAACTAGTTAAAGAAATTCAACATTATTTCCCACCACCAACTTATTAGAAGATATCTGCGATGTCATATACAAGGTACTCGATAAAAATGAGTACCTTGCCTTTATATTTCTAGACTTTTCCAAAGTATCCAAGTACAAATTATAGCCGAGTTATACCGATAAAACATAGACTCCCACAAGGCGCCACATTTTCATCTGCTCTATTCAATATAAACGTTAATGACGTTCACGACTTGGCCACACGAAGACAAATATATCATTAAGCAGATGACACTGCCGTTGAAAAGTCATAAAATATCCCCGCTTCTAGCGGGAGTACAAACAATATCTTACCAGCAGAAGAGTGACTCCCTAAGAAGACGATTTTTGTGAGATCTTCAAACTGCTTAATTTCCATTCCTTACGATCCAAAAACAGAAGACCGAAATGGGTTTTCAATACCAATTTTGTATATACATCCATCTCCAAAGAAAGACATTCGAACTACGGAGCACATTTAAGATCTGATGCGGGGAGCTTCTCTTGCATTTTCTTAAAGTCTATCTTTGAGGGATGAAAGGCTGGAATTGCTTTCAGAAGATTCTGATTTTGCTGTGTGTGTCAAGGTCAATAAAGATTAATGGAATCACATAACGTCTCGTATCGGAAATGTACCCCCCCCTCTTTTCCTGATTATAATAAAGCACATAACGGTCAAAGGCAAATTAGTTTTTAAAACCACCGAAATTTAAAACTCCCTTCGGGGTAAAACGAACGTCTACAGTGATTCTCGGTCTGTTAACACGGCTTTAAGATAAACGGAATATATTAACACTTCGTTCATGAAAGAGAACTTCGTGCGATGCGAAGGTTGCTTTGTTTATTAATAAACTTTGTGATTTTAGGGATATTCCGTACGAATGGCATAATTCTAACAATTCAATCTCTCACTCTCTCTTATTTGAAGTAATGTACGGCGAGATGAAGTAACTGTGAACTCCAGAATGTTACCATCACGTAACATTTGACTTACTTCCCCAAGGATCTAGCGACATCATCATTCTTGAAATAGGTGAATGACCGGCATGGTTCATAAGAAAACTTTAAATATTAACAGACGTGCGATGGTGGTATAGAGGTTAGCATAGCTGACTTCCAAGCAGTTGACACGGATTCGATTCCCGGCAATCGCGAAGTAATGTTTTTATTTCGGAAGAAGGTATTTTGTTAATCAATTCAGGATTTCAAATGCGAGATAGTTCAGTTTTCCATTTTCGGTATAGGATATTTGTTTACTTCATAAACTTTGTTTGTTTTCCAATCACTAATTTCGCATTTGAATAAAAATATCTGATATTTCTCTTTATTTCGATATTAATTACATTGTGCTATTAATTAATGGATGAAAGTAAAATGAAGAGTATTTAGAGAAGATCGATTAAGTGTATGGAGGGATAGCACCAACCAGTGTTAAGAGAGTCTGTTCATTAGTTGTAATCCGATGAGTTTATCCACATAAGAGATGAAAAACTGGTTTAATTAACGTTCAATTAGTTTAAAACATGAACAACGTAAATTGCTATAAAAAGCGGAGTGGTTCCTTTTATCTGACCCAACTCTACGAGATGGTGTAATAAAAACGTAATAAAAATAATGCCTTGTAGACATGCCATCTCTCCCAGCGATTTGATCTTATAATATTTCCGTGTTTTATCTTAAATTAGCTAACACATTTCAAGTTATTTACCTCAACGAATATACTTCAATATTTTATTTTTAATAACGCCAACATTACAGGAATAATTCCCGAGTGTCTCTTGCAATAGTTCAGAAATTAAGGCTTAAAAAATGTGCTTATTTAAATGAAAAAACAAACTGAAGAGAGATTAACGATAGTTTATGTATAGAGTTATATGCTTTATGTTAGTTCTCCCGAATTATTTATTGATGTAAATTTGATAATCGAGTTTTCTTCGAATTCAACCATAGATTCTGCAATTCGTATGTATTGGAATGCACTTCATCAAAAGGACCATTCTGTGAACAATGTTGTTAATAAAAACTCAACAAGTAATAAAAAGATGTTAATATCATAATTTTGGCTCATAAAATGATGTTTTCGCTGATTACAATATTCAATATTAATTTGTATTTTACGCAATAAAACTAAACAAACTCAGAGGATCAAACAATATTTTTTTGTAGAGCTTGTTTTTGCTTTACACACACACACACACACACACACACACACACATAGTCAATTGCTAATAATTCCGAAGCATAAATGATATTTCTTTATTAGTGATTGTCCCTAACTCGCAAACAATGTCTGTCATGCAGTTGCTGTCTTTTTTCGCGTGCAGCGATATTAACTCAATTTCTTATTATTAAGAGCACGAAATATCCTGAGTGCGTGAAGCGTTCTGTGATTCTGAATTGCTCTCAGAGCTTTAAAAAGCTACAAAATGGAGAGAAAGTGAGTACATTGCTTTATCTGTTACTTATTAATTAACTGTGCAGCATCAAATAAATTCAGGAATTTAGGTGGTATTATATAAATTATAATTTAAAGATTTTTTCTTAACCCATTCGCAGCGCCTATGTTGAATGAGCTTCAGAAACACATAATATCCAACACATCTAATATGCGTAACTAATTGTTAATAGGCTTTAATTGGGTAAAACGTTTATGCACCAGTACTGCAGATGAAGTCTTACGACGCACGAAACTTTTGGAATTTAATTGCTTTTTTTTAAAAAAAAAAATCTTCATTTACGTCATAATTTGGCCTCAATACCGAAAACTTCACACAGAACCGTGAAACCACTGAAACCTACATTTGTAATGAGGTAGTATGTGTATGCGTGTGTACGTATTATATCACACTCGTGTCACTCGTAAGTCCCCCCCCCCAATCAAACGGAGATAGCAAGGTTATTGCTGTCAGAAACACAAGTTTTCCATCCTCTGACAAGCAGAAATGAACAAGAATACCACCTAATGATATATTAACAAATTAAAAAAAAAAACATTTACAATTATCATAAGTATTGCATTGGAATCGTAGGCTTAGTTGCTTCGACTGTTACTGTTATCAACAACAGAAATACAACTTTCGTTTCGTATCCACATCCATACTCAGTAAGTTTGAGTGCCATCAGTAATCTCTAAGAAATCCTATTAATGATAAATTTTCCCTCACTTCTAAAAGCTTCTCCTTTTAGAGTTTACAGAAACATTTATCACCAGTTGGATTGCTTAGAAGTGATTAACACAATATTCAAATTACATGAAATGAAGGAGTATTGGAGGAGGTGGGGACATTTTGCGAGAATAATAAACATTAAAAAGGGTTTTAAAGTCAGCAATTCTGTTCATGATATAAGACATGGTACTTTACTGCATCACTTCAGACTTCCAATAAGCAGAGTGTAAAGCTAGGCGCAGTAATAGACTACCGGGTAAATTATTATTTTTTCTTAAATAATTTTTTATTATTATTTCTTTATGTCTCAGATAAATTGCATACATAGATACTGTAATAATCATATATATATAATATTTATAACATATAACAATCGTGAATAACAGATACTTGAAAGTTAATAATTTTCTTCCTCGAAGCTTAGCAAAGCTTATCTGAGGAAGATAATCGATGATAGATGGTGATGGTTTCATGGTTATGTTTCTATATTGGTCAGAAGCCAGGTGTTGATTTTACTATGTGTTGGTATGTGCTTGGAAGACTTCGACTGCTATTACAGTTTAACTTTTCTTTTTCTTTTTTTTTTGCAAATAGGGTTGGATTTAGACATGGTGTGTTTGTTTCTTTGTGTTCTTGTAGTGATGGTTTTTGAGAGGGGGTTTGTCATAGGTTTGTGTGTGTAGGTGTGTGCGTGCGTGCGCGTGTCTGTATGGGGTAGAGAGAAACAGGATTTGCTCTAATTTTCATTCTCTCTATAATATTTATACAGCGCCTGTTTCAGCTCTCTGTATGTTCCTAGGTTTCTGTCGTCGAACGGCAGTTTGTTTATCATGTCAGGTCCGTAGAAATTTCGGGTGGCTTTGCCGTGGTGACAGTTGTACTTATGTAGTTTGTTGACTGTGGTCTTGTTATATGATATATTGTTCTGGTTACTCTATAGGTTGGGTTGTAGTAATGTTTTAACACGACCGTGTAGTGGCATAAGTGTTTCACCTTAAATATTTTGTGTTTAATCCGTGCTTTCTGCACAAGTGTAGGTAAAACTGATATTCTGTTCCCAGAATATCAGTTTTACCATTTTGTCTTGCAACCATTGTATCCTGTTAAGTCTGTAGTCTGTGCAGAATGTGCATGATGTGATTGCATATCTTAAAATGTTTTCACATAATACTTAATGGATTAGTATTTTTATGTGAGTTGGGGAAATGTCTTTTAACACTTTCATTGCCAAGCTGAAAATTGTAATTTCGTGTTGTGGCCAAATTTTTTATATTTTTTTAGTTAGTTAGCGACGTACACGCGATAACGTGTGATCGGCCGTTTGGTGAGAACTCGCAACGCGCGATATCGCGTGATTTGCAATGAGCATGTTAATCTGTATAGTTTGCTTGCTATTATCCTGAGTTTGTTGAGTAGGTAGTTTGTATGGTTATTCCAACTTTGATGAGCATCGAAGTGAAGTCCAAGATAGCGTGTTGTTTTCACCTGTGTGATGGTTGTGATTATAGGTTCTGCACTTTGTGTATAGGAGGATGAATGTCGGATAATGAGATATTTAGTTTCTATCGACAGGGTTTGAGGGTTTTTGAATACCATTCGCTTTGTTTTTCCAGAGTTTTTTATGCTGTTTTCGGTTAACCAATAAGTGATCTGATTGATGTCGTGATGCATATTTGTAAGCGATGTTGTGAATGGATATTATGTCCGTCGTCTGCGTACTGAAAGATTTTACTTTTTAAGGTAAGATAGCTCATGTCGTGTGTGTATATGTTAAATAGAATAGGAGATAGGACAGCTCCTTGAGGTACTCCACAAGTGGCATGTACCTCTTTGCTGTATGCTGATCCTGTATATGTTGTGTGCTGTTCTGTTTTTCATGTATGCTTTAAACCACTGGAGTAGACGACCTCCAATTCTGATATGCGTTACTTTCATTAACAAGGTTTTGTGTGTCAAATGCTTTTGTTAGGGAAATGAATACCACTAATGTTATTCTGTTTTTATCCAATGCAGCGTTTATTAGATCTGCGAAATATTCCAGGAGTGTTGCTGTTTCTTTATTTTATTTTTTTGCAAACCATATTTTGTTGTGAGTATAATTTGAAAATTTTCACCGTATGTGGAGTTTGAATGCACGATGCGCTCCATGATTTGATTGATTACAGACAACGTGGCGATGGGTCTGTCATTACTTATAATGTCTCTTTATCCATGTTTGTGTATGGGTGTGGTTAATGCAGTGTTTAGTGTTTCAGGTGTGTGTCCCGTTTCGAAGATTTTATTTAACAGTTTTTGTATAACTGGAAGTAGTTTGGTTGAGTGTTTCTTGATGTATTTTGACTGATTCCTTCTATCCCCGGTCCTTTGTTAGGGTTAATTTGTTGAATTGCCAGTGATAGTTCTTCTTTTGTTACTGTGGGGAACCACATCGACTGATTTGCTCGTGGACCAATTGCAGAATGTTCGTTCTGTGTATATTTTCCAGCATTTCATTAATTAGGTGCCTGGTTTCCTTCATGTCATTCTGAGCTGTTGTTAATTTGTTGCTGTAATAGTTTCTTTTTTGCCGTTCTAATCTGTGTTGTTAGGAGATTCCGTTTTCTTTTGTATCTAGCTTTTAAAGCGATATTGTTCGACGACTTCTTAAGTTGTTTCCATAGGCTTTTTTTCTTTGTATGTCTGTTCACTTAATATGTTTTCTGTTATTGATGGATTTTATTTCGTTTCGGGGCGTATTTTTATTGTTATATATTTTATTAACTGCAAGTTTAAGGTTATTATATGCAGCTTCAGCAGAGTCTAAAGATACTATCTGCATCCAGTCTGTTTTTCTGATTTCATCGTTTATTATTGTTTTGTTTAGATGGTTTGGTCATGTGATGAGGAGGCAGGACGAATATGTGGGAAGAAGGGTCATGCAGATGGATGTGCAAGGAAGGCGGAAGCGTGGGCGGCCAAAGAAGAGATGAAGGGAGCTGGTAGAAGAGGACTTGAAGATGAAGAACTTGGATGTGGTGACAGCCTAAGACAGGAAGGTGTGGAGGAGACTCATAACAAACAGTGACCCCACTTAAGTGGGAGAAGCTGTAGAAGAAGAAGAAGAAGATTATTGTTTTATTTAGGATGCTATAATACGGTTTGTTTTGTAGTCTCAGTGAGTTTTGTGGGTTCTGGTTCAGTGTGTAACTGTAATGCTGTGAAATAATGGTCTGCCAGTTTGCATGTTATGGCGGCTGCTGTGTGGTAGTTTGGAGGGGCCCTTATGTTTATATGATCAATGCAGGATGAGGTTGTTGTGTTTCCGACTATCTCTTCTCGTGTATACGACTGTATGGACGGGATTACGTTATATGCCGATAATAGGTCTAGGTATTATTCTGTGTTGTTATTTATATTTCTAATGTTTATATTAATGTCTCCTATTATTATCAAGTATTCTGAGGCGCCTATCTCTGTGGCTGAAAGCCATCTGTTTTGTTCTTCTAGGAATTTTGTGGTGCTTAAGTTGGGTGGTCTGTGTATTGAGTTTAATATCAAGGAGTTTTCTTGTTTGATGTTTTTAATTTCGATGCATATGTTTTCTGCGTGTTCTAATTTATAGTTTATTTCTGTTACTTCTAGTTAATGTTTGGTAAATATTATTATACCGCCGCCTCGTTTTTGTTTGTCTTTGTGTTGTTGGATGTGTGACATTTGGTAGATGGATGCCTCTTCGTTTGTTGTAGATACTTCGGTCTTTATTAAAATGTCTAGGTCGTCTATATCTTCCTTCAGATAAGCTTGCAGGGTCAGCCAGTATTTTTGAATGCTTCTGATGTTGATGTGGAGAATAGATAGTCTTTTTTGGGGATTGTCACTTGTTTTTTCTGTTATTGATTTCAGAATGTGGCAATTATTGTTCCGCGGTGATTACGTCTGCTTGATGGTCTGCATTCATGTTGGTTGGTGTGCTGTTCCTTCTTCACGAGTTGTCAATATTCCTTTCAATGTGGCAGCCTGTTGAGGTCTTCTACGGATTTTATTTCGATTGGTTTTGCGTCTTTCTAAGAAATATTTTGCTGTCTCGTAACCATATAAACTGGTAATTGTTTTCTATTTTTACTTTCCTTGCGTGATAGAATATTTTCTTATAATATGGCGTTAGGTATTCGGACAAGTATATTGGGGTATTGTCATGGTCTCTTTTCAGATCCTTGACTGCTGGTTTTTTTATCCTGCTAGCTTTTATAAGTGTAGTTTTTGTTGATGAGTCGCAGTACGAGGGGAGAAGGACGGGAATTATTTTCTGTTTTCCTTTTCTGTGATAAACAATGCACTGACTGGATGTGTTTTGATTCAATGGGAGAGCCAGGTTTTTGGCTTAGTTGTATTACGGTGTCTCTTAGATGTTCCATAGCAATTTCTGGGAGACCATCTATGAGGAGATCATTTTTGTACTGCTGTTGGTTTAAGAATTCGTACTTTTACTTTAAAGAGTTTAGTTCTTGTCATAGTTCCATTGTCTTTTTAATTAAATTATGCTGTTTTTCCGTTAGCTCTTTAAGGCAGATTTTAATTTCTCTAACTGTCTATAATACATTTTGTACCGAGTTATTATTAAATTTAATCAATTCCACATATTGGTTGAATTTTTCTTTAATTTGTTCGGTATGATTTTGAAATAGTTCTCCAACAAAATCGATTAAACAGTCTTTTAGGTTTTGTAATCTGTATTCAAGTAATGCATTTAAATTTGGCTCACCTGGGTTTGCGTTGTTGTTTTCTTTGTTTTTAATTCCCTCTGCTGTTGATAGCTGTTTGCAGCCTGCGGTTGTTTTCTGCATTTGTCGCCTGAAGTCGAAGACAATATTGCTTTGTTGTCTCTGCAATGCGGACACTTCTACCCGTTACGATTCTTGTTTGATGTTTCGCTTTCAAGTAGCCTCGGACAATCCTGAACATAGAAAATGCATGTTTCTCTGGCAGTTCCTACATGTTACGTGGTTTTCTTCCCCCGTCAAGTCTTCTTGGCATTTGTAGCACTTCATATTTCTTGTTTGACGATCTTGCTGTAATTTCTAATATGGCGACTTCCTTTGTTCTCTTCTCGCGTAGTTGACCAACGTATACTTCGAACTTTGAATACTTATAATTGACTTATTACTTAAGAGATACTTACAGTTTTTACAACAATATGTTCGTCATGATGAAGGGAATTCATTGATATACTTTAAAGTTTAATTCATAAGAAAAATTCTACTTTGCAACTTAAAATATGGGAGCATCGAAATATCGTGCTTGCTGCTTAAGCACCCTCTTAATAATAATAAATCATATAATAATTTCAATTAAGGTTTTCAGCAAATCAAGATGTTTGCCAATGAACGGCAAATAACACGTTCTTCATTCGTTCTTGTAGACTGAGTTCCACAATGCTACAACACAAGAAAGACAGATAGAAAAAAAAACATTCATTGCTTACAATTTCTGGGCTATTCTATTACAGCAGGTCGATTTTAGAAAGGAACATGGAGTATTTTCAAGGAAATAAAACTATTTCTAGGCGAGATACCATCGATAAAACCATTTACAAACGCTATTACACTTTGGAAATAGAAAACCTGAAAGAAAGTAGAAATAAAAGTTTTCGAGCATCATAGAAGCTGCATGCCTGTAAACACAGATTGAGCAGTTAGCGTAATATTCCGAGAAAAACAAAATGTGGGATAAGCAACTCAGTCTGTAACCATTCCTGCTCAACACATTGTTTACTTTGAATAGCAGTAGAAAAGCTTCAGAATTCGCCATTGAGTTTGAGAACAACATTCAAGAATTAGTCATTCCTGATGTGCCAAAACTTCCATGCATAGTACAAGAAAAGGGCATTGCTTGAATAAATATTTTACTGACAGCCTTTTTTTTTAAAAAGGTATTTTATTCTCTTTCTCTCTCTTATCTTTCTCTTGATAAGCAAGTGGTGAGTAGGTATTCTCAAAGTAGTTAAAATTTATAACAATTTCAGATAAAAGAATGATATTAATATATGTAATGCTAGAAGAAAATGACCTTCTGTTGAACAATACTCCAACATGGAACGTTTTTCCAAGAAGAAGAACACACGCACACTCCTTGCATGTAACGTGGACAATAGAACCACTGACTTTAACACATCCAGCACGAAACGCAGATGCAACCAATGCAATTCTACAAATGCAAGTGAAATATGTATCTACACAAACCTAATGTTGAAAACCAACACGAACAATTCAGATGAACCCACAAAGAACTCCTCCCTGACAACATAATACTCTTTTCCAACAAAACAAAACAGACACCTTAAGGTTGTGCCTATTGTGTGTGATAAACGATCACTTCAACACTGCACAAAAGCCAACGACACAAACTGGCACTCTTCTGAACACTTCAAATAAAATTTCATCAACACAAACTTGACCTAAAGGCCAACACAAACAATTTAGCAGTTGAACAAATAAACTGCTGGAAACAAATCGTTCTTGCATAAAGCATATTTGGATGCAGTTGTAAATTTACAACTGCAAGAAATTGAAGTTATTGGTTATGATATCTATAAGTTCGTCTGTAAAATAATGAAATTCATTTCGCAAAAAAATATTGTAAAAATTAGGAAAGGAAGGAGGAATTTACATTATCACGAAAAAGTGCATCTTTCACGATTTCTTTGAAGGGAGGAAAGACTTTAATATGTTCTATACAGCATAATAGTTTTTTTTTTTTTATAAATAACTCAGTACATAAACAACAACTTAACCATGAAATGCCGAACACTAGACATCACACTACCGAATCATCTATAGTGGCCGAGAGAGAACAACAAATGTGTGGATTTGACATTAAGGAAAAACTGGCAAAAAAGAATGTCAAAAATATTCATCATCTCAACGACAGAATAATGCTGACAGCTTGAACATCAATCCCCTAATTCAAGAATACGTGGTAACAACTAATTCGGAAGATTGACCAGGCATATGAACAGTTGAAAAAACTAATAAACCAGTTAAAGCAATTTAATTATAATGAGTGAATTTAATGCAGCGGTTGGAGATTAGCAGATAAAGTGATAGGATTTACAAAATTACAAGTGCGGAAGTCTTGGATAACAAATGAGATACTGAAATTAATTACAAACGAAATAAAGCAAGGAAAAGTAGATTTTGAAGGCAAGGAACAAGATTAAAGAGGATTGGGGAAAAAGCAACGAAGGAATTTATAGAAGTCGTAAAGTTGAATATAAATTAAAAACAGAGGAAATTGATAAGGCAGGTCGAATAGTTGCTGCCCACACTAGCAAATCTAAACCAAAAGGTAGAGTATTATAGGTATGAAAGTTATTCTCGAAGTTCTTATTTGGTCTGTGGATAATTATACATCCGCCAACTAATAACTCTGGGAATAATTATTGAAGAAACAATCGAACTGCAGAGTACCCTATGTCTGGGATTCATTCATTGCGAAAAGCATTGGATAGCGTAAACAGAGAAACAATTTGGATGGTAACGATACACCAGAGAAAATAACTTATATAATATTAAAAGCAACGTATGCCAGTTTTTAAAATTAAGCTAACATCCAAAGGGGATTTAACTAAAGAAATGAAAACAACAACAGGTGCGTGTAATGCAAGGGAGCCTACTCGCTCCTAAAATCGTAATTTTATCGCTAATTTATAATGACCAGAATCATGAAAAATGACCTATTATTTGGGATCGTAACATATATACATACACACACGTTTCTTTGTCAGTCATTCAACAGAAATTGTGCATAGTGTATTCAACAATGATTTATTTACATGAAAACTGAATAAACGGAAGCATATTTGAAGTTATTTTGAATGTAAAAGTATAAAATTACATAAAGCAAAACAACAACATTGTGTTGAGAGAATGAGCAAAAAAGTCATCAAGTTTTCAATTTCGAAAGATTTATTAACAGAGCAAATCGGACAGCTGTAAACGAGAAACTGCACAGCTGTCCATGTCAGTACTTCCGAGAAGTTATAAACATTTTCAAACGTATTAGGAGGATTTACAAATCGTCCTTCACAAATTACACTCCAGACATGAGGTGTCCAGAACATGTCTTACATCTAAATAGTTCTTCAGTGTCTCTGGGCACTCCATCTTCTCTACAGCATTCTCCAGGTTTCTTCCTAAGGTGTTTCTGATGGACACACGACATAGATGAAGCAGCGAAGGGGAGATGATAACTGATCAAGCAACCATTTCTTTAAAACAGTGTCTTCGACAGCATCAAGAAGCGACTTGGTCTTCAACCAAGTTTGTGTTTGTAAGTCAATTCCTGCGGCCACCATCACCATAACTGCTCTCTTGTTTCCGTTCTTGGCCAGTCGGAATAACGGTGATGTATTCGATGTTTTGCATTTTTTCAGGTCGTAATTAACATACACCAGTTTTTCTACTACATCGACCAGATCGACATCTGAATTCATACGCATCATATCGGGTCCTGACGAATCATTTACATCTGCTCCAGCATTGATCAAGTATTGTACGGATTGCACTCGTTCCAAATATGAATTGGAATTATCTTCTAACTTATGACAAAATGCCATGGCAATGGCAAAGTGGAGAGCTGGCTTATTCTTGTATCGGTGATTTACCTGAAAAAATCAGAAATAAGAAAATGGTTAGCTAATTGAGTTAGATTTTAACATTGCACATTTTATTAAAGCTTCTGTACGGCATCATGCAGACGATGCAATATTTTTCTCTATGCAGGAAAGAACAGAACTGTGATTTTTTTTCCTGTTAGACATGCAGTTTTATGTGTGTGCAGTAGCATACACTTGTAGGTGAAGTTAATTTTGCTGATTACACTTCGAGAGTGTAATCAAGGATACACAAAATTCCACCAACAAAATACAGTCATATTTTTATAACGTAATTACTAATATTCTTTAAGTGCTGAAATATGCAGGAAGCAATATTTGTGAACCTGCACCGATGTGTGATTTTTTCCATTAAAATATAAAAAATAACCAAAAAAATAATAAATAACAAAAATGAAATATGTTTCGTTTAAGATAAAAAAATCTACTTAGTCTTGAAACATTTTCAATTGTTTTCTTTATTTCATGGCCCCCCTTAACAAATCCTATGGCTCCCAAGTGGGCCACGGTCCACAATTTGGGAAGTGCTGAATTATAGAATGTTCCAAAATAACAACAAATGAGATCATGCACATGCGAAGCATGTATTGTATGCATTCTGTTTTGTCAAATATAATTGGAATCTGTTGATTAATAGTTTCTAACAGATTTTTTAGCTTTAAGTGCCTTATATCAGTTATGTACCCTATAGATGCATACAGCCTCAGTTGGTGAAACTAGTTGGTACAACATATGTTTTTAAAATATACTTGATAATTAAACCCTAATAGAAATCATTTCCATAGTTTTCGTGGGCAAGGAAACAACGTTTTAACATGTTGACTACAGCTTCTGCAGCCACTAAAACACCTGGTATTTTTTGCACAAGACACCACTTCACACATTCACAGCTGCTAACTCTATAAAAAGTCCAAATCCACCAGGCATGGAATATTGCTTCCATATTTGAAGTGGGTCACTAAAATCTTATCTAAGATTGCTTGATTCTATCCAGAAGTGCACAATCCAAATAATTAATGATCCTCTCATTAACCCACTTCAGTGTCTTTCAAAGTTCAATTTCTGATTTGTGCCTCTGCTACAGACATTTTCATGGATTATGCTTTGTTCAATTGGCCACTATAATTCCTCCACTCTCCTCCTGAAGCATTAAAACAAGAGACACTGCTAACCAACACCTTCTACAGTCCATCTCAAAACTCACTGAACCAACTTCACTGCCTTCTCTTTTATTCAATCTACTTCTGTCCTTTGGAACACTATCTTCAACTCTTTTTTTCCCCAAAGATTACAACTAACAGCTATTCAAGCAAAATGTGAAGCTGCCTCCTCTCTTTTATTCTGCATACCCACAGTTGGCACTAGTTTGCTATATATCTTGTGCTTTTCATGTGTGTATTAGATGTAACAAAGTAAGTAAAATTTTATAAAGTGATTGCCACTACCACCTTATTATGATTCAAAAACATAGACTGTTAAAAAGATGTAAGTGAAATTCAAGCTGCTGAAATGAGAATTTTAAGACAAATTAATGAATGACCATACTTGGACCATAAAGCATTTGAAACCAGTTATATATTTACAAAACAAATGAAATAATCAAGAAATGGAGAGGGAAATGAAAAGAGTATCTCTTTAGATAGAAAAATATCAGCTAACAAAAGGGGAGGATAAATATGGATTAGAGAAAAAGACCAGCTGTAAAATGGAAAGACCAGTGAAGCCAAAAATGCAGATGCTAATCCATGAAGAAAATAATTACTGTATTTGACGGCATATAAGATGCAGCTCTTTTTGTACACATTTGTTAGGAAAAAACTTTATCACTGAATATTGTAATGAATTTACAGTATTTCAAATATAAAGTAATAAATTGGTCTACTTTCAAAAGATACCTAATCTAACTAGGAAAGAATACCCACCTTTTAATTGTCAAAACCCAGAAATTCTTCTCCAGAGCTAAATGGAGAGTCACTTGAAACCTCGTCTAAATCAGAATCCTCATATATGAGTCCTCATACAACAACTTGTGCTCTGTGCATTAATAATTCCACACTTCTTAAATGATTTAACCACTGTCTCAGTTTTCACAGCATCTGATGAAGCTTTGACCCACTCACAACTTGCAAAATGCTTGGCCTTTCCTTCTTTCTGATGGCGTAACCTCAAAATCTGAAGAATGCATCCAGCTGTTCCATTTCTCCTTCATAAATAACTTAAATGGTTTATCAATACGGACATCTAAAGTTTGAAGCTGACTAGTTAGACCTCCTGGAAGTATAGCTGAGATTTCAATTCCTTGAGTTTATTTGTAACATCGTCTGTTCTGCGAGAACGAAATTGATCCCATAGTAGCATGGCAGGTTTCTTCAACAGTCCACTAGGGCACCTAGACCAAATTTTATCTATCCATAACTTCATTCCTCCTCCATCCATCCAGCCTTTTGCGTGAACATGTATAAACACTCATTTAAGCAGTTTTCTTTGTGTAGCTTCTTCCTTTTAAAAATCAATATTGATGGCAATTTTGTCCCATCAGCACAGTAGGATAAAACAACCATATAGTGAGTTTTTTCGTGCCCCAAAGTTTTAATAGTAACACTTTTAGTACTCTTGGAATATACAGTTTTCTTTGAGGGCACGACAAATGTCAGTGGAACCTCGTCCATGTTTCCTATTTGTGCAAGTTCAAAATTTTCTTGTTTGATGAAATTCAATAATTATTTTTTTTCTGCATATTCAGCTGGCGTCTTTTGTGATATTTTTGTTTTAGTCAGAATACATAGCTGGTTTCTCTTCTTGTAACTTGAGCACCATGATTATCCAGTAAATTTGGCGATCCCTCTGTTAGTGGCTATCGCTTTAGCTTGATGAATAATCATTTTTGTAGACACTGAAAGTCCGGCTTTTCTCTGGTCTAAAATCCAAGTATTCAGTTCCGCCTCAATTTCTGGCCATTATGCAGTTGCACTTCGTAGGTTATGTTTATTGTGAGTTGTTTTTTTTTAAATCCTCTTCCTGATTCCACCAAGTTCTTATCATTTTCTCAGTTGGGGTGGTCGGAAATAACTCTCTGCAGCCCTGTTTCCATGTTCTTTAGCATACGCAATCACACGTAGCTTGTATGCAATATAGTAACAACGGCGACGTTTTTCAGCCATTATTTGCCAAGAAATTTAGAGAAAATTTAACGGCAGAAATTTATCACCGTTCACAACTGCAACAACAATTGGAAAGTTTAAACGAACAGGACACATCTATGATCACTGATGACAGTGCATGCACATCGACTGAACTCTATATCAGTGTTTCTCAAAGTGGTACGCATGCCCCCAGGGATACGTCGCAATTTTCGGCAATGCATCATTAATGCATAGAATAAAATTCAACGTATCCGTAAAGTTCGAGATTGTAAAACGTTCCTATTGTATTACTGAATAAGGTACAGAGACATCTTCAGGCTGTGCAATGTTTCTCAACAAACAGTGCAATTAGAGACATCTGGGATAAAGACAGCACTAAGTAATGAATCGCATGTCCCTTCCCACAGAAAATGCTATATGACAAGCAAAATCATATGTTGCCGGTGCAACATATGGTTTTGTTTCAGTGAACGTGTTGAAACGAAGAAATATATAGTGAATGTGTTTCAGATATCACATAAGGTATTCAGTTGAAGAGAATTAGCATTTCAACTCAACTGTCAGCTTGTCTTTGTCATTTAGTAGCACGATCTTTTGTTAATACCGCACCAATCATATGAACGTGGATGTGTGAAGTTTGAGAAACACTGCTCTATGTAACTGGAATGCTCTCTCACACACTAACTGCAAGGAAGCAATAAAGAAATCGTGTATCTCGGAACAGAGAAAATTTCCAGAAATGAAAATAATAAAAAACTGAGTATCGGCATATAAGGCGCACCCTGTTTATCAGACCTATTTTCAAAGAAAAAGTACGCATTATATGCTGGAAAACACAGTACTTTCATGTTAACAATGAGGTGAAGCAGAGTATGAGTAGAATGAGTAGAAGCAGCAAGGAAAGGGGACCATCCTTGGAAGTTTAAAAAGTGAGTACCGAGGTAAAAGGTAAGAACTACATTTTCGGCATGAAGTTTGGTATGATCGTAAATGCATTTTCTGAGGTAGGTGGAAATATACAGTGCGGATGTGTTTAAGGAGTGATATAATAGGCTTTTTATTGACCTGCCATGATGAGACTTGTGACGCCATAATTTTGGAAAATAATAATTTCATTGCACAAGTGGTGCAAATGTGCAAACTGGTGCATCCAACTTTTGATATGTCAGTATCTATGGACTAATGATGAAGATTTTGGAAGAGGTATTTGGGCTCACATAACAAAATAAGTTGACAGAGATTATATACTTTGCAATAAACATCATGGGTTTATGAAGGGAAGACCATGTTTGAGCAAGTTGATCACATTCTATAATAATGCTATCAGTCAATTAGATGAGGGACACATACATACCAAAAGAATTGGATTTTGCTAGGGTGTTGGCAGAATACAGCATGGAAGACTGTTCAATAAATTGTAGAATATGTGATTGGATTATAAAATCACAGGATATGTGGATGTGATCCTTCAAGATTTAATGTAACTCTTGTGTACAAGGAAGTTGCTAATCCATTGTTATTCAATCTATATGCTAATGCCAATGGGTACTGTTTCACATGCAACATATAGCCATTTTTGAATTATTCATAGATAAGCAGAGTAATTAAGAATGTGTCTGATATGCTGCACTTGCAGAATGATTTCAACAAGCTGGAATATATATATATATATATATATATATATATATATATATATATATATATATATATATATATACATATATGTATATGTATATATATATATATATATATATATATATATATATATATATATATATATATACACATATATATATATATATATATATATATGTTCAGCTTAAATGTTTAGATCATATTCCTCCTTGTGTTCTATCTGCCAAACTATACAATCTGTATACCCTCATTGTATCCTTGTAATCAACATTATGCAGCCCTGGAATCATTTCTGTTATGTATCTCTTCCCCAGGTTACTCCATATTCTTGAAATCCCAGTGACCAGACCTAAGCACAGAAATGCAGATAGAGTAAAGCCTTATACAATGGGATCACCACACTTGTATTTCTTGTGGTCAATGCTCGACATTAATATTGCAACCATTCACCAAAATTTCTTAACAATCTTTGCAATATCCTGTAAACTTTAAATTTCTATCTACAGTTGCCCCAAGACCCATGGCTTTCTCCATTTCTTCCAGTATAACTCCAAGTGAGTAAGAAGCATCTGATCTTTGGATTAAAAATTTAAAACCTCTTACATTCGGTTGCAATAAACTGAAATCCAATTCCCTTATATTTTCCATTTTAAGCTTATTCAAATACTCTTGAAGACTCAAAACAGCAGCACTATTACCAGCGCCCTTTTCTGGCAGTATGTAATGGTATGCAGAACTGGCACATTTTTTCTTAAGTTTTTAAAAATTTACGATTTATTGACAGCAAAATGTATTATAAATATTCCACTAGATGGTACTGTGTTCACGAATTGAATTTTCAGTTTTGATTACTTATACGTTGGTACCCTGCTTTCTGTGTCATAGGTTGTTATGCAACTGGAAACAGGAACTTGTGGTCACTTCCGATTGCTTCCAATATTACTTTATCAGTTCTATATTCACTCTGCAACAGGCAGGTTTTCATGTGAATGTTGAATTAATCTAAGTTAAATCAGTGCAATCATCGTTCAAAATGAGTAAAATAAGTAGTTACTTTATGCCAATGATTAAAAAAGAAGGCTGAAAAAGCAGAAATTGATGAATCTACTTGTGATCATGTAAAACAGAAAACTAGCACAAAAAACACACTCAGTGAAGAGGATTACAAAACCAAGACCGAATATCCACATGGTCAAAAGGAATTCTGATAATGATTAGACCGATTATTGGACACTTCTGCAGAGAAATGACTTCTGTGAGAGAAACGAGTGGCTGCATGTCAAGAATAAAATGTTGATACCAAAAGCAAGAAGCGATCTAGTGACGATAAGGGTATATTGGAGGATATGTTAAAAGTGTGGAAGTTGCTATAATAACATCATCATGGTGAGCACTGGCACTTTTTCCCAGAAGCACCAACAATTACTAATAACACTCCAAGCTTTACAGATCTGCAAAAAAGTTGAACTATCCCTGTAGTCCAGTCATAGTATCAGTGACAATATTGAAACCAGTGGAATACTACTTGTAAACTTCATACTCTGACAGTGCTTCTCATATACAACCATGTGATATCTTTTAAAACCCACTAATGTAATCCACCAGCCATATATCGAAACCCATAAGTTGCAACTGAAAAACAAACTTATTAGGTGGCATCATGTTCAATGATTTGAAAAATTAAAATTGACTTATAAACGATAATTAGATTACTAAACCAAGAGTGCTCTTTTTAAAAATCGAAAACGGTCTACATAAACACTACTGTCCTCAGCTGCTTTCTATTTAGAGGTTCTTAGCTAGCTCTCCAAACTGAACTGGAGAAGAAATAGAGAGATATAGTTTCATACCTCCCTTTTACCACCATCCCTATGTAATTGCACCATCTAACACTCGTTCCACTTTCTGGGATAGTGGCATTGCAATACTTTCATTAAACAGCCAATTGAATGATTAGTATCATCATCAGATCTCAATGGAATAATCACCCACCATTGAAAATTTACTCCTAATTTACCACTCCTTAAACCCTTATATGGTTTCCACACTGGTCCTTTGTTCTCTCATTATCACCACACATTGTGTGAAAAATTTCATTAACATTATTATCGAAATCACTCCTTACCAACTTATTTTATAATCAAATTCCTCTCTCCTTCTTTTATATAATATGCTCTGCAATCTGCATTCAATTAATATTGTCTCGTAGTCTGTATTCCCAAAACCAGAAACCAGTTGTCTCTGAATTCCTGTCTAAGAACTAATCAACCTTTTGAAACTAGGTCAATGTAAACCTTACAATAATCCATGTGGCTTGATGAAAGCTCTCTATCTTGGAATTAAAGCATTACGTTTCCCCCACACATGCTCACCAAGAACATTATATACATTATATACACTGGCATCAAAAACCTAAGGATGAACACCATTTTTGAAGATTGCAACTCCAAATTCAGATAAACCAGCTTGGTGCAATTTGGGTAACTGACAATTTCAAGCAGAATACAAGTACACATTCAAATTTTCGAATCGCATGCAAAGGTTTCATATGGAAGCATTCAACAGGATGAGAGATGAAAGGATGAGTTAAGTAAATTGTGTTTCAAGGATGCTGTTTTCATGGAGGAATAAAGTTGGAAACTTGGAAGTCTTATTGATATATCAATGACATCCGTTTATTCAGGGTAACACGGTGATCAGAATTCGTCGTAAAAGTTTGGAACCATATTTTGTGATATAGAAAAACTTCAGTTTAATATAAACAAAAATAATCACTTAACGTTTCAACCTTCACAATAAGGTCATCTGGGGTTTAAACATATATACAAAAGAAATAAGCTTCACTACAATCTACATGGTTACTAAAGTTACACTGATTTGGGCAACTGTTAAAACTAATAGTCTTACCTCTGATGAAAAAACTTTACAACCTCAGTGGTAGTCTGTTGCTATTATTATCTATTTCAATCGTTACAAAAATAAATTAAGCTACAGAGTAACATGTTCACAGAGTTGCTGATATAAGTATACATATAAACTAAACTCAACAATATGGAGGTTGGTTGCACCATGGCAAGTCACATGTGGTAACCTCACTCCTCCTTTTTGTTGGGTGAGGTTACCACATGTGACTGAAAAAAAACTGATTCTTGGAATCAGTTTTTTATACAAGCTCTTGCCTGGACAACCAAGACAGATCACCTCCCACATTACCACAAACCACCAAATGCAACTTCAGTAAAAGTCAATACTAAAAAATCTTCTGTTCCAGATAGTATTCCTGCAGTTGTGCACAAAATATATGCTTTGGAAATGACACTCATCCTGTATTGCTTATAAAGGTTATCATATCGTACATATATTTTACCCAACAACAAGTAAGCATACATTCAGTCTGTATGCAAAAACGGAGACAAAAGTCAGTCATCTAAGAATCACTCATTCATCTCACCTATGTACTTTCAAAAGCAATCATAGTTATCAGCTTATGTCTTATTCACTACTTGGAGACTCATTAGTTAACATAGATTCCAACATTCTCATACTAAATATGATCTCCTTGTTAATCTCACCAAATCTTTGGTGAGATTAACAAGGAGATCATATTTAGTATGAGATCCAAATTTAGTAGGAGATCCAAATCACACAGAAAGATTTGGAGAAATTAATATCATTGCTCTCAACATTTGAAGGCTCTTGATCATGTCTGGCATTCAGGTATCTTGAACAACCCATTTTATGTCTTCTGTCCTTCACTATGATAGGATTGCTAGGTTCGTCAATGGGTGTTCATTGAATGTCATGGTGGAAAGCATCCTCTCATCAAATTTCTTCATCACTTCTAGACAACTCCCAGGGTTGTTTTCCCACATACACCCTTCGACCTTCATATCAATGACCTCTCTCTGATTTCAAATCCTGTTCACAGCTTTCTGATGACTATACTCTCCCTACTTTGAGAGACCCTATAGTACTCAAATAATAGAAGCCTCAAGATCATCCATAACCAGTGACAAACAATGATCTCCAAAAATTTCTCATCATCTTCATTCTATCCACCTGCATTCTTTGGAAGAATGTCCCCCATACTACAAGGGTCACCCAGAAAGAAAGGTCGTTTTTAAATATTTTCACAGCAGTACTCCAACTAAATGGTGTGCATGCATGCTGAGTTTGTTGATTCATTAGCCACGTTGGTGCCATTTTCAGATATTCTCGCACTTCATAGACTTCTTCGTGTGTGTTTAGAATATCTAAGAAAATCGAATACCCATCACAGGATTGCAATGCTTTCCTGAGCAGACTTGCCACTGGGATCAAGACTTGGGTGTTGCATGCAACTCCTGAACCGAAACAACAGTCCATGTAGTGGAGGCATACCTCATCACCAATCAAGATAACACTGAAGGGGATTTCCACTTGGAAAATCACGTACTGTCTGTTTTGCGACAGACAAGGAATTTTGCTGGTAGACTTTTTCGGTCAAGGCTCCACAATCAATGTGATTATGTACTACCAAACCCTTAAAAAACTGCCTGGGATACAGAATAAATGACGTAACATGCTTACCAGGGCCATTGTTTTGATTCATGTTACGTCATGATTCATGCCTCCCACACAGATGGTGTTATACAACAACTTCTTGCCACTTTTGTCTGGGAACAATTCCATCATCTCCCATATAGTTCTGGCCTTGTGCCACGTGACAATGCCAATGTAGTCCTGTGACCTTTTGTATGTGGGATCATCTGAAAAAAGTACTGCCCTTATGATTAATAGCAAAATGTCTTAAAGTGAAGTCATAATGGATTGAAAATGTCTTCTACAGAGATTTAATTTTACTGTATGATGGATATGATATTGATATTTTTAGGGAATTTATGATAGTTACAATAAAACTTTTAATATTATTTTGGCTTTATAGACATCCGATTTCTGAGCACGTGCTTTTTTTTTCACTTGTATTGTTAACTGATTTGAGAAGTATGGAGATGGGCAATGGAAAAAGTGTTCTCTTCTGGAACACTATTTACTTTAGAGACCCTGGATTTTTTCATGGCTGTCTGATGGTCTTTCTTTAAAGAACACTAAGAAAATTAGGTCTGACAGCCATAATCTCATTTGATGGAATCGTTTTCATCATCATCATTATCCTTGTCAAGGATTTAGGCCTAGAGTGGCATAAATCATAAAAAAAGTCATCATTGAATCTCTTTACAGGACTTCTTGGTTTTTATCAGAATACTTTGTAATTTAAGGCACGAACAATGCCATTCTTCATGGAATCAGCATCATGTGTTAAAATCTTTCCAAACCTCAATAAATCTGGGTGCATGAGACTGTACCAAATTTGGAAGCTTGCATTATCAGATCATCAGCCCAACAGCCAAGACCACCCAATTTAGCCTGCTAAGGGCCACCATAGAACGCTAGGAACGTTAATTACTCTCTTCAGCTTCATTTGCTTATTGTTAGTGCCTGTGTGCACATATAGTTTTATGTTCCCATGTAGCTGGCAATGTAATTTTGCTGAAATATAGGAAGTATTGATTATAATCTTTCTTTTAATTAATATTTAGTATATGTTGTTATTTCCTGAAATAATTTATTGGGTGTTCATTTAGATAAATATACCGTTCAAAACAATTAGGGGATATTTTAGTTTTCTTGTAAATTATAAAAATTATAATAATAATTCACAAATGTAACACATGTATTTAAAAATATTCTTAACCACCTTACCGGCCATTAAAGATCAAAATCGCACCCTCAAAAGCTTCGTGTCCATCATAAATTTCAATGTAATATCAATGATATTACAATTTTACTATGCGCTTTGCATTCATGGATATGTGGACATATATATATATATATATATACGTCCTGGCCAGTAGCGTGGTTAATATACAAAGTGTAGAACACGCAACTGCATACAAAATCATGTTAAGACTTCTTGAAACTTGTTTTAGCCTTATTAGCATGTGGGGGTATAAAAGCATAACTTGTAGTGCACACTTCGACAGTGCATAATTGTCACTTCGATTGAAAACTTGTATCACCTACCACCCATTATTTTGTGAAAAATGGCAGAACAACATATCCCAGAATCCATGGCTTGAAGAGCCAGTGGTCGATTAGTAGCTGAACAAATGCAGCAAGTTTTCGCTCAATCACGTCATATATCTCAAAGCATAATTGCAACTTTGGAATCAATTTCTGGAAATATGAAATGTCTGAAAAACACAAGGTAACAGCCGCTCATCAACAACTCCAAATCATTATTCATAATTACTCGTTATTACTAATTACTCATAATCATAATTACTAATTATTCATAATTCATAATTACTTGCCAGAGGAACATGCCAATTCTACCAAACATCCTTGGGATGCTTTACGTAGGTGCATTTCTGATCGACTGGTGAGAGAGACTGCAACTATGCAACCGCGTTGATCCTTGCAAGACTGAGAATTAAAAGAAACTTGTTGTATAGGCTAAAGGTAACACATATAAACAGTATGCTTGTGTCTAGAGCAAATGCATATATTTAAATAATGAATACTTACTTCACTATAATTGATCAATCTGGTGAATACAACATGTTAATTGTGCTACCACACCATCGGATGAATAGATAGAGGTGCATGACAAAGATAGCAATACAGATATCGATCAGTTAACAAATATTCAAAAGAACTATTCATTCCTTGGCCTGGATGAGTTAATTTTTGTCATCTCAGGAAAAATTGTATGATAGTCTACTGTACAAAGGTAATACAAAAACGAACATGTCTACCAAAATACTAGTATCTGAAGAGTGATGAAGATATCAGAGAACTTGACAAGAAGTTATATACAGAGGCGAATTGTGAAATTATACTTTGCAAGGAACAGCATGGGCTTAGTAAAGTGAGGTCATGTCATGCAATCTGCTCCTATTTTATAACAATGTGACAGCTAAGGTCGATAAAGGGAATATATATTATTATTATTATTTGACACCTCCAGGGAGTCCAAGAACTCATCGAGGGAGGGCACCTATGCTACAACTGTCTCCACTACTCAATCCACCACCTGACCACAACTACACCAATGCCATCTACCGCCGACCAGCACCACTAGTATTTCCACAGACACACACAAACAATAATGCCCATGGCGGGATTCGAACCCACAGCCTTTTGGCTGGAGAGCAGGTTAGCTGTTAGCATATCTGCCCTATGTATATATAGAGCAGATATGCTAACAGCATATCTGCCTTATATATATATATATATATATATATATATATATATAAACTAAAATAAAAAATATATAAAATATATAATAAAATATATATATAAAATAAAAAAATATATAAATATATATATATAAAAAAATATATATATATATATAAACACACACACATGCATACTATGGTATTTGTGACCTTTTCTAAAGCATTTAATGGGATGGGTACCAACAGAAGAGCTTTTGAACTAGAGGAGTACATGGGATTGAAATGTAAACTTAATGTATGGTGACTCTATAATAAAACATGCTATAGATGAGAGAGTTATAACATCGAGTTTTCCTGGAGCGAAAATTAAAAATATAACTCGAGTAATTCAAAAACGGAAAAGAAAAGTAAATGAAATCGTAGTTGTAGTAAATATGAACGATTTAACTGGCGATAAGTTCAGTATGAAAGTAGACATGAAAGGTTGCGAAGAGGCGATAGTGCAGAGTGAGAATGTGAAAATCGTTAGTATTTTACCTTACTATGACAAAAATAAATTAAAAAGAAGGGCTATGATGGCAAATGATTCGATGATTAGGCTATGTAGAAGGAATGGATGTGAGTTTATGGATGTGTGGAGTGAGTTTCAGGAGAGATTGGATTTGTATAAGAAGGATGCCTACACCTGAATTTGTTTGGTATCAGGAGTCTGTAAAAAATATCTGGTATGAGACCTAACAGAGAGTCAGGGAAACTAAACTATAAAGGGAGGAATGGTTTGAATGTGAGTGTAAGAGCAAAAATGGTATATAATTGTGTTAAATATGGGAATGGGCTATGTCATGGGAAGGTTGATGAGTCGAGAACAATTTTTCGAGTTTGTGTTCGTCCCGTTTGGACCCATCACGGGTGTGCAAAGATGTCTACATGTGTACGGCATTAGAGAAGAATAAAAATCTGCAAGTTGTCCAAATGGGTCAGACAGATTGCAAACCAGAGTATACTAAAGAACATGCAGGTAGATTATTATCTCTGTACACAAATGATAGGAGAATCAGAAGCAAAGGAGTAGAGTTTGTTGGCTTAGTCAATATGTTGTGACCTCAGAATGTAGCAATTAGTGACACTTGGCTATCAGAATCAGACCTATTAATTGGTATCGAGTGTCATGGGTACAGTATTTTTAGGAAGGATAGAGTGGATAGGACAGCAGGGGGCATGCTTCCAATGATATTCGATGACTTAAATCTAGTTAAAGTTGAAAACTATAATTGTAGTAATACTACTAACAATATTATATTGGGCAGTGAGTTTGAAGCCATCTGATGTGAAGTGGAGTCTAGCAAGAAATGTGACATAGTGGGGGTGTTCTTACAGACCTGGTGGATCGGTTGCTGGTGATGAAGAAATGCATCATCAAATAGAAAAGGTGAGCGGGAAAAGGGGCATATTATGGGCAAAATGGATTATCCAAATATTGATTGGGTAGCAGTAGAATCTCATGAGAAGAATGAAAATGCATTGAGCTGTTGTGTAACAACTTTCTCAAGCAGCATTTGACAGCAGGAACTCGAGGTCAAGGAGTGCTAGATTTGATAAGTGTCAGAGGGCATTTCTGTTAAAGATGTAACTATTCCGCCTCTGGTTGGTGACAGTGATCATGTGGCACTCACTCACATGTTGAACTAAAAAGCAGGAAATTATAATCAACTGAGAAGCATACTGAGTTCAGTGGAATGGGATCGGTTATTGGAGAGAAAGGATATCGACAGTGTATAGGATTTTTCAACAACTTGTTTTAAAGTGAAGATCTGAACCTTACAGCCACCATTTGGCCTGAATCCAGCTTGTTCTTCACCAAGCATTTCTTCCGCAATTCTTCTCAATCTTTTCTCAAGTGTACTTGCATAAATCTTACCAGACACACTCAATATGGAAATACCCCTGTAATTCAGACATTCAGTTTTATTTCCCTTTTTATATATGGGTACTGTTAGAGTTCTACTCCAATCATCGGGAATTCGTCCCTCGGTCCAGGGGCTTTCTGAACTATGCAGTGCAGCCACTGTAAGACTTTTATACCACCATAGTTCAGCATTTCTGGTCGAATATCATCTACTCCTGCTGCCTTTCCACATTTCAAGCCTTTGATGGCTTTTTCTACTTCAAGTATGGATATGTTTTCCTGACTGTATGCCTGTAGAGTGTTTTTTACCACTGTGCTATCAATGTTGTTTCAGTTAGCAATTTTTCAAAGTAATTACTCCATACTTCAAGGATATCTTTTATCCTGTTTTAATGCCACCTTTATCATATCTAACTCCTTTTACAGCACTTTTTCCTCCATTTCTAGGCTTCTTCAACGACCTCTAGAATATCTTACCACCTTCTTGGTATTTACGTTCTATGTTCTTGCCAAAACCCTACCATGATATTGTTCAGCTAGTTTTACACAGTGTTTAGCTTTCTTACATTTGTTTCTGTATTATCTCAGAGCACAAACTGACTTATTTGCCAAGAACTTTGATATGCTTTCTTCTTTTCCTTTAACTTCCTGTGTCCACCATTTAATTCTTATTTTATTATTCTTGCAGACAGCCTCATTGCATGCCTCTCTGGCTGAATCAATGAGTGTTTTCTTCAAGCCTTGCCACGGAATCTCCAAGGTTTGGTTGCTGTTCTCAAACGCTATCATTTTTTCTTCAATAATCTTTGTGTATTTTAGTCTACAGCATGAGAGTTGCTCAACCTTTAATCTTTAATCACTTTAAAACTTTCTTACATGTTTCTTATCTGCCCTATATAAGTGTATAGCGAAAAGAACTTATATATTCTGAAACCGGTCTGGGTAGTGACCTTCCTCCATAATGTAATAACAGCATACATTTCCTAGGAAATGTGTTTTTATATTATGGAAAATACCTAAGAATAGCGATCTGAACTTTCCCCACCTTTGCAACGAGTTGTCCGGTATTGTACTACGTACCAGGGTCACTTGTTAGCTCACACTAGTGTTCGCCGATACTTTTACTATATTTTACTATTTTCATCATGAAACTCTCTGATTCCAATCTTTGAGTTTCTTATTCGGTTTTGAAACAATGTGGATTTTATATCCCCTTAATTTAAAATAGAATTTTAATGTTATAAAGATTTTACTCTATGGATCTTCCGACCTAGCTCTTCATTTATTGAGGCCTGTTGAATGAAAGAGCTCGGTCGAAAAACTCCGTTAACTCACCATTGATTGAACAGCCCTGATAAAGGTTCTTCGTCTCACCAAGAACGAAGAACCTTTATCAGGGCTGTTCAATCAATGGTGAGTTGACGGGTATCATACGGAGGTAGTGGAATTTTTCTCAGGAAACTCAGGTTTTTGTCCTTCAAAAAAAGGACAAACCAGCCTTGTGAATCCGCATATCTACAGACATACGATGCTATTTTTCAAGAAGGGGAGCCGAACAACAACTTGTTCTATAATAATTCTCTAGTAATGTAGCATTAGTATCCTACCAACCACTGGGTTGAAGAAACACACACACACACACACACGCGCCCGCGCGCGCGTCCGGAAGCACACAGAATACTTTACCGTTTTAAATTTGTTTCTAAAATGTCGTTTTTCATATTCAACAATATCGGTACAGTGCATTTCGCTCACGTGATCCCTTTTTGTAAAACAGAAAGTTGATTTTTATTACTGTATTTTTAAAGTTGCGCACAGGATGACTCGATATCCCTTAGAGGTTTCTTTACATTATTATCTCAGCAATGGGAAACTGCTTCTCAGAATTATTGGAAGAATATAAGATCGATTATTAGCGCGCTGCTCTGGAATTATAGGATTATTTACATAAGTTTGTGAGGTGGTTTCAAATGCAAGAAATAACAATGAAGCAGGACTTTCTTTTTTTATGAAAACAAATATCTATATTTTAAGAGATTTCAAGACAAAGCTATGAGAAATTTTATGGTAGCGAGGATGATACAATACAAATATTTGATCACTGTGTACAGATACATACAAGACGATTTAGGCAACAAGACTACTTTAAAATTTTTGCAGATTAGCACATCTCAGCTTGGCGTTTTATGAAACTCCTCAGAATTGAATTTATAAGGAACGAGGCATAATCCGTGCTCATGCAGATAATATAACACGAATAAAGTTTGAGCTTAAAAAAATTATTATTAAGTGACTCTACCAAGGAATCGAAGGACTTATTGTAGGAGTGCACACTACTTCTCTAAACACAACTCACCATCTTCTCAAATTACTCCTTCACTTACACAAAACGCTACTACTACCATGAACACACAAGGTCATCTACCGTATATTACGACCAATGGTATTTTCTGTCCGTAAACGGTGTGTGGACGAAAAACGAGTTTCTGGGAGAACTCCTTGCTATTTTAGTAAGAGCTCGGCTAATCTGAACATGGAAAAGAGCATTTAAAATTCCTCTCGTCTCTACGAGAATCGAACTCAGGTCTTTTCCAATCGAAGAGTGCAATGTCCCATTCTGCTTCCATTTACGCAGGCGCTTAAATTATATTGAAGTATATTGAAAGATAGGCACGCGCACGCATGCACGCACCCACCCACCCACACACACACACGCGTATAATGTAATTAGTATTATCTCCAAGCAAGCCATCAAGTTTTCTAACACTATTCAGATTCGCATCCCAGAAGGGATCTAAAAAAACCTTAAACGAATATTTGAGCAGTTTGGAGAGCACTCATAGAAGCACTTGGAGCTAGTTTTTGTGAATGCATTCTCCATAAATGCATACAAGATTATTTCGCAGAGAATCCCTCCTCAACATCGGTAATTAAACAGCTTTTCTCTATAAATAATAATCCATAAGGATGCATTAGAAATCTTTTTCTTTATGTTATACAAATTAAGAGGATATTCAATCCAAAGTTATTTCAAAGCCGAATATAGAGAAACTATAAAAGTTTCGGAAGATCCAAGCGTAAGCAACCTTTCAGGACTGGGGCAACTCGTGGCAAAGGTGGAGTAAGTTCTGATCTCTTTGGTCAGTATTCTCCATAATACAAAGTACATCTCCTAGTGGATATGTATGATGCAATGTATCATATTATGGGAATTGCTCACTTCCCAGACAGGTTTTTGTGTAATTCTGCATCGCCGAAGTGAAGCCTCTGGGCTCTTTATTTCAGTATTTCTTGGCACCTTTTCGCAACTCGTATAGAAAAGAATGACTTCTGCATCACTTCAACCTGGTTATTAATAATCTGGTGGCTCCCACTAACGAGACCTCAATAAAGTTCGAAACCGGTTGGAAGCTTGGCTGATGAATGGCAATGCTATAGCCCATGAAGTTTTAACTGGCAGCTAGGCTGTTGCTGTCACCCAGGTCCTGATTTGGGGGGGGGGTAATGAATGGCAATGCTGTAGCCCCATGAAATCTTTAGGCACAGCGGTTGCTGTTACCCCTCAGGTGACATATGATCAAATGAGTGGCTGTGCTCGGTGGTGGGGTGAGCCTGCCACGGGATAGGGTCAACCGGTTCTGAGAGTTCTTCTCAGTGACAGGATGAGCTTGTTATTGAGGGGAACAACGCTGAGTGTTTGGAGTTTGACCTGTACTTGAAAATTCAACAAAAGTCGAAACCGGTCTAAGTAGTGATCCTCCCCTACCATAATGCATAGCATCATACATGACCACAAGGAGATGTTCTCTGCATTATGGAGAATACTAAGGAAAGTGATCAGAACTGAGACCACCTTTGCTACGAGTTGCCTTGGAAAAATTGGTTAGGGCTCGCATTCAGAAATGGGTTGACAGTGAATCTCTATTTTGTAAAGAAAAACATGTAAGTGAAGGTCATGTTTTAGCACTTGCTCACATTCTATAACAATGTTACCATTGAACGAAACAAGGGGTATGGATACCCAGTGGTACTTTTGGATTTTGCTAAGGTTATTGAGAGAATACAGAGTCGTAGACTGTTGCATAAATTGGAGAAATTGGGTTTGGGTTATAGAATATTAGCATGGATAAGAGGATGACTGACTGACAGATATCAAGAAGTGGTATACAAGGAATGTGAGTCTGCAAGATTTAAGGTAACAAGTGGTGTACCACAAGGATCAATGCTTGGTCCACTGTTATTCAATCTGTTCATTAATGATATTGGGAAGGATTTGGCAGGCGACATAGCTATTTGCTTATGATTCAGAGATATCCAGAGTAATCAGGAATACTGCTGATATTCAGTACTTGCAGAACGATTTAAATAGGCTGGAATTATGGGTATGGGAAAATGGGTGTCAGTTCAATGTTAGTAAATGTAAAGTCATTCACTTCGGCGTGTTTAGATATCCAATGTCGTATTATATTGGTGGGATTATGCTAGAAGAAACTGATGAGGCTAGGGATCTTGGAGTGTTAGTAGACAGGAATTTGAAGTTCAGGTGCCATGTGGCAAAGATTGCAAATACAACCCAAAAGATAATTGCAATGCTGAAACTAATGTTCACATGTAAAGATACGGATGTTATTTTATCTCTTTCCGAGGCCTTGATAAGATCTCACTTGGACTATTGTGTGCAGATCTGGTCTCCTGGTTTCCGTTGTGATTCTGATATAGTGCAGAGAGGGAGAGAGAGATTGCAAGGAGAGTGTTAAAAATGATATTGGGGTTCTGGAATGCTGATTATAAAGACAGATTGAGAATTTGTAGAGTGTAGGCACTAGCAAACAGGAGAAAGAGTGGTGATATGATTGAGACTTACAAACGTCTGAAAGATTATACAGGATTTCATTTGATGGAACGTTTCAATTTATGCAGGTTGAGGAAAGAACAACAGGGCATCCTTTGAAGCTGAGAATGAATGCTGCTAAGAAAAGGTTGAGGGCTATATTCTTCTCTCATAGGGTGGTGCGTAATTGAAATGGATTGCCATTGGATTGCGAGTGCAAGTGAGTGAATTCAAGAACAAATATGATAGGTGGCTCGTATAGTATGTAGTCTCCCTCGATGAGTCCCTGACTCCCTAGAGGTCTCTCCTTTTTTTTATATGATAATAGTTTTATTGATCAGCTAAAATATTTACACATGCAATAAACATCTTGTGTGACATTGCAACTTATAGTTTTACAGAATTCAGCAAAAAGTGCTACATTTTCTACATTGGATTTCAATTAAAATTTTAAAAAAATACTTTTTTGGCTCTGTATTATGTATTTACAACATATGTTCTACTAATATTTACAATAAAGATTATATAGAATTTAAAGATTATACAGAATATATATATATATATATATATATATATATATATATATAAACTTCGACTGCTATTACAGTTTTACTTTTTTTTTTTGTGCAGATAGGGTTGGATTTAGACTTGGCATGTTTGTTTCTTTGTGTTCTTGTAGTGATGGTTTTTTGTGAGGGGCTGTGTCATAGGTTTGTGTGTGGGGGGGGAGAAACAGGAATTGCTCTAATTTAAATTCTCGTTATAATATTTATACAGCGTCTGTTTCAGCTCTCTGTATGTTCCTAGGTTTCTGTTGTCGAACGGCAGTTTGTTTATCATGTCAGGTAAAAGTTTCGGGTGGCTTTGCCGTGGTGATTGTTGTACTTATATGTTATGTAGTTTGTTGACTGTGGTCTTGTTATTTGATATGTTGTTCTGGTTACTCTATATGTTGGGCTGTAGTAGTGTTTTAACATGACGGTGTAGTGGCATAAGTGTTTCACCTTAAATATTTTGTGTTTTGTCCGTGCTTCCTGCATAAGAGTGGGTTGTTCCCAGAATATCAGTTTTACCATTTTATCTTGCAACCATTGTAGCCTGTTAAGTCTATAGTCTGCGCTGAAAGGGTATGATGTGATTGCGTATCTTAAAATGTTTTCACACAATGCTTTATAGATTAGTATTTGTATGTGGGTTGGGGCAATGTCTTTTAATCTGTATAGTTTGCTGGCTATTATCCTAAGCTTGGCATGTAGGTAGTTTGTATGGCTATTCCAACTTTTATTAGCATCAAAGTGAAGTCCGAGATTATAATTGTGATTTTAGGTTCTGCGCTTTGTGTATAGGAGTATGAATGTTGGATAGTGAGATATTTAGTTTCTATGGGCAGTGGGAGTTTTTCAATACCATTAACTTTGTTTTTCCAGGGTTTATATATATGCCGTTTTCGGTTAACCAGTTAGTGCTTTGATTGATGGCGTGTTGCATATTTGTGTAAGCGATATTTGCATTGTTGTGAAATACTATGGCCGTGTTGTCTGCATACTGGAAGATTTTACTTTTTAGGGGGAGATGGCTTATGTCGTGTGTGTATATGTTAAATAGAATGGGAGATAGGACAGCTCCTTGCGGTACTACACAGATTACATGTACCTCTTTGCTATATGCTGATCCTATACGTGTGTTGTGCTTTCTGTTTTTCGTGTATGCTTTAAACCACTGGAGTAGACGACCTCCAATTGCGATATGGGTTAGTCTCGTTAACAAGGTTTTGTGTATTAGTGTGTCAAATGCTTTGGTTAGGTCAATGAATACCACTAATGTTATTCTGTTTTTATCCAATGCAGCGTTTATTAGATCTGTGAAATCTTCCAGGAGTGTTGCTGTTCCTTTATTTTTTTGAAAGCCATATGTGTTTTGGATACGATTAGATATTTTTTTCAACGTATGTGGAGAGTTTCTGATGCACGATGCGCTCCATGATTTGGTTGATTACAGTCAGCGTGGCGATGGGTCTATAATTACTTATTTTTCCTTTTTTGTTTTATAATTTCTTTTTCCCTGTTTGTGTATGGGAGTAATTAATGCAGTCTTTAGTGTTTCAGTTATGTCCCGTTTCGAAGATTTTATTTAACAGTTTTTGTATAACTGGAAGTAGGTTGGTTGAGTGTTTCTTGATGTCTTTTGGTCGATTCCGTCTATCCCCGGTCCTTTGTTAGGGTTAATTTTTTGAATTGCCAGTGATAGTTCTTCTTTTGTTACTGTGGTTTCCCACAGTAACAAAAGAAGAACAATCTGGGTTACTTGTGGACCTAGTGGAGAAGGTTCGTTTGTGTGATTAAAGGTTGTTTCTTGTAGCTTTTGGACAGAGTTCACGAAGTACTGATTAAAGTTGTTTGCCAACTGTTTGAGGGATGTGGGATCGCAGGCAAAGCTGTGTTTTATTGTTTCTGAGGCAGTGGTTCTGTGTATATTGGTCCAGCATTTCATTTATCAGGTACCAGGTTTCCTTTATGTCATTCTGAGCTGTTGTTAATTTGTTGCTGTAATAGTTTCTTTTTGCCATTCTAATCTGTGTTGTTAGGAGATTCCGTTTTCTTTTGTATTCAGCTTTTAAAGCAATATTGTTCTGCGACTTCTTTAGTAGTTTCCATAGGGCATCTTTTCTTTGTATGTCTGTAAGTATGTTCTGTTATCCATGGATTTTTTTCGTTTGGGGGCGTATTTTTATTTTTGTTAATGCTTTGTTATATATTTTGTTAAATGAAAGTTTAAGATTATTATATACAGCGTCAGCAGAGTCTAAGGATGTAAGCTGGGTCCAGTTTTTCTGATTTCATCGTTTACTGTTGTTTCGTTTAGAATGCTATAATACTCTTTTGTAGTCTCAGTGATTTTTATGGGTTCTGGTTCAGTGCATAACTGTAATGCTGTGAAATAATGGTCTGCCAGTTTGCATGTTATGACGGCTGCTGTGTGGTAGTTTGGAGGGGCCCTTATATTTATATGATCAATGCAGGATGAGGTTGTTGTGTTTCCCACTATCTCTTCTCGTGTATACGACTGTATGGATGGGGTTATGTTATATGCCGATAATAGGTCTAGGTATTGTTCTGTGTTGTTATTTATGTTCCTAATGTTTATATTAATGGCTCCTATTATCAAGTTTTCTGAGGTACCTATTTCCGTGGCTGAAAGCCATCTGTTTAGTTCTTCTAGGAATTTTGTGGTACTTAAGTTGGGTGGTCTGTATATTGCGTTTAATATCAGGGAGTTTTCTTGTTTGGTGTTTTTAATTTCGATGCATATGTTTTCTGCGTATTCTAATTTATAGTTTGTTTCTGTTACTTCTAGTTTATGTTTGGTAAATATTATTATACCACCGCCTCGTTTTGTTTGTCTGCAGTGTGTATGTGTGTGTGTTGTTGGAAGTGTGGCGTTTGGTAGGTGGATGCCTCTTCGTTTGTCGTAGATACTTCAGTCAGTATTAAAATGTCTATGTCGTCTATATTTTCCTTCAGATAAGCTTGCAGCGTCAGGCAGTATTTTTGAATGCTTCTGAAGTTGATGTGGAGAATAGATAGTCCTTTTTTGGGGATTGTCACTTGTTTCCATTCTGTTATTGATTTCAGAATGTGGCAACTATCATGTTCCGGGGTGATTACGTCTGCTTGATGGTCTGCATTCATGTTGGTTGGTGTGCTGTTTCTTCTTTACGAGTTGTCAATATTCTTTTCAATGTTGCAGCCTGTTGAGGTCGTATACGGATTTTATTTCAATTGTTTTTGCGTCTTGTGTCTTTCTAAGGAATATTTTGCTGTATCTGATCCATATTAACTGGTAATTTGTTTCTATTTTTGCTTTCCTTGCTTGGTAGAATATTTTCTGATAATATGTCGTTAGGTATTCGGACAAGTATATTGGGGTATTGTCGTGGTCTGCTTTCAGAACCTTGACTACTGGTTTTTTAAATCTTAATAATAATAATAATAATAATAATAATAATAATAATAATAATAATAATAACATAGAAACTAATAAGTAGAAACTGAATCTATGAGCACAAACAGAAACATTTTCGGTACAATTGACAGACGTATTTGCAAATACTTTCGCACAGGGACAATTTCTTATTATTAAGGTGTCCATAAAGTGAATACAATAAGACTTAACAATACGAAACAAATAACAAATGGTTTTAAAAAGCTTTATGTCTATAATAAGATTTGAAATTTTTTTGAAATCATAGAATGTTTAATAAAGAATTTAGCGGAGGTTTTATCATAGTACTTGGGGTAGGCGAATGGTTGGATCGACCGTGAGATGCGGTGATTAATACCCTTGGAGGGTAATCGATGGCAATGCTGTAGCCAATGAAGTTCTAACTGAGGCTCGGCTGTTGCTGTTGCTCAATAACATCTTATCCTTACATTGTCTCTCTACAGATAACGGGGAAGATGAAAAGCATTCTTGCTTCGCCCCTTTAAGCCAGTCCTTATAAGGATAAGGACTATCATAACACTTTAATATTGTTGTGATATTGATGATCCTAATAGTTAATAACTATGTTATTAAAATTATCACAATTAGTAAATACAGTGTGATCGTTAATTTTTATTGAGTCGTAAATATAACAGTAAAGGATTCTTAAGGCTGTGAATTATGTGTTTTATCTGTTTATTGCGTTCATGTATTATACTAGCCGAGTTTCTCAAAAGGAAAACACGACATGTTTCGGTTGCAAATTCCGAATTAATAACATACTCCACTTGAAATGAAAAATAATTAAAAAGTATTTCGCAATTTAGGTTTGTTCCAAAGCAGCATGTGGCTATTAGAGACCATTTTCCTAGCGCAGCGGTGGTCTAACACCCAGGTTGAAGAAGTGATACCCGAACCACTCGGACGAACAGACTGATAAGTATTTGGTTGAATGATGACATTTCTAATGTGCTGTGATGAAAAACAGAATATTCCTTAGAACTAAGCAAGAAAATAGTGATAAGAACATCATTCTTTTGTTCTGATATCTATCTTAGTTTCCTTATAAACGTCTTCCACATTCTGAAGATAAGAAGGTGAATCTAATATCTTTCCAATCATTTTGATTAAGATGTCCAACAAAGGGGAGATTAACTTCTTCGTGTTCTCTTGGAAATTAGAAGACTGGATACATGAGCGGGGAAAGTGGACGTGTGGCCTTTGCTATTTCAAATAAAAGTGGAAAAACGTTTCTGGTATTCAGCAGCGTCCTCAGGCATCAATTATTTTCCAAATCTGCGCATTGCTTCCGTTTATTTTTCTTTTTTTCAAGGCATTAATTTAGTAGCATTTTTTTTTCTTTCCACGGAATGCTGAGATGAATTATCAGAGGTGCTCGAGCTGCTGTATTTTTTTAAAGAAAAACGAAATGCATTATAAAGTGAACAAGGTTATGAAAGCGACTTTTGAGTAGAGATTTCGAAACCAATCCTTTCTCGGGATTCGAACTTGCGATATTTGGCGTAACAATACTAGTTGCTTTCTATACTTGAGCTAAGGAGGCGCTCGACAGAACGTCTCAGGCAGTTAGTATTTGCCTTTAAATGAGTGTGGTGGACAATGTCGTGATCAACGTGATAATCCACAACGATAATAGAAGACCATCGTTGACCACGTGTTCAACAAAACTTAGTTCGGTGAGCGAACGTTGTTGAACATCACAGTAATGAATAATATTAGCAGGGATTGATCAATCTCAATTCCTTTTCCATGTAAGAGTATGAAAACACGTAGAAGCGATTGACTCATAAGTCACTAAAAACATACATATAACTACAGTGATAAGTTTTGATACGCAAATATTTCATCCCAAGTATTTTAGGACATCGGCAGTACAGTTAATTCAAACAATACTAGGAATAACATTCAGGCATGATTACAATGGAATCCCAATATGCGTGCAGTAACGTGTTGTACAAGTAAATTAAAATATACCTGAAAAAATTAATAAAAATAACATATATAAAGAGACTATTTTACATAATTTTGTATGACAAATTCCTTTAGGAATTTGTCATACAAATACTTTAGGAATAGTAAGAACATCATTGCGGTTTAAATTTGTTCTGTGTAATAGGGCTTCAGTAGTTGCTTTATATAGACGTTCATGTTTAAATACAGATCTATGTAAAAGTTTAGACTTTTCCCGATGGATCTTGTGGCTTGGGTTTTCAACTCCGTGTTGAGAGAGACCAGATTTCTGCGGTTTGAAAAGACGAATGTGATCTTGATGATCCGAGATGAACAGATCTACCTGTCTGTGCAAAGTAAGACAAATTGCAGGAGCAATGGATCTCATGAACGCCAGGTAACATCAGAGGTGAGAGTTTGTCCTTAGGAGAAGGTAACAAGTTGTAGATCTGGTTGATGGGTTTGTAAGTAGTGGTAAAATTGTATTTCTTCATAATTTTTGAAAGCCGTTCGGACATGCCTTTGGCATAAGGTATGGGAATCCTATGGGCTTCTTCTTGTCTAGGTTGATGTGAGGAGAAGTGACTGATGATTGATGATGGATAAGATTATATCCATTTAGCATGGCTGTATTTTTGATTATTTCTAGTTTTTGGTTTAGAGATTCTTCAGAGGAGCAGAATTTGTGTCTGGAAACTAGCGATTTAATAATGCCAAATTTCTGAGATGGATGATGAGCGGAAGAAGGGTGAATGTAGCGACTTGAAAATATAGGTGTATGATAGACAAACGTGGCGATGGAACCACTTTCTTTTCTTTGAATGTGTAAATCCAGAAAGGAGATACTCTGTGGAGATTCTTTTTCAAGCGTAAAGTTGATGCAAGGGCGAAGAAGGTTTATTTTGTCTAGAAACAGGTGTAATTCAGTTTTGGAATGATAGACTGTCGAGACATCGTCGACATATCGTAACCAAATTTTTGGTTTGGGTTCAAAAGTGAAAATCTTTTCTTCCAGGTGTTCTGGAAACAGGTTTACTAAGTTTGGTGATAAAGGAGACCCCACTGCTGGATCTCCAGCAATATTTACGTATTAAAACTAATCACTGTGGTTATACGAGTGTTTTTAGTGATGAATTCACCACAGGTTTCATTATATAAAAATGATTCATGAGTGATTACGAAAATTCCTTGTAGTGGGCGAAACATTTAACCTCCTCTTCGTAAATCTATCAAATAAATATAATTTTTTTTTCTAAAATATGCGTGTGTGCATAAGCACATCCATGTCTTTAGTATGTCACGCTGTGTTAATGAACTTATATCCAATATCAAGTTAATATTCTCGTCAGCACAATTTGACTTCACCAAATATCCTCATTAAAAACATCTTTCCTCTCAAAAGGTGTTACTTTTAGTAATTTATTTCAACAAACTCTTGCACGTGCTGTGTACAAGAGCATTCTCTAGAGGTGATGTAGAAATTACTCCCAATTATTTTATAATAATAGTTTCTAAAATTTTTTGAACATAATTTGATTTTATATTAACCCTAATTCAAGAGTAACTAATTCTGGAAACTATCGGAAGCAAAATTGCTACGAAAAAAGTTTTATTTAGTCGGCGAATTGAATTAAATGTAAAGCCCTCTTTCTGCATGCCGAATGTCAAGGAAGCAATCATGATATATAAACTTTATAAGCTCTGTAACTTTATAAGCTTGTGATTTGGACGAAGCAGTGTTCTTAACTTACACATAATTATTCATAAACTTTGCACTTCAGTTTGAAATCTAAAAATTAGAAACTTAAATACGGTTTAATATTATGATGGAATAACCCTTTTGGTCATCACTAGATTAAAATAATTCCGTTTTCCTTTCGAAAGGGTTAAAGTCATTGATTCTTGTGAAATGATAGCTTTGAACTTATAAAGAAATGAATAGCGATTTCTAATTTCTGCTTTCTCTTTGTACTCTCTCCATTCTTGTTTTCTATCTAAATATCAGTGGGCCTATGAAAGGTTACGTCAATATTTCGATGTATTAACATTAATTGATGTCAGTGAGCTGGAACAATGCACAAATAATGCATAAAGCAGCACTAGACATATTTTTAAGTTAACGATAATTGATATATTCGATTTCCTTGGATGTCACTAACTATTTTTATGATTAATATGGCGTATGTAACGATTGGTTTACAACTGCGTAAAGAACTTCTGGTTTACGACTCCCTTTCAGCAGCGGCCTGAAAATTTCACAGAATTAGTGAACAGTGAAGGAAAAGGAATGTACGCTTGAGAAAAAAAATCAAAAGATGATTAACAATGAAAACTGCAAGACTACTTAAGAATGATGAAACCGGAAAATATCATAAAAATATATCCGTTATTATTCTAATTCATACAGTGATGTCACAGATGTAAAATATTCAATTTGAATTTGAATTTTAATATCTTGAATCAAAATAAAGGTAACGCTTAAACAATCTCTATATTTAGAAAGTTTTTAAACTTAGGTATATTATGTATTCAAAATACTAAGTAATTTTATATAAATAAAATAGTATAGTTAATACTAAATGCAATACGAACGGCTTATTTCATAGGCTTATTCAAGGAAAAGGAGGAAAAGAAAGTGAAAACGAAGTGATATCCTCCTATAAGCAAAAAAGAGAAGAAGCAGTAAGTACGCTAAGAAGGATCTCCAGAAATATTTCGGATAATATTTTTAATTATTATAAATGAATTGTTACTACATTCGATTGTATGATGGGCGAATGAGTGAATGCGTGCTTGCGAATGCAGTTCAAGCACGATTAAAATTACCTCTGTTGCGCAGAGAGAACACGAATTTTGACACAGAGGAAAATTACTTTATTAAATGAAAAGTATAATAAAAGAAGATTACTCTATTTGTTACCATGACACTAGCGGACTATTAGAAATCCGAACTCATTTCTCTTACACACTGCTACTGAACAGAATTCTATCGACAGGAGATATTATTTCCTGAGGAAATCTCAGATACGAGCACAGAAGATCCTCAAACAATTCCAGTATTTTTCTCCCAGTTCTTTCTTAAAACCAAAATGGTTTTAAGAAAATCTACGCATTCAGAAATAATCGTGTGTGCGTGCGTGCGTGCGTGCGCGTGTAATGGAGCTTTTTCTTTTGTTACTTTTATCCGGCACACGAGAGGTTCAAGAACCTATAGCACATCAGTGCCATGTGAGGTACAGATAAAGATTGAGAAAGAATAAACCTATTCATATTTTTCTTAAAGAGTTGTGTGTTGTAACTGTGGGAAACACATCACAGAGAAAGCTGTTCCAGATGACTGAGAAAGATGGAATGAACGAGGAAGAGGGGAAGCAGGTTCGATGAGTTTGCAGTTGTACAGTAAAGGGATATTGAACGACTGATGCTCTTGTTTTAAGGATTAACAGAAAGCGGAGTGATGATGTTTGCCAATTCATTGGTGCAGTGACCATGGAGGTATCTTTGGAAGAAACGCGGAAATGAAACATTTAATCTGAGAAAGAAGTGGAAGTGAACCTGAGTGAGGAGGATCATCTGTGAGCCGAATTGATCTCTGAACAGCATCAACAATTTGCCGAACAAATAGTCCTGCAAAATGGCATTGTATCACAAAACCTCTTTCAAACTCCGTCAGTTCCTTTCTCGCAGCCATTTAACCCGGTGCACTGACTTGGGAGCATTACATTCCTCCAATTTACAAAATAAAGACTTATTGTTGCCTAGACCATAAATTTATAACTTACTTATGATCTTACAAATTGCCTACCGGTTTCGCTAGTAACTGACTAGCTTTCTCAAGGCTTGCATAGTACAAAAAAGGTAAATGCCAAAGAGGTTTAAAAAGACAAAGAACCGTTATTTAGCTAGGGTGACACGTTCTCGTGACATAACTACTCAGCATCATGAACACGCGTTACATGCGTAATATAATTTTTATCCCGCACACGAGAGGTTCAAGAACCTATAGCACATCAGTGCCATGTGAGGTACAGATAAAGATTAAGAAAGAAGAAACCTATTCACATTTTTCTTAAAGAGTTATGTGTTGAAATTGTGGGAAACACATCACGGAGAAGCTGTTCCAGAGGACTGAGAAAGATGGAATGAACGATCCTTAAAATTCATAAATTTATGGTCTAGGTAACAATAAGTCTTTATTTTGTAACACTTTATGACCAAAAATATGTACAGTTCCTCCAATTTATTCAGTCAGTACCGAAGGTGTACTATTTATATAGCTATCTATATTATGTGTTCAGTTTTACTAAGCTGAAATATTAATCCATATTATTTCTAAATGATTACATTCAACGTGTGCTTCTATGGGTAAGTTAATAACTTTAATGATTCATATGTAGGCGTTCTTACTTGAAAGGTTTAAGATGTAAATGAGATTCTTTTATTTGTTTCAGTACGCTTTCAGTATGCTTGGAGTGGACCATTTTTTTAAATTTGGAATTTGATGAAACTCTAGTTGAAACTACTTCAAAAATCGTTTTCGTTTCTTTCTTTTTCTCATTTTTAGAGTTTTTATGCTCTAATTGCATTCTTTTTACTTTTAGAATATTCGAGAATGCCTGCTGATCTTAGACAATTAGATTTTTGGATATTTATGGAAAATATTCTGAACAATGATTCGTTTTATGTTGTTCATGTTCACTTTGTTATGGGTTGATTTCATGTAATAATGTTGGATAATATATCTTATCCTTTTCTGTTTAACCTCTTGACACTTTACCTCCAGCGCAATGCTTCTTATCTTCAGTTTATGGTTTGCTCTGCGTTACCTTCCATCCGTGTTCCACATCCTTAAGTAATGCTTTTTTCTGTTGTCCCTCTTTGTACACACCTTATCATTATGAATGCAATGAAACAGAAAGAAGAGAAGTAATTAATCGGAATTCTTTACACTCTCCTCGTCTGCTTTCTTATTTACATTTTAGTACTTTGATTATTAATCTCTGTTTAATGAATAGCTTTATGAATCTTTCTTAATATAAACCCGAACTGAAATCCATCTGATCATATTTTGAAGAAGAGGAGGGATTTGCACATCAGAAGGACCCATTTGCTAGAAGTTGTCATATGAAAGCATAAATAGAAACAAGCAACAGTTTGATTGAGGGTATATTATAACTGATTATTATCTTAATTAGTAATATGAATAATATAAAATAAAAGATACGCATTTTCCAAGTTTTATTTAGCAATAAGTCATCGGCTTTAATATAATAATATTTAGTATAATTATATTAATTATTATTATATATTATTATTTTAATATTTAATATAAAGTATTTATTCTCGTTCATATAAATCACATGGACAAATAGATTAATCAAAACCTAAACAAAAAAAAGCCATGATACAAACTTTTCAGTGCTGAGTACTGCTTTCGTTTTGTTGAATAGAATTAATTCCTTAAGTTAGTAATAATAAAAACTCTTAATCAGATATTTAATATTCGTTATTCATGTATACTATTTAAGAAAGATACCTGTCATGTGCCTACAGATATATGTGATGTGCATGAAGCTGTATAAAAACCATCATCGTCAAGCATACATAGTATGATTTGTATACAATTAAGATATTTTTCTTACATTTCTGTTAATTTTTTATAAATATATATTTGATATTTATATTTACACATTCAGTCCTAAGTGAATGAAAGTAATTCTGAGATCATCATAATGATGTTTACGAAGATTAGTTAAGGCATTTTGAGTGGGGATAATCCCATCAACATCGAAGCTAAGGTTAGCTTTTATGAAGACAGTGGGATCTACATACACTGCACATGTTGTTTGGTACGTTTTAAAGAGTGGCATGTAGGTGGATGCTGTATGGCTGTGATTTCTGAAGTGTCTCAATATGTTATATGATGTACAAACCGTGTTGGTATGGCTGACACAGTTCGTATTTTAGTGTGACGTAATTGCTTATGTGTTTTAAATTTTCTGGTGGGTTGCTGAGTAGCCTAGGTATGAGAAGTGATCTACCTGTTGAAGTGTGTAGTTTTGTAAACAGTTATGATGGCTTGTGTTATATCCTATGCTGTCGTTAACATACGTGTTGTGAAGTAATTCCTTAGACTCATTGCATAGTACTTCAGAAATTTAATGCTCATGAATTTATGCATAGCCATAACGATATCGGTTATTGAGTAGTGTATTTGAAGCCTCCAAAGTTTAAAAAGTTAGATTCCAATTAATATCATATTTTACACAGTGTGCAATTCATACAGAACAACAGTTCATTTATGATTAGTAATATTAACGATCACAGTAACTAGTTGTGTTACTATGATGGTTAATAATAGTTTACAATTACACTTCACAGTTATACAATGTACTGTAAATAACTTAACTGCATGTTACGGTTTACATTTTTGATAACGTGTTAACATAAAAATTATTTATAATATATACAATTCATATATTATAACTTGGTTTTTAATGCAAACACAGTAAGAAGATGGATATACAATTTTTTCATCATCAATCTAATTTTATTATTCATACTTCCTATTTACGTTATATGACTCTACACATATCTGTGCACAAGTACCTGCAGGTAAGCAGTATGCAGGAAATTTGTAATCTGGTATATTTATTATTATTATTTGACACCTGCAGGGAGTCCAAAGACTCATTGAGGGAGGGCACCTACTCTACAACACTGTGTCCACCACACACTCCACCAACTGGCTGCACTACACCAACGCCATCTACCACCGCCACTAGTATTTCCACAAACATCCATCCCAACGGCGGGATTCGAACCTGCAGCCTTGTGGCTGGAGAGCGGATACGCTAATCACTCGGCCAGCCAGGCTGGTATATATGAACGATATTTAGACTTAAAGATTACAGTTATTGCACTAAGCATGTTTATATACTGTTTATGTACAGTATGGATTTACGTCATATATTTCCAATGCTGCACAATAATATATTTATAGTACGGCTACAATAAATGAAATATTTTTTTAATTTTAACGATAGTAACAATAATATTATTTTTAACTATAATACTGTATTCTATTCTCTTCCAAAAAAATTGAACAGAGGTAGCTACACAAAAACATATTGCTTGATATCAAAATTTGCTGAGTACTGTTTCCGTGTTGTTACAATCGGTTACATGAAATTCATCGAACAAAAATTTTTCGAAAAGGAAATTCATCGAATGAACAATTCATCGAAAGACAATTCATCGAAAAGGCAATTCATTGAACGACAATTCGTCGAAAATTCAATTCATCGAAAAAATAATTCACCGAAAATTTAAAATTTTCGATAATGTTATGATAAAAGTGTTCCATTTAGAAGAAAAACTGAACGATGCAGATAGCTTCTTGTACTGGCAACTTCTACTAATTCCGCTGAGTCAGAGAGTTATTGTAATATACAATTTGAACACGTGATTTCTTTGTTTCCCCGAATATCGCTGAACTGAAAACTGGAACGGTTCGACATTTTCTGTTTCAAATATCAGTAAAATTCATCCCATAATAATTGCTGTATTGAAGTTGTATATTACTACTAGCAACAAAACAACAACAACAATAATAATAATAATAATGATAATAATGATAATAATAATAATAATAATAATAATAATAATAATAATAATAATAATAATAATAATAATAATAATAATAATGGAGCTTGAGTAGTTCAATGGGTATAAACAAAGCCGTTTAGTTAGAAAGACCTGAGTAGTTGGAATCCCGTTTACGACGCGCATAAGTTTTATCAGTCCTGTTCAGCTAAAGGTAAGTTAGCAGGCATAATACGGAGATGGCTGGGCTTTTCCTTCCGGAAACAGGTAAATCAGTCTCATGAGCAGACATGAAACAGTCATCGGACAAGAATGACTATAAGAAACCATATTGTTCTATAATTTTTTCCTATTAAAGTAGCATCGATATCTCCCTATGCACGGTTCGGTTTTTGTTCTAAATGGATCAATTTTTTCATAACATTTTCGAAAATTTAAAATTTTCAGTTTATTGTTTTTCGCCGATTTGTCATTCGATGAATTGCCTTTTCGATGAACTCTTCGGATACCGTTACAATCAGAATGTAAGTAATAGGAATTAATGTGTATAATAGTAGTAATAATAATAATAATATTTTAGCAGTTAAACTGTATTTATTTTAGTTTATGCAAATTTATTATTAATATTTAATTATCTGTTTCAATTAATAGAATTAGAGTTGAAAATACCCTGAAAGTGGAAAATACTTTTTCAAAGAGTGTGCATTACAGTGTGATAGACATGCGGGCAATTGCTAATGCTAACAGCAAACAACGACCTACAGAAATAAAATAATATGAAAGATGTACTTAATATTTAGTGAATTAAAAAAAATAATGTGTGAGTAAATTATGCATATTGGATAAAGGAAAAGAAGTAATAAAATGCATTATGTGAATTGGGTGCTAATTTTAGTAAGGATGATGACTTGGAATAATCCCAAGGAGTTCAAAGTTAGTGTGAGCTCTTCGTAGGATTATCAATTAACATGATTTTATTCTTATTATTTTATTTTTGCTAGCGTTTTGGTGTTGTTAGGAGAATTTCTAAGGTCCGTATTTTAATGTTCTGTAATTGTTTAAATGTTTTATTTTTTTTTTTTTTTGATTATAAAGCAGGGTGTTAAGTAGTGTGAGTATTACGTGCTCTCCTAAGACCGCACTATTCAAATTGTTATGACGTCTGGCTCTGTTCGAATCGATTCAAACAATAAGAAATCAATAATGAAAACTAAACTTTGTGTCATTTGATTTTCAACAATAATGCAATTTTCATTTTTATCGAATAATAACCACTCAGAGAGACCAAGAAGCAAGCTCTACAAAGGAGAATGACAGACGAATGAAGAATTGGATAAGAAAAAGAAATATATCTGCAGTAGAAAAAGCTGTTTCCAGATAACCCACCAGGTTAGATAAAAAGTTTCTTTTTATTTATTTAATTTTTTAAAATCTTATTGTTAATGACGTTTACGCTGATTTAGCCAGAAGTAGCTGAAAATCATATACCATGATGTCGTATTGCGGCCAGAACTTGAAAAATAATTGAATTTGTATGTATGGGCATGTAATCCAACGATTTATATGCTCAAATAATGATTCCTTGCGTTTTTTTTCTCTAGTTTAGCCAAGTTTTTAATCTTTTTTTTTTATATTTTCGAATTTGATTTCGGTGTGATCATCGTTATCTCTGGAGCTGTAAAGCTAACAACACGTATATTTCGGTGGTGTAATTTCCACGAGTTTGCCCGAATTCGACATGAACAGCCAAATAATACTAATGTTTGAGCAAATGATTTCCGAATTAGATAAAATTTAAGAAACATTTAGAAAAATGAAAACTAATTATATTTGATTATTATCAGCTTCAATTCTTTGATATTTGTTTAAATTTTAAAGTTTAGCTTGAATAGCTTTTAGTTTTCCACGTGATTTAATTCAAAGTGAATTCTTATAAGTATTATTTTCACAACCAGCACTACGTATAACATATCATAACACATTGGCACAAACATTAAATTTAAGATAAATTGAAGTCCTTAGTCCTTATAAGGACTGGCTTAAAGGGGCGAAGCAAGAATGTTTTTCATCTTCCCCATTATCTGTAGAGGACAGTGTAGGGATAAGGTGTTATTCGGCTATTAAAGCTCTGATCATGGTAGAAGGGTAACAGAAATAGCCGAGCCTCAGTTAGAACTTCATGCCAGCTATAACATTGCCATCCATTACCCTCCAGGAGTATTAATTAATCACCGACTATGTAAGTAAAGGTGAAATTTCAAAAATACGGACGATCTCTAGGCCACTCCATAGTGGGCGAAAGACCGTCCTAATCTCAGCGTTGGTTCCACTCAGTGACGGGCTCCCCGACCACTGAGCAGAACGGCTCATATTCCGAGGAAAATAATTCACCGGCAAGTACCCCTCAGTGGGCCGTGCCGGAGAACACTCTCCCCGGAGACTCATTTTGCTCCCTTAGGGCAAAACCTAAGAGAGCGAACTCATTTACCCAGGATAACAGCAACAGCCGAACCTCAGTTAAACTTCATCGGTTCAGCATTGCCATCCGTTACCCTATATGGGCATCTCATATAAAATTAATCACCGTATGTGTAAGTAAAGGTGATAATCTCAAAAATATCGGACGATCTCTAGGCCACTCATTCGTGGGCGAAAGACCGTCCAAATCTCCGCGTTGGTTCTACTCAGTGAAACTCGAGTACCGAGCAGAACCACTCATATTCCGAGGAAAATAATTCACCGGCAAGTACCCCTCAGCGGGCCGTGCCGGAGAACACTTTCCCCGGAGACTCAAAGTGCTCCCTTAGGGCAAAACCTAAGAGAGCGAACTCATTTACCCAGGATAACAGCAACAGCCGAACCTCAGTTAAACTTCATTGGTTCAGCATTGCCATCCGTTACCCTATATGGGCATCTCATATAAAATTAATCACCGACTATGTAATAAAGGTGAAATCTCAAAAATATGGACGATCTCTAGGCCACTCCATAGTGGGCGAAAGACCGTCCTAATCTCAGCGTTGGTTCCACTCAGTGACGGGCTCCCCGACCACTGAGCAGAACCGCTCACATTCCGAGGAAAATAATTCACCGGCAAGTACCCCTCAGCGGGCCGTGCCGGAGAACACTTTCCCCGGAGACTCAAAGTGCTCCCTTAGGGCAAAACCTAAGAGAGCGAACTCATTAACCCAGGATAACAGCAACAGCAGAACCTCAGTTAAACTTCATTGGTTCAGCATTGCCATCCGTTACCCTATATGGGCATCTCATATAAAATAAAATTAATCACCGACTATGTAAGTAAAGGTGAAATCTCAAAAATACGGACGATCCCTAGGCCACTCCATAGTGGGCGAAAGACCGTCCTAATCTCAGCGTTGGTTCCACTCAATGACGGGCTCCCCGACCACTGAGCAGAACCGCTCAAATTCAGAGGAAAATAATTCACCGACAAAGCCCCTCAGCGGGCCGTGCCGGAGAACACCTTCCCCGGAGACTCAAAGTGCTCCCTTAAGGCAAAAACCTTAAGAGAGCGAACTCAAAAACTCATCGCCCAAGTGGGTAAGAGCAACAGCCGAACCTCAGTTAAACATCATTGGTACAGCTTTGCGTTGCTATCCATCACCCCCAAGGGCATTAATGAATTAATCACCGACTATGTAAGTAAAGGTGAAATCTCAAAAATACGGACGATCTCTAGGTCACTCCATAGTGGGCGAAAGACCGTCCTAATCTCAGCGTTGGTTCCACTCAGTGACGGGCTCCCCGACCACTGAGCAGAACCGCTCAAATTCCGAGGAAAATAATTCACCGACAAAGCCCCTCAGCGGGCCGTGCCGGAGAACACCTTCCCCGGAGACTCAAAGTGCTCCCTTAAGGCAAAAACCTTAAGAGAGCGAACTCAAAAACTCATCGCCCAAGTGGGTAAGAGCAACAGCCGAACCTCAGTTAAACATCAGTGGTACAGCTTTGCGTTGCTATCCATCACCCCCAAGGGCATTAATGAATTAATCACCGACTATGTAAGTAAAGGTGAAATCTCAAAAATACGGACGATCTCTAGGCCACTCCATAGTGGGCGAAAGACCGTCCTAATCTCAGCGTTGGTTCCACTCAGTGACGGGCTCCCCGACCACTGAGCAGAACCGCTCAAATTCCGAGGAAAATAATTCACCGACAAAGCCCCTCAGCGGGCCGTGCCGGAGAACACCTTCCCCGGAGACTCAAAGTGCTCCCTTAAGGCAAAAACCCTAAGAGAGCGAACTCAAAAACTCATCGCCCAAGTGGGTAAGAGCAACAGCCGAACCTCAGTTAAACTTCATTGGTACAGCTTTGCGTTGCTATCCATCACCCCCAAGGGCATTAATGAATCAGTCACCGACTATGTAAGTAAAGGTGAAATCTCAAAAATACGGACGATCTCTAGGCCACTCCATAGTGGGCGAAAGACCGTCCTAATCTCAGCGTTGGTTCCACTCAGTGACGGGCTCCCCGACCAATGAGCAGAACCGCTCAAATTTTCCGAGGAAAATAATTCACCGACAAAGCCCCTCAGCGGGCCGTGCCGGAGAACACCTTCCCCGGAGACTCAAAGTGCTCCCTTAAGGCAAAAACCTCAAGAGAGCGAACTCAAAAACTCATCGCCCAAGTGGGTAAGAGCAACAGCCGAACCTCAGTTAAACTTCATTGGTACAGCTTTGCGTTGCTATCCATCACCCCCAAGGGCATTAATGAATCAGTCACCGACTATGTAAGTAAAGGTGAAATCTCAAAAATACGGACGATCTCTAGGTCACTCCATAGTGGGCGAAAGACCGTCCTAATCTCAGCGTTGGTTCCACTCAGTGACGGGCTCCCCGACCACTGAGCAGAACCGCTCAAATTCCGAGGAAAATAATTCACCGACAAAGCCCCTCAGCGGGCCGTGCCGGAGAACACCTTCCCCGGAGACTCAAAGTGCTCCCTTAAGGCAAAAACCTTAAGAGAGCGAACTCAAAAACTCATCGCCCAAGTGGGTAAGAGCAACAGCCGAACCTCAGTTAAACATCAGTGGTACAGCTTTGCGTTGCTATCCATCACCCCCAAGGGCATTAATGAATTAATCACCGACTATGTAAGTAAAGGTGAAATCTCAAAAATACGGACGATCTCTAGGCCACTCCATAGTGGGCGAAAGACCGTCCTAATCTCAGCGTTGGTTCCACTCAGTGACGGGCTCCCCGACCACTGAGCAGAACCGCTCAAATTCCGAGGAAAATAATTCACCGACAAAGCCCCTCAGCGGGCCGTGCCGGAGAACACCTTCCCCGGAGACTCAAAGTGCTCCCTTAAGGCAAAAACCCTAAGAGAGCGAACTCAAAAACTCATCGCCCAAGTGGGTAAGAGCAACAGCCGAACCTCAGTTAAACTTCATTGGTACAGCTTTGCGTTGCTATCCATCACCCCCAAGGGCATTAATGAATCAGTCACCGACTATGTAAGTAAAGGTGAAATCTCAAAAATACGGACGATCTCTAGGCCACTCCATAGTGGGCGAAAGACCGTCCTAATCTCAGCGTTGGTTCCACTCAGTGACGGGCTCCCCGACCAATGAGCAGAACCGCTCAAATTTTCCGAGGAAAATAATTCACCGACAAAGCCCCTCAGCGGGCCGTGCCGGAGAACACCTTCCCCGGAGACTCAAAGTGCTCCCTTAAGGCAAAAACCTCAAGAGAGCGAACTCAAAAACTCATCGCCCAAGTGGGTAAGAGCAACAGCCGAACCTCAGTTAAACTTCATTGGTACAGCTTTGCGTTGCTATCCATCACCCCCAAGGGCATTAATGAATCAGTCACCGACTATGTAAGTAAAGGTGAAATCTCAAAAATACGGACGATCTCTAGGCCACTCCATAGTGGGCGAAAGACCGTCCTAATCTCAGCGTTGGTTCCACTCAGTGACGGGCTCCCCGACCACTGAGCAGAACCGCTCAAATTTTCCGAGGAAAATAATTCACCGACAAAGCCCCTCAGCGGGCCGTGCCGGAGAACACCTTCCCCGGATACTCAAAGTGCTCCCTTAAGGCAAAAACCCTAAGAGAGCGAACTCAAAAACTCATCGCCCAAGTGGGTAAGAGTAACAGCAGAACCTCAGTTAAACTTCATTGGTACAGCTTTGCGTTGCTATCCATCACCCCCAAGGGCATTAATGAATCAGTCACCGACTATGTAAGTAAAGGTGAAATCTCAAAAATACGGACGATCTCTAGGCCACTCCATAGTGGGCGAAAGACCGTCCTAATCTCAGCGTTGGTTCCACTCAGTGACGGGCTCCCCGACCACTGAGCAGAACCGCTCAAATTTTCCGAGGAAAATAATTCACCGACAAAGCCCCTCAGCGGGCCGTGCCGGAGAACACCTTCCCCGGATACTCAAAGTGCTCCCTTAAGGCAAAAACCCTAAGAGAGCGAACTCAAAAACTCATCGCCCAAGTGGGTAAGAGTAACAGCAGAACCTCAGTTAAACTTCATTGGTACAGCTTTGCGTTGCTATCCATCACCCCAAGGGCATTAATGAATCAGTCACCGCATCTCACGGTTCATTATATTTATCTCCCTCGTTAATTGAAGGCTTGGCATTACATTTTATATAGTATATATATTTATTCATAATATAGGTGTATTAAGTTTATTACAAACTTATGCTATTTATTTAAAACTCAAATATTATTCTTGCTATAATCATTTTACTATTTTAAATTATAATTAAATTTTAAAGAAAAATTATTAAAATTTCTATTTCGCAAATAATAGTTTTTTCATATACAATGTCTCATATACATTTTACGTAAGTTCAAGTGAATGGTAAAATAGGCCAGTTCACAATACATTAGAGCAAGATAAAAGATTCTCGATTAAATGCAATACTTCATATTTCCACACGAAACGAAAAAGCAGATATTGACATGTTAGTACAGAGGTAAAGATGTCAGGTTTCAGCATCACAATCAAATTTAAAAAAATGACTCGTAGTTAAAAAATTCTTTATTTTTGTAAGTCAAAATTATGTATTTAAATAATTTTCTTAAAGTATGAATAAAATGTAATTGTACTTATGTTTTCTAAACTTGTTATATTTTTAAAATTTTAAAATAAAAATTGTTATAAATTTAAATTTTAAATGGTGGTGTGACCGTTTACGTAAGTCGTAAAGGCCCGGCAACAAAAGGGCCTTTGCTAGAGCCTTTCTTTTTTTAGTTTATGTTTTGGTTCACAGAATAATACTGAATACGGTCCGTGTCTGATATACATTGAGCTGACTGGTCCTTTCCGGCGTTTGAGTGTGAGATCCTGCATAGTTGTTATTCAGTAACACAAACTGATGTTCTATAATATGCTTATAGTCCAGCATTGACATGCTAGCAAACTTCTCTCATAATTCGCCTCCTTCCTCTTTTATATTTATGCATCTTTATATTTATATTTTATATTTATGTACCTTTTTTGTCTACTAAATTTCATTCCGTATTTCGTATTCGAAATAAGATGTTTCCTTATGAATGTTTTTCCTTATTATTTTCCATTCATTTTTTTACATCGTAATCTCATTCTGATTTCTCAAACGGGTTGATCACCTTTTTAATTCATTTCTTTCATCCAAATTCCGTTGTGATATTATTTGTTTCATATTTTGCCATTTGTTTCTATAATATCAGTTTTCTGGCGATAAATTCTGTATAAATTTTCATTTTGGTTCAATCTACACTGGACCACGAGATAAATAAGTGAAAAAAAAAATTTCTTTTAACAACTTCATTTCTCAAATCTTGAAGTTGTCTTGACTTTTAGCAGTTTCCTTTATTATGTATTAGAAACTTATAGCTTGATCATCCTTCTATACTCTATATCATTACTGTATATAATATTAGCAATATTTTATATAATAAATATATAGTTATAATTATATATTACGATATTTTTTGTTAGTTAAGTGATGTTTCGCATTCATGGAAAGTTCGACGTGAAGAGAGAGAGATTCGATTATCTCCAAAGCCATTGCTGGATTAATGCCAGAAGGATAAATATGGCCAGCTACGAATCAGTGGCATTATGGGAAGTATTTTAGATAAATATATACTAATTTCTTTAAACAAATTTAGCTAAGTATCTAATGTGTAAGAACGCAAAGAACCTTTATCGAGGCATTTCAACTGATGCTTGAGTTAGCCTGTCCGATACGGGTGCAGCAAGTTTTTTCCCTCCTGGAAACTCTGATTTTTTCATCCCTCAAGCAGGACAGGAGAATACACGCAATATTTTATATAATAAATATATAGTTATAATTATATATTACGATATTTTTTGTTAGTTAAGTGATGTTTCGCATTCATGGAAAGTTCGACGTGAAGAGAGAGAGATTCGATTATCTCCAAAGCCATTGCTGGATTAATGCCAGAAGGATAAATATGGCCAGCTACGAATCAGTGGCATTATGGGAAGTATTTTAGATAAATATATACTAATTTCTTTAAACAAATTTAGCTAAGTATCTAATGTGTAAGAACGCAAAGAACCTTTATCGAGGCATTTCAACTGATGCTTGAGTTAGCCTGTCCGATACGGGTGCAGCAAGTTTTTTCCCTCCTGGAAACTCTGATTTTTTCATCCCTCAAGCAGGACAGGAGAATACACGCAATTTACTTTCAAACTATACTTATAGGCATACGGCTAACCACTAGCTACTGTAATCCTGAAATCCTGCTTACGAAATCCAAGGATACCTTTTGAAGCTTATGAATGTGGAAGAAGCCCTAAAAATTCGTACAAGGAGATGTTGTCTAAATTTGAGAATAGGTTGAATCACGACTCCACGACAGTAGATTTTAACCCCTCCTAATGATTCCCTGAAATCGCTGTTTTGAGGGAATCTTGAAATTGCATATCATTTAGAAAGGATATGACTTAAGTTATTAAGAAATTATCTTTAATCACTTTTATCTAATAGTCCAGAATACTGCATTGAAAATTTGAATTTTATAAATGGGATTATCTATACAGAGATACACTCATAAAAACAGATCATGCTCTTCACAAATAACAACCATACTAAAACAATTACAGCGAGTTACGAGCTAAAAGGCAATGACTGTTTTCATCACATAAGTATCTTTCTTTTTATAATATCTGACATTTCTCCAGTAATTCAATCTATCAGCATGTTTATCAGGAATACTTGAGAAACCTCTGAAAAACTCAATCGTAGCTGACTATGCAGACAGTTCCGAGTACATCAGAAGAATTTGTACTCTTAGATGATTTTACTAGCAGGCCGTAGAGGCATTAAAGTAATTTCTGTTCAGATAATGCAAAGAAAGAATTATCATGAAGATAATCTTCTCGATTGGAAGGCAGTTTCAAATAGAGAGATGTAGACAATCTTCAAAATGAAGAAATTGAATATGAAACTTATTTGAGCCTATGGTCACACAGAAAGCTCTTCTAAGGAAGACGTGGAGGGATTTTTGTGTTGTGAGAACAGGTAGATGACGAAGAAAATTGAAAAAAAGGTGGTCTTTGATAGAGATCTGAACAGAAAAGTAGGAAATGAATTCCATCAGGCATATTAGGAGCATTTTGGGAAAATTTGGAGTAAAGAGCAAAACTAATAATAATGGAAAGTATTTATAGGATATGGACCAGTCATTACTGACAACATGTTTCAACATAAAGGTGTGCACAAGTTGACGTGGAGAGAAGACACGAAAAATAAGAAAATCCGTATTGACTACGTCATTGTTGATACTGATATTGTCATGCTGGTTCAAGATATATGAGAGTACAGAGTTATGAAATTATAAAATTCGAAGTGACCATTACTTAGTGCTAAGCAGGATAAAAATATATATTATGTTGAAAAGAACAGTAAGTAAGATAGTTTTTAAAAGAATTAAAATTGAGTAACGTTTACTGTAAACGTGTAGACTCCTCTAAACTAACCTCATTGAAGAACATTTGAAAAAGTTTGAAAACAAGAACCGAATGTTGGAGTCTCAGTCGCAAACTCTGAAGAACACATTGATTCAGCTAGGACGTATGGATGTATATGGTGAAGTTGTGTGTAAGGTTAGAAAAATAATAATCCTGTAGTGGCCACAAGAACTTAAACTAGCAGTTCTGAAAAAAGCATACCAAACGTTTCTAGCAAATAAATCGGCAGATGCCATAAAAGAATACCGGGAAAAATGGGTTAAGCCGTGTAAATGTAGCTAAACAAAACTCATGGGAAGACTTTCGTAAAAACATAGAAACCAAATATCATGAAGGTAACAAAATGTTCTGGAGGCTTGTAGAAGCTTGTACAAGCTTCTAGAGAAAGCTATTAAAAATTTAAGTGTGGATAGACAGCTGGGGTAGATGATATTCGACAAGAATTGCATATGTATTGAGGTATAAATGTTTTGCAGCGGCTACAGAGTATATTTAGAGGGCCTGATCAGAAGGTCTAATTCCAGATAATTGGAGTAGAGTACATACTTTCCATTTATAAAAAAGAATAAAACTGAATGTCAGAATTACAGAGGAATTTCTCTTCTGAGTGTTACAGTTGCAAGCATACTTGAAGCGTGTGTGAGACATATTGTGGATTGGCATGAAAATCAGGAATATAAAGGGCCAAAACTATGCAAATAGGTAGGATAACAGAAATCTTAAGCTGCATTCTGAATGGAGGTCTTGTAGAACAAGTAAAATATTTCAGCTATTTAGGCACAGATTTAGTAAAGATAACAAGTTAAATCTGGAAAGAGACAACAGAATAAGCAAGACTGGTATAGCTGGTACCCAGCGGACTATATTTATATGGAATCAGAAAGAGAATTTAGCCAAGACACCAAACTAGCAGTATACAGGACAGTGTTCAAACGAGTTTTAAGCTATAAATCTTACAGTCGTGTTAAAAATAAAGACTAGAGACCGCAGATATGAGGGTTCTGGGGAAAACTAAGGAAGAGAACCGATGTCAGCAATGGTAGAATCATATTAAAAATGAAGATATTAGAAAGGAACTTTACACTATTAGCAGAGTAAAGAATCTGCAAGAATCTGTCCCCAGAGCTAATGTAAGGAGGTATATGCGACTTAAATGGATTGAGAGAAGAAAGATTAGCAAAAGAGGTGTTTGATGCGAGGGTCGCAGGTAAACGGTCTAGAGTAAGATCAGGGTCTACTGGGATTTTTTCAGGCAGGAGTGCCTTAATGCACGAAATCTCAGATACTACAATATTAGAGTGCTGAAAAGTAATAGATTTGGAGGAAAATTGTTGACAGGAGATTAATAATAATGTAAACGTAATCTTGTGGTGCTGTAATAGCAACCTGAACACCCCTTGTTCAGGTTGCTATTACAGCACACACACACACACACACACACACACACACACACACACACACACACACACACACACACACACACACACACACACACACACACACACACACACACACACACACACACAGTCATATCTTCCGATTGCTTTTTGTTTTATGATCAGACAAGTGGTTTAGGAGAATCATTTAGAGAAACAATAGCGTTTCCTGAAAAAACAATAATAATGATTAATTAAATATAAATGACAATTATCAGATTTGTTTTGATGCGAGCAGAGTGCAATTCGGTGGTTATATAAAACTGAAAGAGAACGGTGAAAGTACTTTAAATGAAAGCAAACGAACAAAAGATTATTGCCTACGGGAAGAAATACGATGCTCATTTTGTATTGTACCACTTTGTATGTGAACAACAAATTCGAGTGCTTGATGCATTGAAAATCGGTGAGAAAACGATGGAGGAAAGCGGAATCAATAATTTTCGAGAAGTAGAATAATAAAGAGTGCTGAGCACTGCAATTAATTCCTCTAAACAGCACCTTTTCATAAAGGCATGGAGCAATAATGACCGATAAATCTATTTTTTATTTCCCGGCCAATTTGTTTGCTGCGAAATAATGAAGAAAACTTCTAAATATATGCGAAGTTTCATGCGGAATCTTTTCTTTACCTTCTCTATCTTCTTGCCAATACATGCAAAGAGTGCAATATTTTGGTTTAATGAAATTGAAAATTTGCTCCAGCGGTTTTGAAGAAGCCTTTAGTTGGAAACGATCAGGTTTCGAATTCCATCTAAGATTATCTTTATAATGACGTTTCAACAGAAACTGAGTTAGTCGGTCTGATACTGATGATGAAGGATTTCACTCCTGCAAAATGTGATTTTTCATCTCGCATAACAATCAAACCCTGAAACTAGCATTTAAGACGCAAAAAACATTTCAACTGAATTAGAACTAACCGTCGTATCTTACGGAATTAACGTTTTGAAATCTAGCATATTTTAATACTCGTTTTCATATTCCTTTTTGGATCATAAAGATCCAAAAAGGAAGATGAAAATAAAGTAGGCTTAAAATTTCGAATTTTCAGCTTGATGATTCAGTCGTTGTAAAGAGCATTATACGGGGAAGATGTGCGGTTTTCAATGCAGTTTCAATTAAAATCCTTTATTTGTTTTTGTTTCAATGAATTAAAGCATAGAATGAGGAAGTGAATGTTATCCCAAAGATTTCGGACCAGAATTTATTTTCAACTATCACAACAAGAAGATATTTAACAAGAGACGTTTTCATTTAACAAGTAAATCAAAAGCTGACTTCTCTCACTGAAGATAAGAACATTCCATGAAGACGTTTTCATTACTAAGGCCGCAAATAGATCCAGACTCCATTTCCTGAATAGGAACTAAGTCACCGTACGTACTTACTACGTATTCAGCATTAATTTATATATAAAAAGAATGCCCACATTTAAGAAATTGAATTTATTTCTTAGAACCAGGAAGAGATAAACTCAAGTTGTAGAGGGAGCAATAATTAATTAATTAATTGTATTATATTTTTTATTTTTTGTGTTACTCCCATACGTTAGAGTTCGAAGGATGTACGAGCACATCAGTGCATGTCTGTGGTATAGGTGAGGAAGCAGGTAAAAGTTGACATTTTTTAGACATATGCAGGTTGTAGTTTGGTAATATCTTTTACAGTAAGCTGTGCCAGAAGACAGAGATAGATAACATAAAAGAGGATGAAGAAAAGCACGCAAAGTGTGTTTGCACTTGAACACTGAATTGTTGCTGGGCAAATATTGTTCCTGTATTAACAGATGTAATGGAAAGTGGAAGAATGACGTTTACCAGTTCAATGGAGTAATTATCATTGAAGAACTTCTAGAACAGACACATACCTTTAACATTCAAAGTCTGTAACGTCTGTGAGATAGACGGTGAAGTGAATCAGAAAGAGTGGGGATCGGCTGATTGTCGAATTGCTCTCCTCTGGATAGCGTCAAGAAATTTAAGAGATGTTTCATCTGATCCAACCCAAATATTTAAGCAATATTCTAAGCGGCGAATTTGAGATATGTATAACATATCTCAAATTCGCATGTATAATAGATTAAATAGACGATAGAGGATGGGTGTTATCCATGGGGCAAAGTGTTTCAAATAAATAAGAGATGCCATCAGGACCAAGAGACTTACTGTAGAAGTTTAGTAATTTTCTTTTGTCTTTTATGTCGAAGATTACTGGAAGCACATGCGTTCAGATTCCGGTCTGTGCTGATGTAAAGATAGGTGCCGCGATGTCAGGATGTCAGCTTTATCTTTGGTTTAAATAACGGTGGTGGCATCAGGATGAGAGGGGTAGAAGTGCACTTGTAAATGGACCAGAAGGCAGAACTTTCATTTGGATAGGAGGCAAAGTTTCCGCTCTAGGACTTTATGAAGTCAGATTTAGATCTTCCAATGACTGCTTTGCATTTGTCCGTTCTTTACTATATGCAAGGTTTTAATCTGGAATTCTTAATGCGAATCACCTGCGATAAGCGGAGTTTGATACACACGTTCTGTTGAATCAGTGCTTGGAAAGTGGACGAGGATTCTGGGTAGGATAGGGGACCAAGGTGGCGTTCATGCCGGTAGTGATGATTTCTGTTATTTGTCCGGAGCAGGAGTTAGGGTCGGAAAAATGAAACAATAGTCAGAACATGGAAAGGAAGATTGAATGGCTGGATTGGCGGTGTCTTACTTCACGGAGAGAGAGATGTAAAGAGGTCTCAGTAGGTACCAGAGTTTGAAGAACGGTAAAAGAGCAGATGAATATTACCAGATGCGAAAAGGAAATCTTTTGCCAGAAGAGGTCTGAAGCAGGGGATTCTAAATTAGCCAGTCTCTGGAATGTAATGTCTGATCTCACAAAGGCACTGGTGCCCCACCTAGTGGCGAAAGAAATTATGAACCCTGTAATTTTGATATTGGAGAAAAACTTTGATCGATACCAGTGGATGTACGTGATATTTGGATTTCTGCGAAGAGTAGGAGGTTTGGTCTGGTTGATTGTAAGTGATGGTAATGTGATTTATGTTAGTGTTAATGCCACAGATGTTAGAGAAGTGGATGAGGGAGGGAGGTTTTAATGAGGCTTCCAATAAGTTGGGTGGTAGTATTTCATCGTGGGGTAAAGGGTATCTAAATTCATCATTTCCAGTGTGCACGGCGCAAGTTCTTGTACTAAATATCGAAGGCTTACAAGAATGTGAGTTGCTTACGTACATCTTAAGTCGCCGAGACATATCAGGCTCGTTCAAAAATAATGAAAAGTCAAGAGCTGATGTTAGTTAAAGCAACCTTGTGTAATCTTGAATGTTTCGGTGATTTTGACGGTTTTTAGTTATTGTAAAAAGTGACTGTTTATCAAACTGAAATTCTTAATACCAGAAATTATCTTAACTGCTTTTTCCACCACATTCCCAAATTTATTTTAACATATCGTGGAATAGGCCTACTGGGGATACCACGTTAAAAAAAGCGCGCCTCATACTCTACCTCAAGGGTGGTGCGGAAAAGAGTACATCTGATGCTTCACTGATGGAGGATATGGTTTTGAAAGAGATCAGTTTCAAATATTTTTCCAGTATAAAAGCGTCTATTAATTCTTAATTCTTCTTTTATTAGAATTAGCCTTTGATTACTGATTCAGACGGAAAGAAGAGATAGATAGATAAAAGTAAAATGTTATGCGCGCTGAACATTTTTGAAGCATTTATGTAAAAAATAAATTGGTGTATTCACATATTATAAGATTTTAATAAAATCCTAGCAAATTTCAAGAAAGAATAAAAATATTTTGTTTCTATTAATTTTGTTACATTTTTTCTTATCAGTTAATTTTCTAAGCAGCTCTGTGAATTAACTTGAGCGGCACTTATTGTGAGGAATATCAGCAGAATTATGTTTACAAATGGATCGTGATCATGTTCATCATTATGTCATACAAGGATTTAGGGTTCTGGTCTTAGAAGTCATCGCTGAATATCTTTACAAATCAGTCCATGAAAGCTAAATTGTCTTGTTTGTGCTCACAGCTTTGCTATAAACATCCCTTTATTTTATTGAGGAAGGAAAACGTCACTTATTAATCTGATGGTAACACGAATGTTCCACTATTTCTCTCTCTTCTGTGAAGTATAATTTCTATTCCTTTGTGATTTCACAGACACTTCAAAACTAATCGGCTTTCCCAATAAAATGTCATATTTTGACATCACACCATTTCCACACAATAATTATTACTCATTTATTGATCTAAAGAAATGTAAATACCTCTTTAGATAAGAACACAATTCACTTTCAAAATTTTTATATATGAGAATTTATTTTGATTTTATTCATATTTTGCTTCATTCAACTTACTATTTTTAATCAATAAATAGTCCTTATAAGGACTGGCTTTAAGGGGCGAAGCAAGAATGCTTTTCATATTCCCCGTTATCTATAGACGACAGTGTATGTATAAGATGTTATTGAGCTATTAAAGCTCTGATCATGCCAGGAGGGTAACAGCAATAGCCCGAGCTTCAGTAAGAACTTCATTGGCTACAGCATTGCCATCCATTACCCTCCAAGCTAATCAATAAATTTCCTGTTATGCTATTCTATTAGACTTTTATATTTAAGATTAATTATGTTGTTTCTTAAAATCACCAATTAATTTCATTACTTGAAAATTTATTTATTCTTTTAATTCAAAGATAATCCATTAGCTTGAAAATTAATTTAGCTTTAATATAGATATTCTAGATACAGAATGCTTGCCGGATTTATTTTTAAAAAATTGGTTATAGTTTAAATATAGCAGAGTGAAAGTACCAGACTATGGCATTAAGCAACTTAAATTAACGTTTATGCCATGTTGAAATCGAAATACGTTTCGAATGCTTGTTTTTCTAACATATTATTATATCCTTATTTTAAAATTTTAAATATGGTTAAAATATTTCTGTTCGCTATAAAACAATATTTAAATCTTAATATTCTCTGAAGATCTAAAATATCCTTCTAAATTTACTAAATTTTATTTGAATTATTTCGAAAGAATTATAACACCATTATTTTATTTATATCTAGATGTTTATAAAATAGGTTAGAGAATTATGTTATGTAACGTTACATATAACATTACGATAAACTTTTATAATGACTTTCCTTTAGGTACAATGTAATGAATGTGCAACACTACATAACATTACTATACTATATACTATACTATAATTCATTGTAATGATTTTTCAGCAGGTAAAATGTAATGAATGGCAATGTAGCCAATGAAGTTCTAACTTAGGCTCGTCTATTGCTGATGATCAGAGCTTTAATAGCTCAATAACATCTTATCCTCTCTCCTCACACTCTCCTCTATAGATAACGGTAAAGACGAAAAGCATTCCTACTTCGCTCCTTTAAGCCAGTCCTTCTAAGGATTATATATATATATATATATATATATATATATATATATTATTGTATATTATTGTATATTAGGATAACCAAGTAATTTTATAAAGTTGGTTATTTTAACTCCTAATCCCAAGTATGCAAACAATTAATATATATATATATATATATATATATATATATATATATATATATATGTAGGAAGTATTTTTACCTTGGGTATAAATATAAATATGTTAAAGATACCAAGTAATTTTAAACCTGGTTTTTACTCCATTTCCCAAGTAAACAAACAGACTAAAAGTCAAGTTTGCGCCTGCAATTGATGCAAGTCTAACTGATCCCACAGGTAGTGCAGGACCAGGACAACTCGTGGCAAAGGTGGAACAAGCTCCGATCACTAATCTTAATATTTACCCTTAATGCCAAAACACATCTCCAAGAAGGGGATATATAATGTTTTGTATTAAAGGCAAGGGGCCACTACCCAGACCGGTTTCGACCTTTATTGAGGTCTCGTCAGTGGGAGCTAGGCTAGAAATACCAAGATTTAGTCATACCGAGCTTGTAAGTATTTCGCCAAAACAAGTTACCATAAGGTGTTTTAACCAGGTTTAAAATTACTTGGTATCTTTAACATATTTATATATATATATATATATATATATATATATAGACTGATTACTACAAACACAAAAGACCGAAGGCTATTCTTCTCTCAACTGATCATAGCTATCACAACTGCCCTCAGAGGACGAGCTTAACTGCTCACAAACCTGCCATTCCCAAACAACTCTCACTACAGATAAAGCGAAATATGAAAAGCACTAGTGCTTCACCCATCCTGTCAGTAATGTTAATGGTTACTTACATATATATTTTTTTTTCTGATGTAAATCTCACAGCCAATATATATACTGTATATATACATATGTATATATATATTGCGTGTATATATATATTCAGCAAGAGGGTAACAGCAATATACACACACACACACACACACACACACACACACACACACACACACACACACACACACACACACACATATATATATATATATATATATATATACATACATATTCTGATATATATCTAAGAATCTGTTTAGGAGATATAGATGAAAATAAGTTTTTTTACCTTGGGAAAAATATATATTAGGATTGCCAAGTAACTATAAACTTGGTTATTTTACTCCTAATCCCAAATAAGCAAACAGTTAAGTTTGCTTAATTGGAATTAGGAGTGAAAAAAGTTAGGAGTAACCCTAATATACGTTATTCCCAAGGTAAAAAAACTTATTTACATTTATATCTCCTCTAGAGATTCTTATTCAAAAAAAAAACACCTTATAGCAACGTGTATAGGTAAAGTTGATAAGGCTATATATACATACTCATATATATATATATATATATATATAGCCTTATCAACTTTACCTATACACGTTGCTATAAGGTGTTTTTTTTTTGAATAAGAATCTCTAGAGGAGATATAAATGTAAATAAGTTTAAGGCTATATATACATACTCATATATATAGGTAGGAAGATCTTAGTCCTTTTCAGGACTTCCAGGGTAACAATGGCAATGCTGTAGCCCATGAAGTTTTAACTGAGGCTCGGCTATTGCCGTTACCCAGCCATGACTAGAGTTTTTTAGCTCAATAACACCCCATCCACACAGATTTTCTTCATTCAGATGACGGGATAAAGAGTCAAGGACTCAGTCCATCGCCCAGTTCTTTTAAGAACTTTAAGAACTCATATATATATGAATTTGGTAGAGGTAGGAGTCCTTTTTAAGACTTCCAGGGTAGTGGATAACAATGCCTGTAGCCAGTGAAGCTTTAACTGAGGCTCGGCTATTGCCGTTACCTAGCCATGACTAGAGCTTTTAGCTCAATAACACCCCATCCACACAGATTTTCCTCATTCAGATGACGGGATAAAGAGTCAAGGACTCAGTCCATCGCCCAGTTCTTATTAGAACTATTAGAACTCATATATATATATATATATATATATATATATATATGTAATAAATTTTTTAATTTTGGGATATTGTATATTAGGATAAGCAAGTAATTTTATAAAGTTGGTTATTTTAACTCCTAATCTCAAGTATGCAAACAATTAAGTTTGTGTCTGAAACAAAGTTCAAATCTAAAGATGTTACAACACCAAGGGAACTCATTGTAAAGGTGGGTAAAGCTCTGATCACTATTCCAAGTATTTTCCCATAATGTAAAGCACATCTCAGTAGAAGTTGTATGCTGCAATGCATTATGGGTTGGGTCACTACCCAGACCGGTTTCAACCTTTTTTGAGGTCTCCTCAGTGAGTAGCTAGACCCTAAATACCAAAGTTTTAATAATACGGAGCCTTATTACCTTTACCTATAGAAGTTGCAACAAGGTGTTTTTATTTTTAATAAAAATCTCTGGAGGAGATATAGATGTAATAAATTTAATTATTAAATCAACTAAATTATTAAATAAATCTTAAGAGTTTTGGGAGAAGGGAAAGCTTGGAGCGGGACAAGCTCGCCTCAGATTTTCAACATACTGGAAGGAGTGCGGGAAGTTGGTGTGATGTTAAATCAGGTGCGAGACATTTCTGCACACGATCCCCACTGTCATTCGTCATCTATATGGATCGCATTATGAAGGAAGTGGTATTAAGTCTGTCAAAACGCGAGATGTTATCTTTAGCACTTTATTGTATGTGTACGGTGTTACACTCTTAAGTAAATCCAGTACAAATCTTCTATTGTAATAAATTTTGTATGAAAATCAGAAAACAAATAAGACAAAATTCAATGAAAAGAGGCGGAAACATTGAAATCATCAACTGCATCCTACAAGGAGAACCTGCAGAACAATTACACACAATTTGCAGTTCCTTTCAATCTATTTCCATTTCTCTCTATACAGAACAAATGAAAATATGGTGGCCCACCGAAAATCATGAATAAAATCCATCACGCAAATCTACAGTAACCAGAAGAATCAATAGAGAAACTTTAACATCGGACAACTCGAAGAACAGCTGCAGTATCTACCAGAAGAAAGCCCTGAATATAATTCATTCCTCCAAGCCCTGCAAAGACATAAGTATCCGCGAAGGGTGCCCTACTTAGATCGCGACATACACAAATACATTTCTCAGATGCACTCACAAAATATTTTTTCTCTCTTTGGAAAAAAAAAATACAAGACAGCAAACTGCATCTCCACTATTAGATTTCAAGATGTCAGCATCACAGAAGATCCAAGTGAAATCACTTCTGAAATCCTACAAAACTACAAGAATGCATTCAACTCTATAGGAACATCCCTTCACGACATTCACGAAATACTGAAAGAAACAGAAAGAATCTCTGCAACAGATCGGAATCACTTAGAAAACCCAACTACTCTACAGGAAATGAAAACATCATGCGCATCCTTGCCAAAGAATAAATCTCCCGACATTGATGATCTCACAACAGAGTTTTTCCAAGTCATCTGGAATCAACTCGGATCATTTCTTCTTAAAACACTGCAAGAAGCCTATCTTAATGGGCTCCCACAATTCGTCACGACCTCAGTAGCACGATTGATACAAAAGAAAGGAGACCACACAGACATCCGAAACTGGCGTCCAATCTCACTAATCGATACAGATTGCAAAAGCATTTCCAAAGTTATTGCTAACCGACTAAAGCCAACACTGCCTGAAGTTATTGACCGACATCAAACTTATTCTGTTCCTGGCAGAAATACATGATAACCACCATTTAATTAGAGATATCATCCGCATCCTAAACAGCCAAAATGAAAACCTAGCACTCATCAGCCTTGATCAGGAGAAAGCTTTCGATAAGGTAGTGCACGAGTACCTTTATGAAGTCCTAAAGGCATTCGGCTATGGCCCTCTCATCATTCAAGCAGTGCAATTGTTATACAAAGATGCACTCTTCTTTTTAAAAATTAACACCAGGCTCACCCGCACTTTGCCATACTCCAAAGTGGTCAAACTAGGATTTCCTCTCTCTGGACAGTTATACACACTGGCCATAGAACCCTTCTTAAAAAGAGTATACGTCACCATCATCTCTAAATGAACTAGAATAATAGAGCCACATCAAAAAATAACACTATCAGCATATGCTGATGACGTCACAATAATAATCCGTAATGACAAAGAAATGACAGTAACCAATGAAGCACACTGCTACTGTCTCCACGCTCAGCGTATCTGGTTTGGACTCAGTATTGTAATAGGCATTCTAATGCTGACCTTTGCGGAGGTAATGCATTTACAGTTCCCGCCACCTGTTAGAAAAACGTAGAAATTCTTAATTTTCCTAATAAACGTGCTGAAATACCATATCTGGAAAGAGAAAAAAATCCCAGATACGGGACGAAAATAGAGTATACGCGAAAGTGGTCAGTGGGTTCTACTTTTACTTGCCTAGATTCTTGGTTCACGAGAGATACCTGCTAGGGGATGGAAGGTTCTTCAACAAATGATGCAAACCAATTATTATCTGTTTCATGACACAGGGGCAAATTAAACCTTGTCTTTTTTCATAAAATTATTTTTTGGTTTTGTAGTTCACAGATAGGAGGGGATTGACTGATTAAACCCGAGCTGCGAAGGCCAACACCGAGGCGGTTTATGAGCTCCTTGACAGTTGTACCACTCGGATCCGCTTCTTCCCCCATTTTTCTGTTCATATGGTTCTCTAATCCAGAGGTCGGCATCGCAGTTCCCGAGGGCGACATGGCGCCCGCAGTGAATTTTTAGTGTGCCCTCAGAGAAATTATTGTAAACTGCTTTGGAGTTCGCAGTGGTAATTTTGCAGCGTAGATCGCAGTATATCTGAGAGATACATTCATTACTAGTAAGTGCTAAAATGAGAGAGAACATAAAGAAAAAACACTGCAAATATAATACATGATGGTACAAATTAAGTGAATATTGAATCCAACGTTATTTCATAGCCGAATATATAGAAACTAAAAGTTATTATGTATATATATATATATTCCATCCGCCGAATATATAGAAATATATTCGGCGGATGCAAGCATAAATAGTGCCTTATGGGCAACTTGTAGTAAAGGTGGAGCAAGCTACAGACCTCTTTCCTTAGTATTTTCCATAAATGTAAAGCACATCTTGCAGAGGTCAGCAACCCTTTTTAATATGAATAGCGCAATATAAAATTCGAAAATTACGGAGGGCTCATGACACAGGCATTTTTTCTCTCATTTCAGGCTTAGAAATTCTACGATTAGTTGTTTTTAAGAAAAATGAGTTTTCATATTTTAACATTATTCTATTTACGTCGCTTTTACAACATATTTTTGTCACATATGAATGAATATAAAACACCATAAAAAATAAAAATAAAAAATTAATACAAAAATAATATTCATGTTAGCAATTAGCATGCATCTGTCAGATCATATGCGAGCGCCTTGCTTTATCAATCATAATGACAAATGTATTTGTTTATTGTGCAATAACAGTGTGGCAATTTCTAAAAAAATAATGTAGAAAGACATTTCAAAACCATTCATGCCCATTGTAATTTTAAGTTTAATTATTTAAATCAGCAGGATTCGGCAACTCGGCGCTCGAGAGCGTCATCACGCCCGCAGTATTGCGCCCTTCAACTTAAAAGGTTGCCGACCATTGCTCTCATCAATGGTTATTGCATTATGTCTTGGTGATCATTTCGTCTCTTTTGTTTATTTATTTTGGATAATTTATGTTTTTAGCTTTTTTTACGACAGGTGTGATGAGAGTGATGTCTAAGGACCTTTTAAGCCCCAACCTTTCCATAGTTAAATTAGTCGAGTGAGGCCTTTTTTTAACCTCCTGTTATCATACTCTACCATTTCATCTCTTCCACTCTCACTACTTGTGACCCTTATCACTCTTTTATATTCTAAAGGTCGATGATGAGAGACATGAACTCCCTAATTATTATTTTGAAAATATATTTTCACAGTGATTAACAGTTATTGAATATATGCACTTCATAAAGCATTCGAATTCCTACGGCTTTCATACCTTGTAAGGATATCCTGCAATGGAAAATATAAAATAAGTTTAAGAAATAGAGAAAAAATTATGACGTTTTTTTTTTCTTTGAGGTGCAGAATTAAAACTCGTATTGCAAAAAAAAAAAAAAAATGCTATTTCCATTGGGCCGTATTGACACGTGTACTGTGCTATACTGTGCCATCTATTCTTTTCAAACTCTTTCATTTTTTCTTGAATATTGTTTGGTATTAGAGTCTACGTTCACCTCTGAAACCCGCTGAACTTTTCTTTTTTAAAAGGCCTCTCCCAAGATACCCTGCTCAAACTAATCCTATTTCAAATCCCGTTGTATACTTCGTGTCTTCGAATCAGCATGATGATATTCCTATAACCAATAACACAGCACACGATTTAGATGTCCGACAAGGACGAAATCTTCTTTTTTTTTTTTTTTTTCTGGTGTAAAATATTCCATCACTACGCTAAATATTAAATAGTTTCTTCAAATGACTAAACAATATCACAAATGGGGGATTCATGTTAATGTATAATAATCAGCTACTGTTTCTAAACGAAACTCGCTTTGCAGTATGATGCAAAGTGTAGCTGTTAATTGGAGTCAAGCTAGGTATTTAATTATGTTGATGAACATGCATGAATCAAACAAGAATATACGGACCAAAAAAGCATCTCTGAACAATGTCGATATCGCTGTTTTAATGAAAATTGACAGAACAAAAACTGATAAAGGTGTACTCTTTTCCACACCACCTCAGGGGTAGAGCACCAGGCGCGTTTTTTTAACGTGCTATCCCCGGTAGGCCTAATCCACGAATTGATAAATTTAAAAATTTATCAGTTTAATTTGTGAGAAAAGAGTTGAATCTCATTTTGCATATCAAGAAAAAAAAGGATATTATTAATATCCTTTTTTTCTTGAGTGAATAGAATTGGACTAAGGACTCATTCCTGAAGTACACCGGTGGTCACCTTAAATCTTGGAGGCTCTTATCCAAAATGGTAATTTTTATTCCAGTTCCATATCGTCCGCTTATGCGACAGCCATCAAATGCTTAGTCCTGGAAAAATCTATAAAAAGTCAAAAATTTTTATTGGATAACCATTCACCTTGCCAAACTCAACTGCGATATTGCTATGTAATGCGAGAAAATTCCTTAAACAGGACCTTCCCCTAGTAAACCCAGCCCGTTCATTGCAGAAAAAAAAATCTCCGTCAACCTGGGTCAGTATGTGGTTTCGCCAACCTTTTCAAAATCTTCACCACCGCTCCAGAGATCCTGATATGTCATTTATTAGACGCAGATCAATATTTGTACCACCCTTGTGCAATTCTTGTTGTTCTCAGCCTGTATAATCCCACTGCTGGGCAAAACCATCCCCCATGTTATTCCATTCGGCTCTATTTTGGGCTGTTCTCGACCAGGTTAGTCCTGCTGCTAGAGGTAGACAGAAGACTAGGTGGACAGATGAACTGTCCACAGTTCATCTGTCCACCTGGTCTTCTGTCTCTCTCTTTCACTCTCTCTTTCACAGAAGACACATGGTCTTCTGTCTCTTTCACTCTCCAGGTATCCAGTAAGTGGTCAGTTTATCCCGTTTATCATCTTGTTTTCTCATCAAGTGTCCTGTCCATTTCCATTTTAGGGATTTTATTGTTCTTATGACGTCAGTGACTTTTGTTGTTTGTCTTATTTCTAGAGCTCTTATTTTTTCTATCCTTTTGAAGTTTGATATACTTCTTTCCATCACTCTTCGGCATGTTCTTAGCATGATCGCTTGTTCAGTTGTTAGTGACCATGTTTGTGATCCAAATTCATACTACCATTCAGGTTACAATGGGTAGTATTAGCATATTATACAGTTTGCATTTTAGGCGGATTGGTAGTGCTCCCTTCATCCACTCTTTTAAACTCCATAATTTCAATAATTATAATGATGATCAAGTGTTGAAACACTTTTTCTAAATCCTGCTTATTCATAGGGTTATTTCTGATCTAGTTGGTTGTAATACTATTTTGGACAATCCTAAAAAATATTGTATAATTATGTGAAACGAGACTTATGGGCCTGTAGTTGCTTATGTGTAAGCTACCACCCTTCTTATAAAGTAGTATTATTTCTGAATTTAAAAACTGCCGCGGTACTGCCCCTGTGTAGGATGCCATTGTATTGTTTGAGAAGTTCTGGTAATAGTCCACGAGTCTAATCTGATTGAAGAATTTAGAACTTGAATACCGCCTTGTGCTTTGCCATTTTTCATTTGTTTGACGGCCTGTTCTATTTCTCCTCCGATGATTTTCAAGATGCCATCATCACACTTTCTATTTGTTTGGTTGTCTCTTAGATCATTTTCTTGATTACTTCGATATAATTCTTGGTAGAATTTTGTTGCTATTTAGAGAATTTCTGATCTGTTATTTGTTTTATGAGTAAATTCATCTACTAAAGAAGGGATCCATGATTTGCCATTTTTGGCCATTTTTGCTGTTTTTAAAGATGTTCTAGGGTTTGTTTGATTTTATTCACACCAAATTTCCTTAAATCTTTTCTAATTTTTCTTTTGACTAATTTGTTTAGTTCAACAAACTCTATTTGCTTTTGTATTAATTGGAAGCTTTTGTTTTCTTTACTAATTTTCTTCGTTTTATTAAGTTTTCGGTGTTATCAGTTATTTTGGACTTTTTAGTTCTCTTGTTGCTACTTAATGGTTGGTATTCTTGCTTCAGTACTTCCTCTGCATTATCGCAAAGCTTTGTAGTATTAATAAACGTGATTTTTTCTTGACCACACAAAGAAGAAAACCAACGAATACAGGACGTTATTTACACGTCAGCCCCTCCCACCACTTTCTCAAAAACTCAGTATTGTACACATGCTTAAAGAAGAGAGCAGTCCTAATTACAACAGATCAAAAAGACCTCCAAGACGAATTGACACTGATATCTAACAACCTCAACATGAATGGCTACCCCCGGAGACTCGTTAACAAGATTCTTTTCTCTGATCCACCACAAAGACAACGAGACGACACTCAATATATTTCCACAATCGTCATTCCATACGTGGGGACAACCTCTAACAAGATTGCTAAACTCCTCAAACTGCATAGAATAAGAGTGACCTTTAAACCTGAAGAAACAATCTGAAAACTCTTAAGATCTCCATTCTTTCTTTAAGTTCACTAAAATTCATTTCTTGCATGTTTAGTGCAAACTATAGAACGCTCCTAAACAACAACAACAAGTGAAATCATGTACACGCTACATGTGTATTGCACACGTTCAGTTTTGTTTTGTAATTTATAATTAGAATTCGGTTGATGTCTAGTCTGGAACATGTTTTGTTAACTTTGGTGCCTATCATCAGTTCTGTACCCTGAAGATACCGACAGCCTAAGTTGGTGAAACTAGTTAATATTAAAAAGTTGTTCTTAGATACTTGATCAATATTTCCCAAATAGTCAATTTCCATAGCTTTCTAGTATTGTTTAACCTGGTTGATTTTTGAGTTGTTAATATTTGCTTTAAGTTGTCTTTAAATTTCTTCTGGTTTCTTTGTAGATCTTGAACTACTGGTTGTCTGTTTCTGAACCAGTTATTCCTGTGTTTTGTTTTTTTGGAACCAGAAGGTTCCTCTTTTTAATCCATGATCTGAATTAAAGTTGAAATTGATGAGAACTTCACAGTTACATAGATTAAGTGAATCTTTAATAATACATAGTCTATTTCATTTATTGCTTTTCCGTGCCGTGAAATCCATGTTCATCTTTTTTATTCTCTTTTCCTAAAGAAGGAATTTCCAATTAAAGGCGAATCGTAGGAGTCGCCTTCCGCTGTCGTTCCTTTTCTGGCTGCCATGGTTTCCAAGAACTAAATCTGCTTTTTGTTGCTTAGTGCCTACCTGGGCATTAAAGTCTCTCATTATAATAACCTGGGAGTTGTGTGATGTTATTGCTAGTGTACGTTCATCATATAACTCCTTTTATTTTTCCCTGATCATATCTTGCGGTGGGAACATAAACCTGCATTATTGTTAGTGATTTGTTTTTTCCTAATTCTAACTTCAAGGAGGCAATTCTGCTTGTATAGCTTTTAAATTCTGCGAAATGCTTTTCTATTAGCTCTTAATTAAGAAACCGACTTCATAAAGTCCATTTCGCTTTGATTATGGTAAAATAGAACGCCATTGTCTCTTTCTTTCGATAAATTTTTGGATATCACGTCTCACCTTTCAAAGTCCCAGTTGATTTATTTCCAGGGCTCCTTGTAGTTCTACAAATCTAATCCTCTGTAATGTACGGACATTCAATGAAGCGAGTTTTATTGTATACATTTGAGTGGTAGATATAGTTATAGTTTTAGTAGAAGTTTCCGTGATCGTTTTCCCAGTTCTTTTATCAGAGTTGCACCTCCCTTCAGGGTTTGAGCTCGCATCTTTAATTCGCTTGGGAGAGATTCATCAAACTGAGTAAATGTCCTTTTTGACCTTGGAGAGTGAGGTCATTTTTTTTCTCTTTGCCATGAAATATATCTTGTGCAAATGAATTATTATTATTATTATTATTATTATTATTATTACGGAACACTATCAAGGTGTCCAAGGACTGTCGGTAGGAGGGCACTTTACTGTACTACACACATATCGCACCATCTTCCTTATTACGTAATTCTCCCACGAAACACAACGACACTCCTGTTACCATCAATACCGTCCATCACAACACCACCACCTACATCAGTATTTTTCTCATTATATTGTGTGTATTCATGGTCTATTTGCCTGTACGCGCGATGAAAAACCCGTGTTTGGGAACATAAACCCATGCTACCCCCTTATCCGATAAGCCAACTCATCTTCAGTTGTAAATGTCCATATAAAGAATTCTACATTATCACATTCTTTCAATCTACTGTCCTGGGACAATAGGAATATCATATGTTCTCTTGTGCTGAGATTCAAATGATGCAGCCAGATGAACATTCGTGCTCATATATTCCATCAATCCCTATTGCCAAGTTCGTATTCCATTTATGGAAAAGATTTAATACCTGCTCCTCATATATACTTGAATTACATCCTTCAGTGTAGAGGTAGCTCTGAGGTGAATGTTGCGTACACCAGATTGAAACCATTTATCAAAATGATACTGTTTAGTTGATCAATTTTTTCTGCATCCGCCACCTGCACACCATCCGAACTGAGGGGAGTTATTCTTTCACACTAGTTTTTTGTTACTTGCAACACAAGGATAGTATTCTTTGTATTCATGATAGTATTCATCATTCTTATGCCTGGGGTATTTTTCCACATTATCTTTTGCCCCCAAAGAATTTCTTCCTTAATAAGATGTCGTATCCATTTACACTTAATAACAGTTAATATATCTGCATTTGTGTATCATTTCTGATTAATGCTAACAATGTTTGGCTCCACCGTATTAAAGATGCAACTTCTACCCCATTGTTCCTGATACTCCAGGCATTTGTGCGCAGCCTTAAGAAGTTAAATCCATATATTTTTTTCTATTTTTTGTGTACTTCCTTTATGACGCTTCCTTTTCAGACCTCCTTGAATATATTTATCAAGTCTGAACCTGACAAATACGCATTCACCTTTTCATCATGAAAACTGTTGATTAATCGTTCTTACGACTAAGTGGAAAGAACATAGATTCTTTCCATTTCCTCCGCACATAATCTAGTTTCGTCTCTCTCTCTCTCTCTCTCTCTCTTTTGAAATCTCTTGCAATTCATGTATATTCGAAAATATGCATATATTCGAGGATATACGCACTCTCAGTTCTAATCATAAAGATGTTCACTTCCGCGTCCGGTCTGCCCATTATTTCCTGACGGAAGCATATCTTAACCCTCTCGAAACACTACTGATCCACACATCTTTGACTCCTTTCATCTCTCTATTATCCCATATTCGCTCTATTATACCATAACAAACAGTATCCAAATGAAATCTTCCAATTTTTTTTCCCTTTGGTTAAAATCATTTTAAGCGAGGTGTGTATGCAGTCTCTTCTCTTGGCAGCTTCAACTACAATCTAGTCCAGATTTGTTTCCTTGTTTTTATTGTTTTATCCGTATATCAGCGTTTACAGATTTTTATTCTTCGTTGTACTGGTTTTTATAATATTTTTAATGTTCTCCTTTTCTATTATTGCCATGGTTAATATTTACGGTATTTTCGTTTATAAAATTACTTTAATAAAGATAAAAATCTAAATTCCATTTTAAACAAAAAACTGTTTATAAAACTATTATTAAATTATTCGTAGGACTAAAATATATTTACGTACTTAGAGATGTCTTTATATTATTTTATAAAAAATAATATTTACTTCACACCAAATTTAATTTTACAAAATCTTTCTTCAAATATACACCTAGAAGATTCAATAATTGTTACTTTTTGATACACGGAATTATATCTATCTAGTCATTTCTGCTCGGATTAGATTAGATTAGATTATATTTTCAACAAAATGAGTGTTTTACTGTCATATGTTTAGACAACTTTTTTTTCTTATTAGGAAGAAGTAGTTTTACATTTGTGGAGTCGACCTCACTTTGAAAGCCATAGCGGTGAGGAATGATCTGGCTTTTGTGAATGTGTGGAGTGAATTTGATGGAAGGATTTCGATACAATGGACGGCTTGCATTTGAATGGATTTGGGGTCAAGAGAGGGGTGAGGATTCAGGATAATATCTCCAAAATATATGTGGTAGACTATTGCTATGGTATGGCAGAGGCTAAATCAAACTGCAGATTATGAATCAGGAATGGTGGTAAAAACACTTTGTCGGAAAAAAAAAATTGTCTGAAAACGTATAAAAGTAAACCATTTATTTTGATTAAAATATAATCTCAGCAAGGTGAATTTGATGGAAGGATTTCGATGAGATGGATGGCTTACATTTTCAAGACTATCTTTAAGGCGAATGGAACCATTTAAGAAGGCGCAACGTCAGAAGTCTGTTAAAGAATAAAATACGCTTTTACAAGAGCCCATTCTGACTGAACAGAGTTGGGAAATACAATAGAGTGAAATTTTACAAATAAGGAGAGAAAATATAACTATACTTCGGAGAAAATGTACAGGATCGGGAAAAAAATAATAATACTCACATTATTAATTTCTTACTCATAATAATATTGGAAAAACATAAGTCAGTGACATATTCAGAGAAAGAAATATGGCGAAACACGATATAAGAATAATATAACACCAATGATGGCAAACGAAGTTTTCAAGGGAATGACACTTTTAATGACAACTATAATGACGTAATCAAAAACACGTCCAGACTAGTATATTTTAATATTGTATTCAATAGTTGAATTTATTGATTATCAGCTTGTTTCATTTTACACGAAACAAGCTTTTTTACTGAATAAGAGTTGTTTTTGTAAGATTCAAAGTTATATATTTTTATCACTAAAAATGTTCGGAAGAGATTTCTTAGGAAACGTGTGATAAAAACTGGTAAGAAATAATTCAAAATGTACACTAAACTTACATTAATTCATGAAGAAAACATAAACTATATATGTATGTTTTAAATGTGTGTTTGGAATATGTGATAAAAATATTTGTGTTTTAAATATTTTTCAACAAATTTTAAAGCAAATCGTAAATAAATTTAAAATAAGAATTTTTAAAATTTAAATGATTTTAATAATTAAAATTTTTATTAAACTTTTGTCATAGATATAATACACCTATTTAGAAATTGAATAGATATTTTATAATTGGTACAAAGAACTCAGTTCCAAAAGGATTGTAGAATGTAGGAGAATCGACAGTGACATTCGGTGATTAATATGGGGGGTAATTGTTTGCCCATGATCAGAGCTTTAATAGTCAATAACAGATTATCCCTACACTGTCCTCTACAGATAACGGGAAAGATGAAAATTTAAGTCAGTCCTTATCCTTATAAGGACTACGAATTACGAAAGAATTGAAGAATCTAAAGTGGATTTCAGTGATACTTTTAAGCGATGAATTGTGATTATGGTGTGATCTTACCGAATTGTATCGTCCGTCTGGAATTCTCTGGGTAATTTAACTCTAGTGTTTGTAGGAAGACGTTGTTGTTCAGCAGGCAAGTTGCTTACTTAAACTATGGAAAATCTTGATACTGATGACTTAATTTAAACGTTGGACAAAAGCCTTGCAGTAGATCTCCTTAAAAAACTATTAAAGAAATTTGAAGTCGAGTGGCCAAGATACTTAAATATGTATTAAGTGACATATAGTGACCTAGAAAATAATGACATGGGAGCAGAGGAGAAAAAGAGAGATTTGATGGTTTCTCTCCCTACTGAATTTCAAGAAGCACATGCGCGTAAAAAACGCACAACTGAAGAGCTACGCAGAAATGACAAAACGGATGATGTAATACAGACCCTTCAACCACTATTAAAGAAAGCTTCCTCCAATCATCCTAAGAGAAAAAAGCAAATGGACAATGTCATATCGATCATGAAAGATATATTCCCTACTCGTCGGCTAAAACTACAGACGAGGAGTAAAGATTCAACTCACCACTGTAGGAGACTATCATTATTTAATCAAAATAATGGACATCCTTAACCTCCAATACCACACATACATTCTCCCGGAGGATATCACCACTGAAGAGATAGCAACAGATATCGGTTGTCGCGATTTGCCTCTGGTCAAAGTGAGCAGAATGTTTAGAGCTGACAAGAGATCGATGCCGCTAGTTTTGATGGAAATTCAAAACTCCCATAAAATATTTATGGCTTAACATCGATTTCTGGACTTAGGATACAGCTTGAACCTTTAAGAAAAAGAACAACAGCAGGGCAAAGCCACAGTCGTTAGAAATATGCCCATGCTCAGAAATTATGTAGAGCTGATTACATGTGTTTGACATGTGGAGAGAACAACCCCACTACACCTGTGCCAAGCCTAGAACAACACCGGCCAGGTGTACCAACTACAACGGCCCTTGTAGTTGGTACACTGCGAATTACAAAGGATGTAGCTACTATCCAAAACAGAGATTGCAGTAAAACCTAATCAATCTTCCTCTCAATCTCGCACGCAACTTAAGATAAAAATCAAGAAGACACACATCAAATTAACAAAACGTACGCCGCAGCGGCGCGCCCCATGAAAGAAGCATGCCAGAATCAAACACATCCTAACCTGACTGTGGTAATTATCGCCTCTCTCGCTACCATGCTTCAAGATTTCAGTAAATCAAACCATCACTAACCTCTACAAAAATATTCCTTCTAGAAACTCACTCTATCCTAAAATCACTCACTTTTGATTAGAAATAAATTTCTGCCAAAGTCCCTTGTAATTGCCGCATGGAATGCTAACGGCCTCTCAAACAAACTATCGAACTTCAAGAATTTTCACTAAGATACAATCCAGATATTATTCTAATAAACGAAACTCACTAACAACCGGAGGACAATCTGAAATTGAAAGAATACCTGCTCAACAGAAATTACAGACTGAATTACATAGGCGGTGGTACTGCCTTTTTTTATTTATTTATTAAAAAACTAAATTAAACACATGTTTAATGTAGTATAATTAAAATTTAGTTAAAAATAAAATATATTGTTCTTGTTTTATTTCATAAAAAATGTTGTTTATTATCGATAAAATTATATAGTTTAATATAATTCAAAATTACTTAAAAATAAAATCCATTTCTTTAATTGTAATTAAAGGAATGGATTTACAATTTTGGAAATTACAATTAAATCCTTTAATTGTAATGTCCAAATATTTAAAGAGACAGAGTAAACACGATTAGAACTACGTACACTCTACTACTGACGGAAACTGCATATAAATAACATTGGAACTGCACGACGGACAGTGCCACATTACGCTAATGTCTCGCATGTCACTATGATGCGCATATGGTTGTGCTCGAAGCAATATGACACTGTGGTAAGTACAGTGCTGCTAGCGTTCTTCGCCCTCCTAAGTGCTATACGATGGATTTTTATTATATTTTTTATTCAAAATAAGGGAATTGTATAGGATTGTTGATGATAAAATTAAATATTACAAGCAAATATAAATAAATTAATAAATATATTTATGTATCGAGAAAAATTGGGGGTACTGCAGTTCTGCAGTGCCTATACACGAGCCGCCCCCCTGCTCTTCACCAGAAGGATAACATCTCTCAAAGGAGGAGGATGTTATTCTATTTGGTATCAGATACCCCTTGGTAAATAGAAACCATTTACCTCTGGGTATTACTAGACAAAAGATTGCTCTTTTGTGTAGTAGTATCCAAAACTATCGCTCAACTCTATTGTATTCACCATTGAATACAAAGAACAAACTATTACTCTATCAGAGGGTGATACGTCTTATAATTACCTATGCCTCACGAGCTTAGAGCCACACCTCCAAAGTTAACATACTAAAATTACAACGAGTGTAAAACAAGTACTTACGGATGATATTAGATGCTCCATGGCTCATCAGAAAAGAAAAGATTCATCGTGATACCAACATTCCATGTATCTCCTCATTCCTTCTCTCTCTCTCTCTCTCTCTCTCTCTCTCTCTAGCAGTAAAGTTCTTTTCGAATGTGGCCTCGCACCCTAATTAACTGATCCAACAAGCTGTAGACTACAACGAATATGACCCAAACAAACACAACAGACGTACAGCCATTCTACCTTCCAATGATATCGCTTAATCCTTCAGCCCTCAACAGGGCGTGCTAAATGTTCATAAATTATTTCTACCAAGGTTGCCTCAGATTCGGACAACGGGAATAAAAAGCGTTAACCCTTCACCCTTTTGCAACAGTATGGTCCACAGGTTAGCCTAGTGGCTGTGGCTTTGCAACCATATGCCTGGGGAAGGAGTGTCCTAGGTTCGATTCCCGTCGAATACGTGAGGTGCTTAAGGATCTTCCTCAGCCATAGTGGAGTTCGCCGGTCTTGGGCGTGGACAGCAGGGTTTTTCCGCAGTTTATGTGGGGTTTTTCATCCCGCAAACAGGCAAACCGGCCCCGTGAACACAAACGGATGCAGTCAGGAATACTTAAGACAATCCTTCAAGCCATAGGTCTGAATTGTCAGCTATGCCGGTTCCGAGCCGGATAAAAATAGGGGCGTAGGAATTGAGGTGGTGCCGTACTTTTCCGTAAAAGGGCTCACGGCCGTTGAATCACGAAATGAAATGAAATGAACAATATTGTTATAGAGTTCCAAAATTATTAACTACAAATTCTCTTTCTCATTAGGATGAACCTCCACGTCATGTGATTCATGAATATAAATATATACAAAATAAAATATAATTCTATTTATGTATTTCAGAAAGCTAATCAGAGATAGTGGGGTCAATACTAGCACTAAATTTAACGGCAACCGATGAAGAGACTGGCAAAGAAGGTCTGCAACGTCTTGGTACCTAATGGTAACAGGATATGTTGTCTGAAATAGTGTGGGAAGTGATTTAATTATAAAAAGAAAATTAAAAGTCATCAACATTATCAAATTCCTGCCATGTACCCCAAAGGGGTGAACAGGGTATGATAATACTACATGAAAATTTACATCATTACTAACTTCTTTGCTACAATTTTCCTCCAAATCAGTCTGTTATTTGTCAAGACTCCAGCAATATCAGATTTTATATTTCTATCGTCTAAGGTACTTTGTATCGTATCAATCCACCTATATCTTAGCCTTTCCCTGGTCGTTTTCCTTTCAACCTCGAAGAGAACAATTGTTTTGCTAATCTTTCCTCGCCCATTCTGTTCAAGTGACCATACCACCTGAGATTAGCTCTGCTAACGCATTCCTGGATGTTGACAATGTCAATTTCTTTCCTAATATCCTCGTTTTTAATATGATATTGCCATTAATGCCCCATCTGTTCACGCCTCTAATCTTTCTCAGGACTCTCATATCTGCGGCCTCTAGTCTTTGGTCAAGTGTTTTGCTACCAGTTTTCAGATCCATAAGTTAAAACTGGTTTGAACACTGTGTTGTATACAGCTAATTTTATGTTCCGACTAATTTCTCTTTTATTCCATATTAATTTATTCAATCGACATCCTACCATACCAGCTTTGTTGCTTCTGTTGTCTATTTCTATGTTTAATTTACCATCTTCACTAAAAATCATGCCAAGTAGCTGAAATATTTTACTTCTTCCACAGGTTCTCCGTTCACAATAGCATTTAGAAATGAGAGAATAATCCTTAATCCTTAATAAAAACAGAATAGATTTTATTATCTTATATATATATACATATATATAATTTGATATATATAAGATAATATATATAATCATGATCATCATCAAATTCCTGCCGTGTACCCACAAGGGGTGTACAGGATATGATAGTACTACGTGAAAAATTTGCATCATTACTAACGTCCTATCTACAATTCTCCTGCAAATCAGTCTGTTACTTGTCAAGACTCCAACATTACCAGATCTTATATTTCTATCGTCTAAGGCGTATATTTCTTTGTACCATATCAATCCACCTATATCTTTGTCTTCCTCTGGGTCGTTTTGCTGCCAACCTAGCAGAGAACACTTGTTTCGCTAATCTTTCCTCGCTCATTCTGTTTAGGTGACTGAGAATAGCTCTGCTAACGCATTATATATATATATATATATATATATAATACTTTTTTTTACCTTGGGGATATTGTATATTAGGATTACCAAGTTATTTTATAAACTTGTTTATTTTAACTCCTAATCCCAACTATGCAAACAATTAAGTTTGCGACTGAAAACAAAGTTCAAGTCTAAAGATGTTACAACACCAGGGAAACTCGTTGTAAAGGTGGGTAAAGGTCTGATCGCTATTCTTAGCATTTTCCCATAATGTAAAGCACATTATGATCACACCCATAATGCATTACGGTATACATCTTCTAGTGAAATGTGCTTTACATTATGGGAAAAGACTAAGAATAATGATCAGAAATCTACCACCTTTACAATGAGTTGCCCTGGTGTTGTAACATCTATAGATTGAACTTTGTTTCAGGCGCAAACGTAATTGTTTGCATACTTGGGATTAGGAGTTAAAATAACCAAGTTTATAAAATGACTTGGTTATCCTAATATATATATATATATGTGTGTGCGTGGGGGGGTGTACGTACTGACATATATATATATATATCTAAATCAGCATACACCATTGCCACAGCAGCAACTCATTTCAATGGAAACATCTATACTCTGGAAATACAGAAGGTAGAAAGGGTGACACGCTATCTCCATAATTATTCACAGCGTTCCTAGAAAAAATATTCCAACTTCTTCATCGGGAAAGGAAAGGTCTGCAGATAAATGGAAGATATAGTGGCACACCTTACTGGCATTCGTATATCGAAAGTATGTAAGTTTTTTCAATTAAAACTCTGATATTCTAGGTCTAGCTACTCAGTGATGAGACCTCAAAAAAGGTTGAAACCCGTCTGGGTAGTGGCCTCTCCTCATAATGTAATACAGTATTACATCTCCTAGGAGCTGTGTGTTTTTACATTATGAGAAAATATCAAGAATAGTAAGGGAGCTTGCTCCACCTTTGCATCGAGTCGCCTTGGTGTGGCACTACGAAGTGGTCACTTACGCTTGGATCCGCCGATAGTTTCGTCGGCATGAAACGCTTAGATCGTAGTCTTCGATTTTAGAGTTTCGCATATTGGCTGAAAAACAATAAGGGATATCCCCTTAATTTATCAACTTCGCCAGAAAAATAGCCGTTTGGCTTTTCTTATTAAATAAATGGAAGATATTTAAGCCATTTACGCTTTGCAGACAAAACACTTATCTTTACTTCAACTGCGCATGAATTACAGACTGGTATCCAAGAACTTCAAAGTGCTCTCAAAACAGCTGACCAAACGATAACCCAAAAGAAGATCCAAGTTATTTTCAATAGCGCTGTCCAACCAGAAATAATAAAAATCAATAATGAGGAAATTGTTTTTAGGAAATGAGGAAATTTGTTGAAACTTGCTTAATTTCTCCAATAATGAGGAAATTAAACAAGTATATAATTACATATACTTAGGACAACAGATATCAATGGAACAAAATATCATGGACAAAATTAAGAAACACAGGATGCTTCGGTGGAGAGCATTTGGAATATTATATTGAATTTTCAAAAGCCAACTACCATTAAGGCTGAAGAGAAACGTTTTTAACTTGCGTATTTTTCCTATATGGAAAAATACGCAAGTTAAAGTATGGAAAGAAGTATGCTTGGTATTACAAGACTGGATCACGAAAGGAATACGTGCATAAAAAAACCAAACGAAAGTCTCTGACGTCATAGGAAGAGTGAAACATCTGAAGTGGCAATTGGCTGGGCATATTGCTCGAAAACAAAATCAACGATGGATCAAAGAAGTACTGGATTGGATTCCACGAGAGGGAAAATGACCACGACGTCGACTTAAATCACCGTGGATTGATGATATCATCAATCCACGGTGATTTGATGATGATGAATATATATATATATATATATATATATATATTTGGGGCCATCTAGACAGAATATCGCCTTTCGAGCGAACGAATCGTCAGTCTGCCGGCAGATGGTGCGTTTCCTCATGATCCTACGAATATTCGATAAGATTCAAATCAGGGGATGACAGAATGCATGGTATGCTTTTCGAACCATTGACCCACATTGTCGCCATTTAGTGCAATGCTTGCTCCGAAACAATTCTCACATAGGAATGAGCAGCCAAGCTGTATTCAAAGGAGATGACATGACTCAGCGGTGCCAAGAGAATTATTTCCCAAACCGGGGCGAATGAGGATTGTTTCGGCATGTTCGATGGTCAGAAACAGGTTCGGTGGTCGTAAAGTTTTGACTCGTACCTGTGTGTGTGTGTGGGGGGGGGAGGATTATAGCGTATATTTATGTTTCTACAGTTAAGGATTATAATTAGAGATATAAAATAAACAAATTGTCTTATGATCATTATATGGTATCATTTTATCAAATAAAATAATAAGCATTATCTAAACGATGTGAAAAATAAATGGGAGTTTGTAAAAAAGCTTATACAGTACAAATAATGCCGTTTACTTTGTTAGAAATTAAATTCTAACAAAAAAAAATAGAATTATAAGAATAACTCGTTTGCCGAGAACAATCTACCGTTCTATCTACTGCAGACAATTCAGAGAACGAATCACAAAATCGCATAAATAAAAACATTTATTGAATAAATAAATTTAATAAAATAATTTTAATTAAAATGTATTGTATAATATGTGCTAATTCATAATACATTTTTAATGTATTCAAATAAATACTTCCCACAGCTTTTGAATATAAGAATTTTAATAGTATTTATTAAAAAATAAAAAAATAAAAATAAACAAGATGTGTTATTTTATTGTCTTGGCGTTGATCAATACCCTTGGAGGTTACTGGATGGCAATGCTGTAGCCAATGAAGTTTAACTGAGGTTCGGCTGTTGCTGTTAACCCCTCCCCCTTGGGGCGCTGACATACGAGAGTTTTGAGTTCGCTCACTTATAGTTTTTGCCTTAAGGGAGCAATTTGTGTCTCCGAGAAAGGGTTCTCCGGCAGGCTCGCTGAGCGGCTTTGTCGGTGAATGCTTTCTTCGTAATTTGAGTGGTTTGGCTCGGGGGTGGCGTGTGGGTGGAAGGCCATCACTGAGTATAGCAACGCTGAGATGGACGGTCTTTCGCCCACGATTGAGTGGCCTAGGGATCGACCGAATTTTTAGAGACCGCCTTACCTTTAAATATGGCAATCCTGTAGCTAATGAAGTTCTAACTGAGGCTCGGCTATTGCTGTTACCCTCCTGCCATGTCAGAGTTTTAATAGCTCAATAACACCTTATTCATACACTGTCCACTACAGATAACGGGGAAGATGAAAAGCATTCTTGCTTCACCCCTTTAAGCCAGTCCTTATAAGGACTATTATTGTGTTCATGCAATCGCAGTTGACATTTCATTCATACAAACCAAGTGCATCACCATCACGCCCATGTGCTGTTTCATAAACTGAGGCTTTCATGGAGTCCGAGGGCTCACTGAGGAGGGAAATAGTGTTTCACTTCACCCACACAATACGCCATCTGTCTACAATAATTCCGTTTTTCTCTTAATTGTTTTCATTTTTCGTTCTACCTGTATGCAGGATGGAAAATCCGCGCTTCTTTCAAAATAGCCACAGCTTATCTTATATTAAGATGCAAATGATTAAGAATTAAAATTATAAATATTAATATAAAATTATACAAATCACTAACACTATTTGATTATCCAAAAATAGTATGTGCAGCTTTTTTAGCCCTAAATTTGGAAATCGGTAAGAAGTCTCTGCCTTAACCATTACAAATAGCTTATCTCAAGCAACAGGGTGACATTTCAAGGCATCACGGAAGAGGAAAAAGAAACCCCAGCCATATTGTCGTTCTCAACCCTGAGACTCTAAATACTGTTTGAAATAGAGTAAGTTCTACAGTCAATTTTTAAGGGATGCTGGTCTAAGAACCCAATTTGCAGCGATGAAAAACCAGAGTGTCCTATAAGGAAAACCAAACTGCCTCATCACGTGAGGGGCTAACTAACCTTCAGTTCAAAATCTTTGATAACCAGTCAGCGATACGGATTAGGAGATTCTTAGTGACTTCCAAGCCAAAGATCATCGGTGTTTTCAACTGAAGTGCAAAGTCGGAATAATGCAAGCGAATAAAAATAGGATATGTAATAATAGCTAGACCAGTTGAGTTAAATAGCAATAAAACATGCTTAAATGTATTGAAATACAGTGATCAGTAGAGAGTTCTAAGCTCTCTGCTGTTCATTGACATTTTGAACGAATAACATTTCTGGCTAGATGGGTGAAGCGAAATTGCTTTCCGCAATTCTTGATTTTCGCGCTGGAGTGTTTCTTGCGTTTCTATCGCTAACGATAATTTTGTCTTTATTTCTCTCACGGTTCCTAACACTTCTTCAGAGGTCTCGTTATTCAACTGTATGTAACGTTCATACTCCTCAAATATTTTGTTGATTTGTTCCATGTGTGTATTTAGCAAGTCTTTCACCATACGTTTAAATGAATCAAAGTTATCCGTAATTTTAGGATCAGGAAGCAGCTTACCTTGATGTGCGTCGTTACTTTTCTTTGGTGTCTGGTCTTTGTTCTTCATTTTCTCTCGGCACTGTTGACATCGCCATTCGGTGTCCGTTTCGCTGCTCCTTTTGCTTTCTACGTGGTTTCTGAGATCCCTGTACAGTGGAAGTGTTGTTTTTTTGTTATATCCGGAACAATGCAGCTCGTCCCCTTCATCGCTTAGTGGCTTATTGCACTTGTTACGGCTCATTGTGATTGACCTTTAGACTTTCTTCCCGTTAGCGATTTTAGTGCAACTTTTAAAATGGCAACGTCCTTTGTTCTTCGTTGGCTGGTGAATGCAGTACACTCGATGAACTTCCAACACCGAAAATTTGAATATTACTTATCCGATTTTGGTGATTTTAACATCCCTGTCTTCATCGTGACTAGCAGAATTAAATAGCAGCACTTTCCAATTAAACACATGAGTTAAATAACACTTTAAAACTATAAAACCAGCTATACAGCGTACGTGCATCCGTCTGCCTATTGCAGTCTTTGATTATGAGGATTACGTGCATATGAATGAGGTGATTTATTCCCACTTACTTTGAAACTTGGGTTTGCTTTTGTGAAGAGAGTGGGATTTAGACTTCACTAGTTGTGTTGCTATTACTGTTTATGGATGGGATGGAGGCATTGGATGCTGGTGATTTTCGATGTGTATATTAGTGCTAACGGTATATCAACTTTGTTGGTATATTTTCCAGAGTTCGTGTTTTAAGGTTCTGTAGTTGTCTATGTGTTTTAACTTTCTTGGTAGGATGTTGAGTAGCATAAGTATCTGATGTGATCTCACAAAAGAATCGTATGAGTTGTTGGAGGGTGTAGGGATTTAAAGAGTTGTTGTGGGTCGTGTTATACGATATGTGTCTCCGTTGTTTCGATAGGTGATGTTGAAGTAATTGCTTAGTAATATTATGTAGTGTTTCAGATTTTTAATGCTTAAGATTCTGTGTATCGCCATGTGCTAGTCAGATATTGGTTGTTGCGTGTAAGGTGTCCAAATCACTGTAGACACAATTTTCCTATGTAATATTTCTACTTTTGTTAGGTGGCTGTTTGATGTGTTTGCATAGACCAGGGTTTCCTAAACTGTGTTCCCCGGAACATTGGTCTTCCGTGACAGTTAAATAACTATTCCACGAGAAGTTCTCCTGGAATTAGTCATTTTGGTTTTCTAAGCATTTTTCATGTTTTTTCATGAATAAATATTTTATAGTGGAAATATTCTTAGGAGAATAATATTCGTAAATATGTCGAAAAGCTCAGACACAGAACGCCTAATAACATCTATGTAGCAAATGTTAGTGACCAAGCCGTTGTTAAACGTAGAAGTATTCATGAATTATCGTTAATTTTCACACATCGAAGCCTTTCAACATTTGAGAAAGGTAATACCGCTCTTTATGACCGGTCATAAAAATTGCCTGCAAGCAGATTACAACAATGGGTGGCGTATCCTCTGTTCTCAAAACTGAAAGAAATAACATCTATGTTGAAAATGTTGTCTGTTTCTCGCCTCGTTTGTGTAGGCTTTTTTGCTTTTTTGTATTTTTCTGTGAACGTTAGTTGGAAATTCTCATATAATGTTACAGGATCATTTATTTTAAGTAGGCAATTCCAGTCTGCATTTTTATAAGGTTGTCGACAATGCCCTTTAATATGATCGAGTTTTGTCGACTTTTTTGGTGGTGGTAGGAGGGGGGGACGGAGTAGGTAACATAATAAAACGAGGTTGAGACAAAGTAGTGATCGGCAATTTTGACGTTAATTACTGATGATGTATATGTATGGATGGGAGTCCGTAATAATGTGGGATGATAATGAACATCCTTTTTTGTATAATTTCTTCAAACTTTACTTTCAGCGCAATGCTTCTTATCTTCTGTTTACAGTTTGCCCTGAGTTAACTTCCATCCGTGTTCCTAATCCTTAGTCAACGTTTTTTTTTTCTGTTGTCCCTCTTTGCACTCAGCTCATCCTCATGAATGCATAAAACAGAAAGAAAAGAAGTAATTAATCAGAATTCTTTACACTGAACTCAGCTGATTTCTCATTTACATTTTAGTGCTTTGATTATTAATCTTTGTTTAATAAATAACTTACGAATCTTTCTTGATATAATAATTTTCATCAATAATTTTCTTCGATGTCAATTTTTATCTGCACCGAATTTAAACGTGAACCGAAATTCATCTGAGCACATTTTGAAGACGAGGGGATTCACATATCAGAAGGATCCAACTGTTAGAAGTTTTCATGTGAAAGGTACATAGAAACAAGCAACGGTTTTATTGCAGGTAAATTAGAATTAATTATTATCTTAGTGTGTGTGATATGAAAATTATAAAAAAACTAAACGCATTTTCCGAGTTTTATTTAGTTCAGTCATCGGCTTTAATATAATAATATTTAGTATTATATTATATTATTATATATTATTATTTTAATATTTAATATAAAAATATTAATTTTCTTTCAAATAAATTAATATACACAAACAAAATAAACATAACCTAAAAAAATAACACCACGATACAAACTTTTATGTGTTGAGCACCGCTTTCTTTTTATTGAAGTAGAATTAATTCATTAATTTAGTAATAATAATAATTTTTAATCAGTTATTCAATCTTCTTAATTCATGTATGCTATTTAACATATATAATCAGAGTATGATTTGTATGCAATTAAGATATTTTTGTCACACCTTTAATTCATTTTTTTATAAATATACATTTGCCATTTATATTTACACATTCAATGCTAAGTGAATAAAATGAATGTTAATATCACAGTATTGATGGTTATGAAGATCAATTGACTAAGGCGTGTTGAGTGGAGCTGATCCCACCGACATAGCAGCTTAGGTTATCTGTTATGAAGACGGTGAGATCTGCATACACTGTTCACCTTGTTTGGTACTATTCAAAGGTGGGATATAGGTGGATGCCCTACTTCAGCGACTTCTGAAGTGTATGTTGATGTTGTATGCTGTACTAACTGTGTTGATATAGTTTCCAAAGTTCGCGTTTTAGTACTATGTAATTGTCTGTGTGTTTTAAATTTTCTGGTCGGTTGCTGAGTAGCGTGGGTATGAGATGTGATCTCCATGTTGAAGTGTGTAGTTTTGTAAACAGTTATGGTGGGCTGTGTTATACCCTATGCTGTCGTTAACATACTTGTTGTGAAGTAAATCCTTAGGTTCATTGCGTAGTATTTCAGAATTTAATGCTTAGGACTTAGTGCATCGTCATAAAGATATCGGTTATTGGGTGGTGCACATGAGCTCTCCAAAGCTTAAAACGTTCATATTCCAATTAATATCATAATTTGCACAGTGCTCAATTCATATAGAAGAACAGTTCGTTTATTATCAGTAATGTTAACGATCACAGTAATTAGTTGTGTTATATATATATATATATATATATATATATAACACAGCTTAACACAATATATATATATATAACACAACTAACTTTAATATTCCGTCACTAACTTTAATATTCTCTCATAATGTAACTATACCTAACTTCATAATATAACATATACCTAACTTCATTAGCTACAGCATTGCCATTTGTTACCCTGGAAGTCCTAAAAAGGAATTTTTCTCACTAATATCAAGGTTCTTAAAAGAACTGGGCGATGGACTGAGTGCTTGACTCTTTATCCCGTCATCTGAATGAAGGAAATCTGTGTGGATGGAGTGTTATTGAGCTAAAAGGCGCTAGTCATGGCTGGGTAACGGCAATAGCCGAGCCTCATTAAAACTTCATTGGCTACAGCATTGCCATTCGTTACCCTGGAAGTCCTGAAAAGGACTTTGAAATTTTCTTAATTAATATCAAGGTTCTTAAAAGAACTCGGAGATGGACTGAGTCCTTGACTCTTTATCCCGTCATCTGAATGAAGAAAATCTGTGGATAGGGTGTTATTGAGCTGAAAGCTCTAGTCATGGCTGGGTAATAATAACAGCAACAACCGAGCCTCAGTTAAAACTTCACTGGCTGCAGCATTGCTATCCGTTACCCTGGAAGTCCTAAAAAAGACACTTCCCAAATAATCATCGTAAAATCACACAATATCAAGGTTTTAAGTGAACAGAAACTTACATACCTCTACTATCGAATTGCCGAAGTGGTGTACTATATATTGTTAAATATTGTTGATTAAAAAGATAATAAGCCGAAAGGCTATTTTAACGGCGAATTTGTTAATTGAGAGGGAGATGGTAAATCCCGTTTTATTTTATAGCCAGGTAGGAAACATTGAGATATCCATCTCAACGTCAGGAGTCATCATATCTGTTGATGGAGTGACTTCGGACTGTTTAGGGAAATCTCTTTTTGTAAGAGGTGCGGTCGATCATCCTATGAATATGAATACGAATTGAGTTATTTGCATTAAATTTTATATAAAATATCTATTCTTCTAAAAATAGGTGTATTAAGTATATTACAAAATATTAAAATTTTCTTAATTTCTCAAATATTTCTCTTGCTATAATCATTATATTATTTTAAATTATAATTAAAATTTAAAGAAATATAATTAATGTTTCAATTATAAAATTTTCAATTATAAAAACAAATGTCGTTCAGCAAGCGATACGTGTTTCATATACATTTTCCGTAAGTTTAACAAAATGGTTAAAGAGGTCAGTTCACAATATATTAGAAATTTGCATAGCTTTTATTCAGTAACACAAATTGGTGTTGTATAATTTTCTTATAGCTCTGCATTGAGATGCTAGCAAATTGCTCTCATAATTCGCCTCCTTGCTTTTCTATTAATGCATGTTTACCTTTTTTCCTACTAAATTTCATTCCGTATTTCTTACTCGAATTACCTCATTCGCTTATGAATGTTTTTCCTTTTCATTTTCTAGTCGTTAATTTATAAATTAATGTTATTCTAATTTCGTAAACAGTTTGATTAGCATGTTTCATTGATTTCTTTCATCCGATTCCATTTTGATATTATTTGTTTCCTATTTCACCATTTTTCCCCGTTTAGTATCAGTTTTTTGGTGATATTCTGTATATATTTTCATTTTGATTCATTCGCCATTGGATCACGAGACATAAATGAAAAACACTTTTTTTTTAACAATTTCATTTCGCAAACCTTGAAGCAGTCTTGACTTTCACAGTTTCCTTTATGATTGGATTAGAAATGTATAGTTTGTTCATTCTTTTCCAGTTCCAGTATTCGTTCTCCAAAGCGTTTCACATGGCGACCATGCAGCACAGTTTTTTAGAAAATGGTTCCCTAATTTATTTGCAATATCTGACCACTACTATATATAATATTAGTAATATGCCATGTGAAAAATATATATTATATGCTTATATATTACGATATTTTTCGGTAGCTAAGTGAAGGTTAGAATTCGTGAAAGGACACAATCGCATTGAAAACAGATTCGATTATCTCCAAAGCTTTTGGTAGATCAATGTCAGAGGGATAAACACGGCCAGCTGCAAATCAGTGGAATTATGGGAAGTATTTACATAAAGATATACTAATTTGCTTAATATTTAGTTAAATATTTAATGTGTAAGAACACAAAGAACTTTTATCGAGGCAGGTCAACTGATGCTCGACTTAGCGTGTCCTATACGAGTGAAGCAGAGTTTTTCTTCCAGGAAACTCGGGTTTTTCATCCCTCAAACATGCCGGAGGATACAGCAATTTACTTTCAAAGTGTACTTATAGGAATACGGCCTAACCACTGTAACCTGAAATCTTGATTACAAAATCCAAGGATACATCTGAAGTTTTGAATGCTAAAGAGGCCCTAAAACTCGCATCAGGAGATGTTACATAAATTTGACAATAGGTTGGATCACGACTCCACGACGGTAGATTTTAACACATCTCCTAACGATTCCTTGAAATCGCTGTTTTGTGCGTAAAGTTTCATTATTTCCTTTCTTTGATTTCCAAAACTGGATACCTTGCATTTTTTTTTTATTTTAATACATTAAGACATCCATTATTAGTCCGCGCGGTTAGCCTGGTGGATGTGATCTTCGCAACCTGAGGAAGGAGTGTCCCATCGATTCAGGAGCTGAAGGATCTTCCTCAGCCATAGCCAAGTTAGCCGGTCTTGGGGATTTTTTGTTGAAATTAGTTGCTTGTTTTTGTTGAAATTGAAAGTTCTGTTGAAATTAGAGGCTTGTTTTTAGAATAAATAACGACATGAGTATGCTTTAGTAGTGGAACAACAGCGTTTCCTGGAAAAAGAAATTAGTAATTCATTGGTCAAAAATATTTACAAAATTCTATACTACGAGGTAAATGCAGTTCGGTGAGTGAGTGAAACTGAATGAGAAAGGCGGATATAATTTAAATAAAAGCAAGTAAAGAAAAAGTGATTGCACACGGGAAAAATACGATGACCATTATTGAACGGAAAAAAACCTTGGAATCTAGATAATAATAAAACGGTTCTGACTTATTTGCTGAAATCAAAGTAAACTACAAATCTCACTGAATGCATTTCAATAAAAATATCCCAACCACCCACCCACACGGAAAACTAAGAGGCCTGATTTACTCCGCGAAATTTGGTATTATTTGCGAAATACTCTCGTCACTCCCTCTAGTTTAACATCGTTCGAGTTAACTGAAAAGTTTAACTTCCAACCAGCAGCTAATATCATTGCAAATAAACATCAGCTTATCGTACAAAGTGTTTTAAAAATACTGTTACAGATTAAAGCGCCTTCAAATATTGAATATAAAGGAGAAACCGTCACTGAATAAACTAAAACAAGCAACATGAATATTATTTGGATACATGCAGAATAACAAAATATATCCTTAGCTAAAGAAGAGAATTAATTGATCAAAGATCCTGAAAATGTTGAAAAAATTATTTCTTGACGTCACATCGGGGAATAATTTCTGTATTGTCAAATTAGTATAGAGGAAAATAGATTCTAGTGCATGATGCATTGAAGTTTGGGGAGAAAACGATGGAGGAAATCGTGTGCACAATAATTTTCGAGAAGTCGAATTATAATGCAAATGCTGAGCACTGCAATTAATACCTCTAAAAAGCACTTTCTTATGAAGACACGGGGCAATAAATACCGATAAATCAATTTCTTATTTCTGCCTAATTTGGATGCTGCGAAATAATGAAGAAGACTTCCAAATATATACGAAGTTTCTTATGAAATCTCTTCTTCACCTTCCCTGTCATGGTAGCGATTAAAAAAGGATATTCATCAAACCAGTAAATGCAAATAACGCAGTATTTTACAGTGTAAGGAAGGCTAAAATGAGCTCAGTCGTTATTGAGGATGCCATTTAGTGGTAACGATATGGTTTCAAATTCCATCTAAGACGAGCTTTGTAAGGGCATTTCAACAGAAACTGAGTTATTCGATCTCATACTGATGAGGAAGGGTTAACTGCTGTAAATTCAGATTTTTCATCTTGCATAAAAAGCGTGCCCATGAAAGGAGAAAACACGCATTTAAGAGACCGAATATATGCCAAGTGAATTAAAACTAACCGTCTTATTTTATGAATTAACGTTTGGAAGTCAAGCATTCGAATATTTCAATACTTGTGAATCGTAAAGATCCAAGAAGGAAGTTGAAAAAATGTTGACTTAAAAGTTCAAAATTTCAGCTTGTTAATTCAGTCCTTATAAAGACATTACAAGGGAAAATGTGTCACTTTCAGAGTTGTTTCAGTTCAAATCCTTTATATTTTCATGGCTAAGCGGGGGTAAACGGATTCAGACTTCATCCTATGGGTCGTAACAAAGTCAGCGTATTCTTCCTACTAGCAACATCAACTCAAATAGAAAAGGGAATTTATTTCTTACAACCAGGTAGAAATAAATGCAAGATGTCGGTGAAGAAATAGTATATTCATTTATGTCATTTATTTATTATTATTTTTATATGACTCCAATACATAAGAGGTCAAAGAACGTATAAGCATATCAGTGTATGTGTGTGTGTGGTATAAATGAGGAGTCAGGTAGAATTTTTTTAAGAGGTTTGTAGGTTGTAGTTTGGGAATATCTTTTACGGTAAGCTTTGCCAGATGACAGAGGGAGATGGCGTAAAAGAGGAGGAAGGAAGCAGGTCCGATGTGTTTGCACTTGCACAGGGAATGAGTGCTGGGAAACTTGATTTTGTATTAACAAGTGCAGCAGAAAGTAAACGAATGATATTTAGCAGTTCAGTGGAGCAATGACCATTGAAGAACTTCTAGAAGATACACAAAGCTGAAACATTGCGAATTTGAGATAGAGGTTGAAGTGAATCTCGAATAGAAGGATCGTCTATTTGCCGAATAGCTCTTCTCTGGATGGCGTCAAGAAGGTTAAGAGACGTTTCCACTGTTCCACCCCAAACATGTGGGCAATATTCCAAGCACGGCAGAATTCGAGATTTGTATAAAGTTAAGAGTTGATTGAATGCAAATTGGCATCTTGAGTGAAAGAGAATGTCTTTTGTATTGGATTCTGGGCAAGTTCTTCATGTGATGCAGTAAAGAATGGAGAGAGAGAGAGATCTGTTCGCGTGTCTGTTGATTTGTGGGGTACTGAGGGGGGGGGGGGGGAGGGAATGTGAGCGGAGAATTCTTTTCGGAGAGAAAAGACAAGACTGAATTTTTTCGGCATTGTATGTGACAAGATTGTCTTAGCCAATTGAAGGATAGAACATAAATCAATCTTTAAGATATTAGTGGTTGATAACCTTTAATTTTGGGATTCTTCCTATTCATGTAACAAATAACAAACCTTGTAGTGCGCAGAATCCCAAAATTCGAGGTCATCAACCACTAATGGCATTGCGCACTGCAAGGTTTGTCACATGAGTAGGAAGAATGGAGAATACTGTCACGTGGAAAGCTGTGGATAGGATTAGTGGTGACTTATGTAAATGACAAAGAGGTTAGGTGAAAGGAGAAGCACTCCTGCTTTGGTGGGAAAGCTTGAAGAGTGGAACCCATCAACTATGTCACTCAGCGAACAACCAGAAAGGAAGCTAAGAAATGAATGAACAACAATGAGTAAACCAGAAGACTCACAGAGAGTGGCAGATAGACAAAAGGGTGGCAATATGTTTAGCAGGCCTCAATACCAGGCACAATCAAAAGCCCACTTTGTCCAGACCTTTCAATTGCACATAAGGTGATATAAGTTCAGATGCCTAATTTGAATGGCGTAATCCATGCTGGTGGTCGCTGATTTATTGGTGGAACTCTGGGTAGTGGAGGACTTGATCCATTATTTTGAAGAGGATTTAGATTATATCAATTGGTCGGTTGTTTAAAGGTAGACAGATATCTATACTTTTCTAGAAGGATAGATATGCAATTGCTTCCACTTGTTGAGATTTGTACTAGCCATGTATCACAGATTGAACAGGCGATACAGGACGGGTGTTATCTATGGAGCACAATGTTTGAAATAAATAAGAGACACCATCAGGACCAAGAGACTTTACTGCAGGAGTTATTTATTAATTTTCGTTTGTCTTTGTGTCGCAAAAGTACAGGAGAGATACTGTGCTCAGAATTAGGTCTGTGCTGATGTATCCAGCGATGCAAGGAGGTCAGCTTTATCTTCGGCTGAAATAAAATTGGTGCCATCAGGATGAGAGAGAGGTGGAAGTGCCGACGAGAATAAGGTGCATCGAATGGCTTCAGAAATGGACCAAAAGGTAGCGTTTTCCTTTGGACAGGAGGCAAAGTTTCTGCTTTTGGCCTTTTGGAAGTCAGATTTAAATCTACTAATGACTGTTTAGCATTTGTGCTTTCTTTAGTATAAGCAACGTATTAAGCTGGATTTCTTGATGGGAATCAAATACGATAACCAGAGGTTTTTCCTTCGACTGCTTTGATACACCTCCTGTTAAACCTGCGCTTGGAAAGTGGACGAGGATTCTGAGTAGAATAAAGGATGAAGGCCTCCATGCCGGTAGAAATAATCTCTATTATTCGTTCGCAGCAGGGGTTAGGATCAAGTGAATGAAGCAATACTCAGACCATGGAAAGGAGAATTGCTGGATTTCAGGTTTCGAACTTCATGGAGAGAATATAAAATGGTCACAGTAGGTATCACAGTTTGAAGAAAGGTAATTAGAGCAGATAAATATTATGAGATGGGACAAGGAAACCTTATACCAGAGAAGATCTAAAGCAGGGGATTCTAAATTATCCATTCTCTCGAATGTAATATCTGATCTCAAAAAAGGCAGAAGTACCCCCCCCCCCTAGTGGCGAAAGAAATTGTGAAGTATGTAATCTTAACATTGGAGAAATAATGTGATGGTCAGTCGGATGTAAGTAATATTTGGGTTTCTGTGAAGAGCAGGAGGTCTGGTCTGGATAATTGCAAGTGATGGTGAATATCATTTATGCTGGTGTTAAGGCCACGAATGTTGGTGAAGTGGCTGTGGCAGGGAGTTTATAATGAGGCATCCAATAAGATGGATGGTAATATTCCATCATGGGATGAAAGCTATCTAAATTGATCATTTCCAGTGTGCATTGAGCAATCTTTGTTCTCCATATCGAAGCATTACAAGAATGTGTATTGCTTATGTACAACTTAAGTGGCTGAGGCATATCCTCTAGCCGTTTAAAAATAATGAAACATCAAGCCGGTGTTAATAAAACAGCCTATGGTGTTGTGTAATCCTGAAAGTTTCTGTGATTATAAAGTTTTTTATGTATTGCTTGAGATAGCAAAAAGTAACTTTTTAACAATCTGAAATTCTTAATACGAGAAATTATCTTAATGCTTTTTCTATGACAATCCCAAATTTATGTTATCATATCGTGGAGTAGGCCTACTGGGGATACCACGTTAAAAAAAGCGCGCCTCATACTCTACCTCAAAGGTGGTGCGGAAAAGAGTACATCTGATGCTTTGGTGATGGTTGATGTGGGTTTACAACAGCCTGTCTCTGAAACTGCAGTGTTAACAGAAGCATTTCTACTCATATTGAGTGTTTTTTCCTTACAAATCACGAATTGTCTGCAGAAGTATCGCCTTCACAATTGATTTGAACATTCTGTACAAATACTAAACATTTCTGGTGCAGTATCAAAGCTTACACGGATATACGCAATAATTACTTTTTTCCCCCAATATGGCAACCTCAATTTGAATCGTTTCCGAAAATTCACAGTTCGTTTATTGGAGGGAATTAATGGAAGGAATTGTTTTAAGAATTTCTCATTTTTCTAATGGATAGCAGTATTCAATCGACACGTTACAGAGTTCTAAAACTGTGGATTTCCCTCGCATTTCTTTTCCATATTTTCAAAGTCATATATCAAAATAGCGAGAATATCCTGGTGAAATTTTTCGCTTCTGCATAGCTTTTCAGTTTTGCAAGTCCTTCCCAAGTCCTTTGCAAATTGCAGATCCGAATCTGCAATTTATCTCTGCTTGATCCAAAGATAATTATTTCAACTACAAACCACGAATTCTTCAGTTATAATGAGAGCTCCAACTATACGATTAACAACGAATTCTTTAGATTGAAAAACGGATTTCAAACAGGATGCCTGACACCAGCACAATTAAAAGGAATGGACATTCTCTGGTTCCCTTCATCTCGTGCTAAATTAGATGGTTGTAGATAGAGATGAAAATGGTTGTCTCCGCATCCTTATCTTCCTCCTCCTCCCCTTAACGGAATGACAAACCGACTTGTGAACACACTCCACTGATATATATACGAAACGCTGGTGTCCTAATCGTAGATTCTTTGGCTTCCTTTTGGTTATTAATGTAATTCTGAGCAAGTCAGTCTTAAAAGCGCTTAGTAGCACAGGATTTCTTTTTAAAAAAATTCTCACATGTTTGAGCTGCTAATACCTGCACTTCTTAACGCAAAATGTAGTGCAGTAAAAAAGTTCTGAAACAAAATTTTGGAAAACATGCAAATCCTCTACACATACACAGGACTGTATAATGTTTCCGCATTTCTTTATATATACAGGGTGTTCGGGATAAATTTGACATATTTATAATTAATTATATTTTTCCGTAAGTTACATGTATTAACACACACTTCTCTTCATTTAAAAGTTTGGACCCTTCTTCATTCATATACAAGATGTCAGAAAGGATGGATAGCTGGAACCCACCTGAATCATGGAAGAGAATAACTTGTATCATGATGATTCGTGCCCGCCATCAAAATAAGGATATTACGACTGCTGCCCAATGCTCCCTGAATACAGTAAAAACAATCAGGCATGAACTAGAGACTTGCAATGGTGACTACGAGGATGTAGCAAGAAGAAAGATCCCTAGCAGACGATCTGATTGCGTTCGTACAGCAGAATTCCTCGCAAATCTGCAGGAACAGGTGTTGAAGAACCCTGGCATTGGAATTCGGGCTTTGTTCGTGGAGTTGCTAACTGTAGTCAAGCCCTGGATAACAAGGGTAGCCAATGGTAGGCCGTATGTATGGCAGCAGGATTCGGCCCCTTGCCACACCTCTGGGAAAAGTCAAAAATGGTTGTCTGAAAATTTCTACGACTTCACCAGTCCAAATGTTTGGCCTCCAAACTCCCCAGACCTTAACCCCATGGATTATTTTGTATGGGGCGCAGTTGAAAAAGACACCAATCGCACTTCCAGTAATACAAAAGCCCAGTTAATGGATAAAATTAAAACAGTTTTTGCGGCCCTTCCCAGGGAGACTGTAGCATCAGCTTGTTCGAGGTTCCGAAGCAGAATTGAAGCTGTGATCGATGCTAATGGTGGTTATTTTGAGTAAATCTTGTTGATAGTATTGTAATTAACTCTGCCTGTAATGTTTTTTTGTCAATTCATTAAATTTAATAGATACAAAGAAGATTTTCTTTTTCCTTACGAAACTGTCAAATTTATCCCGAACACCCTGTATATATATATATATATACAGTCTTATATATATAAGACTGTATAATGGTTTCCGCATTATATAGAAATAGAAAAGCATAATGAGTACACTTCATATGTACCAAAGTTCTCTCTTTTTTATGTTAATTAAATTTGATTGAATTTTCTAACAGGTGTATTAGAAAACTGGTGAGAAAATAGTTTTAATATTGAAGCTTCTAGCATCTTATTAATTTTAAAATTAATTTAAATTAAAAATTTTTTTTATAAAATGTTTAAAAGATTTTTATATTTTACATTTTACAGATTAATTTCATTCGTTTTTAATATTCATATGTTATTGTATTAAACGATAAAAAGTTAGTAAACGTTCTTCGTGTTATAACCACGTACTGCATCCAAGTATATCGGAAGACACCAGAAACAGATCGATTGGGAAACAGTAAACGATCATTGAGGATGCACCTTCTGAAACATGATCATTAGACACCGCAATCATTGGAAACATCCTGTAAAGATTTCGGTTTCTCTAATTTCTCCTTACGGCGTATAGCAAAAGGAAACTGTTTTTGCAAGTATCATATTTGTTCTTTACAGCGGAGAACCTGAATTATCGAAGTGACATCTGGTGGTGAAACACTGTGATTGGATATAGGTATCATTCTACATATTTACCTATAAAATGTGTTTTATGACTGGTGAGGAGTATCTTGATGTTTAACTCATTTCCTCATGAGGAAAATAAGGATCGTAAACCTTACGGAGGTCAGAGGTGAAGTAAATATCCATTTTCGTTTCTTCTTTGAGCAATTCTTGTGAAATTACGTCTCTCGGCCTTTTCCACACCTCACCTCTTGTTAGGAAGGGCGTCAAAATCAACTTAATCCTAATTTTATTTGCAATAGCGAGCAGATTCCTGTTCAAATAGCTGCATTACAAATGTTGCCCGCCTCCAGTGACTTTCGACGGTTCACTCTCTGAGAGTAGTTTTTAAACATTTGTTCAAAAACAACCTTGGTAGAATATAGGATAGAATAGAGAATTTCTGGATAACATAAAATATACAGAATAACTAGAGACTGTCACCTTGTTCTTCTGATCCAATCACTCTTGGAACACAGACGCTTTTTGTGGAACTTTATGTGGACTTTTTGAGAGCCGCTGGCATCCCCCCAAAAATAACCTCCCCCCCAAAGGGAAGTTTATTATCACCATTATTTTTCAACATGTACGTCAATTATCTCCCCGTCTTTGCAGGAACTAGATATTTTATCTATGCTGATGATCTTGCCATGGGTACTCAATCAAAAATAATTTCAAGTCCATTGAAACTACTCTATCGCTTGCCTTAAATAACTAACCACATATTATAGCAGCAATCAATTAAACTAAACTTCTTGAAAACCCAGACAGACCTTTTCCACCTTAACAATAAGGAGGTGAACAAGAAGCTGCAGATTTCTTGGGAAGGCTCTGATTTAGAAGATTCCTGGAACCCAATCTACCTCGGTGTGACTCTCGATGGCACCCTTTCATATAAAGCCCACAGAAAAAACGAAGGCAAAAGTGAATGCAAGAAACAACATACAAAGAAAGCTTACCTCCTCCAAATGGGATGCAGACCCTAGTGCACTGAGATCTTCTGTCTTGGCCCATTCCTATTCTTCTGATGAATATACCTGCCCAGAATGGTCCAGATCCTGCCATACTGAAAACCTTCATCCAGCATTGAATGAAAGCTGCCACTTAATTACAGGATGCCTGAAAACAGCACAACTAAAAGACCTGTATACTTTGGCTGGTATTACACCTCTCCAATTCGAAGATTTGCATTCTCAGCTGAGGAAAGAAGCAGACAAATGAATGATGAACGTCACCCACTATTCGGCCAGACCACAGTGCCCCAAAGATTAAGATCCCTACATAGCTTCCTAGCAATTGTTGAACCACCTAAAAACTCTCCGGAGACAAGACTTCAACAATGGCTTACACTATACCCTGAGAATAATACTGGTATTCCAACAGCCGAACATCTTCCACGTGGTGCCCACTTGGACTGGAATACTTGGAAAAGCCTCAACAGACTTCGGACAACAGGATGCTGTAAACAAAACCTCATCGAATGGAGCTACCACACTGGACCAGATAATCGTGAGTGTGGGACCACCCAGTCCATGGAACACCTTCTTTCTTTCCCCTTACTTCCACCACAAGAGGACCTTATATCCTGCACAGAAAGAGCAGTTAAATGCGCAAGATACTGAAGGAACAGCTGACCATATTTATTGTATATAACTTATGTATAATTTCTTTCTTCATATTTTACTAATTATTCTCTGTATAATTCACGCGTATCAAATTTAAGCTGCTCTCATTTGTAATCTATTATAGTTTGTTGTAAATAATGTTGTACCACTTACTTACTACTGTACCACTTGTGTTCGGATACGAAATGAATTCTAAATTAGATGAAAGTTTTAATATGAACCTCACACTCGATGAAAATGTGAGGTTCATAATACAACAGGGCCATGTGGATAACAGAGGGAACATGTCGTTGTATTTCTTCATCATCTATAAATCTTATTTCTTAGAGAAAAAAAGTGAGGAAAGGCTGAAAACAGAATAAAAGAAAAGGTTGAGAAGTGGATTCAGTAAGATTGAAGCTGATGTGATAGTTCGCCATCAGCAGCTGAGTTTAGATCCTTGACGGCCATTGAAATAATGAAGATGACAGCCGATATAGCGAAATATTTGTCCACAAAATATCGAGAGAAAAGGGATAAGGCAGGAACCGAACGAATAAGAAAGTCATAGAAAAATCAGTGAGCGAGAAATTATCCAGTTAATTGGATTTCTCTCTTCTTTATTGCATGTATTTTATGGAGGATTTTGTGAACCACAACCAAATTTTGCTACCCTCCTTAACGTAGCCGCTCTTTAACGAACAGACTATGGGTTCGAAAGGCATAAGCGTAGATGTTTGGGATTGTATTTAGCTGGTCGATACATTTCATTGTCCGGCTTGAGACCACATCTCACTTGTTTGAGGTCAAATCGCGAGAATTGAAAGGTTTCAGGTTTGATGTCAAGAACAGAGCTTCCAGACTCTTTTAAAGTTAAAAAAACTTCAGCCCGCCAACGGTACTCATCTCCGTGTAGCAGGTGGCTTGAACATTATACAATATTGTAAACTATTAGATCGCGTTTTATACCCTTGTATTGTGTTATAAGGATTTATGGTCTTAACTGTGTACAATTAACTGTGTACAATCTTAACTGTGAGAAGCAATTCTGAGATGAAAATTACCTACGATGTTTTTGTTTGCTTGCTTCTTCTTTGGTTGAGTGGACTGTGGATACGATGGATTACGTCATGAAAGCTAGAGCTACAGAGCAATTCATGAAGGGAAATAAGATCCTGGAAATATGAGAGTACTCTGGAAATATTACGAAGAGGTGAGGCGAAAATTTTTCCCTATACTTCTCATATGGGGGATGCGAGGGTGAGTCTTTCCAAAACTGAAATTTTTTATCCCGTCAAACAGAAAAACCGAAGTTAGCGGACATGACGCACTCTAGTGTGAATGCTCTGGAGATAATTATACGTAAAACATCCCTGTCTAGGCATTTAATCATTCCATTTTCATCATTTTTGTGTGTGTTTTCAGAATAGCTATCACACGAAAGATTACGTAAAAGTTTCATACAACTATCACAAACGGAATCATTCCCAAAAAAATGGGAATCACACCCACAGATCTCTTTAACTAAAAGAATGATCACCTGCACTTTATGATCATCGAGTAATCTGGGATGTTGTTGTGTTGCTTAAATTTCGGCGGGAAAAAAAAACAATGCAAAGTGCACTAAAAGTATTGATGTCGAGCATTCTTCGTACTAGATTGACTGTTTTGCGAAAAACAAACCCCCGTCATTCCGATATCAAATCAACTTATTCCTCTCCGAATGAAAAGCTATAATAAATATGGCTAATCTGGTAGAAGGGATTAAATCTCATCTCTCTCAAACAAAGATATCGTGCATACCGACTAAGCTACGCATTCTGAAAAACTTAAGGCTGCCCATCATGTGCACCTGTAGCATTTAACAACAAATTTGACAGCACGACGTTACGGCTTAAAAATAAACGAAACTACCACATAGCTTCAGTTTCTTTGATCGATCAGCATTATATTTTTTTGAATTTTGTAAATTGGTAATTTACTTGAGTACACATAGGTTTAGGCTAGCAGTCGTAACTGGACGACGAATGTCCCTTTTTACATTTTGATTTCTTCTAATATGCTTTACCACTTTATGTATGTTTAGCCACCCCATGTTTTCAATCTGATAGTGTTCTTTCCCATTTCTAATATATCTTATTTGTCCATAGAGTTTGCTTCGCAGTAAATCGTAAAGCAGACATAGGCAGTATCAGGTTGAAACGCAGTAAATTTCTGTATTTGGTTTCCTATGTTGTATACTATTGTTGCAAGCGCCCTCTCGCAGCCATTTTATAAAGTAAATGATAAAAAAATCTCTGCCTCTTTGAGAGTTCATGGTTTCTTTACTTTTATTAAAATTATCTGTGACAAAATACGTACAATGATGCATTATAGCAGGGGGGGCGGGGTACGGTTGTCACATTTTTGTATTTTGATTTTTTACAAGATATATCTGCAGGGTAGTTGATTCAGACATTCTTTAATATAAACAACTTAAATCTGATTATAAAAAATTATTCCCATGGATAATACTGTAAAATTAGGAGATTATTCATTTTATCTATGTTAATATTCGCTCAACCAACTTGCAGCTTCGTGTTGTAATGGGAAATCAGAGGCCCTTTGTTTAAGCCTCAACCATCCTTGCAGCAAATTTCTCCTCACCATTACACCACACACTCCAGTAATTGCAGTATATTCCACTTCACGTTTTATATAAGCTTTATAACAACGAAAAACTGTTGCAAAAACGGCACAATTCATTTCACAAATTGCTTCACTGTTCAGCTACCTTACATACATATAGAAGGGTTCTCGTCGATATCGACTGAACTAAACACCTTTTCAAAGAAAGGAAATAATACTAGACCTTTTAGTTTTCTGATATTACCTCTTCGAATGCCAATATAGTGAGAGAAATTCTGCTAAAGACTTCAGATAATACTTGGTACTTTATTTCTTCCGTTTCCCGAATTATTGGTGGGTCTATAAACGATTTATGTTAGCTCATCTCATTCCCATTCTTCCTTCACTCATAAGAAGTGATGAGACACTCGTCTTATCATCAGAGCAAAAACTTTGACATTTGTTTAAATTCTATCCATGATTAGTCGAATTATACTTTTTTTTATCTTCATGTGTGCTTCTCCGTATCAGGTTCTGTTGACTGTTGGGTGGTAGGATATCCACAAGTCTAATGGTCGTGCTTGTCTATCGCAATCCCAAAGTGCAGGTTTTGTGATGAACCATTTAATAGTATGGAATTAAAATCTTTCAAAAAAAGAGGTTGTCATTTGGTACGGGAGAAGGAGAATGTCAAGCCTAGTGAAAGTAGAAGCCAGTGATTGTTCCATTATACATTGGAGAGAAAGTAGTTCTTTTAACTATTACACAAAATCACGAAAACAAATGTTATTGCCTTTTAAATTGAGTTTCCTTTTTAAATAAAAACGTTTGGCCCTAAAAATTAGAAGTACACCCTCTGTCCAAAATGAAACCGAACGTTTCGAAAATAGAAGAAAATAGTGGGCCACCTGTTGTATCTTTTTGTTGTCGAAAGCGTCAACTTTCATTAGTGTTCTGTCAACTGTGTATGACATTCCTTTCATTAGAAGCCGAGTTATAGTGCCAAGAGTGACAGCGTGTTTTGACGAAGGGTCGGAAAATGGGTTTCAAACAGAGAGCTGCGATTGACTTTTGTTTTGTTAAACTTGGTAAAAGTTTTGCCAAAACGCATCAAATGCTTCAAACAGCATACGGTGATGAATGCTTATCCCGTACTCAGGTCTATGAATGCTTTAAGCAATTTCAAAGTGGTCATGAGACGCTTGAGGATGAGAAAAGCAGGGCCGTCCAAAAGCTGGACTGAGCGAAGTTAACATCCAAAAGGTGCGTGATTTCATGAAAGAAAACCCGAATCCTCCGTGAGATTGGTTGAAAATGAATTGGGGATTCCAAAATCTACTGTGAACAACAGTTTGCACGAGTTTGGACCTTTGTAAATTGAATTCGCGATTTGTTCCCCACAAGTTGAACGACGACCAAAAAATGTAGCGAATTGAACACTGCAAGGACCTCATTTTTTGAGCCCTTACCGCTCGTAAGGACTCAAAAAATTTAGAGGACTCAAACTTCCTTGAAACGATTGTTATTGGTGACGAAACTTGGTATTTTGAGTATGAACCCTAAACAAAGCGCCGGGGTGCTGATTGGAGACCGTCAGAAGAGGAGCATCCGAAAAAAACTCGCTTGGAGAAGTCAAAAGTAAAGATAATGCTGATTTGTTTCTACGATTCCAAGGGCATTATCCACAAATAATTTGTTCTGCCTGGAGAAACGGTCAATGGTGAGTTTTATCTCGAAGTTTTGAAGCGATTGATAGCGAGAATTCGTCGCGTACGTAATGAATATCGTGACGACCGACCACTCGTCAAAACACACTGTCACTATAACTCAGCTTCTAATGAAACAAATGTCATAAACAGTTGACACAACACTAAAGAAGGTTGCCACTTTCGACAACAAAAAGCTACAGCAGGTGGCGCCACTAGTTTCTTCTATTTTCAAAAAGTTCGGTTTCTTTTTGGACAGAGGGTGTATGCTATTTCAAACAATAGTGAAAGCAAGGTAGGTGTTTGGATTAACAGAAAGAAAAGTGACGTCATTGGAGGAACAGAAATCATAAAGGTCATTCAGTTCAGTACTCTTCTTGTTTGTTAGGAAAGAGAAAGCGGTTGGTTAACGGAGCTCAGCAGAAAAAAAGAAACATTGGTTAGCTATTGCCTGAGTTACTCAAAAAACAGCGGACATCTTCAGTACTGTTTGGAGGAGGGCTAGTTGACAAAGGTTTCAGTGTGTTGATGGTGTGAATACTATTTGGTCTTTTGTTGGGTAGGTGGTTAATTTTTAAGTTAGATCATTGCTAACAGTTAATCGATATAGTCAATTCGAAAATATCTCCATGGTAACAATGCGAATTTGCAGCACATGCAAACGATTGAAAATAAAACCTCAGATTGGTTCATACTCAAAGATGGATGATGCCGAAAGTTACAAACAACAGATATTTGGGGAGTTCATGTCCCTCATCATGGCTTTATAGTATAAAAGAGTGCTGAGGGTCAGCAAGTAGTGAGAGTAGAAGAGATCAAAAGAGTATGATAGCAGGAGGTTATAAAGAGGCTTCAATCGACCAATTTATCTATATTACCATGAGGCCGTGGCTAAAAGTCTTTAGACATTACTCTCATCACACCTGACTTTTACAAAATGCTAAAAATGAGAAATAAACATGAATTATCCAAAATAAATAAACGAAATGATCACGGAATGAAGACAATATAATAACCATTGATTAGAGAACCAAATGAACAGAACATGGGGAAAGAACCTGGCCCCGGTGGTACAGCTGTCAAGGAGCTGATAAACAGCCTCGATGTTGGCCTTCGCAGCTCGGGTTTAATCAGGTCAACCCCCTCCTATTTGTAAACTAATAAACTAAAGAATTATTTTATAAAAATGGACAAGGTTTAATTTTCCCTGTGTCAGATCATAGGTGGTTTGCACCATTTGTCGAAGAACTTTCCATTCCCTAGAAGGTATCTCTCCTGTGTCAAGAACCGAGGTAAGTAAAAAGAAAACCCACTGAGGACTCTCACGTATACTCTATATTCGTCCCGCATCTGGGATTTTTTTCTCACTTTCTAGATATGGTACTTCAGCACATTGACTAGGAAAATTAAGAATTTCTGCGTTTTTCTAAGAGGTGGCGGGAACTGTAAATACACGACCTCCAGAAAGGTCACCACTGGTATGCCTAGTACATTATTGAGTCTTCGCCAGATACACTGAGCGTGGGTAGGGACAATAGTAGAAGAAATGTCCGACCGTTTCAAGGTTCTGACAAACTTCACAGACGGATCTCATGGTCTGTATTGCGACTTTACCCACCTCACCGGAAAACATGCATAGGCTATCCATGCCAACTTCAGGCCAAGCCCCGGTGAAATGGTTGTCCCCAACTATACTTATTGTTTATGAAAAAAAAAAAAACATATATATATATATAGATAGATAGATATACGAATTTCTCTTCGCATGCAGCCAATACTAATATCAACTGATATTTAATTATAAAAGGCGTATTGTTAAAGCTAATTTCAAAATTAGTTTTAAGTAAATTATCTTTACCTGAATCAAGTTAACTTAGTAATTACATACGAGACCTAACTATGTTTACGTGTGTGTTCATAGGGGATCCAGTGCACAATGATTGCTGGCAAACCATGCTGGTAGAGGGCATAATGTATTTGTGGTGTCCCAAGTCATTACGTAATTAGCTGTCGACTTCCCCATTTTTAATGACACGATATTAGAGTATTGTATGAGTATTATACTCTTTTTTTTTTTTTTTGGAACAGCTTTGGGATATCGGCATTTATAGGCTAAATGGTATTGTATTTAGAATAGTAAAGACGGTGGAAAATTAATTCATTCTGAACCACTCATTTTTATCATACCAAATAAGTGACTGAAAGTAGAAGATCTGTTGGTAGCTTCACAACTGCTGTGATATATCTTGGAGATAAAATCAAACACGAATTAGGAAGAAAGATTTTAGATCTACCTTTTTATGTTGTGCGAGTATTGATCAGCATGTGAGCGTATTCGAATCATTATGGAAGTAATTAACCCTGTTAGACTCTAGGAAGAGACGGAACACTTTCTACTGTCATTAGGATAAAAGGCGAACTTTCTGCAGCTATTTCGTAATGCACCGAAGGTTGAAGGCATTCAGTTCCAAGTTATTTCATTTATTCGATGAACGCAGGTATTTTCATCATGAAAAGGGAAACTAATCGCAATCAACACAACTGAAGGTGTTTTTCCTGAAACTTTTTAGATGGACTTTGATTTAAATACAAAGTTGCAACCCAATAGAAATTTGTACAATACAATTTTAAACCATATTAATATTAATATTAATAGTACGAAATAACGAAAAACACCAAATAAATTAAGGCTACCTAATATTTCAGTAACAAGAATAATCCTTATAGTCCTTATAAGGACTGGCTTAAAGGAGCGAAGCAAGAATGCTTTTTATCTTCCCCGTTATCTGTAGAGGACAGTGTAGGGATAAGGTGTTATTGAGCTATTAAAGCTCTGATCATGGTATGAGGGTAACAGCAATAGCCGAACCTCAGTTAGAACTTCATTGGCTACAGCATAGCCATTCATTAACCTCCAAGAGTATTGGATTGAATAAATCAATCACCGCATATCACGGTCGATTGATTCACACCCTATCAAGAATAATTCATATGACTCCTCTACTAATAAAGTTTGATACTTAATAAAAAAAAGGTGTCATTGGTAATAAACAGTATCTTCAAAATTTGTTTAAAGAAAATTAATACTATATATATTTTTTTAAAAACTATATTTGAAAATAAATTGTATTCTTATCTAAAGAGGTATTTACATTTCTTTAGATCAATAAATGAGTAATAGTTATGGCGGGGAAATGGTGTGACGTCAAAATATGACATTTAGTTGGGAAAGCCGATTAGTTTTGAGGTGTCCGTGAAGTCACAAAGGAATAGAAATTATACTCGACAGAAGGGAGAGAAATAGTGGATCGTGTTACCATCAGATTAATAAGTGACGTTTTCCTTCCTCAATAAAATAAAGGAATGTTTATAGTAAAGCTACGAGCACAAACAAGACAATTTAGCTTTCATGGACTGATCCATTTGAAAACATATTCAGAGATGACTTCTAAGACCAGAACCCTAAATCCTTGAATGACATAATGATGAACATGATCACGATCTTTGTAAAAATAATTCTGCAAAAGGCTAATATTCCTCACAATAATTGTCGCTCAAGTTAATTCACAGAGCTTGTTAGCAAATTAACTGATAAGAATAAATGTAACAAAATTAATAGAAACCAAATATTTCAATTCTTTCTTGAAATTTGCTAGGATTTTATTAAAATCTTATAATATGTGAATACACCAATTTACTTTTTACATAAATGCTTCAAAAATGTTCAGCGCACATAACGTTTTACTTTTACCTATCTATCTCTCCCTTCCGTCTGATTCAGACGAGTTGGGTCCAATAATGAGGAGTCACGGCGAAATGTAATGCAGCCGGCACGCCACTCCTCTGCTGTATCCCTAATGGAGGTATTCATGACTGTAGTCCATGTGTGTTCACGGGGCCGGTTTGCCTGTTTGCGGGATGGAAAAAACCCCAGATAAACTGGGGGAAAACCGTACTCGCCGCGCCCAAGACCGGCTAACTTGGCTGAGGAAGATCCTTCAGCTCCTCACGTCACCGATAATCGAGCCTAGGACACTCCCTCCCTAGGCATGGTTGCGAAGCGCAAAGCCATGGCTAATATTGGATTTTATAATTGATTTCAACTGTTTTTACCGTATTTTTTGGACTATAAGCCAACTCCAAATTTATGAGACAATTTTTAGGAAAAACATATTATATAACACTATTCACAAACCTTACATTTCATTTATTATGACCATAACTTGTACCAGCAGCATTCAGTTCGTCTTCACTCGTCTTGTTACTGTCTGAAATATTGTTATCAATCTCTTCAAAAAGTAAGTCATCTTCAGTACCATCCATCGCGTTACTCGTGCCGCAGTTTTTAAAAGACTTAATAATTGTCTCGTCCGTTCAAAACCGTATACGCTCGTTCATTAACTATTATTGACGCGGGTAAAGTTTTCGTATGTAAATAGGGGATTCCCACATATGCAGAGAGAGAGAGAGATAGAGAGAGACACGTGTTAGGCTCGCATTGAAAACGTGAGAATCTAAGACTTGTCCGGTATCTACCTTAGAACCATAAGACGTACCCCAATTCTAAGTCGATTTCTCTACTTAAAAAGGTGCGCCTCATAGTCCGAAAAATAAGGCATATGATATTTGTATATGGCTGCAAGTCGGCAAAAAATAAATTAAATGGAAAATAAGGTGAACATAATTTATTTCTTTATATCTCATCGCATGTTTTCAGAGGACATTTCACAAAAACGAGAAGAATATAACTCAAAAGAAGTATTATTTTTCTACTGTTCTTCAATCACCAGCAAAACACAATCAATCTCATGGTTGAAGTAATAATTACGAGATGTCTTTTTATATGAATAATGAATATTGTCTTTCGTTTCTGGCACAATATCTGGTATTGTGGAAGATAATGTTAATTATAAATGTTAATGTTAACGATAAATTTCTATGGGGAATTGGTGATTCTAAATTGCTCCTGATATCCGTATACGTTTTATAGAAATGTTTGTTTATGTGCTGAACCAATGCGACTCATTCCTTAATGTATATTTAATGTTTTTGCTTAGTTTTCTAATGATATTATGCTGGTGGCTTCAGAATAGTAAAAAGAATGATCGATGAAGATGCGATGATGCTTAGCTCGAAATATGTTTTTATATGAAATATTTATTTTTATATATATAATTTTTGTGTAGAGTCTACTCATTATGTCTATCAACAATGTCACTTTTAATTAACATATTCATTAAATGACAAAAAAAATACTCTCGATTGTATTAACTCACATCTCAATGTATTCATGATGTAACGTTCAATGCTGATAATCTTGTATAGGCGATAATTTATACAGCTATTGACTGTTGCATTCGTTGCGGTATCCTTGTGAAGTTCTTACAGAAGGGCTACCTTTCTGGGAAAATAGTAAGACAGTTAAAGCACCTCATTACATCTACTGCATGCGACCCACATTTTTCAGACTTGTTGAGTATCATTTTTATTGATGTTGTTTATAAGGATTTACTCTCGACAAATCATTAACGCAGTCATATACCATCTTTATTGTCTCGAAGTGGGAAAAATCCTCTGTTTGGCACCTTCATGTGCTGTTATTAATGCATAGAAAATCAGTAATTAATTTCGGTAACTGAGATGGAGGCTGAAGTGAATCAGGACATGATTTCTAAATGCAATGCTTCCTTTAAGCCCTCACTTGTGGGGACATAAAGGAAGGCAATGTCTTTCACGAAGTGTCGCTATTTATTTTTTAGGCCTTATAAATTATAATTCATTATAGTATGTTACTTTTTCTTAATTAATTAGGAAGGTAAGACTCTCCGATTTCAATTCCTTTCAAAATGTCACTTGTCACACGTCATGTTGTGGTTTTTCACATTAAGATATGTCCGAGGCCAATTTATCAACTTCAGAATAGTTCAGTCTATTTTTTATCAATGTAAATAGAATATCATTATAGATGTATTAGGAAACTAATAATTACTCAAGTTTCTAAAGAAAATTTTTCAAAATATTCAAATTTTCAAAGTTAACATAAACAAGGTTTAACGTTTTCTGAAAGATAACTAAATTTTTTTAAAATTATTTGCTGTGAACTTCATAAAATTCACATACTGCTAAATTCACATCCTGTTTTATCCTCGCAGTTTAACTTGGTCATATGGTACTGTACACAATACGGTGCGTTGTGTCTATGTAACTAACTCACTGACCTCGTGCGAAGTACTCGTACGCTCATAATTATTTACATATAAATTCAATTTGACCAATCATGCTTTTCAGGATACGATTGCAACCGGCCCTGTATAGAGTTAATGCTAGAAAGAAATTCATTATTTGAAGGTTTTTAAAATTCTATATATAGGCAATGTTTTATTATTATTATTATAAAATTATCAGTGATGTTCTTTATAATGATTTACTTTCGACAAATCATTTTTATAAGTATATTAAGCATTGTTTTAGTATATTAAAAGTTTAAAATAATAATATAAATAAAATAATTTTTAAAATTTTTAAGCTTTTAATTATGGAATATAATTTAAGGTTTTGTTAAAATCATAGAATATATTAATACACCTGTTTATCATTTATACAATATTAAATAAAGGATTTAGCGGAGGTTGTTATATATATATAGGGGGCTGAATCAATCGACCGTGAGATGCGGTGATTGATTCATTTAATCCAATACCCTTGGAGGTAGAGGTAATGGATGGCATGAGGCTCGGCTATTGCTGTTACCCTTCTGCCATGATCAGAGCTCAATAACACCTTATCCTACACTGTCCTCTACAGATAACGGGGAATATGAAAAGCATTCTTGCTTCGCCCCTTTAAGCCAGTCCTTATAAGGACTATAAAGTTTGGTTGGAGATTCAATCGACCGTGAGATGATTGATTGATTCATTGAATCCAATACCCTTGGAGGGTAATGGATGGCAATGAAGTATTAACTGAGGCTCGGCTATTGCTGTTACCCTCCTGCTATGATCAGAGCTTTAATAGCTCAATAACACCTAGCCCGACACTGTCCTCTACAGATAACGGGGAAGATGAAAAGCATTCTTTCATCTCTCCTTTAAGCCAGTCCTTATATAAGTTTGGTTGGAGAATGAATATGCCAACCATTCGAACAAACAGACTGAGTATTTGGTAGGATGACATTTCTAATGTGATGTTATTATTATTATTATTATTATTACATTTCAATAGTGCCACTCTGTTCAGGGGACTACAAAATCACTCAGTTTTTCCCCACTCATTGTTGCCTGACGTTCTTGCATGTCAGGAATTGCGTTAATTGAGTGAAGGCTCATTTTGTTTATGTACCGTATATGTAACAAACATTTAAATTGCTTAATAGTATTGGTAAGTGTAAGACCACCATCCCCATTGAGTAGTTTCATTGGCTCTTCATTTCACAGCTTGCTTTGCTTGGTCTGATTTTTATACTCAGTGGGTATATTACGATTCCTGAATTGGAGTAGACTACTTACCTTCACCAGATAAACTAGCATTTGAGGGCAGACCTGTCTCATTTTCATATTCCTTTCATATAATGTCCACTTAACGTTCTTTTTTTTTCTGACCTGAAACGTACATTCTGATTAATGTACTGACCATAACATAGGAAAGTGATTTCTTATGCATCCAAATGTTTATTCCAACAAGAATAAGTAGAGTATAATTAGAGAAAAACGCTTCATGTGGAAACGTATAAAACGATCATAAAATAACACACGATGACAGCACATCCTCTGAATATTAAAAAAGCCTTATGTAAATACAAAATAGGAGTATTTATATATACCATCTATGATTTCAATAAAAGAAATTAAATTTCATTCTAGAAATAAAATTTTTATGTGGCAAGGCCACAAAATTGCGCTGGAATATCGGTGCTTCGTGGTTTGCATAGCGACTACTATTCTAAATAATTCTGATTTCAGGAGTAGTCGGCAGAGAAGTCGCAACAAAACAAATTGTAGACTCAAATGTTAGGAAGGATGTGGAAGTCATTAATTGGCAATGATTTTAAGGCTACACGATTGCGGATTGAAATCTCACAATGCTCTTGATTTTTAAACCTAGCACTAGAGCATAGGTGGCGAATCTATGACACGCGTGCCAGAGGTGGCACGTCCGAGAATTTTACTGACATGTCAACGATTTACAGGTGATATCCTTTTATACGCTTATAAATTATTCAACATTTTTTAAAATTATTACAATACGTACAAATCAAATTTTGTTTTACACCAGAGAGCAGCTATGAAGACGTGCATATGATTGGTGCGGTATTAACAAAAGATCACGCGACCCAAAGACAAAGGCAACCGACAAGTGTTGAGTTGAAATGCTAATTCTCTTCAACCGAATTCCATAACATCTGAAACTGTCCTAACAACATTCACTATATATTTCTTAGTTTTAACACATTCACGGCGGGATGTCGTTTATCGTTCCGATGGAACTTCTCATTACCGGCGGACTCAACTCACACAAAGTTTCAACCCTTGGTTAAATTTTATTCCTGCTTGTTTGCTTTTGATCTGGCAGGCGAACTCACACACGCATTATATGTATAGTGACCATATTATTTTGGAGAAAATAAAGGAAAAATCAGAAATTGTTTCATAATAAATTTTAAAAAAAACAGGTTGCGTTTATTTGTTTCACTAAAACTATAAAGCTTTATGAGGTTTATTGTAAAATATAAGCATATACATAGCATTCTAAACAATCATATTATTACTTAAAAAGTTTAATTTTGATACTTTTCACAAGAATGAACTTTTTTTAATAAATCAGGTTTGTGTTTTAAAAATTCATAAAACTGTATTCAATTCATGTCAAAGTTCCATTTGGTATAAATTCAGGCTTTCCATGTTTCGAATTTTAATGGGTTTTTGTTTTTCACTGATCCACATATTTTTCACTAATGAAAATACTTGTTCAGTTGTGGGCATTAGATCCAGGAAGACATAAGCAAAATTCAACGATTTTTAAAATGTTTTTAAAAGATTTATGTTTATCAGTGAAATATGAAAAACTTTTAATACACGAATAACTTTTAATACACGAAACTTCATCAAATAGTTCGCCTTCATTTATATTTAAGTTCCAGTGACTGGAAATGAACAAAACACTTTCCTTGATCTTCGCCGGCAGAGGGATTTCTCTTTTAAATAATCAATGCAGGTTTGGTAAAATTTATGAATTGCATCTTTAAATATGTTGGCATTAATATTCAATTTAATATTTCAATTCACAAAATAAAGAACAAAATGGGGATTTTAGAAAAAAAAATGTAAAGGACAGAATAGTGAAATAAAGGACTGTCCTCTTAAATAAAAGACGTATGGGTCACCGTAATTATATGGCATGTTTCAATTCGTGGTAGAATTTAATTTGAAGTTAGTCTTTGTGATCCGTCATAATGACATCGAGAATTTCAAATGCAATAAAACAAACACTTATTTCATGTCATTGAAAAATTGGACAAGAGTTTTTAGTTAGATACCGTGTTTCAGTGCAATATATGATTACACTGAAACATAGTTGTTGACTTCAGTCTGTGCAGCATAGTTTCTATAGGAGGGGACAATAATAGTGCAATTAGAGACAGGTGGAATAAAAACGGCGCTAACTAATGAATCACGCTATTTGTTGAGAAATATATTACACAGACTGCAAAAGCCTCTGTACCTTATTCAGGGATTCAATAAAACTACACTTGTTTTTCTTGCATCTGCAGTATAATGGCTTTGGAGAGGGCCCGTTTTTAACCAAGGGGGCAGCGAGTTACTACCACCTCGATGTGAACATGTTTAAATATTTTTCGTGTGCGAGGTAATATGTAAAACTCTTTGATGTCTTTTTTTGAAAGTAAAACGAGGGGTGTGATTTATACGCGAGGGCAAGTTACATTCGAGTAAATACGGCAAGCATGTCGCCGACAAGTTGAGCTTCCCCTGCTCAGCTGATTTCTATGGTGAGTTACAATGCATAAATATTTTTCTCACTACCGTTTTTTATTGTTTTTTTTCAAACCAACATTAAAATCAATTTAATTATACAATAATCAATTTTACACTGAATAATATTATGAAATTTATATATAAATAAATATTATAAATAAAATAAAATATTATTTATAAAATTATAAATAATTAATTATTCAATAACTTACAACTACATTAAAAAAATAATAATTAAGTTTGAAAAATGCGCCGAAATTTCATTCGAAGGAATGATTAGGCAACAGCGTCACCATCATAGTTTGACCGCAAAGTCACATAATTAATTATAAATAAATAATTATTTATAAAATATTATATATTATTATAAATTAATTAATAGATTTTCTATTAATATTTCTCCTACTAAAAATTGCCCGGCACGTCATCAACTTGATTTGTAAATTTTTGGCACGCGCCGGCACGTCAGCAACTCGATTTGTAAACTTTTAGCTTCGGCACGTTAAAAGGTTCACCACCACTGCACTAGAGAATGCTGTGCATCGAGAGAAGTACCTCTAAATTCGAGATATATATCCCCACCTGCAGGGCAAGTAATTAAGCATAATAAATAATAAACAGAATCCATGAGCACAAATTGAAATACTTTAGGACGGATGCATATCTGTCTTTATAGTTTGTATGTCCATTGAAATTACATGTATTCTTCTTGTGACGGTGTTATTTGACAATTGTAAATCTTGTATTACTGACATAATCTCACGTTTGTTATAAAATCCCTCAAATAAACAATCGGCACCAGTCAAAATTGCTTCTTTTAACAACTCGCCATCTTAGAACGGTTTTTTTTCTTCTTTGTGAGCATGTGAGAAATTTTTAAAGAAGCAATGGTGGCATTTTTAGATGTTACCACATGTTTAGTGAAAACCAACTGTTGGGCAGACAGGTTCGATTTTATTTGATTTATTTTTTTCGTTCTTATTTCAGATTTAAGTGGATAATTCGTATTAAAAGTGGCAAGCATTGTCTGAAAGTGACATTCAACATTACGTTTTTTCGGAATTGCAACGCTACTGTTGCACACAACAAACAAACACAATTATCTTTAAAATTAACGAAACAATATGCTTCCTCCCAGTCAGTGTTAAAATTATAGGTTCGTTGTCTTTTACTTGATTCACTCATTTTAGGATTAAAAATCAAAATATTTCAAAAATGTAAGTACAATACACCGTTAAAATTATGCGCATATAAAAAGCAACAGATAATGAACAACTTAGACTGCGCGTCTACTTTACATTGTATGCGTTTAATACTCGTCATGTGTCATTAACGCATTTGTCATATAGCATGCGACGAATTGTTGCGTGATGTGCACGTGATAATTTCAAATTATACGGCACACGGTTGAACAGCGGCGGGCACAAACACACACACCAATTGGTCGACGGGCGCCATGGTGCCCGAGGGCATAAGGTTGGGAACGCCTGGCATAGTACTGCCACTCCCTGTTAAACTACGGATAAGCTTTTTTGTTATATTTATCCACACATGAGAGGAACAACGACCTATAGCACATCAGTGCTATGTGAGGTGAGGATGAGAGTTGAGAAACAAGAAACCTATTGGCAATCTTAAAAAAGAGCTGTTGGTTGAAACTGTTGGAAACACATTATGAAGAAGGTTATTTCAAAGGACATATGTAGATGGAATAAATGAGGAAGAGGTGAAGCAGGTTCGATGAGTTTGCACTTGTACGGTAAAGGGATGTTGGACGGCAGCTGGTCTTCTTTTGGCAGGCCTAACATCTAGCTGAAGAATAATGCTTGCCAGTTCACTGTAGCAGTGACCTAGAAGTAACTGCAGAACAGACACAAACATCTGAAACATTGCATCTGTGAGACTGACATTGAAGTGGGCCTGTGAGCGAGGGGGTCATCTATGAGCCGAATTGATCTCCTTTGGGCAGCATCACCAATTTGTCTACAACAGATAGGCTTGCAACATGACAACCTATCACACGCCTCATTCAAACACCGTTAGTTCGCTTCTCGCAGCCAGTTCACCCTGACGTAATTGCATTGACTTGGGGAGCATCCCATTCCTCCAATTTATTCAAGCAGCAGTGTGAATATATCATCGTATATATCAATACCGAAGTTGTTGTATTCAGATTCCTATCTGTAAATTATGTTTAGTTTTACTTAACAGAAATAATCATTCATATTCTTTCCACAATGTTTGTATTATGTATTCAATACGTTTTTCTGTGGGCATTCTAATAGCTTTAATGAGTCATATGATGGCGTTGATACTGGAAATATGTATGCTTTAAATAAGACTCTTTTATTTGTTTCAGAATGATTTCAGTGGATCGTTTTGTTTTTAAATTTGAAATTTGTTGCAACTCTAATTATAAATGCAGTGTTTGGAACTCATTCAATCATCGTTTTCATTTTATTTTCTCTTCGGTTAGTTTTAGAGTTTTTATGATCTAATTTCATTCTTATTACTTCCAAAATATTCTAGTCCACGTGCTAATCTGAGATGCTTAGTTACGTTTTGCAATGTATGGAAAATGTTCTGAAAAATGATTCGTCTTATATTGTTCATGTTTACTTGGTTATGAGTTGCATTCATGTAATAAAGTGGGATAATAATTCGTGTTATTTTATGTATATTTTCTTGAAACTTTACTTTCTGAAGAATTCTCAACCTTTTATCCCTTTGTCCCTATTTGTATCGTCCCCATCCTCATGAATCCAGACAGTCCAACCCAAACAAGAGAAGTATTTAATTGCAATTCTTTACTAAACATTGAATTCGTCTGCTTTCTCATTTGGAGCATATTACTTTGCATATTAATCTTTGTTTTATTAAGTATCTCACTAATCTTTGACTTTTCTTGATATAAAACTGAACTGAGCTTCAGTTTTATATCAAGACTGATTTTTATATTATGACTGATTGCTAAAGAAAACTCTTAAAATGCGTCCTTTTTAATTCTAAATATGATGAGAATAAGAAAAACTACTTTGGACATCAGAAGGGTCCAACTGATGGAAGTTTTCATTTGAAAACCTACACAAAAATAAACAGCGGTTCTGTTGCTGGAAAATTAAAACTAATTATTATCTTAGTGTGTGATACGAATGATATAAAAAAGCACGCATTTAAGAGTTTTCTGTAGCAATCAGTCATCAACTTAGAGAGGAAAAAAGAAAAGACAACACAAATTCGGTTCTAGATCTGCAGCCGAATTTGTCTTGCCTTATATCAATAATAATATTAAAAATAATAACAATTTTAAAAATATTTACTCTCTTTCAAATAAATTACATTACACGGATACAGACAAAATAAACATAAACAAATGTACTTTCATCATATTCTAGGCACAATAATATGAATTCAGTTGACAATTGACATTAATGGCTTTAGGTTGAAACAAGATGATTTTCGTATTCCCCGCTATCTGTTACGGCTACAGTGAGGGAAAAATTTTGTGAGCAGTTTGCTCGCCCTGAATGGTCATGGAGATTATGCATTGCTACAGGAAGTTCAAATGGCTTTTGGTCTTTTATGTTTGAATATATCCGTTGCTTCGTAGTATACAGCTTGCTGAACTAGATCATTGGGGGGTGTATGGACGTCTTTAGGAAAAAGTTCGCTGCTAAAGATTGTATCTCGATGAAGTTGATTGGTTCTGATGAACCATGGAGCGTTTGGAATCATTCGCAAGCACTTGATTTGTACACGTTCGAGTTTGAGGATATTAGTGTTGGAGGTGTGGCTCCAGGCTGGAGAAGCGTAAGTGACTATGGGACGAATCATCAGCTGGTATAAAAGCAAATTGATTCTGGTGTTTAGTTTGCTGTTCCTGTTAATTAGGGGATAGATCTGGGCGATGGCTTTAGATCCCTTTGTACATGTAGTCTTGATGTGCTGGTTAAAAGTTAATTTTTTGTCGACACCAGGGTATATTGTTTCTGCCAAAGGATTTTAGTACTGAATAGTAAGATGTCTCCTGCAGGAGATATCGATCTTTTCGTGAAGATAATGGCTGAACTCTTTGGGGGATTTACTTGAAGTCACCATTTGGAGAACTATTTCTCTAACTGAAGGAGGTTTTCTTGAAGCGTTTTAGTAGCAAACTGTGGCCGAAGAGATCTGGCTAATAATGTTGTATCATCCGCATATAGGGCCATGATTGATAACATTGGGTTGTGCGAAATGTCTGCCACATATATAGAGAACAGTAATACAGCCAATAGGGATCCCTTCGGTACTCCGGCCAAGATACGATGCTGGTATGAGATAATACCATTGATTTTGACTTGCATGCTTCTGTTCTGTAGATATGATCTAACTAGGTCTACCATTTTCAGTGAGATACCGGATGAGATAAGTTTATGTAGCAATCTGAAGTGCCACATTTTGTCAAATGCTTTGGATAAATCAAGAAAAACTGCTTCAGTGTATTGATGCCAGTTGTAGCTGTTGGTAATATATTCAACTATTCTGAGGATTTGTTGGGTAGTACTATGGTGTTGCCGAAAACCAAATTGTTCTTTAGGAAGAATATTTAGTTCAATCTGCAACCTTACCCAGAGTGAAGATGAGCCTGATTGGACGATAATTTTGAGGCAGGTGTGGGTCCTTTCCTGGCTTATGTATTGAGATTACATCAGCCAGTTTCCAAGTGGGAGAAAAATAGTGAAACCTTAAGATTTCATTTATTATTATGGTCAGGTGCACTACAGCTTTTCGGGGCAGCAGCTTGATCACTTTAGTTGTGATGCCATCTGGACCAGGAGCTTTTTTGTTCTTTACATTTTTTATAATATCATATATTTCAGAAGGTCATGCGGGTGAAATATGGTCAGCACCGGTATTAGGGAGTTCAAATGAGTGTCTGACCTGTCTGTGAATTTCATACAAGTGATTGGAACATTTTTCTACGTCTGTGTGAACAAGGCCCTGGTCAGAAAGCATAGGGAAGGGATCTGCCTTTGTTTCTGATATTCCTCAGTAGTCCCCAGATAGAGTGATCAGTAGCTGAGACAGAAGTTAACTTTTCTTCCCATAGTTGATCTTTGTAAGCTTTGAGGGCATCTCGTACTCACCATTTAGTCTGTTAAGAACTGTTTTGATTTGTGGCGCGCGGGTGTTGTGAAATATTTTCCTTGCTCTATTTGTTCTCTGATCAAGTTCATAATGTCTTCGGGCAGACGACCAGGCTTGGGGACAGATTTGTAGGAGGTGGCTGCCATTACACCGGAGTTAATTTGTTGGGTGAGACTTGTGACTGCGGTTTCAACATCTTCTTTTGAACTTATACGACGAACATGTCAAATATAATCCGGGAGTACTCTTGACAATTTTTCCCACGATATAAATGAGTGAGAGGGCGGAGACAGGTATTCTTGTTTTCCCAGCTGTAGTGGAATTGGGTTACGATCAGATGACAACTCATTCAATGATTTTAGGGTGTACTGAAGTTTAATATTTTGCAGGATAGCTATATCCAGGATATCAGCAGTGCCAAACTTACTGAGATGAGTTCGTTCGGTGGTGCAGCATACCACAACAGTATAGTTTGATCCTATGTTGGACAGGATGCAGCCATCCTTGTTGGTGGTTCTACAATTCCGGACAGGGAGCTTGGAGTTTACGTCTCCGGCAATAATGATGGACTCTCTAACGGCTAAGATGGCATTTGGATCAGAATGCAGTGGAGTTTTTTAAAGGTGGGTTGTAAGCTGAGTAAATTTTCAGTCTGCCAGCCGAGTTAGTAAATACTTCCACGCCTGTGACCTCAAGCTTTGGGGTTGGAGGGATGTTTACAGAATTGTGTTTGATATAATTTTTAATGAAGATGGCAGTGCCGCCGCCTTTATAGTTTAGCTTGTCAGTTCTGTATAAGAGATAACCCCTTATTTTAGGGCTGTCCGAGGGTCTTAGATGTGTCTCGCTTATTAGAATAACATCTGGCTGATATCTATGAGTAAAGTCTTGGAGTTCTATAATTTTGTTTCTGATGTATTTGCATTGCATTTAACGATCTGAAGAGAGGCTGGAATTAGTTTGTCTCTATTCATCTATAACTGCTGTAAGGATGGCTTGTATTTCAATTAGAAATGTTTTAGTGGAGGTCGCTGAAGGGTTTGATAGGCTGAAGTCTTGTAGCATGTTTGATAGAGAGGCAGTAATAACAGCGGTCAGGTTTGTAAGTGGTGTTGGCTGTTTCTGTTCTGGTGTTGACTTGTTTGAGCGGGCCACATCTGCATAACGTCTTGTTTGCCTTCGGTATTCTCTATTTTTGAAGGCCGCTGAGCCTCCAGCTGTGGTGCAGGGGCCTCTGGTATTCGTGTATTAAAGGAGGAAGACTGTTTAGTTGTTTAGTTGTCTCCAACACTCTGTTATTCTGGTGTTGAATACATCCCTTATAGTTGGCTGGATCAGGGCCACCGCAGTTGGCACATTTAGCCCAGGTGGTTTCCAGCATTATACAGGTATTGGTTGCGGGCTCTCCTCACATTTCAGACATTTAAACTCAGCTTTACGCAGTTTCTGGACGTGGCCAAACTTTTGGCACCGGTGGCATTGCCCAGGAGATGCCCCTTTCCGGAGTGGCTCTGGTGGAATGATGAGCCAGCAGTTGTAAATTTAAGTTGTAAATAATTTTTGTATATTCAGATTAAGTGGATATTGAATCCCACATTATTTCTTAGCCGAATAAGAAACTCAAAGATAGAAATCTAAGAGTTTCATGCCGAATATAGAACTGTTCTATATTCGGAATGAAACTCTTTGTTTTTATTCGGCTAAGAAATAATGTGGGATTCAATATCCACTTAATTTGAATAATTTTACTTCGCCAAAGTGAAGCCTGTTGGCTCTTTTATCAGTAATTTTTATATATGTTGTGGATCCCTACAAGGACTAACGGCATGGGAGACTTGTCAGATATATACATTCTGCTGACCTTTAGGAGGCAGATCCTGTAAGCTAAGATCAGCAGCTATCTCTTCTGGATTAATGTCTTAAGAGACGTCACAGAGAACCACTTTTAATTTTTTTTTCCGAACTGAGTGAGAAGGTATGGTACTGAATACCTCTGACGTCCATTTCCTTTCTTAATCTTCTGTAATCTGTAACTTTGGCGGGTTGTATCTTGATACACTCATACACATTTTTCGCCTTTGCGTAATCAATTTGTAAACTGGACATTGTAGATCTTAGAGCTGACCTGAAATATCGTCAATCCACTTCTGTTTGTTTTTCCATATCTTTCAATGTGAGGTACCTGGAGCTAAAAAAAAAAAAAAAAAAAAAAAAAAAAAAAAAAAAAAAAAAAAAACGCTTACCGTGCAGTTATAGTTTGGCCGATATTTTCTCAGAACTGAATTTTTAAGATAAAAGCACCAGCATAAAACGGCAAGATTTTCAAAACTCATCTGCAACAAGTGTCACTTACAAAAGTCATTCAAATTCGACTCACAAACTCACATTATTAATATTAATATAGAAAGAACATTCCATCTCATCAAACTCAATGGAAATTCAAAACCATACGAATTAAAGGACTGGCTTAAAAGGGCGAAGCAAGAATGCTTTTTATCTTTCCCGTTACCTGTAGAAGACAGTGTAGGGATAAGGTGTTATTTTGAGCTATTGAAGCTCTGATCATGGCAGGAGGGTAACAGCAATAGCCGAGCCTCAGTTAGAACTTCATTGGTTACAGCATTGCCATCCATTACCCTCCAAGGGTATTAATTATACGTATTAATACGTGTTAAATTCTTTGTATAAAACTTTAGGTAGAAAGTCTATTCAATCTCAAAATTGGTGTATTAAGTATATGAAAATATTTTCATAATCTTTTAATTTTTCAAATATTACCCTTCCTTAGTCATTCTTTTATTTTAAATTCTAATTTATTTGTTGAAGTAAAATAATTAAACTTTATATTATAAAAGCAAATGCACTGCAATAAATGATACCTCTTTCATAAGCCAGATGTACAGTATATTAGAACTTTGCATCGTTATTCAATAGCACAAATTGGTATTCTATGATTAGATTACAGTTCTGCAATGAGTTCCTTGCGAATTTCTCTCATAATTCACCTACTTGCTCTTTTATTTATATATCGTTACCTTTTTTTAAACTTTTTTGCAGCTGCCCAATGTTGAATCCATTTAACTCGAGTGCTTCTAGATGTTGTTTCAATGTTTTAGGGATGGCGCCTAAAGCACCTATTATTATGGGAACAACTTTCGTTTTGTTTTGCCAGATTCGTGCAACTTCGATTTGCAAATCGCGATATTTTGTAATTTTTTCATTTTCTTTGTTGTCAATCCGACTATCTCCTGGTACTGATATTTCGATAAACGTAACACCCTTCTTTTCACTTTTTTCAACCACTGCGATATCGGGTGTATTACATTCCAAGCTTCTGTCAGTCTGGATTTTGAAATCCCAGAGTATTTTAGCTTATTCATTCTCAACCACTTTCTGGTGAACTTCGTGCTTCCAATAGTCTTTAGATACTTCAAACCCATACTTTTTACATAAATGCCAGTGGATTATCTTGGCTACGTTATCATGCCTTTTACGATACTCAATTTGTGCGATTTTGCTGCATCCACTTATAATGTGATCTACCGTTTCTTCCTTTTCTTTGCACAATCTACATTTTTTGTCTTCTTGAATTTTTAGTATTTTTGCCTTCCTAACATTGGTTTTAATTGCCTGTTTTTGCGCTGCAAAAATTACCGATTCTATTTCTTTCTTTAGTGCTTTATTAATCAAGCATGCCAAGTGAAGTTGCTGTCAGCGCTGTCCTCTATGCTGTGAAGGTATTTTTCATGCAATGCCTTATTTTTCCATCTTTCAGTTCTCACTTTTACTTGGTTGGTTTTGTATTCCAATTTTGACTCCATGGGTTTAAATAAACCCTCTTTCCTTTCCTCAGTTACAAATATTTCCGTTGTTTGCTGCAGATAATCATTCAAATTTCGTTTTTTTCTTCAATAACTTGCTTCACTTGTAATAATCCTCTACCTCCTTTTTTGCATGATAGATAGAGCCTATCAATGTCACTGCCAGGATTGAGGGCATGGTGCATTGTCATTAATTTTCGAGTTTTTCGGTCTAAATCTTCCATCTCTAGCTGGGTCCATTCAACAATGCCTGCTGAATATCTCAGAACAGGTATGGGCCAGGTATTAATTGCTTTTATCACATTTCCAGCATTAAGCATTGATTTAAGGAGTTTTCTTAGTCGTCGTAAGTATTCTGCACTGGTTCTTTCTTTGATCTTATTGTACAGAATTTCTGATGCTTCTAAAATTCCCCAATATTTGTACGTATCTTAGAATTTTATTGCCTAGATTATTTCATCATTGAACTTTCGTTCAGCTCTTCAAACTTTCCTCTTGTTATTCCAGCAATTGCACATTTGTCTAAGCCAAAATCCATTGATATATCTTGACTGAATATGTACACAGTATTAAGCAATGATTCGAGTTCATTCTCTGATTTTGAGTAGAACTTCAGATCGTCCATGTATAAAAGGTGAGATATCTTTGCACTTTTTTGCGCAGTTTGATAATCATGAGCAGTTTTATTTAAAATTCTGGTTAAGGGGATCAATGGCAAGATAAACAATAGAGGAGATAATGAGTCTCCTTGAACGATACCCCTTTTGATGTTTACCTCTCCAATTTCTTCTCTATTCAGAACCATCGTTTTCATGCTGGATTGCAAAACGTTTTTTACGTTTTCGCTAATACCGAATAGTCTTGTGCATTTTAAAATCCAACTATGAGGCACCGAATCAAACGCTTTTTTACAATCTATTCAAGCCATATGAAGGTTGGTTTTTATACGTTTGAAATTTTTCAGAATCATTTTATCAATCAGCAATTGGTCTTTTGTGCCTCTTGAATTTTTACTGTTACCTTTTTTCTCAATTGGGAAAAGAGAATTTGCTTTAAGATAGCTGTATATTTTATCAGCTAGTATGCCTGTGAATAGCTTAAAAGTTGTTGGCAGGCAGGTTATTGGTCGGACGGTTTCTGTGTTTGGAGCTTTTTCTTTATCCTTTATGATCAAAAACGTTTTCCCTGCTGCTGAGCCAATCTTCTTTGCATTTTCCTTCTAAAACATCATAAAATTGGTTATCTAGTCTTTCATGTAAGCCTGTTAGATATTTAAACCATTAGCCATGTAATTCATCCTTCCCAGGTGTTGACCAATTTTTTATTTTTTTAGCTTGCTTTTGAACCATTTCAGTTGTTATTTTCAATTGGTCCATTTTTCGTTTCTTGAGATTCGTTCGTAATTTGTTCAATCCACTTTGCCTTGTTATTGTGCCTCTTAGGATTGTCCCATAGGTTTTTTTCAGAATTTAGGTGTATTTTCTTTGTCTCTGGTATTTATATTTATATTTTCTTCATTCCTGCAGCAATCAATTTTCTTTTAAAACTGGTGCTGATTTGCACGCAACATCGAATTTTGCTTGTACTGTTCAATGTGTGCACTGTATCTTCTTATTTTAACTGCAACTATTTTTTGCTTCACTTCCTCTAATTCTTCATCAATAGGTCGCGATCCAGTATTATATCTCTTTATGAGGTTATTTCGGATTTTCGTGTTTTTCAGCTTCTTTTCCTTAAGGTTTTTCAAATTACTCACCTCTGCTCTGAGTTTTAGACTTTTATTCTCCAGTCAATGCTTCCATTTTGGTTCCTGAGCGTTACTGCTTTTGGGTTCACTAATCTTATATCCTAATTCAGATGTTAGGACGTAGGCTATTGAGTACATAAGTTGATTCGTTTGTCCAATAGTTCCAGTAGGAATAGCCCTTGCAGCTTTATTGGCCTCTTGTAGGAGTTCCTTCAGTTTTCGTTGAGGTACTTGTGTCAATACTGGAAGCCTAACTCGTTCCTGGTTGCTGTTCATTTGCTCGATAATTTTTCTTGCGAGTTCTTGTTCCTTATCTGATAGCTTCCGTTCAGCTATTTATATATTTTCATGATTTTCAGCAATCTGCACGTTGGAATCTGGTTCTACTCCATTCATATTCTTGGTCACTTTGGGGTGAATACGGTCTCCTTTTACAGCTTGAGGTTTCAGTGCTTCCAGCTCAAGTTCACTAAATTTCTCGCGTTTGATAATGACGCTGCGTTGCTGTATCAGCCTTTCGAATGAAATGTCCAAATTTGGGTGTCGTTCAAGCCTAAGTTGGATCATTGGTTTCTGAAATCCCCTAACTGAGGGGGTTTGAACTGTAGAAGCACTGCATGACTTGTCGATTTTCAGCCATGCTCCACTTTTTCCTAGTAATTACTTACGAGTACTGTGAATCTTGCTCCTGTAGCCCACTTGTCACTGGCTGTCCAGGAAGCCCAGCATCCAGTGCGGTCCTTGGTAACCCGCGCGACGACCAATGCGGTATAGAGTTCTGATTTGTCTTCACCATTTTTAACTGGGTGTGGGCAGGTGCATGAGATTAAAAAATACGAAAATAGGAAAGAATTACCCCTAGCCCTCGAATTCTCTAATAGGATTGGGGGGAAGGAGCAAGATGAAAAGAAATACAGAGGGAAAGAAGAGTATATATATTGTATATTGTATATATATATATACTCTATATATATATATATTGTATATATATATAAATATATATAATATTGTATATATATATAAATATATATAATATTGTATATATATATAAATATATATAATATTGTATATATATATATATATATATATATATATATATACAATGAAATATTTACGATACTTCGACGTAAAGATTACAGTTTCTGTACTTAGCATGTTTATATACTATTTATGTACGACATGTATTTCCAATGCAGTGCAATAATGTATTTAGTACTGCTACAATAAACGAAATCTTTTTCATAATAATAATAATAATATTTTTATAACTATAATACTATAATTATAATATTAATAATAATAATATTTTAGCAGTTCAACTGTAAATGTATTATTAATATTTTATTTATCTGTTTCTATTACCATAATTATAGTTCAAACATACCCTGAAAGAGGAACATACTGTTAATAACAAAAATAAAAATAAAATAAAATAAAAAAAAGAGTGTGCGTAACAACGTGATAGTCTTACCAGGTAATTGCATGATGCCACTAGGAAAGTACGATCGTAAGGTATAAAATGATATGAAATATGTATTTAATATTTAATGAGTTAGTTAAAAAAAAGTTAAATGAGTGTGTGTAAATTATGAGGCTAAAGTAAAGTAAATTAAGTAATAAAATATATAAACTGAATTGTGTGCTAATTTTAGTATTGAAAGGATGATGACGTAGAGTAATGTCACAGAGTTCGAAGCTAGTGTGAGCTCTTTAGAGACAGTAGTATTATCAGTTAATATAACTTTACTATTACTATTTTATTTTTGCTAGCTTTTATCGGTGTATTTAGGATGTTGTTAGAAGAATTTCCACCGTTTGTATTTTAATTTTCTGTAATTGTTTAAATGTTTTTTTATTAGATGATATGGCAGAGTGTTAAGTAGTGTAGGTATTAGATGGTTTCTCAAGACCGCACTATGCAAATTGTTCTGACGTCTAGCTCTGTTCGAATCCGTTTAAACAATAATAAATCAATAATCAATACAAACGCTTGTGTTATTTGATTTTCAACAATGATGCGAGATTTCATTTTTAGAGAACAATAACCGCTCAGAGAGACCGAGAAGTAAGCTCTACAAAGTAGGATGACATTGGACTGAACTCGATACGAAAAAGTGATATGTCTGCAGTAGCGCTGGTTCCAGATAACTCTTCAGGTTAGATAAACATTTACGTTTTTTTTTTTTCATTTTTTAAAAATGTGATTGTTAATGACTTTAGGCTGATTTAGCCGGAATTAACTGACAATCATATACCATGATGTTGTATTGTAGCCAGTACGTGAAAAATAATTGAATTTATGGGTGGACATGTAATCCAATGATTTATATGCTCAACCAATGATTTTTTGAGTTTTGTTTTCCGGACGTTTAGCTAAGTTTTTAATCTTTTTTTTTTTAAATTTTATAATTTGATTTCGATGTGTTTAGCATTATATCTCGAGCTCCAATGTAAAATGGTCATTTCTTGTCTTAAACAGCACGTATTGTGGGTGGTGCTAATTTCCACGAGTTTGCTCGAATTTGATATGAACAGCGAAATAACACTAATGTTAGAGCAAATGATTTACGAATTAGATCAAAATAATAATTTAAGAACCATTTAGAAAATTTAAACTAATTATTATCAATTCCAGTTCTTTGATATTTTGTTTAAATTTTAAAATTTAGCTTGAAGAGAGCTAAATTCTTTTAATTGGATACAGTGGCCCGTTGCACACCCTTGTGCAATGAGATTAGCTTATATTCTTTCCACTCCTGTGGAATCTTCCCTGTTCTGAGACTCAAATTATGTAGCCTAGTCAGAGGAACAGCCAGTTCAGTTGAACAATCTTTTAGCATCGATGCTGATATCCCACCTGCTCCTACTGCAGAATTCCTATTCAGCTTGTGCAACAAGTCTAGTACTTTCTTCTCATCCACGAATTTCCACATGTGGTGAAGAGGTAATGCTGCATATACCAGGTTAATAGTTTTTAGCAAGATGGCTATTCATTAACTGAACAATCACTTCTGTGAAAACATGCTTGAGAATTCGCCGGTTCCGATTTATCAGTTCGGACGAGGGGTTTGGTAGTTCCATCACATTTTCACTTCACGATAACCTCGCTGACAGTCGACCAGGGTGCGTGTAATGTTGCAAAAATCTCGAATGACCCAACGCTTTTAATCACATGCTAGACACATATATATAAAGTGAACATAAAATGATCGTGTTTCTTTGCATTAAATTTTATATTTATTATCTATTTATTCTTGAAATTGGTGTATTAAGTTTATTATAAAATTCTGCTATTCAATTAATTTAACACCATTATTTTTAAAATTTTTCCATTATTTTAAATTTTTATTAAGTTTTATAAGAAATAATTAACTTTTTTATTAAGTAAGTGCTACGTGTTTCATATACATTTTCCGTAAGTTCAAAGAATGGTAAAGTAGGCCAGCATTATAATACATTAGAGCTTTGCTTGCTGTTGTTCACGAGAAAAAATTGATATTTTATAATTTGCTATTAGTTCTGTATTGAGATGCTAGCAAATTGTTCTCATAATTCGACTCCATGCTCTTTTATTTATGTATCTTTACCTTTTTTTTTTCTACTAAATTTCATTCCATATTTCTTACTCGCATTACCACATTTGCTTGTTTGAATGTTTTTCCTTTTTATTATCTACTCGTTTTTTTTACATCTTAATGTCATTCTGATTTATTTAACGATTTGATCACCTTTTTTCTTTCCTTTGATTTCTTTCTCAGATTCCGTTGTGATATTATTTGTTTCATATTTTGCCATTTTTCCAGATCGTCTATCAGTTTTCTGGTGATATTCTGTATATATTTTCATTTTGGTTCAATCATCACTGGACCACGAGATACATAAGTGAAAAATATAGTTTAAACAACTTCATTCCTCAAATGTTGAAGTTGTCTTTACTTTTAGCAGTTTCCTTTATTATGAAATAGAAATGTATTGCTTGGTCATCCTTTTCCAGTCCAGTGTACACTCCCGAAAACCGGTTCTCATGGCAACCATGTAGCACGGCTTTTTTGAAAATGTTTCCCTAATTTATTTTCGATATCTGATCATTACTAACGTGCTATTAATAATATACTATATATTAATTACCTAATATATAATTATATATTGCAATATTTTGGGTAGGTAAGTGATGTTTCGCATCCACGTAAGGGGGAAATACTTGAAGACAGATTCGATTATCTCCAAAGCCATTGGTAGGTTAATGCCAGCGGAATAAACATGGACAGCTGCGAATTAGTGGAATTATGGGAAATATTTTAGATAAAGATATGCTCATTTTTTTAAAACGGTAAGTATCTAATTTGTAAGAACGCAACCAACCTTTATTGAGGCATTTCAACTGAAGCTTGAGTTAGTCAGTCCCGTACTGGGATGGCAGGGTTTTTCCTCCTGGAATCTCGGGGTTTTCATCCCGCAAACAGGCCATGAAAGTACACGCAATTTACATACGAAGTGGACTTATAGGCATACGGCTAACCACTTCATCTGAAATCCTGCTTATCCAAGGATACCTTTCAAGGTCATTTATGCTGAAGAGTCCTTGTCCAATGTAACCTACTAAGAACCGTAGAAGATGTTATATCAATTTGAAAATATGACAACCCTCGTAAGATTCCTTCATATCTTCATGTTTTATCGCTGTTTTATGCGTAAATCTTCATTTTCCCCATTTCTTTGATTTTCTAAACTGTGTATTTCAGATTCTTTTTTTTTCATTTTTAAAGATTAATGCATGTATCCTGAGATTTTTCTTAGTCTTTCTTCCCTCCTAGTGGAATAATCTGTATTCTATTCTATTCGTAACGACATCTGAATCTGATTTCAAAGAAATTTATGTATAAATATGAAGTGTCCCTGTAAAGCCTTTTCTAAAAATCCAAGATTATAATGAAGAGTATCGTAAACAGAATACATGAAATATTATTGAGATAAAATTAGATCAATTTAAAAAAACACCAGGAAGGGAAGAAAGACTAAGAAACACCTGAATATTCCTACGTGCAGTTTATAACACATCATTAACAAATAGGAACATTCAGGTTCTTTGCTAATTGCCACTACGAATGACGTTCATTTAAAACTGGACTGTTATTAGCCTAAACAGATGAACATTTAGAAATGACCCTCCTGTCTTTCTTTCTTTCTTTCTTTCTGTTCTTATGTAGTCTTACTGTACATGTGACCTTTAATCACTCTTTTAATAGTTCGGAATACCTATTTCGAAACTTTTCGTTCATCATTATTCATGCGATCAACTTCATGAATTGGGATGTTTTATTCCAATGTGTTCTTTGTTAAAGTTTATCCTCCAGATAAAAGCTCTGTCCAGTATGTATTCGAAAAGAAGGACAGAAATAAGAAAGAAAATCTCATGAATGAGTACGTTCTTGGGAAGAGAACGAATAGACCCCTTCATGTACTCCAGTACGGTATTTCAAGCTCATTTCCTTCTTCAATTAGGTTTCGCATCAATCTTTCAGTTTCATGTTAACACAGAGATGGTGAATTTTATAAATGGGAATCTCCCAGTGAGATACATTCATAAAACAGATCATTCCCTTCACAAATAATAACCTTACTAAAACAATCGCAGCCAATTACGAGCTAAAATGTAATAATATTTTCATCACATTCCATACCTTTTTTTCTAATATCTGACATTTTCTCGGTTATTCAACCTGTCAACATATTTATCACGAATACTTGAGAAACCTCTGAAAAGTTCCATCGCAGTGAAATATGCAGACAGTTCGGAGGAATTAAATAGCATTTGTACTCTTAGTTATTTATGTTCAGATTATTCAAACGAAGAATTATTATGAAGATAAACGTCTTGATTGAAAAGAAGTTTTAGGTAGTGTAAACGGACAAAAAATGAAGAAATAGAAAATGAAACTGGTTTTTGCTTATGGTCCCACAGATGGTTCTTCTAAGGAAGAAGTTGAGGAATTTGTTGTCATTAGAACAGCCAGCTGACAAAAACATGAAAAAAGTGGTCCTTGGTGGAGATCTGAACAGCAAAGTAGTAAATGAATTCCATCAGGCATATTGGAACATTTTAGGAAAATTTGGAAAAAAGAGCAAACCCAACAATAAGAGAAATTATTGGATTTCTCTTCAGGACACGGACTAGTCATTACTAACATTATACGGCATCATGAAGATATGCACAATTTCAAGTGGAGAGAAGACACAAATATTAAGAAAATCCTCATCGATCATATCATTGTTGGTATTGATGTCTTCGTGCTGGTTCAAGATACAAGCGAGTACAAAGGTTTGAAATTCTAAGCGACAATTACTAAATGCTAAGCAGGATAAAAATGGAAATTATAATGACAAGAACAGTATGTAAGTGCGTTTTAAAAAGAATTAAAGTTCGGCAGGTTTTAAGGATAAACTTGCAGTCTCGAGTAAACAACTATTATTGAAGAATTTTTGAAAAAGTTTGTAAACAAGAAGCACATTTTTGAATTCCAGTGACAAACTAAGAAGGAGACATTGATTCAGCTAGATATTACGGAGGTATATGGTGAAGTCGTGAGTAAGGATAGAAAAATAAGAACCCGTATGGCAGAAAAAGGGAGTTAAAGAAGCAGTTCAAAAAAAAAAGCATAAAAATGTTTCTAGCAAATAAATCGGCAAACGCCTCAAAAGAATACAGAGAGAATGTAAGAGAGCTAAGCTACTCGTGCGTCTAAAATTAGCTAAATAAAACTCATCGGAAGACTTTGGTAAGAATATAGAAAACAGATATCAGGAAGGTGTCAAAGTGTTCTGGAGGTTACTGAAGAAGCTTCGAGATGTAGGGAAAAGGAACTCTAAAAGAAATCAAATATAATAAACGTGGCAGGAGAAATGAAGATAAGGATGTCTGAAATAATTACTTTGAAAAACTGTTAAAAGAATCAAGCAGTGGCAGAACCATACTAGAACATTTTCAAGAGGAATGCATACAGGAGTACATATTAATACTTCAAGTAGAAAATTCAAATGAGCAAATGTGCGAGCAGAAATGCTTAATTATGGAAGCATAAACGTTTCGCAGTGATTGCATATAATTCAGAGCGACTGGTCAGAAGGTGAAATTCCGAATATGTAGAGAAGAGCTCTCGTAGTTTCCATCTGTAAAAAAGGAGAATGAAACCGGATGTGAAAATCACAGAGAAATTTATATACTACGAGTAGACAGACCGGTACCGAGAGTAAGAGACTTCTAGGTAAGATTTGTGCAAGAATGCTTGAAAAGAGGCTGCCAGGAACAGATTTTCACTTTACGACAAATAGTTGAGAAAGGATAGGAATATGACAAGAACGTGTGCTTACGTTTTGTAGATTTGGAAAAGACATATTGCAAGTAGTCAATAGGAAAGTTCTTAAAGACACTACAATTATATGGGATAAATGGAGCATTATACAGAACAATACATCGTCTATATTTAAGTTGCAAGTCAGCAGTTAGAATAGAAGGAAATGAAGGAAGATTGTTTGATGTATAATCAGAAATAAGACAAGGATGCACATGATCCCCGCTCTTATTCATCATCTATATGGATCACATTACGAAAGAACGTAGCATTAGGTCTGATATTAAAATTGTAGATGTCAAGCATAGCTCTTTGCTTTTTACAGATGAAGTTGACCTCCTAAAGGCACCTTGTTCAAGTCTCCAGGATTAGCCAAACTGAATAACAAATGTAACAAATTTGGCATAAAAATAAGCAATAAAAAGGACCAAAACTATGAAACTAAGCAGGAGAATATGAAACTTCAGCTGCAGTCTTAATCTAGATCCTACAGCAAGAGTAAAATATTTCAGCTTATGCACAAGTTTTGTAAAGATGATAATCTGGAAATAGACAACAGACTAAACAAGGCTGTCATCGTGCGTAGCAAGCTGAATAAATTTATATGGAATAAGAGAGAAATTATCCAAAACACTTAACTAGGGGTTTATAAGTTATCAATCTAACAATGGCGTTAGAAATAAACCACTCGATCAAAGAGCAGAGGCGACAAATATGAGGATTATGAGAAAAATGTGGGGGGAATGGACCGATGTCATCCATGGCAGATTCATATTAAGAATGATGAAGATATTAGAAATTAAGTTGACACTAATAGCAGCAACGAATGTGTCAGCAAAGCTAATCTAATGTGGCTTAAATAGAATAGGAGTAGAAAGATTAGCCAAAGAACTGTTTGATGTCCAGAGCTAGACCAAGATGTATGTGGATTGTTTCAGTCAAAAGTGCTTTAGAAGCACGAAATGTCAGATACGACAATATTGGAGTGATGACAAGTAATAGGCTGATTTAGAGGAAAATTGTTCATAGGAGATTAATAATTTAAACGTAATCATATAGTGCTGTCATAGCAACCCGTATCTGGATATTGATGATGATATTTCAATTAATTCCCATCATATTCTTTACTCACAACATGCACATTCACAGCGTGCATGAGGATGTAAGATTCATTTTCGTTAGATGGAGTCTTCTCACAGATCGGCCTAACTGTAAAAATAAAAAAGCAAATGCTGCTTAGATAGGCACACACACACACATACACACACTATCTATCTATCAATCTCTTATATTCCTCAATTGCGTTTCTTTCGTGATCAGGTAATTGGGATCAAAGCATCATAAATTATTTATTTGTTTGTTTTAAGAAATATATTATGAAGATTGTATTTTGATTATTCAATCATCAAAGATGTAATGTGAAACACAAATCCTTATGGCGTGCATTTGTCCCACGAGTTTTTTTTTGCCTTTCTTTCTTTCTTGCGTACACGTCACTCAAATGTTTATTCTCTATTCCCTCTCTCATTCTCTCGTCATTTCTCAATTTTTCTCATTTCTGAATTCAACCTTCAAAGCAACTATACTCTTCGGAACAGAGATCTGCGGAGCGAGTGTTGTTTAATAGCGTAACAACAGCGTTTTCTGAAAAAAAGAAATAAGTAATTAATTGGTCAAACTGAAAATTGCCAGATTTGTTTAGTGTGAGGGGAATGCAATTCGATGGTTGTGTGAAACCGAGAGAGAAAATGGGGAAGTATTTTAAACGAAAGCAAGCAAAGAAAAAGTAATTGCAAATGGAAAGAAATACGATGACTGTTTTATATCGTGTCACGTTATATAGAGGATAACAAGTTCGTGCTTGATGCACTGGAGTGCGGTAAGAAAACGACACAGGAAATCGGGGTCAATAATTTTTCAGAAGTGGAATTATAAAGTAAATGCTGAGCACTACAATTAATTCCTGTAAACAACACTTTATAAGAAAGGCATGGAGCAATAATTACCGATAAATCCATTTCTTATTTTCCGGCTACTTTTGATGCTACGTAACAGCGAAGAAGACTTCCAAATAAATACCGAGTTTCATAGGGAATCTCTTCTTCACTTTCCCTATCTTCTTAGCAGTTAAAAAGGACATTCACTAAACCAATAAATGCAAATCTAGTGATATTTTACAGTGTAAAGAAGGTGAAAATGAGTTCAATCAGTATTAAAGATGGCATGAGTTGGTAAAGATCTGGTTTCCAATTCCACCTGAGATGATCTTTATGAAGGCTTTTCAACAGAAATTGAGTTAGTCGGTCTGATAATAATACGGAAGGGTTTGACTCCTGTTAAATCAGATTTTTCATCTCGTAAAACAAGCAAAGCCATGAAAGGAGAAAACACACATTTAAGAGACAAAATATATATTTCAACTGACGTGAAACCAACCGTGTTATCTTACTGAATTAAGGTTTCGAAATCAAACATATTTCAATACTCGAGGATGTTAAAGATCAAAGAAGGGAAATGAAAATAAAGTAGGGTTACAATTTCGAATTTTCATCTTGGTAATTCAGTCTTTATAAAGGGCATCACAAGGAGAAATGGCACAATACATTGTGTCAGTACATATCCATTATTTGTTTTTGTTTCAATGTCTTAATGAATAAACTGAGGAAATAGAGGCGGATATGAAATGTTCTCCCAAAAATCTCTAACAGAAATTATTTTCAACTAACAGAACGATATCATATTAACCAAGAGACATTTTCATCTAACAAGTAAATTATATCAGACCTATTTCAGAGTGGAAAAGGACATTCCATGAAGAAATTTCCAGTGCTGGAGTAAAAGCGGAAGAAGAAAAGCACGCTCGGTGTATTTGCACTTGTACAGTGAATTGGTGCTGGGCATCTGCCTGTATTAACAAGTGCAACAGAAAGTGGAGGAATGGTGGTTAAAAGTACAGCAGAGCAATGACCATTGAAGATCTTCTATAATAGACATAAATTGTAAAAAAAAACTTCTTCTGTGAGATAGAGGTTGAAGTGAATCTGTAAGTGGGATCGTCTATTTGCCATTCCTCTCTTCTGAATAGTACAAGAATTTGTAGGGAGGTTTGAGGTGCTCCACCCTAAACATCTAATGTTCTAAGAATGGGAGGAACTAAGATTTGCTTACTATTAGGAGAGTTGGTTTGTTGTTAAATACCATCTTGAATAAAAGAAAATGTCTACTTTTTTGGATGCTGAGCAACCTCTGGATGTGATGTGTTTTTGTCAGGAGAGACTGGAGGTGAATTTGTCCATGCAGAAAGAGAGAGTGAGAGAGAAAGAGAGAGAGATAGAAGGAGAAATTCTTGATCTTATCTGGTGATTTGTGCATTATTAAGTGTAAGGAACTGTGAGCTGGGAATTCGTTTACTAAAGAAAAAGCAAGACTAAGTTTTGACGACATTGCACGTATATGACAAGAGTTTCCTCGCCCTCCCCATTGAAATTAAGAACGTTGATCGTTTGAGATACTAGTTCCTTCATTCTTCGGATTCTGCTCAATGCAAGGTTGGTCAATGGAGTATGGTGAATGGAGAATACTGTCATCTGCAACGCTGCGGATAGGATTAGTGGTGACTTAGAATAAGTCATTAATGTAAATTGCAAAGAAGTTAGGTAAAAGACAGATCCCTGAGGGACCCCTACGTTGGTGATGAATTTCGGAGATTGGAACTCGTTTACCATAACACGCAGTGAACGAAGAAAGGAAGCAAAGAAATGAACGAACCACAACGAGTGAGTCAGAAGAATCACTAAAGGATGGCAGTAGGTTTATCAGGCCTTAATGCCAGGCACACTCAAAATGTCAAGATAGAAAGGCTAAGTTGTTCCAGACCTTTCCATTACACATGTACATTGGTGGTGATGGAAGTTCAGCTGTCCATTTTGAATGGTGAAATCCATACTGTTCATCGGTGGGTCTCTAGGTGATGGAGGACATTCTCCATTATTTTGGAGGAGATTCAGTTGATAGCAATTGGTCGGTAGTTTGTTGGTAGACTTCTTTGTCATTCATGTTGGTGTTAATGCCACGGATGTTAGTGAAGTGGATGTGAAGATCAGTTTTGAATCAGCAGGTTGTGGCATACTTTGTATGTACTGATTGGTTGCATTGTGCATTTTATAGTGGAATTAGTTGAGGGATATTCCTTTTCTTCGTACTGTCACTGTCATTGTTTAAAAGGTTCATCATCAGTTACTTCCCGATTAGATGAAAGGAGAGAGTCGTGACTTAGGAGGAGATAGACTCTTGGGCATGACACTCATAGAGTAAGCAGTCTTCTTGCTATAACCTGGTCTCCACTCTCCCTCCCTCCGATATTCCACTATTCGGTGTTCCTCTCCAGACAACAGCTGGCAGAGTATTACCCTGGTAAAATATACACCAGTTGACTGAGAAGTCTCCTAACTCGTTATTGAGAGGTTCGGATTCATGTTCTAACTAAAGATCGGCTTTCGGCACCACCGTTTTAACTGATGTATCCTCAAAATGTAGGAGGTTATAAGTTTCTAAGTATGTATGATATGGCCTTGAAGTGTATCGCTTTCATGACCCCAAGATGTGATGGGGTGCAGAAACTAGAAATTTCACTTTTTAATAAGCTGAAATTCTTAATCCGAGAACTTATTTGTAGTGCTTTTCCCAACACAATCCCACATTTATGTTATCAGATCGTGGAATAGGCCTACTGGGGATACCACGTTAAAAAAAGCGCGCCTCATACTCTACCTCAAAGGTGGTGCGGAAACGAGTACATCTGGTGCTTTTGTAGAAGTGCTTTCACAATAGCCTGTCTCTGAAACTCTGTTGACAGATGTATTGTTGTTCATATTAAATAGTTTTCCTTACAAACAAATCACAAATTTCCCACAGACCTTCATCTGCGTGTCACCTTCATAATTTATTTGAATATCTTGTACACATATAAACATTTATGTGGAATCGAAGGTTATCGAAAATATACGCAAGAATACATGAATAGGGATTTAATAGGGACTTTTTTCCGATATGGCAACCTCACTTTTAATAGTTTCAAAAAATAAGCAGCTCATTTGTGGAATTTTTTTTTTGTTTCGTTTAGTTTATATTCCTAGTAAATGATTATGTGCTATATTTTCACAAACAAATCTCAATATGGCGAAAAAACCATGGTTAGAACTCTTTTGACTGAAGACATCGAAGTCCTTCGCAACGAAGTATTTTTCATCCATTGATATCTTCCGTGGTTTTTTATGATCCCTTGACATCAATTGTCGTAAGGAATTACTGAGAAAATCGTCTTCAATTTCATTATTAGTTTTGTTTTTAATAATACGCCTGTTGATTAGTTTAAGACACCTGTTTTGTTAGCAATTCAGAGTTCGCAGATCCCAATCTGTAATTCATGTCTACTTGATCTAAAGATGATTATTTCAACTACAAATAGTAAATCCTCCCGCTATAATACTAGCTCCCACGTTAGTATTAAAAATTTGTTTAGGCTAAAAATCTGATTTCAAGGTAGTTAAATGGAAAGCATATTTTCTGGACATTTTCAACTGAATCTGAATTAGATTCTCGAAGACAGAGACGAATAATTGTCTCCTTCTCCTTCATCGTAGATTCTTTGTTTGACTTCTTTTTAGTTATTAGTGTAATTGTAAGGAACTCAGCATAAAAGCGCTTAGTAGTACGGGATATCCTTTTTTTTTTTGAGTGGAAGGTTTATCACCTGATTTTTTGTTAATGGGATTATCTGAAAGGGTTTTGTTGCTTTTGTAAATTGTTGTTCGTGATGATGTGCTTCCTTCACATTAGATCATCTGAATCTCTAACTTGAGTCCCCGCGAATCATCGACACAAGCGATTGCATAGTTTCAGGAGTCACTCTTTAAGCTCGCTTATAATGAGGATATTTTATACAATATTACGTTCTCTTAATATACTGTTTCGTTCCTATTTCTTGTCTACTCGTTTATATAATTGTAATAGTTACATTATCAGCTGAAGAATGATCTACAGACAGGTAGACGTTTTCATTGAATAATAAAAATAATAAAATTAAAAACAATTGTCCATTAACATGAACATAAAAACATAAACATTTCCTTAATAGAAAGATTTTTCAGTTCTTATTGAAGTATATTTTACTTCCCAAGAAATGTTGTTTGAATCTTTTATCCAAGCTTGAGCAAACAAAGTTTCGCATGATGTAACTTCATGATTAGTGTACTTGCATAAAGAGGCCGCTGACGTCTCATCAGTTGATTCAAACAGCCTCTGTCCACATGTATACCAGTTGTGGCAATGCTTCACGAGTAAAGCTCAGTCAGTTTCAACGCTTCCCTCTGGCAGGAAAGACCTGGTTTGAATCTGGTCTAGTTCGCAAAAAACCTTTCTCAAGGCTTTTCAACTGACGATGAGTTAGCCAATCTCATGCTGGTGTGTCAGGATTTTTACTCTTGCCACTTGTTATAAAGAAAAAAAAGCGTTGGACGAGTACCGAACGATGCAATCATGTGACGTAATCAGCTTGAGCGTGTTAAAATATAAATAAGAATTAATCAAAGTAAACCGAGAGTATATCACTTCCGGTTTACAAATAACCAACGTGATATTATCACTCTGAGAGGTGAAAATTATCACGCCTAAAGATATCCACAGACTTCCATGTCACAGTGAATCTAGAACTGATTTTGAGTGTATTCCTGATAACTTTAATAACAAAAAATGGGAAATCGATTGTGTTTCATTTATTGCGTTATTAAAGCAGTTTGTACGCTAATTCTAACTTCGTTTCGAAAGAGATTCAATTTCAGATCTTTGTCCAGTATAAAGGCGTGTATTAATTCTTCTTTTACTAGAATTAGAGAATAATTAATAGGTAATCTTGACTTCGGTTTTTCAGGAATCTTTGTAACTCAGAAGGGCCTGTTGAAAATGAAGATTACTTTTGCTACTTATTTCTTAGATATCTAATCTTTCTTAGATAAAAGAGAGAACAATTTACGTATCTTTGATATTTTTTAGACATCAAGCCCAAACACGCCATTCCTCAGCTCTAGGCCGTGTGGTTTTTTGGATGTTATCAGAAAGAGGAACTCGTAGAAATATACGCAGATGACCGGCTGCACTCAGTAACCGCACGCGCACAACAACATGAAGAATATCTGAGTATGTCTTACTGCATAAAATCACGAAATAGTCACGTAACCCTCCACCACTCTACTACGTATGTTATAAAGCGTTAGTAACAAGTTAAAAAAGTAACAATTTACTTTTAAGAGTGTGGACTATCACATTGTTTCATAATTATGCCACACATCAACCTTGTTTTAGTTCATGATGACTTTGCTTGTCGAGTGGGAAAGTAATTCTTCCTACATGTAGTACCGAAGAGTAGTCGCAGTTGTAGTAAGAGGGTGTTTTCAATAAACAGACTAGTCTTTTTCATCTTTTCTAATGACTTTTGCTATTCATATTAATTTATATCAAATATTTTAGGCGTTCATATTTCTTAAAAAATGAATTTTAAGTACTTATTTAAGTTATTAAATTGAAGCCTTTAGCTCTTTATATAATTAGTAATTTTAAGTACTTTTTTTCTTTTTTTTCTTTTTTTGAGATGGACTGAGTCCTTGAGTCTTTATGCCTTCTTCTGATTGAAGAAAATGCGTGGATTTGGTGTTATTTAGTTATAAGCTCTGGTCATGTCTGGGTAACGGCAATAGCCGAGCCTCAGTTAAAACTTCATTCGCTACAGCTTTACCATCCGTTACCCTGGAGGTTTTCTTTAAGTACTCTTGCTGATCTGAGCAATGTTTTTTTTTTTCTTTTGCTAGCATTTTATGCTACGCCCATCTAACAAAACGGGGAATATGAAATACTTTTCATATTTCCCGTTATCTGTAGAGGACAATGGGACAATGTAAGGATAGGGTGTTATTGAGCTATATAAAGCTCTGATCATAGCAGGAGGATAACAGCAACAGCCGAGCCTTAGTTAGAACTTCATTGGCTACAGCATTGCTATCCATTGCCCTCCCTGAGTACCCATTTTAGTTGCCTCGTACTACATGCATGAGCTAGTGGAACTATTCCTACCACCACCACAAGGGGATCTTTTAAGTACTCTAGAATTATCATCATCATCATCATGCCTATATCAAGGATTTAGGCCTAGCATCTCCTGTTCCGGACTTAGAAGTCATCGTTGAATTGTGTAAGAGGACATCCTGGTTTTCTTTTTTTAATGGCTTGTACTTTAAGGCTTGTTTTGGTAATCTTCCTGTTTTCATTCTTTGAACGTGTTCCATCCATTTATGTTTATATGTTTTAATTTGTTCTATTACTGGTTCTTGGTTTAATTCTTTCATAATATCTTCGTTTCTTTTGTGATCAAATAGGGTATACTTTGCAGTTTTTCTCATAAACTTAATTTCTGCTGTTGTTAATTTTTGTTTGTCTTTTTGTTTTATTGTCCAGATTTCGCTTCCATACATTAAGACTGGTAGGGCTAATGTATTGTATACTTTTAGTCTGGTTTGTTTTTGAACTAGGTTTGGTTTAAATATAGAGTTAATGACACCTGTTATTTTTAAATATTTTGCAATTTTTACGTTTATATCGTTTTCATTTTCATATGTGATTATGCATCCTAGGTAGTTAAATGAATTCACCTGTTCTGAGATCCCGTTATTCATCACTATCCTAGTTCTCGCTGGATCTTGTCCTTTAAAGGCCATAGCTTTTGATTTTTCTGTTGATATTATCATATCATAATCTTTGGATATCTCATTTAGATCTAAAATAGCTTTCTATAAGTTATCTTCAGAAAATGTAATTATTATTTGGTCGTCGGCAAAGAGGAGAGTGTTTAAGTTTACTGTAGGTGAAAGTTTAATTCCTTGATGTAAATTTTTACTCCATTTTATTATTATTTCATTTAAGTAGATATTAAAAAGAGTTGCTGAGAGGGGACATCCCTGTCGGACCCCTTGGTTTATCTCTCTCGTATATGATAGCTCGTGATTTAATCTTATTTGTATTTGATGATTTTCATATATACTTGTGATAGCTTTTAGAATATTATTTGGTATTTGTCTTTCTTTTAACTTTGTCAAATGCTTTTTCAAAGTCAATAAATGCAATATGTGTTTCTAAATTGTATTCTCCTCTTTTCTCTATTATTAATTTTAGGCAAAAGGTCAGGTCTATACATGGTCGTCCTTTTCTAAATCCATTCTGTACTTCTAAAATAACGCTTTCGGAATATTTCATTAGTTTGCTATTTAAGATTCTGCTGTATATTTTGTAACAGGAATTTAGTATACTGATATCTCTATAGTTTTTAGGGTCATCTCTATTACCTTTTTTAAAGATAGTAATCACAATTGCTTTTTTCCATTCTATTCGGGTGGGATACCAGTTGAATAAATTCCATTTAAAAATAATAATCTTTCTTTAAATCTTGTTCCTGCGTATTTATATAGTTCTGAACCTACCTTATCTTCTCCATGTGATTTTCCGTTTCTTGTTTCTTTCAGGCTGACCTCTAATTCTTCTGTAGTTATTTCCTTTTCATTTTTGTTAATTGCTAGCGAGTTATCTTTTTTAAAATATTTGTCTGTCCACAATTCTGTATAGTAATTTAGAAATTCTTCTATTTTCAATTGAGTGTTTAATTTTATATTTTCTTTGGTATCTGCTTTTAAGTGTTTCAAAATCATTTATAGATTGGGTCTTATTTTATATAATGTTCTAAATTACAAACAAATTTGTTCCATGATTCTCTATGTATTTTTCTGACTTCTCTTTTAGCTATGGCTTTTATTCTTTTATATTCTATATCATCTTCTAATCTTTTACTGCTTAACCATTTGTGATAGACTTCTTTTTTCGTTTTGATTATTTCTTAGATTATATCATCCCACATCTCTTTGATGTTCCTCCACGCGTAAAAGGAAGAACATCAAAGAACAACATCATAAAACCTCCACCAAGAGGTTTTATTTCGTTACCACACATCAGCTCTCTCATCCAGAAACTGGCAAAAATGCTTCAGAAATTCAACATTAGAACTATCACTACGTTCCCTAAACTTCGCTCCATACTAAGTAGGCCTAAAATGAAACATCTTCCTGCTCATTATCCAGGATTCTATAAAATTTTGTGTGATTGTGGAAAGCCATATTCCTGCAAACTTCTAAATCCATCCTTTTACGCATGGAGGAACATCAAAGAGACATTTCTTACAACAGAACCAGAGCCAGCGCTCTCTCTAGTCATGTTCTCTTCTCCGTCAACGCAGATGATGGCCGCCAACACATCGTCGATTGGCAAAAAACCTGTAATATCCATGTGTGCTATGATGAACTGGAAAGAAGTATAATTGAATCTAAAGAAATATCACTTGATTCATCTCATATTAATAACAGCCTTAGCTATAATATTTCTGATCCGCACATTGCCACTGCCCAATACTGGCGCACTAATACGAGCTCACGCACGTAATCAACTTCAGTTGGAACTCTAGCACGCATTCCTTTTAAATGTACTTCTTTTATACTAGTTCTGTTAATGTATTTTTTCATGTGTCTGTTATTTTTATTTTACTCTTTACCAATGATACCTGAAGAAGTTGTATTTCAACGAAACTAGTTGTACCGTAAAAATAAATTTGTCATTCTCGGTACACGGAGCCAGCCTTATCACCTTTACCTATAGAAGTTTTAACAGGGTGTTTTTATTTTTAATAAAAATCTCTGGGAAAGATACAGATGTAATCAATTTTTTATTATTATAGATAATAAAATATCTCCTCCAGAGATTTTATTAAAAATAAAAACGCCTTGTTGCAACTTCTATAGGCGAAGGTGATAACGCTCCGTATTACTAAAACCTTGGTATTTAGGGTCTAGCTACTCACTGAGAAGATCTCAAAAAAGGTTGAAACCGGTCTGGGTAATTACCCCACCCATAATGCATTGCAGTATACATCTTATAGTGAGATGTGCTTTACATTATGAGAAAATACTAAGAATAGTGATCAGAGCTTTACCCACCTTTACAATTAGTTGCCCTGGTGCTGTACCATCTTTAGACTTGAACTACGTTTCAGGCGCAAACTTAATTGTTTGCATACTTGGTTATAGTAATGCGGAGCTTTATCAACTTTACCTATAGAAGTTGCAACAAGGTATTTTTATTTTTAAAAAAACTTGGTTACAACTTGGTTTAACTTGGTTATCCTAATATACACTATCCCCAAGTTAAAACATTTATTACATCTATACATCTCCTCCAGAGATACACGAACCATGTGTGTGCATGTGTTTACACACGCACACACATGGTTCTTAAGTTCTTAAAACAACTGGGCGATGGACTGAGTCCTTGACTCTTTATCCCGTCATCTGAATGGAGAGAATCTGTGTGGATGGAGTGTTATCGAGCTAAAAAGCTCTATTCATGGCTGGGTAACGGCTACAACCGAGCCTCAGTTAAAACTTCATCGGCTACAGCATTGCCATTCGTTACCCTGGGAGTCCTAAAAAGGACTTTCTGTATCTTCAGGATAGACGTTTTGCACACACATGGTGGGAATAATAAAAGTACTAAATATAAAAGATGTATTAATTTAAAATTGGTGAGAAATAATAAAAGATATGAAGATTTTTTAAATCATTTTGACAAGTTTGAATTGAAATTCTTTTGTAATAAATATTTTTCATAATACTTAAGAAATATATATATATATATATATATGTGTGTGTACATATATATATTATATACATATATACAAACATATATATGTGTGTATATATGTGTGTATACATATATACACACAGACACACACACACACACACACACACACACACACACACACACACACACACACACACACACACACACACACACACACACACACACACACACACACACACACACACATATATATATGCGTGTGTGTATATATATCCTTAATACACACACACACATATATATATATATATATATATATATATATATATAGAATCGAGATTTAAGTAAAAAGGTTTTAATATAAAAACACTACTAGTTTCGGCCTCTATCAGGTGACATTATAAAAGAAAGAAAAAAAAACACTAAACACTGAAGGTTAAAAGACTATGAACAACATAGAGAGTCTCTACCCATAATTAGCATGAAAAACGTTGTAGTTGTATTTAAAGCTATTCTTTCGTTTGTTGCATTGTTGGGAGAGTGCGTGCTTGCAGCATCACGTGAACGCCAGTAAATGATTACAGCTGATTGACTATCTGGGAGATTGTAGCTCAAGTTATTATTTAGATGAGCAGGAATGAAGATGATTTCTCTAGATTCCACGATTTTTCTCGCAAGTTTTCATCATTGAAACGGAAGATGTTAGTAGATTTTTCCAACCAGAATTTGTGACGTTGGTTGTCAACATTACGATTAACCGAGAGAAGGATATGACTTGATAATGCACTGGCTCGCTGTCTCTTGTAAGTAATGTCCCTCATGTGTTCTTCCATACGCAATTCGACAGACTTGTCTGTCTGCCCAAAATAAGGAATATCACAATCACACAATATTTTATATACACCAGAGTATTTGAGTTGATGATGACAAGGTTTTGGGTGCCTTATTAAGAAACGGATTTTAGGAAGTGGAGTGAATAAGGTTCCGATATTGTATTTTCTTAGAACTTTTGCTAATTTATGTGAAACTGTACTTATGTAAGGAATAGATATATTGCCTTTGAATCTATGTGTTTCTTCTGAGTGATATCTAGCAAGATTAAGTAGGAAATTTTCAATGATTCTCTTGGAATATCTATTAACTTCGAAAGAAGTTTTCAGATGATTTATTTCTGTAAGAAGTTCATTTGGTCATCGAGAAGAGAACGGGCTCTATGTCCCAAGGTAGAAATTATTCCAAACTTATGAGGAGGGAAGTGATGGACTGACTATGCAGATAGCTGTTGTTTGTGTGAGCTTTCTATATATCGATATTTTGAGTTTACCAGAAGAGCGAGTCAGTTTGAGTCCTTTTTACTTAAATGTTGGTTCTAGTCATTCAATTCTTCATAAGAAAATATTTATACACACACACACATATAAGTAATTATATGTATATCAGCTCCAGAGATTCTTCTTAAAAATAAAAACGCCTTGTTGCAACTTCTATAGGTGAAGGTGATACGACTCTGTATTACTAAAACCTTGGTACTTAGGGTCTAGCTACTCACTGAGGAGACCTGAAAACAGGTTGAAACCGGTCTGGGTAGTGACCCCACCCATAATATATTACAGTTTACATCTTCTAGTGAGATGTGCTTTACATTATGGGAAATATTGCAGTATATATATATATATATATATATATATATATATATATATATATATATATATATATATATATATACACATAAGAAGTTCATTTGGTCATCTTATATATATATATATATATATATACATCTTCTAGTGAGATGTGCTATATTTATATATTTATATTTATTTATATTTATATTTATATTTATTTATATTAATATTTATATATATAAATCTTCTAGTGAGATGTGCTTTACATTATGGGAAATACTAAGAATAGTGATCAGAGCTTTACCCACCTTTACAATGAGTTGCCCTGGTGTATACATACACACACATATATATATATATATATATATATATATATATATATATATATATATACATATATATATATATATGTGTGTATGTATATTCTTGATCTTCTACTCGGTTGTTGTGATACATTTTATAAAAAATAGATTTAATGACTTAAACCGAGATAACTTATAAGGTATTTAATGAGAATAATACAACTAGTTTCGGCCCATAACAGCCTTCATCAGGTAATCATTAAAGGAAGAGAATAGTAAAAAGCATTGAAGTATCTAAACAACTGGGAATTACAGATAAAAATTGAAACAAAAACGTTGTATTTTTTCAAGGTGTTCTAACTTGTGCAATATTGTTTATGGCGTGTGTGCGTGCAGGCTTTCGTGAACGCCAATATTGAATAACTGCAGTATGGCTTTTAAATTGCTGTTTAAGTGTTCAGGATTCAGGATGATTTCTCTGGATTCTACAATTTTTCTTTCGAACTCATCACCACAGCGAAAAATATTTTCTGATTTATCCCATGTTTAATACCCTTGGAGGGTAATGGATGGCAATGCTGTAGCCAATGAAGTTCTGAGGCTCGTCAATTGCTGTTACCCTTCTGCCATGATCAGAGCTTTAATAGTTCAATAGCACCTTATCCCTACACTGTCCTCTACAGATGACGGGGAAGATGAAAAGCATTCTTGCTTCGCCCCATAAAGTCAGTCCGTATAAGGACTATATAGATATATATAAGTTATCTCGGTTTAAGTCAAAAAATATAAAATCTATTTTTTGTAATATATATATAATATATATATATGTGTGTGTATATGTATGCGTGTGTGTGTGTGTGTGTGTGTGTGTGTGTGTGTGTGTGTGTGTGTGTGTGTGTGTGTGTGTGTGTGTGTGTGTGTGTGTAGAAAGTTTTTTACCTCGGGTATAATATATGTTGAAGATACCAAGTTATTGATAGTTATTAAAGATACTAAGTTAAAGATACCAACTTAATATTTCTTAGCCTGGCTCCCACTGATGAGACCTCAATAAAGGTCGAAACCGGTCTTGGTAGTGGTCCCTTGCCTTTAATACATAGTATCATCCATCTCCTCCAGGAGATGTCTTTTGAATTAAGGGTAAATATTAAGAATAGTGATCAGAGCTTATTCTACCTTTACCACGAGTTGCATTGGTCTTGCACTACGTACAGGATCAGCTAGACTTGCAACACTTGCAGGCGCAAACTTGACTGACTTGTCTGTTTGCTTACTTGGGAAATGGAGTAAATATAACCAGGTTTATATTTAAAATAACTTCGTATCTTAAAATCTTTAATATATATATATATATATATATATATATACACACACACACATACACACACGCACGCACGCACGCCAGTAATTATTTATCACCGCATCTCACCTAACCTGCACACACACGATGGGAATAATAAAAGTAAATATAAAAGATATAAAGAATTTTTAGTCATTTTGATAAGTTTGAATTCAAATTGTTTTGTAATAAATATTTTTCATTATGTTTAAAAAAATTTTAATATTTTGCAAAAGCATTTCCCAGCAGTTCAAATATGAATCGTTTTAGGTATTCCCCTCGATGTTTACCCAATACAAGTTTACAATATTCTTAGTTTGGTAAGTTGACAGTGAGTAGAACATGTTGTGCAGCGCGCAAAGGACATTGGGAAGCCTCTCTACGAAGCTCATAATAACGAATTCCACTGCGAATATTAAATCTAGACTTTCCTTTGTATATCCTATGAAAAATATGGAAATCGTTGAGGGGAAGATAGAGAAATTAATTATCCATAAAAATGTTAGATAGGGAAATATTAGAAAGGAAGTGAATTGAAGTGAGGAAATTTTGAAATGTTCATTTTAACTCTTTCCGATTAGTCTGTATGAAAAAAAATTATTGAAGGTATCTAAAGAAGTAGCGTGCACAATGAGTTCACTGAAGTCCAACAGCCTGCTATTTTCAACTACTCTACAACAGATAATTTTTATTTCACTTAGTATTAAATTTTTCAATAAAATACACATTAAAATATAAAATTATTTTAATTTTATTTCTGAAAGAAACGAAAACAGAAAGTATTTTCTTGAATTCTTAAATTACATAAACACACCTCTCTTCTATATAGATAAAGCATTCCTATGTATTCGACCGTGAGGTTGTGGTGATTGATTTATTCAATCCAATACCCTTGGAGGGTAATTGGCAATGCTGTACCAATGAAGTTTAACTGAGGTTCGGCTGTTGCTGTTACCCCCCAAGGGCGCTGAGATTCGAGAGTTTTTGAGTTCGCTCTCTTAAGGTTTGTGCCTTAAGGGAGCAATTTGAGTCTCCGGGGAGAGTGTTCTCCGGCACGGCCCGCTGAGGGGCTTTGTCGGTGAATTATTTCCCTCGGAATTTGAGCGGTTCGGCTCGGTGGTGGCGTGTGAGTGGAAGGCCATCACTGAGTGGAGCCAACGCTGAGATGGACGGTCCTTCGCCCACGAATGAGTGGCCTAGGGATCGTCCGAATTTTTAGAGACGGCTTTACCTTTAAATATGGCAATGCTGTACCAATGAAGTTTAACTGAGGTTAGGCTGTTGCTGTTACCTCCTTGGGTGATGAGATTCGAGAGTTTTTGAGTTCGCTCTCTTAAGGTTTTTGACTTAAGGGAGCAATTTGAGTCTCCGGGGAGAGTGTTCTCCGGCACGGCCCGCTGAGGGGCTTTGTCGGCGAATTATTTTACTCGAAATTTGAGCGGTTCTGCTCGGTGGTGGCGTGTGGATGGAAGGCCATCACTGAGTGGAGCCAACGCTGAGATGGACGGTCTTTTGCCCACGAATGAGTGGCCTAGGGATCGTCCGAATTTTTAGAGACGGCTTTACCTTTACGTATGGCAATGCTGTAGCCAGTGAAGTTCTAACTGAGGCTCGGCTATTGCTGTTACCCTCCTGCCATTATCAGAGCTTTAATTTAATAGCTCAATAACACCTTATCCATTCATTCCTTTGGAGGGTAATGGATGGCAATGCTGTACCAATGAAGTTTAACTGAGGTTCGGCTGTTGCTGTTACCCCCTTGGGTGATGAGATTCGACAGTTTTTGAGTTCTCTCTCTCTTAAGGGAGAGAGCTTGAGTCTCCGGGGAAAGTGCTCTCCGGCACGGCCCGCTGAGGGGCTTTGTCCGTGAATTATTTTCTTCGGAATTCGAGTGGTTCTGCTCGGTGGTGGGGGGAGCCCGTCACTGAGTGGAACCAACGCTGAGGTATGGACGGTCTTTCGCCCACTATCGAGTGGCCTAGAGATCGTCCGATTTTTTTGAGATTTCACCTTTACTTAAATAGTCGGTGATTGATTCATTCAATCCAATACCCTTGGAGGGTAATTGATGGCATTGCTGTAGCTAATGAAGTTCTAACTGAGGCTTGGCCATTGCTGTTACCCTCCTGCCATGATGAGAGCTTTAATTGCTCAATAACACTTATCCCTACACTGTCCTCTATAGATAACGGGGAAGACGATAAGTATTCTTCCTTCGCCCCTTTAAGCCAGTCCTTATAAGGGCCTAAATGTAATTAGCAGTTTAACTATTCTTAAACATGCTATTGTAGCGTATTTTGTTTACTTAATATTTTTGGTCTCTGTAGGAAGGAGTAAAGTAACGAGGTTACATTAATGTTACAAGTGAAAATCATGCAAACCAAACATTTTCGTTTGCATTGTATAAGTCAATTAGACGTAGCCACCAGGCTACATCCGTAAATCTAAATCGTGCGGAAATCGGCAATCCAAAAATGTGCGATTATTTGACCATCAAATTTGAATATTTTGAGAATATTTAAATCATTACTATTTAAATTAAGTGATTACGTTGTCTTGTTCCTGATGAGATAGGGCAATGATATATCCACTATCTTTACTATTTTGGAGGAAAATAGTACTTCAAGATAACATAATGGTTAATTTTTGAGAGAATCCTCTGAAGAACAGACCAAATGGACTTGTGGGGGGTGCTCTTGACACCTCCGAATTTGCGATTCATGAAATCATGAAGAATGCATTTCTAATTTACTTCTAATTTTTATGCGCACATTACCCGTCTGTATCTTCATAAAATAGAACAGTTGATCTTCATTTTAATCTTATTATTAATTTGACGATATCCCATTTCTCTATCTGAATTCCTCTTCCTTCATATTTTTCTAATGGCGCTCATAAATGTCTTCGCTGACTATAGCTTGCATATCACAATTGGAACTTCATCACAATTCAAGATTCTGAATTTGGTTTTTTTGTTAACGAACTAATGACTGCGCTGCTCTTATCCTATATTTTTGGATTTCTTGTTTTCGAGGCTTGGGCAAGCATGGGAAGGAGATGCTTCCTATGGAAACTGTAACATTCAAGTGGAGAAGGGAGATAGGAAAGAAGAAGGATCGTACTCAGATTGTGTGTGTGTGTGTGTGTGTGTGTGTGTGTGTGTGTGTGTGTGTGTGTGTGTGTGTGGTAGATCTGAATCATCTGCTTGGATGATTCAGATCTTCCTCAAATCATTACAGTTTATATAAATAATCCTAAATGATTTCTTAATGATAGTTTCAAAAATTTAGTTCATTTACATTTCAAAAGTTCATCATCATCATCGTGTTCCTGACAAGTACCCTCAAGGGTGTACAGGATATAATATATGAAAAAAATTACATCATTACTAACTTCCTATCTACAATTTTCCTCCAAATCATTCTGTTACTTGTCAAGACTCCAACATTATCATATCTTATATTTCTAAGATATGATAATGATAATCTTCTAAGGCACTTTTTACCGTACTAGTCCACCTATATCTTGGTCTTCCTCTGGATCTTTTTTCAGCCAACCTGGCAGATAACACTTGTTTTGTTAATCTTTCCTTTCCCATTCTGTTTAAGTGACTACCTGAGATGAGCTCTGTTAACACATTCCTGGATGCTCCGTACATGAACCCCTTTGGTCGGACAGACTTTTGGTTCGATTCCCGTCGATAATGTGAGAAACCTTTATCTGGTCTCTTACGAGTAAAAGTGAGTTTTCGGTCTCATTAGAAGGTAGAGGATTTTTTTCGCCTAGAACGTCGGATGTTTCGTCCTCAGAACAGGAAATCTGGCCCCTTGAATACAGACACACACACACACACACACACACACACACACACACACACACACACACACACACACACACACACACACACACACACACACACACACACACACACACACACACACACACGTGCAGACATAAAAGTATTTCACCCAACATCAGGCAGGTTGTCGTCGCTTAAAGTCGCATCATCTAAATAGCGAACCCTAGATGAAGTGGGATAATGCGAAGAAGAAGAGACCATAAAAAGTTGTAATGCGATCTTCTTAGTTGACGATAAAACCTGAGAAATATTCACCGTGATCTAAAATTTCAATTGTGATTCTTTACAGTCTAAAATAAAATAAAAAATAAAGAAAAGGTTTTTCTACCTTCGCATTCATTATCACAATAAATTACTTATCATGGCTTATAACATCCTGCACACAAAAATGTATTTCTTTCTCAAAGGAATATTTATAAAATAAGTTTGGATTAAACTTAGAAAGTATGAAGCAATAATAAAAGTATTATTTTCCTTTTTCAATTACAAACGTTTTTTTAATTAAAAAAATTCCTACCAATCTCAAAAAATGATTTTATCGAATTCTGCCACTAAAAATAAGGATCTTATTTAAACTAAAATTGAGGTTGCTTCGTTAAATTTAGTAAAAATCCTAAATACCAAATTCCCGTAACATCCGCCTGCCAATGCGGATTATTCTATGCGAAAGAATGGATAAAACGAAGGTAATAATTCCAAATCACTTTACGCAACTCATTGAAAAACGGCATACGGTTCACGTGTATTTTTACCCGATTGTACTGAAATTTATTTAGAAAAAAGTAAATAAAAATTAAGGTAAGAAATAAATGTAAGAGCCTCATTTGGTAACTGATTTGGTATAGAGGAAACCCTCTGGTTGGAATCACTTGGGTTCGAATCCAGTCTAGGATACATAGAACGTATATCAGGATCTTTCAACTAAAGGTGAGTTAGCCGATCTCATACGAAAGCAGCGGAGTTTTTTTTTACTGGAAAATCTGGTTTTTCATCCCGCAATCAAACAAACCGCGCAGCAGAATATACGCCAGTGTCATATCAAAGAATACTCAAAGCGTAGGACTTAACGATATCATTCTAGAATATGGTTACGAAATCCAAGGCTACTTGGAAGATCCTGGGAGCTAAAATGTATTACAACCACTGATGGTAACGAAGAGCAAATATATTACTCCGAATTCGAAATCAATATGAGTGTTGAACCGTGGCATCTGTGAAGGTTCCTCTGTAGCGTAGTCGGAGGCTGTGAGACCACTGCATTACGTCCCTAAATTGCGTTTGTTCCTCGGGTAAATTTCTTGTTTTGCGGGATGCGGATCTGCAGTCTTTGGGAAGGAAAAATCTTCAATCTCCGTATGAGACCGACCAAAGCTGTGTGCTCTTCTAGTCCTAGGCGGTATAAGGACCCACATGTTTTCAAACAAATGGATAACGACTGAACTACGGAGACTGTAGACGAGAGGACTTTTGCGAATTGGTCACATCGTTACGAAGGACCTAAATTCGAATTGCTGGTAAGTGTAAGGAGTAGAATGGAGCTGTCCTAATTAAATACAGTAAGCTACGTTTTGAGTTTTAACTGGTCTTGAATAATTTCTAGCAGTTGCGTCTTTTCATTATAAACCTGTAGATTAATTTGGTTACTTGACACAACTTTCTATTTATGAAACAGTATTTATTAATGATTTATTGCGCTCATCATTCGATTTCAGTGGATTATTGCTTACAGTTTTTATCTCATGTCAGAACATAATCACCGCATTGCAGCCCAGTGAAAAATGTTCATTTACGACAGAACCTAAGCAATGGTATTTCTTGATTCCTCTCGCGATTTAATCGATTAAAATATTTTAATAAACTTGTCTAATACTATCTAATATGAGTGACAAAAAAGGCACGTTGGATTACAGTATTCTTGTACAGTGAGGTCATCGATTATTATTGTAGATTTGTATTTAAATGAATCGCCTTTATGGCTTTGGTGCACTTTTATATGACACTCACACCAAGAGGGCTGAACCAAATTTTATTTCATCAAAATACGAAATTTTCACAACAACGCATTGCACCATTGCACAGTTGTTATATATATTTATGTATGGACAGATCACACGAATGTGATAGATGCTTACACATTTTGAAGACCACCTAAACCCTTGAACGTTTAGTATTCAGATATCGATATGGCGTCCTATGTGATGTACAAGCTTCATTTACTCAACGTATAATTTATTCTATTTACTCAAAGCTTTATAAGCATTTTATATATATGATGAATTCTACCTACAATACACCTTACTGCTGCGTGATTAGAGCAGGTGGAGTTCATCACGCAGAGGCTGATTCATCTGAGCAGTGATTTGTAGCCTTATGTGATAATGAGAGATCAATACCCCCATGCCGTGTTCCTAATCCGAACTGATGGCTTTTCCTGTGAGGAGGCCTATTTGTCTGTCCAACAAACAAGGATAGAGAATCACGTAGGGAAAAAGAATTCCATGTGGATGATGACAAGACTGGAAACTCTTATTTCCTCACTTCCTCTATAGCAAGGATAACGCAGACATCATTCTCCATATAACTGGAAAGAAATTTATGGTAAAATGTATAGTAAAAATATGTGGTTTAAAGGATATTTCAAAAATAATTAAGAATATTTAGGATATTTGAGAATATTAACAAATGTTCATTTTATTTCTCTAACATTAATCAGATTTATAAAACAGATTATAATTTGTTTAGTATTTTTGTAGTAAATTATTTTATTCATTTTCAGTCCATATTTCAATTTCAGTACCTGGAGTACCATTTCTAAATGTACATTCTACACGTTTTAGAGACTAAAGATTTTTTAATTAAATTTCGAAACTAGAATAAACTTTTGGGGACGACAGAAATATCAGGCTCCACGGTCCGAAATGAAATGTATTGCCATCGCTATTTGTGCTGTAGTGGACTCTTATCGAATGAGGTGAACGCTCAAATGGAATCAGAAATGCTGAAACTTTGCCAGAGTTCACACTCAAATCCCAAAAACAGGTTATGCGAAATTCATCTACTTTGCTGTCCAGTTTATTGGACAATGAAGCAGAATTCCACGCTCTTCGCCAGCAGACTGACTCTGAGACCACTGTGAAAATTCAACTTGTAGTGCATGAAGCATTACTACCATATAATCATTTGAGGATGAATTGAAGCAACAATATTATCCTTCGTACAGTACGTACTGATCAACAATCCTTTTCAATATCATCTGCAGTGCAACATTGCCTGTGCACAGTGCTTGAATTGAAGCACGATCATCGCTTTCTTTCAGATGACTGTGAATTATTCTGGTACTCTAACGATAACGGGAAAGTAATTGGTAGTAATTTGTAGGGGAAGATCTAGATTGAACTAAGAAGGATGTGCGTTCAGAGTTAAACCATCAGACAAAGACCCATCGTTTCATAATTCCTGGAAACTTTCCGCAGATGTGCTTAATATTTCCATTAACTTATTTGTGATCACATTATACGGATAACAACAACCTTGAGAGGTTCGTATAAGATTTCTGACGAATTATTCAAATAAACAGCCAATAATTGCAAGAGGCAGGTGGATATTCGCCGAGATTGAGCTTGAGGATCAAAGTCACATTAGGATGCAACACGAATTATCGACAATTACTCATTAGTCAAAAGAAACTTGTCGATGACCTTCGTTCAGGCAGTCCTACTCTACAGCAGAATTTCGAAACTAGAATAAACTTTTGAGGACGACACGAGTTCTGGTCTTTTCATCACAGAGCATCTAAATGATGTGGGTGAAGAATACTCTCGTTTTAAGCGTACTCTCACTTGGCGTCTTTCTGGCAAAAGCAGCAGCCAAATGCATTCATTGAATAGCATGCAATGAACTGTGAGTATAACCACAGAGACTGCTTGCGAGAACTAGACTTCTTAACTAGACCAAGATACTTGCATATCTACGTAGCATTGTACTTAATAACTACCCCCCCATCCTGAAATGACCTTAAGTTAAGTTGGTATTATTACTGTGGGTGAGCTGAAAAATAACTGCGCTCTTTGATTCTTCTGTGAAAAGAATTTTCGTATTCAACCTTTCTTTTATAATAGTCATTCTGTCATTTCTTTGGACAGGAAAAAACAGAAACGACAAATTTATGATTTAAACGTCTTCAGTATTATCTACATATATACTAGGTCATTAATATGCAAATAAGGACTGCAATCATAAATTTCGTTTCTCAGATAAAAACAATTCATCTTACTTCTGCATGTTACTTTCGTTCAAATGAATGAACGGGATATTCTCTCACTTTCCCTTTATATGCTTATTCCTGTTAGAACGTCTTACTAATTGCAAATTACTAATTACTTTATACAACAAAAAAAATTATTTCCACAATTACTTTGAGCCTCAATTCAATTTCTTTTCTTATTGATCTTCAAATTCTAATAACCACCCAATTGGGATGAAAATAACTAAGTAAGGGGAAAAAAAAAGAAAACCAATACTGGCATTTATTTTAAATATTTATCTGTGAAGCTTGACTTATTGCAGATCAAATGTAATGTGTCCAAATGAAAAAAGAGCCAAAAGAAGGTGAAAAAAAAGAAAAGAAATATATATATATATATATATCTACCCTATGTATATAAAGTGATAAGCCTTTTTATGTCACATTTTTTGAAACGTTTTGAAACTCAGAGGCTACCCTGAGTGTCGAGTCTTCAAAATTCGAGTTATCAGAATTCAAGGAGAACCGGCCTACCAGTACTCTCCCCCACCAGTACTCTCCCCCCTAATATATATATATATATATATATATATAATCTAATGAGGTCAAAGCACCTTATGGCAACTTGTTTAGGTAAAATATTTATAAGCTCTGTATTACTTCACCCTTGGCATTTTTAGGTCTCGCTCCCACTGACGACACCTCAATAAAGATCGAAACCGGTATCGGTAGTGACCATTACCTTAACCCCTTAACATACAAAGACGTCTGTGATGCGTCTTTTGTTTATTGTACCAAAATTGATTTTTAATTTTGGTTTCACATATCAATACAACCGAATATAGACGCTAGACAATCTTGGGCCTATTTCCTTTCAGCCGAGAAAAGTTGCCAACGGCGTGTATCGGCTATTTCGTTTCCGTTTGCGCAAATTCATCATTATTTTTCAAATAATGATGAATTTGATCCAGCAAATCACCTTCGCCCAAAACATTGGCAGAAAAATGACCGCTTTATGATTTTTAATTGGTACGTTAAGGGGTTAATGCATAGCATCATACATCTTCGCAAGGAAATGTGTTTTGCATTAGGGAAAAATTCTAAGGAAAGTGATCAGATATAAATATATATATATATAATATTCAACAAAGCTTGATTTTCTTCCTCAGTTTTAAGAAAAGGCTGGTTATATTCCACTAATTCGAGTCCTACCCAAGGGCCTATGAGTTGTGGAAATACTTTCTGAAAATGAAAGCTGTGCCGAACAAAGTGGCCTTTTCCAGCTGCTCAATTTTTAATCCATCTAACTGGAGTGTATTTAGATGTGTTTTCAATGTTTTAGGGTTGGCGTCTAAAGCACCTATTATTATGGGAACAACTTTAGCTTTCTTTTGCCAGATTCGTTCAACTTCGACTTGCAAATCGTGATACTTTGTAAATTTTTCATTTTCTTTGCCGTCAATCCAAATATCTCTCCTGGAACTGATATTTCGATATATTTAACACCCTATATATATATATATATATATATATATGTTAAAAATACCAAGCTATTTTAAACCTGGTTTTACTCCATTTCCTAAGTAAGCAAACAGACAAGTAAGTTTGCGCCTGCACGTATTGTAAGTCTAGCTGACCCTCAAAGTAGTGCAAGACCAAGGCAACTCTTGGTAAAAGTAGTATAAGCTCTGATCACTAATCTTAATATTTACCCTTAATGCGAAGCACATCTCCTGGAGGAGATGTATGATGTTTTGTATTAAAGGCAAGGGGCCACTACCCAGACCGGTTTCGACCTTTATTGAGGTCTCATCAGTGAGAGCCAGTATCTAGTATCTAGCAATACCAAGATTTAGTAATACAGAGCTTATAAGTATTTTACCAGAACAAGTTACCATAAGGTGTTTTAACCTTATTAAATAAAAATCTCAGGAGGAGATAGGAGATATGGTCTTGCACTACTTTGAGGGTCAGCTAGACTTTCAATACGTGCAGGCGCAAACTTGACTTGTTTGCTTACTTTGGAAATGGAGTAAAACCAGGTTTAAAATAGCTTGGTATTTTTAACATGTATTATACCCAAGGTAAAATACTTTCTACATATATTTATATATATATATATATATATATATATATATATATATATATATATATATATATATATATATATCAAGTGATCTCAACATTTTTCCCGCTAAGTTGCAGCACTTTCCTGGAAAATGCTGGGAATGCAAGTGAGCAAGCAGCATCAGAAATATGACAATATCGGGGGTTTGAGTATTATGTACGATTATGAAGAAATTATAAGTGACGATCTTCTGTGCTTGATATAACAGGAATGCGTTTGGAAGAATTAAAAATTTGAAGCTTTTCATCTCCACACTGAAGAACAACAGAAAGTTTGGCAATTAGAGAGTGTACTCTCATGTGCAATTTTTTTCACCCTCTTTGGCAAATCGAAGTAAGTGGACTAATGGAATTCGCATTGCAAGAAAATCTGAATTGAAGAAATCATCTGCCAAGACGAGGAATAAGCGACCAGAGAGGAAACTGAAGACTTAATCACAAAGGGAGGAATGCAAACCACAAAATGGTGGTTTGACGATGAGACCTCCGTGTCAGAACAGATCAACTGCGGAAAAATGTCAACAGCAATCACATGAGTCATTCTATTGACATTTAGAATTTCTTTGCCCAAGCCTTTTCAAGTTGCTACCTCTCTTCTTCGTCATCTTTTTTTAATTTAGATATTGTAGGACACGGGAAGTAATTCTTCTACTTTTAATGGGCGAGCATTCGGTATTGATTGGGGCCAAGGTGGATATAAACTACCAGAGAGGTAGTTTAAATCAAATGCAAAATTACAATTACGCATGTAACTATAGTTAATACCTGATTTTACTCCATTTCCTAAGTAAGCAAACAGACAAGTAAGTTTGCGCCTGCACGTATTGTAAGTCTAGCTGACCCTCAAAGTAGTGCAAGACCAAGGCTATAGTTAATACCTGACCCTGTCTGTTCTTAATGTTGAACAGTGTGGTTAATCTGAATACGTAACCAGAAAGGGAGCATTTGTACTCGTTTCCACACCACCTCGGAGGTAGAGTATTAGGCGCGTTTTATTTTAACGTGGTATCCCCGGTAGGCCTAATCCACGAAGAGAGAATTTTTTGTGATAAAATAGGTGAATATCATTTTTTCATATTAAGGATTCAAATTGAATAATATTTAAACTATACGAGTTTTTATTTAATTTCATCGAATATCAATAATTGTTTATTCTTTTATGTTAGATTCAAAATCGGATGGTTAATTTCTTCTCTTTCTGAAAGGTTGGTCGATTGGTAGAGCCTCTGCTACTATTGGCTCAGGCAAAAGGTTAAGCAGGCTCGAGCGCGGTTAGTAGTTGGAAGGGACCAATCGTTCGATACTGTTGGCACACTCTCCCTCGATGAGACTTTGGACTCCGTGGAGGTGTTAAATAATAATAATAATAATAATAATAATAATAATAATTTCACATTCGACTTTATCATCCTCAAATGATTCAGATTCATTAAGGCTGCATTCAAATACTGCGCCCATTTTTGTGATCGACCGTTCGAATCCGCTGCACTACACCAACGTCTGATAGCAAATCCTTAATGAATTTGCTATCAGATGTCATTTCCCAAATAGTGAGAAATGGTGAGAATTTTTCTTTTTTTAAAAGAAAAAAGGAACTGGAACTGGAAACAAAGGGTACATGGAAATTTCCACAACGTTTCTAGAAATTATCTTGGCTCTGTCTTCGTGTGTGTGAGGGGGAGGGGCGAAATTTTCCGTTTTCAGAATACACACCACTCTAATAACAAACTGTTTATAACAATGTTTCTCATTCATACTGGGAAAAAAAATTATTTTACAGTTCTGAATTTTTATTATGGGCAGTCTATTGTTCCAAAGCTTTCTTTTTCAAAAGCGTTTTTATTTTCAAACTAACAAAAACATGCTCTGCATATCTGACGTGAGGGAATCGGAAACGACCCTAATATTAATTGTAATAAAATTGACTGATTAGAATTTCATTGCTGCAATCGTCATAAATACCTCATTTAGAAAAAAAAAATAAATGTGATATTTACAAAAATTACTTAGTCAGTCAAAAAATCTTGGAAATTTATTTATATTGTTTAAATATAAAGAAATTATGAGCTATATCTTTAAATTATTATAAAAAACAAATAAAATTCAAAACACATCATTTTTATTTTCACATATAATTATCCTAAAAGAGTAGAAGAAGCAAAAGAAGGAATTTTTCCAGTGTGGTGGCTGGGATGAGAATAGTCCTAACGTAAATCCATGCGTGTCGTAAAAGGCGACTAAAATAGACGCAGAGTTTCAAGAGTTCGCTCTCTCAGGTTTCTTTCGAAATTTTGTTCCCAGTGAGGGGGGGGGGGGCTTAGATTTCTGGGGGTTTTCCCTGAGAGAGCATTTTTTGAGTCTCTGGGCAGGGTATTCTCCGGCGTAGCCATGTCGGTGGATGCTTTTCCCTGGAATATGAGAGTTTTGCTCGGTGGTTGGGGGGGGGGCGTCACTGAGTGGAGCCAACGCTGACTTAGACGATCTTTCGGCCACTATTGAGTAGTCTAGGGATCGTTCTAATTTTTATACAGGACTTTTTACTTACGTATCATCCCTAATGTAGCTCATGCATGTCATATCATACGACGCGACTAAAATGGGTATCCTGGAAGGGTAACTGATGGCAATGCCGTAGCCAATGAAGTTCTATCTGAGGCTCGGCTATTGCTGTTACCCTCCCGATCCTTCATTGTCCTCTTCAGATAACGGGAAATTTTCGTAAACTCCACAGCACTACTCAACAAATCCATAGACTGATTGAGTTCATTACTACAAGCTACAATTGACACCAATACACAGGAGCAGTTTTTCTTCACTTAGAAAAGGTCTACGACGAACTATGGCATTTTGGACTGCTATACAAGCTGAAGACGCATGCAAGTTAAACTAAATGGGACAGTATCTACCCAGCGACGGATCTTGGCTGGAGTGCCTCAAGGATCCCTTCTGGCGCCGATACTTTCTCGATTTAAATGGCGGACATTCCGCATAATCTGATGTCATCTATCATTGCTCTCTATGCCGACGATACAGCAATACTGGCCAGATCTGTTAAAGAAGGTATCTTCCTATTTAACATCAAAATTCACTGGAAAACAGAAGCCAAATATCTCGGTGTACTGCTGGATAGAAAACTAACCTTCAGCCCGCATACAAAATCCTCACGTGCAAAGGCATCAAAAGTCATCGCGTAGCTCTATCCTCTTATCAATGGGAACAGCAAACTAGATATTAAAATCAAATTTCTCCTCTACCAGTTGATGATTCGTCCCATTATCACTTATGCGTCACCCGCCTGTGGCCATACTTCAAGCTCAAATATCCTTAAACTGCAGAGAGTGCAAAACAAATGCTTACGCATGATTTTAAATGCACCATGGTACATCGGAAATGTTCAACTTCATCGGGACAGAAAAGTCCTTTATATCTACTCTTTCCTGCAATCTTTAGCAGTAAAATTCTTCTCAAAATCGTCCTCAAATCGAAATGAATTAGTTCAACAAGCAGCAAATTATGATGAATCGGAATTAAACAAATAAAGAAGACCTAAGGCCATCCCAGTTCCCTTTAAGGATCTATAACTTGCCCAACCCGGGCAGAGCACGTAGCTCATAAATTTTTCCCTATACAGCAACCTTATCAGAGAGCAAGGATTATAAAAGCATTTTGCTTCACCCTTATAGACAGTAACGTTCTGCGTTCTGCGAATATTGAATTGTATTTCTGTTTTTTCAAGCATATCAAGCTATATATGCTGATACAGACAATAGTCCTCACTGAATGCAATGGGTCAAAAATGTTCTTGTACCCACCCGCATTTGGATTTCCTTGTAGTGTTACGAGAGGGTCAAGTCCATTCCATGAAAAACCCTCCCATTTCCTCGAAAGTTCACTGTTGGTACTAGACACGCTTGCAGGAATCGTTCTCCAGGCATTCGCGACACCCTGACCTTCACATCAAACTGGCTCATGGTAAAGTGTGATCTATCGCTTCAAATCATAGGTTTCCAGTTGTGCAAAGTCCATAGGCGTCGCTCGTTACGCCACTGCAAGCGGTACTTAGCATTCACAGGAGAAATGTGTTGGTTTATGGGGCATCTGCTCGACCATGGACCCATTGCTGTTTACTCGCGACGCACAGTCATGGTGTGGTCTTGACAGTTAGTAGCACTGCGGAACTCCGTGATGATAATTTCACTCGCGATTTCCATCCTCTTCAATGCTCGACGGTCCCTGTCTGTCATTAAGCGCGGCCTACCCGGCTGTGCTTTTGCTGTAGTTGTGCCTTCACGTTTCCACTTCAAATAACCTCAGCAACTGTCAGCTTGGGCAACTCGAGGAGGATGGAAATGACTCTGACAGATTTCTTACTGATAGTCTACGTTCGAAGTCACTGAGCTCCCTTGACCTACCCATTCTGCTCGTGCTTCTTCTCATTGAACAACACAACTCCATGCCTCCTTTTATACCGGTGAGCGAGGTCGTCGACACCTAGACGTCAGTTTACAAATACAGACGGGTGTCCGGATACGTTTGATCAGATTGTGTGTGTGTGTTGTGTGTGTGTGTGTGTGTGTGTGTGTGTGTGTGTGTGTGTGTGTGTGTGTGTGTGTGTGTGTGTGTGTGTGTGTGTGTGTGTGTGTGTGTGTGTGTGTGTGTGTGTGCGTGCGTGCGCGTGTGTATCAATAAAGAGTTAATTATACGTAGTTATTAATCAAAGAAGCATATTTTCCCTAACAACGTATTCCCTTTGTAGACTGCAACTGAACCAAAGCAGCACAGGTGTGTCACAGCAAAACAGACCTGCTTCGTCAGCATCATAGATTTATTCAGGACTAAACTTCGCTGAACAGAGAATCTGCGACCTTTAAATGAAGATGTGTAAAATTCTACCTTTCTAATAATAATCTGTTATTCCTCAATGATGCGTATCGTTGAGGAATCAATGGTTAATTTTCATGCAAATATCGGACAAGTAAGCATTTTCATTAATTTGGCTTAATTCACTAATCTTGAATTGGAAATCAAAGAGTGTTTCCAGTCTTAAGACTGGAAACACTCTTGGTAAGGAACCATGAGGTAAGGAACGTTCATCACCTCAGAGACGGGATTCGAACCAGGGGGTGTTTTCAATCGAAGGGCTCTTAAAGTATGCTACGAGGGTTCTTTATCGCTCATCACCCCTCCTAATATACTTACGTGACACCAACACTCATTATAAATGAAAACTTCCATCCTGTCTTGGGTAAACCAAAATCCTCTTTATTTCACAGCATCCTCCTGCAATCCAATCCCTGACATCTTGTAGATGGATCTGAACTGTGATTAAATAATTAGCGTGCTATTTAAACATTTCTACAGCTGGTAGGATTTGGAGCGTTTGCTTCTGATACGCGACATTTTTTAAAATCGGATTGCAACAAAGATGTTTCAGCTAATGAAGTAACAATTACAAATATGAACAATGAAAGGGGATTCACCTATTATTTTAATCGTTTTTACCGCTTGAGTAGTTTAACATCGAACAATATGTCCATATGCTTTGTTTAATAGATGCATCCTGGAACCAGAGATTATGTAAAGTATTATTTGATATTAAGTTAGTTTCAATTGGGAATGAGATTTTTTTTTCTTTCGTGCCACATATGAATTATTTACTTGTTTGAACTGAAAAAATAGAATCATCAGATTTGCTGCTCATGGGACAGTAAATCGTTTGAATGGAATAATTCTTCAATAAAGCGTTAGGATGAAACTCTCTTCTTCAATATATTTTTTTTAATTATGGGAGAAGAATGAAAAATAGACATCAGACAACTAGTGTGGTCAACTTCATGTTTTAATACAAACATCTTCATCTGTGGCCATCCTGAAGTGGTTGAAGAAATATGTTCCTGAAAAGAGATAGAAACCGACTTTACAGCTGTCCTTTATTTTTCTTTCAATTAATTTGTTATTTCTCGTTTCCTTTCACTTCCTGATTTTCGTTTCTTAATAACTTCTGTAGCTGATCTAGGACACTCCAAATGCGTGCTAAATTCCACGTACTTCTCGCTACGTAAAACCACACTCTGCGTAAGATAAGACCTCCCTGGAAGTTGTTTAAACAAGCCGTGTTTTTTTTATGGTTGACATTACGAATGGTTTGATGAAGTATGTACAACAGATATTTCTTAGGCGAAAGCCTCCTTTACGTGTACTGCCAGGATTGTTCAGAAATTCCAGTTTTAACCAAGGAAACACCAGACGATTTCGCTTATCGATAACATTGTCTCTTTTTGTCTTTGTGGTTTTTAGCTGCCATCCTCGTACAACTCACATCACTTCGGTCAAACAAGTCGAACTTGAGCAGGGAACTTCAAGTCAATATTTTGCTTTTAAAAGGAAAAAAAAATCTGGTTTTTCTCAACGTGGTTGTGGTACCAGTCATTCGATCCTTGTTACATCGGACGAATTTCAATCCCAGTGGTGACCTCCTTTTTCTAATAAAACAGATAAATATTTCTTCTAACAGCTTTTTTTATACCAAAAGAGAGACGGTGGAGCTCATCGATTTTTTAAAAGTTAGTTAGGAGTAAATAATATGTCTTGGCAAAAACATCTATATACGCAAGATGCAAGATTGTGGCCCAGTCTAATGATTTTAAACCTATTTTTCGGTATTAACTTATTAAAATGTTATTATGCAACCTATATTCATTAACATATATTTTAGTTATGTATTCGATAATCAAAATGTTATACTTGTTAAGAGTTAGATATCAAGATTATCGTTTATAGTTGAGTTATGAAAATATTCAAGTTGATGATTGAAATTACTAAACGTTCAATATGGAAGTACGGCAGTCTGGGTTCCATTTTTATTTCAAGAGTTGTCCGGAGTTTTTTTTTTTTTTTTTTTGTTTGTTGGTTTGTATTTCTAACGTGTGGCAAGAGCTGTCTGTAACAAAAAGAAGCGTCGAGAAAGCGTCTGTATCCATTTCATAACCAGTTGAAATAAATATCAAAATTGTCCTTATGGAATTTAGAATTCAATTTGCTTTGGCAGATTTTTTTTTTTTTTTTTCATTTTAGTGACTAACATTATCTGTAGCTTGTAGTAATTATTATTTGTTTTTTTTCTTCTTACAATCCGGTAATATGTAAGTCCTTATTGCATTTTTATATGATTACGGTAGGCTTTCAGGTCATCGTAGATGTCAATAAGAATGTGATTTTCCTATGATAAACGGTGTGGTGGAGGAATATTTCCGATTTTCAAGAATTACTGTGGGAGGAAATACTCCGCACAACAAATATATATATATATATATATATATATATATATATATATACAGGGTGTTCGGGATAAATTTGACAGTTTCGTAAGGAAAAAGAAAATCTTCTTTGTATCTATTAAATTTAATGAATTGACAAAAAAACATTACAGGCAGAGTTAATTACAATACTATCAACAAGATTTACTCAAAATAACCACCATTAGCATCGATCACAGCTTCAATTCTGCTTCGGAACCTCGAACAAGCTGATGCTACAGTCTCCCTGGGAAGGGCCGCAAAAACTGTTTTAATTATATCCATTAACTGGGCTTTTGTATTACTGGAAGTGCGATTGGTGTCTTTTTCAACTGCGCCCCATACAAAATAATCCATGGGGTTAAGGTCTGGGGAGTTTGGAGGCCAAACATTTGGACTGGTGAAGTCGTAGAAATTTTCAGACAACCATTTTTGACTTTTCCCAGAGGTGTGGCAAGGGGCCGAATCCTGCTGCCATACATACGGCCTACCATTGGCTACCCTTGTTATCCAGGGCTTGACTACAGTTAGCAACTCCACGAACAAAGCCCGAATTCCAATGCCAGGGTTCTTCAACACCTGTCTGCAGATTTGCGAGGAATTCTGCTGTACGAACGCAATCAGATCGTCTGCTAGGGATCTTTCTTCTTGCTACATCCTCGTAGTCACCATTGCAAGTCTCTAGTTCATGCCTGATTGTTTTTACTGTATTCAGGGAGCATTGGGCAGCAGTCGTAATATCCTTATTTTGATGGCGGGCACGAATCATCATGATACAAGTTATTCTCTTCCATGATTCAGGTGGGTTCCAGCTATCCATCCTTTCTGACATCTTGTATATGAATGAAGAAGGGTCCAAACTTTTAAATGAAGAGAAGTGTGTGTTAATACATGTAACTTACGGAAAAATATAATTAATTATAAATATGTCAAATTTATCCCGAACACCCTGTATATATGTTTAAAGTGCATGTATCATGTTTATCATCACAAACTCCTGATGTGTATCCTCCGGGATTGGAAAGAATACCACGTTGGCTCTCTTTATTATCCATCTACTGCGTGATTAAGTTTATGCTATTACCAACTTCCTGTCAGCAACTTCTGAATGAATATTTTATTTGATAAATAGTTCAACAAATATATTGAATTAAAAACAACCTTATACATAAAACGTTCATATGATAAATTAACAAAATATAAAATAATTTGCTAAAATAATGTTGTAAAATAAAACTGCATTTAAAAAATTATGATTATTTGATTATTTTAAGTAAAATTTCTGGAAACTAGTTATATACTTCGAACACGAATATAAACTCTATATAAGAAACGTACATCAGCCAATACGTCTATATGTCTGTCAGAGTTGGGGGGGGGGGTGGGGGGGGGGGGGGGTGGGGGGGGGGGGGGGTGGGGGGGGGGGGGGGTGGGGGGGGGGGGGGGTGGGGGGGGGGGGGGGTGGGGGGGGGGGGGGGTGGGGGGGGGGGGGGGTGGGGGGGGGGGGGGGTGGGGGGGGGGGGGGGTGGGGGGGGGGGGGGGTGGGGGGGGGGGGGGGTGGGGGGGGGGGGGGGTGGGGGGGGGGGGGGGTGGGGGGGGGGGGGGGTGGGGGGGGGGGGGGGTGGGGGGGGGGGGGGGTGGGGGGGGGGGGGGGTGGGGGGGGGGGGGGGTGGGGGGGGGGGGGGGTGGGGGGGGGGGGGGGTGGGGGGGGGGGGGGGTGGGGGGGGGGGGGGGTGGGGGGGGGGGGGGGTGGGGGGGGGGGGGGGTGGGGGGGGGGGGGGGTGGGGGGGGGGGGGGGTGGGGGGGGGGGGGGGTGGGGGGGGGGGGGGGTGGGGGGGGGGGGGGGTGGGGGGGGGGGGGGGTGGGGGGGGGAACGTAATATGTAAACAATATTACGTTCTCTTAATTTACTGTTTCTTTCTAAGATTATACAATTTCTTGTTTACTCGTTTATATAATTGTAATACTGTCAGTATCAGAAGAAGAATGATCCAAAGATAGGTACACGTTTTCATTCAAGGAAAGAAAAGATTTGTTTGTGATTTCCTACACAGTACAATCCAAGGTGATATTTGCAAATAAAATTTTATACGTAAGTTTTATTAATTAAAATTAGATATTAATAAATCAACAAGACACTCTCAAAGAGAGTTATCAGTGCTTTGCCTACACAAAGCTGTGAATTATAAATTATATTCTGTTTGAAGATTGATTTGATTGAAGTTATGATTGAAGCATAATTAACTGAATTATGCTTCAATCAATTCCAAGAACTGAACCTTAAATTTTGAATGCTCTTTGAGAAAAATAAGGGTTATCATCGAAGTGACGTAATAAAACCTTATTGTATTTTGATGAACTGCGTAACAGTTGTGAATTTCAACCGAAATATCAAACGTGAAAGCAACCTCATAACAACATGTAGAATACCATAAACCGTCTCGCTAAATAGAGTCTGGAAATAATTATTTAACCTTTCAAGCATTTAAATCTGGAATAAAAGTGACCTTCTACCAAGAATACATTTTCCTTTTAAGAGGATGGACAATCATTATGTTTCAGAAAATTACGCCACGAATCATCCGTGGTTTAGTTCATGATGATTTTGCTTGTCGAGTGGAAAAGTAATTTTTTCTACATGTAGTGCTGAAGAGTCGTTTACAGGTTGCGGTAGAAGGGATTTTCCGTGAGGAAAAATCAGTTTTTCATCCCACTATTCAGGTCCACGAATGTTTTAACTCATTCTTTTTTTAATGACTTTATTGACTTTTGCTACTAATTTATATCAGATATTTAAATTGTTCATAATTTAAAAAAATATTTTAAGTTCTCTGGAATTATTAAAAGTATTAAATATAAAAAATATAACTTAATATTGCTGTAAAATAATAAAACACTGAAAAATATTCGTTCCCCGCAGAGATAAAAAAAAGTGCACAGTGTTATGTGATCACAAACGACGCGTTCTTCAAAAAATAATTGCCTAATCCATTCTCTTCTCGTAAGATTACAGAAGAAAGGATCTTGGAATTTCATCTGTAGAATTGACTCCAAGACCAGAATAAAGCATCAGAAACCTTCACAGAATGTGTCCCTAATGTTGTATGCATTCTGTGAAACACGACAAATTTAGTTTTTCCGTGTCAGTGTTTTTTTCAACAAAAACCTGCGCTATATCTCTGGTAAATGATTCAAATATTAACATTTTATCTATTAAAAAAGAACTCGAATTCAAAACCTCTTCACAAATACGTAAGCATACTAGAAAATCGCTAACATAGATCCTATTAGCAAACCAATATCGAAAATGTAATAGGAAATTGAATGTGAAGTGATTAACTCCACCCACTGTAACCGTTTTTAGCGAAATAACCAATTATCCTTCCAAGATTTTGGAAAACATTCAAATCCTGTATACATATATAAAACTGTATATAAGACTGTATAATGGTTTCCGCATTTCTTTATATATATAAGACTGTATAATATATATATAAGACTGTATAATATAAGATAAGACTGTATATAATATATATGACTGTATAATATAAGACTGTATAATAATGGTTTCCGCATTTCTTTATATAGAAAAGCATAAAAGGTACGCTTCACTTGTACAAAAGTTCTCTCTGATTGAATTTTCTAACAGGTGAATTAGAAAACTGGTGAGAAAATAGTTTTAATAGAGAAGCTTTCTAGCACCTTCTTAATTTTAAAATTAATTTAAATTTTAAATATTTTTTTATAATTAAATATTTAATAGTTTTTATATTTTGCATTTTACAGATTAATTTCATGCGTTTTTAAAATTTATATGTTATTGTATTAAACAATAAAAAGTTAATAAACGTTCTTCGTGTTATAACCACGTACTACATCCAAGTATGTCGGAAGACACCAGAAACAGATCGATTGGGAAACAGTAAACGATCATTGAGGATGCATCTTCTGAAACATGATCATTAGACACTGCAATCATTGGAAACATCCTGAAAAGATTTCGGTTTCTCTAATTTCTCCTTATAGAAATAGTATAGAAAAAGGAAACTGTTTTTGGAAGTCTCATATTTGGTCTTTACAGCGGAGAACCAGAATTATCGAAGTGTGCTTGCGTATCGAAGTGACATCTGGTGGCGAAACACTATGATTGGATATAGTATCATTCTACGTATTTACCTATAAAATGTGTTTTTTTACTGATGAGGAGTATCTTGATGTTTTACTCATTTCCTCATGAGGAAAATATGGATCGTACACCTTACGGAGGTCAGAGGTGAAGTAAATATCCATTTTCGTTTCTCCTTTGAGCAATTCTTGGGAAATTACGTATCTCGGCCTTTTCCACACCTCACATCTTGTTAGGAAGTTCGTAAAAATCAATTTAATCCTAATTATTTTATTTACAATAGCGAGCAGATTCCTGTTCAAATAGCTGCATTACAAATGTTGCCCACCTCTAGTGACCTTCCGCGGTCACTCCCTGAGAGTAGTTTTCAAAATGTGTTCCACACCAACCTTGGTAGAATATAGGATAGAATAGAGAATTTCTGGATAAAACAAAATATACAGAATAGCTAGAGACTATCACCTTGATCTCCTGATCCAATCACTCTTGGAACACAGACGCTTTTTGTGGAACTTTTTGTGGACGTTTTGAGAGCCGCTGGCATCCCCAAAAAATGGCCTCCCCTCCAGGGAAGTGTGTTATCACCATTATTTTTCAACATTTACGTCAATGATCTCCCCATTTTTGCAGGAACCAGATATTGTATCTATGCTGATGACCTTGCCATGGATACTCAATCAAAAATAATTTCAAGTCCATTGAAACTACTCTATAACTTGCCTTAAATAACTAGCCACATATTATAGCAGCAATCAATTAAACTATACTCCTTGAAAACCCAGACTGACCTTTTCCACCTTAACAATAAGGAGGTGAACAGGAAGCTGCAGATTTCTTGGGAAGACTCTGATTTATAACATTCCTGGAACCCAATCTACCTCGGTGTGACTCGATTGCACCCTTTCATATAAAGCACACAGAAAAAACGAAGGCAAAAGTGAATGTAAGAAACAACATACAAAGAAAGCTTACCTCCTCCAAATGGGATGCAGACCCTAGCACATTGAGATCTTCTGCCTTGGCCCATTCCTATTCTTCTGCTGAATATACCTGCCCAGAATGGTCCAGATCCAACCATGCTGAAAAACTTGATCCAGCATTGAATGAAAGCTCCCACTTAATTACAGGATGCCTGAAACCAGCATAACTAAAAGACCTGTATACTTTGGTATTATATCAGTGCAATACCAGTATTACCTGTATACTGGTATTGCACCCCCTTCAATTCGAAGATCTGCGTTCTCAGCTGACGAAAGAAGCAGACAAATGAATGTTGAACGTCGCCCACTATTCGGCCAGACCACAGTGCCCCAAAGATTAAGATCCCGACATAGCTTCCTAGCAACTGTTGAACCACCTAAAAACCCTACAATGGCTTACACTATACCCTGAGAATTATACTGGTATTCCAACAGCCGAACATCTTCCACGTGGTGCCCACTTGGACTGGAATACTTGGAAAAGCCTCAACAGACTTCGGACAACAGGATGCTGCGAACAAAACCTCATTGAATGGATCTACCTCACTGGACAAGATAATTATGAGTGTTTGACAACCCAGTCCATGAAACACCTTCTTTCATTCCCCTTACTTCCACCACAAGAGGACCTTATATTCTGCACAGAAAGAGCAGTTGAATGCGCAAGATACTAGAGGAACGTCTGACCATATTTATTGTATATAACTTATGTATATTTTCTTTCTTCGTATTTTACTTATTATTCTCTGTATAATTCAAGTATCAAATTTAAGCTGCTCTCATTGGTAATTTATACTAGTTTGTTGTAAATAATGTTGTACCACTTACTTACTACTGTACCACTTGTGTTTGGATACGAAATAAATTCTAAATTAGATGAAAGTTTTAATATTAATCTCACACTCGATGAAAATGTAAGGTTCATAATACAACAGGGCCATGTGGAAAACAGAGGGAACATGTCGTTGTATTTCTTCATCATCTATAGATCTTAGTTCTTAGAAGAAAAAAAAAGTATCGAAGGCTGAAAACAAAATAAAAGAAAAGGTTGAGAAGCTTATTCAGTAAGATTGAAGCTGATGTGACAGTTCACCATCAGCAGCTGATTTTAGATCCTCATCGACCAGCGAAATAATGAAGATAACAGCCGATATAACGAAATATTTTTCCACAAAATATCGACAATAAAGCAGGAACCGAACGAATAAGAAAGTCATTGGAAAATCAGTGAGCAAGGAATTATCCAGTTAATTGATTTCTCTCTTCTGTATTGCGTGTATTTTTATGGAGGATTTTGTGAACCACAACCAAATTTTGCTATCCTGCTTAACGTAGCCGCTCTTCAACGAACAGACTATGGGTTCGAACACCGCCATAAGCGTAGATGTTTCGGATTGTATTTAGCTGATCGATACATTTCATCGTCGGGATTGAGACCACATCTCACTTGTTTGAGGTCAAAACGCGAGAATTGAAAGGTTTCAGGTTTGGTGTCACGAACAGAGCTTCGAGACTCTTTTAAAGCTAAAAAAAACTTCAGCCCGCAAACGGTACTCATCTACTTGTAGTAAATGGCTTGAACAGTATACAATATTGTAAACTATTAGATCGCGTATTATACCCTTGTATTGTGTTATAAGGATTTATGGTGTGAACTGTTGTACAAGTGAGAAGCAATTCTGAGATGAAAAATACCTACGATGTTTTTGTTTGCTCGCTTGTTGTTTGGTTGAGTGGACTATGGATACGATGGATTAGGTCATGAAAGCTAGAGCTACAGAGCAATTCATGAAGGGAAATAAGATCCTGGAAACATGAGACTCTGGAAATATTACGAAGAGGTGAGGCGAAATGTTTTCGCTATACTTCTCATATGGGGGATGCATGCGAGGGTTCCAAAACTGAGATTTTTTATCCCGTCAAACAGAAAAACCGAAGTTAGCGGACATGATGCACTCTAGTGTGAATGCTCTGGAGGTAATTATACGTAAAACGTCCCTGTCTAGGCATTTAATCATTACATTTTGATCAGTTTTGGGTGTGCTTTCAGAATAGCTATCACACGAAAGATTACGTAAGCGTTTCATACAACTATCTCAAACGGAATCATTCCCCAAAAAATGGGAATCACACCCACAGATCTCTTTAACTAAAAGAATGATCACCTGCACTTTATGATCATCCAGTAATCTGGGATGTTGTTGTGTTGCTTAAATTTCGGCCGAAAAAAAAAAAAACATGCGAAGTGCACTGAATGTATTGATTTCGAGCATTCTTTGTGCTAGTTTGACTGTTTTGTGAAAAACAAACCCCCGTCATTCCGATATCAAATCAACTTATTCCTCTTCGAATGAAAAGCTATAATAAATATGGCTAATCTGGTTGAAGGGATTAAAGCTCATCACTCTCTCTCTCTCAAACAAAGATATCGTTCATACTGACTAAGCTACGCATTCTGAAAAACTAAAGGATGCCCATCACGTAACCTGTAGCATTTAAAAACAAATTTGACAGCACGACGTTACTGCTTAAAAATAACGAAACTACCACACAGATTCAGTTTCTTAGATCGATGAGCATTATATTTTTTTGAATTTTCTAAGATGGTAATTTACTTGAGTACACATAAGTTTAGGCTAGCAGTCGTAACTGGACGACGAATGTCCCTTTTTACATCTTGATTTCTTCTAATATGCTTTACCACTTTATGCATGTTTAGCCACCCCAGTATTTCAATATGATAGAGTTCTTTCCCATTTTTAATATATCTTATTTGTCCATAGAGTTTGCTTCGCAGTAAATCGCAAAGAAGACATAGGCAGTATCAGGTTGAAACTCAATAAATTCCTGTATTTAGTTTCCTATGTTGAATACTATTGTTGCAAGTGCCCTCTCGTAGCCATTTTCTAAAGTAAATGATAAAAAAAAAACTCTGCCTCTTTGATAGTTCATGGTTTCTATAATTTTATTAAAACTATCTGTGACAAAATACATACAATGATTCATTATAACAGGGGGGTAGGGAGACCGGGTATGGTTGTCACATTTTTGTATTTTGATTTTTTACAAGATATATCTGCAGGGTAGTTGATTCAGACATACTTTAATATAAACAACCTACATCTGATTATAAAAAATTAGTACCATGGATAATACTGCAAAATTGGGAGATTATTCATTTTATCTGTGTTACTATTCGCTCAACCAACTTGCAGATTGCGTGTTATAATGGGAAATCAGAAGCCCATTGTTTAAGCCTCGACCATCCTTGCAGAATATTTCTCCTCAACATTACACCACCCACTCCAGCAATTGCAGTACATTTCACTTCATTTTTATATAAGATTTATAACAACGAAAAACTGTTGAGAAAACGGCACAATTCATTTCATAAATTGCTTCACTGTTCAGCTACCTTACATACATATAGAAGGGATCTCGTGATATCGACTGAACTAAACAGCTTTTCAAAGAAAGGAATTAATAATAGACCTTTTTAGTTATCTGACATTACTCTTCGAATGCCAATATAGTGAGAGAAATTCTGCTAAAGACTTCAGATAATACTTGGTACTCTATTTCTTCCGTTTCCCGAATTATTGGTGAGTCTATAAACGATTTATGTTAGCTCATCTCATTCCCATTCTTCCTTCACTCATAAGAAGCGATGAGACACTAGTCTTATCATCAGAGCAAAAACTTTGACATTTGTTTAAATTCTATCCATGATTAGTCGAATTATACTTTTTTTATCTTCCTGTGTGCTTCTTCGTTTCAGGTTCTGTTGAATGTTGGGTGGTAGAAGATCCACAAGTCTAAACGTGCTTGTCTAACACATTCCCAAAGTGCAGGTTTTGTTATGAATCATTTAAAATTATGGAATTAAAGCCTTTCAAAAAAAGAGGCTGTCATTTGGTGTGGGAGAGTGTCAAGCCTAGTGAAAGTAAAAGCCAGTGATTGTTCCGTTATATATTGGAGAGAAAGTAGTTCTTTTAACTATTACACAAAATCACTAAAAAAATGTTATATAAATGTCGTTTGCTTCGATCGGGGCTTCTGGTTGCGGCATTTGGTTTTGTATCGTGTTTTGTCGACCTCTGGAGGGTTGAGGAGTTGGAGCTACTGCTGCTGATTTTTGTAGATTAGTAGAGGAAGCAGATCGTCTGTTTTTTGGGTGCTGTATACATCCTTTGTAGTTTGCTGGATGCGGGCCCCCACAGTTTGCACATTCAGCCGGGGTGGATTTTGGCTTAGTGCAGGTATATATAGGGTGGCTCTCCCCGAATTTTAAGCACTTGTATTCCTCTTTACACAATCTCTGAGCATGACCATATTTTCGGCACCTGTGGGACTTTCCTGATGAGGTTCTTTTTCTTAACGGTTCTGCGCTGATTTTTAGCCCACAAATTGAAGTTAGGGCATATATGTTTTTATGTGAATCTCTACTAAGACGAGTGGCATCGGACTTTTGTCTGCTCTGGTCATTCTGCTGACCTTGATGGGTCGTAGGTCTTGGTAGCAGAAATCGGCGGCTATGTCTTCTGTTTGTATGTGCTCTGATACTCCACGGAGAACCACCTTCAGGCTCGTCTCGGAGTCAAGGGTGAAGGTGTGATATTGTACACCTTTATTGTCTAGCTCCTTTGTGAGTCTGCGGTAGTCCATTATAGTGGCAGGTTGGATTTTAATACCATCGTCTAAATTCTTTGCAGTAGTGCATGCAATCTGTAGACTAGTCATAGTGGCCCGTAGTTGTGTCCACCTATTCTTTTCTCTTAAGATAATTGGAGGCAATTTCTCTTTAGTGGAGGTAGGAGGGTCAGAGTTGTGTCCATCTTCCTCCATACCTTCATCTGTATGTGGTTCTGTCGACTGAGTTTTGCATTTTTTCCGCGGGTGGGACTCTCCTTGATCCAGGGTGGGGAAGGGGGATTGGAGACCACCAAATTCAATTTTTCCTCTGTATTAGCAGAATCCTCACTTTCCTCATCATCTCTCGTTGTGGAGTACAGGTTCAAATAACCTGGCCATTCCACTTCAAATTTTTTTAGTAATTTTTTGAGTAGGCTTAGAGCCAGACCTTTCTCTAGTGTTTCTATCAGGGCGTCGGTATCTATGTCAGTCATAATTACGACTAGTAGGTTTTGATTCAGGGTTGGTCAATTACTAAAACTGAGAATTTAGTAGCGAAACCTTACTTATCGCTGAGTGAATCTCAATGAAAATGCACTCCTTTGTATCGAATGCAACTGGAAAAGTTTTCCACAAATTAGCTTTTCTGCGATAGCTACCGTTAAAATCTGACGGCGTATTTTCTTTTAAGAAATCAGGACAATTTCTAAATTGCAACTAAATCAGTCTTACCTCTATATATCAATCAAGTAATATAATCGAATTCACTGAGTACTTCACAGTCGCCTTAAAAATCCCATACGAATTAAATCCTTATAAGGACTGGCTTAAAGGGGCGAAGCAAGAATGCTTTTCATCGTCCCCGTTATCTGTAGAGGACAGTGTGTGGATAAGGTGTTCTTGAGCTATTAAAGCTCTGATCATGGCAGGAGGGTAACAGCAATAGCCGAGCCTCAGTTAGAACTTCATTGGCTACAGCATTGCCATTCATTACCCTCCAAGGGGTAGAGATCTTATCGATCACTTAAATTCTTTGTATAAAACTTTAGATAGAAAGTTTATTCAATCTCAAAATTGGTGTATTAAGTATATGAAAATATTTTCATAATCTTTTAATTTTTTAAATATTACCCTTCCTTTAATCATTCTTTTATTTTAAATTCTAATTTATTTGTTGAAGTAAAATAATTAAACTTTCTATTATAAAAGTAAAATGCACTGCAATAAATGATACCTCTTTCATATACTGTACAATGGAAGCGATGGACGTTCAACAGAATGATAAAATAAGTCAGATGTACAGTATATTAGAACTTTGCATCTTTATTCAATAGCATAAATTGATGTTCTATGATTTGATTACAGTTCTGAAATGAGTTCCTTGCGAATTTCTCTCATAATCACCTACTTGCTCTTTTATTTATATATCGTTACCTTTTTCTAAACTAAATTTCATTCCGTATTTCTTATTCGAATTACTTTGCTTGTGAATGTTTTTCCCTATCATATTCCATCGATTTTTACATCTTAATGTAATTTCTTATACAATTTGATCACCTTTTTTCCCTTCATTTGTTTCATACGATTTCATTATTTGTTTCATATTTTGCCATTTTCTCAATAATTCGAGGGCGATGTTCTGTATAAATTTTCAATCTGATTCGTTCACCGCTGTACCAAGAGATAGATAAGTGAAAACCATTTTTTAACAACTTCATTTCTCAAATCTTGAAGCTGTCTTCACAAATTTATAGCTTGATTATCCTTTTCCAATTCCAGTGTACGTACCCAAAACGTTTCTCATAGCGACCATGTAACCCTGCTTTCTTTGAAGACGGTTGCCGAATTATTTGCGATATCTGATCATTAATATATATATATATCATAATGATATACTACATAATTATATATTACGATATTTTTTGGAAGGTAAGTAATGTTTCGCATTCATGGAGGGTTGCAATCCTTGAAGACAGATTCAATTATCTCCAAAACCATTGGCAGGTTAATGCCTGAGGGATCGACATGGCCAGCTGCGAATCTGTGGAATTATGGGAAGTGTTTTAGATAAAGACATACTGATTTTTTAATATATAGTTAAGTATCTATTCTAAGAACAAAGAACCTTTACCCAAGCATTTCAGCTGATGCTTGAGTTAGCCTGTCCCATACTGGGGGGGGTCAGGATTTTTCCGTCATGGAAACTCGGGTTTTTCATCCATCACTCTGGATGAAATGGAGAATACACGCAATTTACTTAAGTTACTAGCATTTTTTGTCTTTCCAAAGCGTGCTGTGATGTTTATCACTGGTGCTCAAGCGGTAGTATTTTTTTTTTCCAAGAAAAACGAAAACATTGTAAAGTCATTATAAAGAATGATTCTGGCACTTAGTATTTGCGTTTAAGTGTGTGTGATGGACAATGTCGTGATCAAAATTTAGGCGTATTAAACCTAACTGATGTCGGTGAGCTGAAACAATGCACAAGTAACGATGTCTAAAGCGATAATTGACTTATACGATTTGGATGTCACAAACTATTTTATGACTAATATGGCATACCGTAATATCTGGTTTGAAATAGCGTAAACAATTTCTTCTGGTTTAAAACTTCTCGCTTTCAGCAGCAGCATGAAAAATGCAACAGAATTAGTGAACAGTAAAGGAAAAGGAATGTAGGCTTGAAAAAAAATAAGAAAAAGATTAACGATGGCAACTGAAAGATGACTTAAGAATGATGAAACCCGAAAATATCATAAAAACATATCCCTTATTATTCTAATTTCTCACTGATGTAAAATATTCAATTTTAACTTGAATTTTAATATTGCAACAATGTCACCAACAATGCAGTAGCAGACGTGATTGCCTAAGAATCGCCATATACACCTAATTGTAGTCTACTTTACGTACTTAGATGTCTTAGTTTAGTTACAGAAAGTGTGTGAAAAGAGTAGTCCCCCATTCTTGATAAGATTCAGTTTGAGGTTAAAATCAAGCAAAGGTAAATCGTGGTTTCAGCTGAGTAACATTCCTGTTATAAAAATAATACCAAAACACTAATTTGCATAACAATGATTAGAATTGCGTAATGATTAATAATAAATGCAATACGGAATTTCTTAGGGCATATTTCATGGAAAATAATGAACAGAAAGTGAAAACGGAAGCGTTATCCTCCTATAAACAGAAAAAAAGCGATAAATACCCTACGAAGAATCTCCTAAACTATTTCGGTTAATATTTTAAAATATAATTGTATTTATTGTAAATGAAATATTACTACATTCCATTGTGAACATACACTGCTGAGTGAAAGCATGCATGCGTATATTAATGCTGTTTAAGCACAAACAAAGTTACCTCTGTTGAGCGCAGAGGAACCTCAAACAATTCCAATACGAAGTACGAAGCTAGGAAACAGAATAACCAACTGCAATTTGCATTTGCAATTGACATCCAGTCCGTATTAATCCATGGATGTCAAAATAATCGTGTGTGTGTGTGTGTGTAATGGGGCTTTTTTTGTTATATTTATCCCACACACGAAAGGAAATAGGACCTATAGCACCTCATCGCCGCGTGAGGTGCAGACAAAAATTGAGAAAGAAGAAACCTATTGACATTCTTGGTAAAGAGTGTTGAAACACTGGGAAACACATCATGCAGAAAGCTGTTCCAGAGCAGAGCACGAAAATGTAATAAATGATTAAGGGAAGAATCAGGTTCGATGAGTTTGCGGCTATACCGTAAACGGATGTTGAACAACTGCTGCTCTTGTTTTAGCTGGCGTAATACCAAACGGAGGAATGATGTTTAGCAATTTATTGGTGCAGTGACCAATGAAGAACCTGCGGAAGAGACGCACAGATGAAAATTTCATCTCTGAGATGGAGGAAGAAGCGAGCCTGGGCGAGGAGGGACATTTGTGAGCCGATTTCATGTCTTGTGTACAGCATCAAAAAATTGCCCAACAGATAGGCCTGCAACATGGCCATCTATCACAACGCCTCTTACAAACTCCGTTAGTTCCTTTCTCGCACCATTTCACCCTCACAAAGTTGCACTGACTTGGGGGCATCCCATCCCTGCAATTAAATCAGACAGCAGTGTATATGAATAGCGAAGTTGTAGTATTTATATACATATCTATACATTGTGTTTACTTTTGCTAACAGAAATATTAATGCATATTATTTTGGTAATATTCATATATTCAACGTGTTTTTCTGTGAGCATGCTAAAAGCTTTAATGAGTCATGTGATGGCTTTGTATGATATAATATAATATATAAATTTGAAAACTGTATGATATAAATAATATTATTTCATTTGTTTCAGTATGCCTGTTGTCGTTTTTTAATTTCCAACTTGATCGAACTCTAATTATAAATGTAGTGTTTGAAACTTCTTCAATCATCACTTTCATTTCTTTTACTCATTTTTAGAGTGTTTATGCTCTCATTTCATTCTCTTTACTTCTAGAATATTCGAGCATTCCTGCTAATTTTAGGTCATTAGTTAGATTTTTGGATATTTATGGAAAATGTTCTGAACAATGATTCGTATTATATTGTTCTTGTTCACTTTGTTATGAGTTGATTTCATGTAATAATGTTGGATAATAATTCGTATCCTTTTCTGTTTAACCTTTTGACGCTTTACCTCCAGCGCAATGCTTCTTGTCTTCAGTTTATGGTTTGCTCTGCGTTACCTTCCACCCTGTTCCTCATCCTTAAGTAATGTTTTTTTCTGTTGTCCCTCTTTGTACACACCTCATCTTCATGAATGCATGACACAGAAAGAAGAGAATTAATTAATCGGAATTCTTTACGCTGACCTCGTCTGCTTTCTTATTTACATTTTAGTAGTTTGATTATTAATCTTTGTTTAATAAATAACTTACGAATCTTTATTTTCTTCTTGATATAAACCTGAAACCGAAATTCATATGAGCATATTTCGAAGAAAAACAACTTCTACATCAGAAGGATCCATCTGCTACAAGTTGTCATATGAAAGCATACATAGAAACAAGCAACGGTTTTAATGCAGGAAAAGTATAACTGATTATTATCTTGACATGTGATATGAATAATACGAGTAATGAATGATAATTCGTATAAAATAAAGGATACGCATTTTTCGAGTTTTATGTAGCAATTAGTCATGGGCTTTAATATAATAACATTCCTTTTTATATTATATATTACTATTTTAAAATTTAATATAAAATATTTATTCTCTTTCAAATAAATTACACATACACAAACAAAATGAACAAAACCTAAACAAACAAAATGAACAAAATCATGATATAAAACTTTCAGTGCTGACTACTGCTTTCGTTGTGTTAAAGTAGAATTAATTCATTAAGTTAGTAATAATAATAACAATTTTTAATCAGTTATGCATCTTCGTCATTCATGTACGCTATTTAACATATATACCTATCATCATTGTGCATCTCCATAAGGACATCTGTTATTGGGTGGTGGATATGAAAGTCTCCAAAGCTTAAAAGTTTAGATTGCAATTAATATCATATTTTGCACACTGTTTAATTCGTATAGAACAACAGTTGATATATTATTAGCAATATTATCGATCAAAGTAACTAGATGTGTTACTGTGATGGTCAGTAATAGTTTACAGTTAAACTTCACAGTTATACAAGGTAAATAACTCGATTGCAAGTTGAAGTTTACATTTTTTGTTGTTGTTGCTGCTGAAAAATTGATATCGTGCTAACAAAAAGATTATTTGTAATATACACAAATAATATATTATCACTTGCGTTTTAATACAAAAACAGTACACATTAAGAAGTATATATATATATATATATATATATATATATATATATATATGATATTCCTCAAAGCTTGATTTGCTTCCTCAGTCTTAAGTAAAAGGCTGGTTATGTTCCACTAATTCTAGCCCTACCCAAGGGCCTATGAGTTGTGAAAATACTTTCTGAAAATGAAAGCTGTGCCGAACAAAGAGGCCTTTTACAGCTGCCCAATTTTTAATCCATCTAACTCAAGTGCTTCTAGATGTTCTGTCAATGTTTTCGGGATGACGCCTAAAGCACCTATTATATGGGAACAACTTTCGTTTTCTTTTGCCAGATTCGTTCAATTTCGACTTGCAAATCGCGATAATTTGAAATTTTTTCATTTTCATTGTCGTCAATCCGACTATCTTCTGGTACTGATATTTCCATAAACTTAACCCCCTTGTTTTCACTTTTTTCAACCACTGCGATATCGGGTGTATTATATTCCAAGCTTTTGTCAGTCTGGATTTTGAAATCCCAGAGTATTTTAGCTCTTTCATTTTCAACCACTTTCTGGCGAACTTTATGCTTCCAATAATCTTTAGATACTTCAAACCCATACTTTTTATATAAATGCCAGTGGATTATCTTAGCTACGTTATCATGCCTTTTACGGTACTCAATTTGTGCGATTTTGCTGCAACCACTTATAATGTCGTCTACTGTTTCTTTCATTTCTTTGCACAATCTGCATTTACTGTCTTCTTGAATTTTTTGTATTTTTGCCTTCATTACATTGGTTTTAATGGCCTGTTCTTGCGCTGCAAAAATTACTGATTTTATTTTTTCTTTAGTGCTTTATTAATTAACCATTGCCAGGTCAAGTTGCTGTCAGCGCTATCCTCTATGCTGTGAAGATATTTTCCATGCAATGCCTTATATTTACATCTTTTAGAACTCACTTTTACATGGTTGGTTTTGTATTCCAATTTTGTCTCCATGGGTTTAAATAAACCCTCTTTACTTACCTCAATTAGACATTTTCCCGTTGTTTCTGCAGATAATCATTCAAATTTCGTTTTCTTCTTCAATAACTTGCTTTGCTTGTAATAATCCTCTACCTCCTTTTTGCGTGATAGATAGAGCCTATCAATGTCACTGCCAGGATTGAGGGCATGGTGCATTGTGAATGTTCGAGTTTTTCGGTCTAAATCTTCCATCTCTAGCTGGGTCCATTCAACAATGCCTGCTGAATAGCTCAGAACAGGTATGGCCAAGGTATTAATTGCATTTATGACATTTTCAGCATTATGCATTGACTTAAGGAGTTTTCTTAGTCGTCTTATGTATTTTTCTCTAGTTCTTTCTTTGATCTTATTGTGCAGAATTTCTGTTGCTTCTAAAATTCCCAAATATTTGTAGCTATCTTCGAATTTTATTGCCTACATTATTTCATCATTGAACTTTCGTTCAGACATAATCAGTCTCCTTGAAAGATACCCCTTTTGATGTTTACCTTTTTGATATGTAAGAACCATCGTTTTCATGCTGGATTGCAAAACGTTTTGTACGTTTTTGCAAATACCGAATAGTTGTGGCATTTCAAAATCCAACTACGAGGCACCGAATCGAACGCTTTTTTATAATCTATCCAAGCCATATGAAGGTTGGTTTTTCTACGTTTGAAAATTTTCAGAATCATTTTATCAATAGCAATTGGTCTTTTGTGCCTCTTGAATTTTTGCTGTTATTATTTTTTTTTCCTCAACTGGGAAAAGACAATTAAGAGATAAGATAGCTACTTTAAGATAGCTGTATATTTTATCAGCTAGTATGCCTGTGAGTAGCTTTAAAGTTGCTGGCAGGCAGGTTATTGGTCTGAAGGTTTCGCGTTTGGACCTTTTTCTTTATCCTTTATGATTAAAAACTTTTTCCCTGCTGCTGAGCCACTCGTCTTTGTTTTTTGTTTGCTTTTAGAACATAAAATTGGTTAACAAGTCTTTCGTGTAAGCCTGTTAGATATTTCAACCAGAAGCCATGTAATTCATCCTTCCCGGGTGTTGATCAATTTTTTATCTTTTTAGCTTGCTTTTGAACCAATTCAGTTGTTATTTTCAATTGGTCCATTTTTCATTCTTGAGATTCGTTTTTAATTTGTTCAATCCACTTTGACTTGTTATTGTGCCTCTTAGGATTGTCCCATAGGTTTTTTCAGAATTTAGGTGTATTTTCTTTGTCTCTGGTATTTATATTTATATTTTCTTTAAGATTATCCTTCCTGCAGTAATCAATTTTCTTTTAAAACTGGTGCTGATTTGCACGCAACATCGAATTTTGCTTGTACTGTTCAATGCATGCATTGTATCTTCTTATTTTAGCTGCATCTGCAACTATTTTTTGCTTCACTTCCTCTAATTCTTCATCAATAGATCGTGATCCAGTATTATATCTCTTAATGAGGTTATTACGGATTTTTGTGTTTTTCAGCTCCTTTTCCTTAAGGTTTTTCAAATTGCTCATGTCTGCTCTGAGTTCAAGAATCTTATTCCCCAGTCGATGCTTCCATTTTGGTTCCTGAGCCTTACTGCATTTGGGTTCACTAACCTTATGTCCTAATTTAGATGTTACGACGTAGGCTATTGAGTACATAAGTTGATTCGTTTGCACAGCAGTTCCAGTAGGCATAGCCCTTGCAGCTTTATTGGCTTCTTGTAGGAGTTCCTTCAGCTTTTCTTGAGGTAATTGTCTCACTACTGGAAGCCTAACTCGTTCCTGGTTGCTGTTCATTGGCTTGATAATTTTTCTTGCGAGTTTTTGTTCCTTATCTGGTAGCTTCCTTTCAACTATTTGTATATTTACAAGATTTTCAGCATTCTGCACCTTATAATCTGATTCTATTCCATTCATATTCTTGGTCACTCTAGGATCAGTAGATTCTTCTTTTACAGCTTGAGGTTTCAGTGCTTCCAGCTCACATTATCATCAAGATAAACGTCTTGATTGAAAAGCAGTTTTAGGTAGTGTAGACGGACAAAAAATGAAGAAATAGAAAATGAAACTGGTTTGTGCTTATGGTCTCACAGATGGTTCTTCTAAGGAAGAAGTTGAGGAAGTTGTTGTCATTAGAACAGGCAGCTGACAAAAACATGAAAAAAGTGGTCCTTGGGGGAGATCTGAACAGCAAAGTAGGAAATGAATTCCATCAGGCATATTGGAACATTTTACGAAAATTTGGAGAAAAGAGCAAATTTAACAATAATAGAAAGTATTTATTGGATTTCTCTTCAGGGCACGGACTGGTCATTACTTACACTATATGACATCATGAAGATATGCACAATTTCACGTGGAGAGAAGACACAAGAAATAAGAAAATCCTCATCGATCATGTCATGGTTGGTATTGATATCTTCGTGCTGGTTCAAGATACAAGAGAGTACAAAGGCTTGAAATTCGAAGTAGCAATTATTAATGCTAAGCAGGATAAAAATGGAAATTATAATGACAAGAGCAGTATGTAAGTGCGTTTTAAAAATAATTAAAGTTTGGCAGGTTTTAAGAGTAAACTTGTAGACGCGAGTAAACAAACATGAATGTTTGAAAAAGTTTGAAAACAAGAAGCACATTTTGGAATTCCAGTGACAAACTATGAAGGAGACATTGATTCAGATAGATATTACGGAGGTATATGATTAAGTTGTGAGTAAGGATAGTAAAATAAGAACCCCGTATGGCAGAAAAAGGGAGTTAAAGAAGCAGTTCGAAAAAAAAGCATAAAAATGTTTCTAGCAAATAGATCGGCAAATGCCTCGAAGGAATACAGAAAGAAATGTAAGAGAGCTAAGCTACTCGTGTGTTAAAAGTAGCTGAAGAAACCTCATCGGAAGACGTTGGTAAGAATATAGAAAATAGATATCAGAAAGGTGGAAAAGGTACTCTAAAAGAAATCAAAGATAATAAAGATGACTTGAAATCTGAAGATATCAGGAAGGTGGCAAAGTGTTCTGCAGGTTACTGAAGAAGCATCGAGATGTAGGAGAAATTTATGTACTACGAGTAGACAGACCAGTACAGAAAGTAAGAGACTTTGTGCGAGAATGCTTGAAAAGAGTCTGAGAACGTTTGTGGGAGAGACATTTCTATAAGAACAAGCTGGGTCCAAGGCAAATAGAGGCTGCCAGGAACAGATTTTCACTTTACGACAAATAGTTGAGAAAGGATAGGAATATGATAAGAATGTGTGCTTACGTTTTGTAGATTTGGAAAAGGCATATTGCAAGGAGTCACGAGAAATGCTCTTCAATACACTACAATTATATGGGGAAAATGAAGCATTATACAGAACAATATATCGTCTATATTTAAGTTGCAAGTCAGCAGTTAGAATATAAGGAAACGAAGGAAGATTGTTTGATGTATAATCAGAGATAAGACAAGCATGAACATGATCTCCACTCTTATTCATCATCTATATGGATCACATTACGAAAGAAAGTAGCATTAGGTCTGATATTAAAATTGTAGACGTCAAACGTAGGTGTTCAATTTTATAAGTTATCAATCTAACAATGGCGTTAGAAATAAACCACTCGATCAAAGACCAGAGGCGACAAATATGAGGATTATGAGAAAAATGTGGGGGGAATGGACTGATGTCATCCATGGCAGATTCATATTAAGAATGATGAAGATATTAGAAATTACGTTGACACTAATAGCATCCACGAACGTGTCAGCAAAGCTAATTTAAGGTGGCTTAAATAGAATAGGAGTAGAAAGATTAGCCAAAGAACTGTTTGATGTTCAGAGGAAGAACAAGATGTATGTGGATTGTTTCAATCAAAAGTGCTTTAGAAGCACGAAATGTCAGATACGACAATATTGGAATGCTGACAAGTAATAGACTGATTTAGAGGAAAATTGTTCATAGGAGATTAATAATTTAAACTTAATCATATAGTGCTGTCATAGCAACCTGTATCTGGATATTGATGATGATATTTCAATTAATTCCCATCATCTTCTTTACTCACAACATGCATATTCGGAGCGTGCAATGAGGGATGTAAGATTCATTTTGAGTTCGGAGTCTTCTTACAGATCGGCCTAACTATAAAAATAAAAAAGCGAATGCTGCTTAGACACACACACACACACACACACACACACACACACACACACACACACACACACACACACACACACACACACACACACACACACACACACACACACACACACACACACACACACACACACACACACACACACACAATCTATCTATCTCTTATATTTCTCAATTGCATTTCTTTCGTGACCAAGTAAGTGAGATCAAAGCATCATTTATTTATTTATTTGTTTGTTTTAAGAAATATATTATGAAGATTATATTTTGATTAGTCAATAATCAAAGATATAATGTGAAACACAAATCCTGATGGCGTGCATTTGCCACACGAGTTTCTTATTTTGCCTTTCTTTCTTTCTTTCTTGCGTACACGTCACTCAAATGTTTATTCCCTACTCCCTCTCTCGTCATTTCTCAATTTTTCTCATTTCTGAATTCAATCTTCGGAGAAACTATACTGTTCGAAACAGAGATCTGCGGAGCGAGTGTTGTTTAATAGCGGAACAACAACATTTTCTGAAAAAAAAAAAAGAAATAAGTAATTAATTGGCCAAACTGAAAATTGTCAGAATTTTTTAGTGTGAGGAGGAATGCAATTCGATGGTTGGGTGAAACCGAGAGAGAAAATGGGGAAGTATTTTAAACGAAAGTAAGCAAAGAAAAAGTGATTGGAATTTTATATCGTGTCACTTTATATGGAGAATAACAAGCTCGAGCTTGATGCACTGAAGTGCGATGAGAAAACGACACAGGAAATCGGGGTCAATGAATTTTGAGAAGCAGAATTATAATGTAAGTGCTGAGCACTGCAATTACTTCCTGTAAACAGCACTTTATAAGAAAGGCATGGAGCAATAATTACCGATAAATCTATTTCTTGTTTTCCGCCTACTTTTGATGCTACGAAAGAGCGAACAAGATTTCCAAATAAATACTGAGTTTCTTCTCTTCCAATAAATGCAAATTACGTGATATTTTACAGTGTAAGGAAGGTGAAAATGAGTTCAATCGGTATTAAAGATGGCATGAGTTGGTAAAGATCTGGTTTCAAATTCCACCTAAGATGATCTTTATAAAGGCTTTTCAACAGAAATTGAGTTAGTCGGTCTGATATTAATGCGGAAAGGTTTGACTCCTGTTAAATCAGATTTTTCATCTCGTAAAACAAGCAAAGTCATGAAAGGAGAAAACACACATATAAAAGACAAAATATATATTCCAACTGACGTAAAACCAACCATATTATCTTACTGAATTAACGTTTCGAAATCAAACATATTTCAATACTCGAGGATGTTAAAGATCAAAGAAGGGAAATGAAAATAAAATAGGGTTACAATTTCGAAATTTCATCTTGGTAATTCAGTCTTTATAAAGAGCATCACAAGGGGAAATGTGCTGCTTTCAATACATTGTGTCAGTCCAAATCCATTATTTGTTTTTGTTTCAATATATTAATTGAAAATATTAATTGTTTCAATATATTAATGCATAAAATGAGGAAATAGAGGCAGACATGAAATGTTCTACCAAAAATCTCGAACAGAAATTATTTTCAACTAACAGAACAGAATCATATTAACCAAGAGACATGTTCATCTAACCAGTAAACCATATCAGACCTATCTGAGAGTGGAAAAGAACATTCCACGAAGACATTTCCAGTGCTGGCGTAAAAGCGGAAGAAGAAAAGCACGCTCGGTGTGTTTGCACTTGCACAGTGAATGGGTGCTCGGCATCTGCTTGTATTAACAAGTGCAACAGAAAGTGGAGGAATGATGGTTGCAAGTTCAGCAGAGCAATGACCATTGAAGAACTTCTAGAATAGACATAAATTGTAAAAAAAAAAAACTTCTTCTGTGAGATAGAGGTTGAAGTGAATCTGTAAAACGTGGGATCGTCTATTTGCCATTCCTCTCTTCCGGATAGTACAAGAATTTGCAGGGAAGTTTGAGGTGCTCCACCTTAAACATATAATGAGCTAAGAATGGGAGGATTTGAGATTTGCTTATTATTAGGAGTAGTTGGTTTGGTGTTAAATACCATCTTGAATGAAAGGAAATGTCTACTGTTTTGGATGCTGAGCAACCTCTGGATGTGATGTGTTTTTGTCAGGAGAGACTGGAGGTGAATTTGTCCATGAAGAGAGAGAGAGAGAGAGAGAAGGAGAAATTCCTGATCTTATCTGGTTATTTGTGAATTACTAAGGGTAAGGAACTGTGAGCTGGGAATTCGTTTACTACAGAAAAAGCAAGACTGAGTTTTGGCGACATTGCACGTATATGACACGAGTTTCCTCGCCTCCATTGAAAGTAAGAACGTTGATCGTTTGAGATACTAGTTCCTTCATTCTTCGGATTCTGCTCAATGCAAGATTTGTCAATTGAGTATGGTGAATGGAGAATACTGTGATCTGCAACGCTGCGGGTAGAATTAGTGGCGATTTAAAATACGACCTTTCAATTACACATGTCCATTGGTGGTGATGGAAGTTCAGCTGTCCATTTTGAATGGTTAAATCCATACTGTTCATCGGTGGGACCCTAAGTGATGGAGGACATTCTCCATTATTTTGGAGGAGATTTAGTTGATAGCAATTGGTCGGTAGTTTGATGGTAGACTTCTTTGTCATTGATGTTGGTGTTAATGCCACGGATGTTAGTGAAGTGGATGTGAAGGTAAGTTTTGAATCAGCAGGTTGTGGCATACTTTTTATGTACTGATTATTTACATTTTATAGTGGAATTAGGTGAGGGATATTCCTTTTCTTCGTACTGTCACTGTCATTGTTTTAAAGGTTTACCATCGGTTACTTCCTGATTAGATGAAAGGAGAGAGTGGGGACTGAGGAGGTGATAGACTCTTGGGCATGTCACTCATAGATTAACCAGTCTTCTTGCTATAACCTGGTCTCCACACTCCCTCCCTCCGATATTCCACTATTCGGTGTTTATCTCCAGACAACAGCTGGCAGAGTATTACGCTGGTAGATTTTACGCCAGTTGACTGAGAAGCCTCCTAACTCGTTACTGACAGGTTCGGATTCATGTTCTAACTAAAGACCGGCTTGCGGTACCGCGGTTTTAACTGATGTACCCTCAAAATGTAGGAGGTTATAAATTTCTAAGTATGTATGTTATGACCTTGAAGTGTATCGCTTTCATGGCCTCGAGAAGGGATGGAAAGCAAAAACCAGAAACTTCACTTTTTAATAAACTGAAATTCTTAAACCGAGAACTTATTTGTAGTGCTTTTCCAAACATAATCACACGTTTATGTTATCAGATCGTGGAATAGGCCTACTGGGGATACCACGTTAAAAAAAGCGCGCCTCATACTCTACCTCAAAGGTGGTGCGGAAACGAGTACGTCTGGTGCTTTGGTAGAAGTGCTTTCACAATAGCCTGTCTCTGAAACTCTGTTAACAGATGTATTGTTGTTCATATTAAATAGTTTTCCTCACAAACAAATCAAAAATTTCCCACAGACCTTCATCTGCGTGTCACCTTCATAATTTATTTGAATATCTTGTACACATATAAACATTTCTTATGTGGAATCAAAGGTTATAGAAAATATACGCAAGAATACATTAATAGGGATTTAATAGGGACTTTTTTCCGATATGGCAACCTCACTTTTAATAGTTTCAAAAAATCAGCAGCTCATTTGTGGAATTTGTTTTTTGTTTCGTTTAGTTTAAATTTCTAGTAAATGATTATGTGCTATATTTTCACAAACGTATCTCAATATGGCGAAAAAACCCTGGTTAGAACTGTTTTGACTGAAGACGTCGAAGTCCTTCGCAACGAAGTATTTTTCATCCTTTGATATCTTCCGTGGTATTTTGATCCCTTGACATCAATTGTCTTAAGGAATTACTGAGAAAATCGTCTTCGATTTCATTATTGGTTTTGTTTTTAATAATACGCGTATGGATTAGTTTAAGACCCCTGTTTTGTTAGCAATTCAGAGTTCGCAGATCCCAATCTGTAATTCATGTCTTCTTGATTTAAACATGATTATTTCAACTACAAATAGTAAATCCTCCCGCTATAATACTAGCTCCCACGCTAGTATTAACAATTTGTTTAGACTAAAAATCCGATTTCAATGTAGTTAAAAGGAAATCGCATTTTCTGGACATTTTCAACTGAATCTGAATTAGATTATCGAAGACAGAGACGAATAGTTGTCTCCTTCTCCTTCATTGTAGATTCTTTGACTTCCTTTTGTTATTAGTATAATTGTAAGGAACTCAGTCATAAAAGCGCTTAGTAGTACAGGATTTCTTTTTTTTTTTTGAAATAACTCCCACATCTTCGCGCTGCTAATACCTGCATTTCGTTCGCTCAAAATGTAGTGCTGTAAGCAGTGTAGCATTTTGGAGTGGAAGGTGTTTATTACTTGCTTTTTTGTTAATGGGATTATCTGAAAGGGTTTTGCTGCTTTTGTAAATTGCTGTTTGTGATGATGTGCTTCCTTCACATTAGATGATCTGAATCTCTAACTTGAGTCGCCGCGAATCATCGACACAAGCGATTGCATAGTTTCATGGGGGTGGGGGGGGGGGGGGGTGGGGGGGGGGGGGGGTGGGGGGGGGGGGGGGTGGGGGGGGGGGGGGGTGGGGGGGGGGGGGGGTGGGGGGGGGGGGGGGTGGGGGGGGGGGGGGGTGGGGGGGGGGGGGGGTGGGGGGGGGGGGGGGTGGGGGGGGGGGGGGGTGGGGGGGGGGGGGGGTGGGGGGGGGGGGGGGTGGGGGGGGGGGGGGGTGGGGGGGGGGGGGGGTGGGGGGGGGGGGGGGTGGGGGGGGGGGGGGGTGGGGGGGGGGGGGGGTGGGGGGGGGGGGGGGTGGGGGGGGGGGGGGGTGGGGGGGGGGGGGGGTGGGGGGGGGGGGGGGTGGGGGGGGGGGGGGGTGGGGGGGGGGGGGGGTGGGGGGGGGGGGGGGTGGGGGGGGGGGGGGGTGGGGGGGGGGGGGGGTGGGGGGGGGGGGGGGTGGGGGGGGGGGGGGGTGGGGGGGGGGGGGGGTGGGGGGGGGGGGGGGTGGGGGGGGGGGGGGGTTGTTTAAAGGTAGACAGACGTCTATCCCTTTCTAGAAGTCTAGGTAGGCTAGGTATGCGAGAGGTCGAAGTGCCGATCAGAATAAGGTGCCTCTAATGGCTTCAGAAATGGACCAGAAGGTAGAGCGTTCCTTTGGACAGGAGACAAAGTTTCTGTTTAGGCCTTTTTGAAGTCAGATTTAAATCTACTGATGGCTGTTTAGCATTTGTGCTTTCTTTAGTATAAGCAAAGTATTAAACTAGATTTCTTGATGCGAATCAAATGCGATAAGCAGAGGTTTTTCCTTTGACTACTGTTATACACCTGCTGTTAAAACTGCGCTTCGAAAGTGGACGAGGATTCTGAGTAGAATAAAGGATGAAGGCCTCCATGCCGGTAAAAATAATTTTTATTATTCGTTCGCAGCAGGAGTTAGGATCAAGTGAATGAAGCAATAGTAAGACCATGGAAAAGAGAATTGCTGGATTGCAGGTGCCGAACTTCATGGAGAGAATATAAAATGGTCACAGTAGGTATCAGAGTTTGAAGAAATGTAATTAGAGCATATAAATATTACGAGATGGGACAAGGAAACCTTATACTAGAGAAGATCTAAAGCAGGGGATTCTAAATTATCCATTCTCTCGAATGTAATATCTGATCTCCAAAAGGCAGAAGTGTCTCCCCTAGTGGCGAAAGAAATTGTGAAGTATGGAATCTTAACATTGGAGAAATAATGTGATGATCAGGTGAATGTAAGTAATATTTGGGTTTCTGTGAAGAGCAGGAGGTCTGGTCGGGATAATTGCAAGTGATGGTGAATATCATTTATGCTGGTGTTAAGGCCACGAATGTTAGTGAAGTGGATGTGGCAGGGAGTTTATAATGAGGCGTCCAATAAGATGGATGGTAATATTCCATCATGGGATGAAAGCTATCTAAATTGATCATTTCCAGTGTGCATTGAGCAATCTTTGTTCTCCATATCGAAGGATTACAAGAATGTGTATTGCTTATTTACAACTTAAGTGGCTGAGGCATATCATCTAGCCCGTTCAAAAATAATGAAACATCAAGCCGGTGTTAATAAAACAGCCTATGGTGTTGTGTAATCCTGAACGTTTCTGTGATTATAAAGTTTTTTATCTATTGCTTGACATAGCAAAAAGTGACTTTTTAACAAACTGAAATTCTTAATATGAGGAATTATCTTTATTGCTTTTTCCATGACAATCTCAAATTTATATTATTATATAGTGGAGTAGGCCTATTGGGGATACCACGTTAAAAAAAAGCGCGCCTCATACTCTACCTCAAAGGTGGTGCGGAAAAGAGTGCATCTGATGATTTGGTGATGGTTGATGTGGGTTCACAACAGCCTGTCTCTGAAACTGCAGTGTTAACAGAAGCATTTCTGCTCATATTGAGTGGTTTTTTCTTAAAAATCACGAATTGTCTGCAGAAGTATCGCCTTTACAATTGATTTGCACATTCTGTACAAATACTAAACATTTCTGGTGCAGTATCAACGCTTTTGCGGATACACGCAATAATGAATTTTTTTCGCAATATGGCAACCTCAATTTGAATAGTTTCCGAAAATTCACAATTCGTTTATTGGAGGGAATTTATGGAAGGAATTGTTTTAAGAAATTTTAATTTTTCTAATAGATAACAGTATTCAATCGACACGTTACAGAATTCTTAAACTATGGGTTTCCCTTGCATTTCTTTTCCATATTTTCACAGTCATATATCAAAAATTTTGGAGGGGAAGGTGTTTATTATTTTTTAAAACGTCGCTTATAATTGAACATAATATTGTAAATAATATTACGTTATCTTAATTTACTGTTTCGTCCTAAGATTATGCAATTTCTTGTTTACTCGTTTATATAATTGTAATACTGACCGTATCAGAAGAAGAATGATCCAAAGATAGGTACACGTTTTCATTCAAGGTAAGAAAAGATTTGTTTGTTATTTCCTACACAGTACAAGGTGATATTTGCGAATAAAATAGAAGCGTTGAAAAATGTTTGTTTTCCAAGTCTTGATTTTGGAAACTAATTTTATACGTTAGTTTTATTAATTAAAATTAGATATTAATAAATCAACAAGACAAACTCAAAGACAGTTATCAGTGCTTTGCCTACACAAAGCTGTGAATTATAAATTATGTTCTGATTGAAGATTGATTTGATTGAGGTTATGATTGAAGCGTAATTAACTGAATTATGCTTCAATCAATTCCAAGAACTGAACCTTACGTTTTGAATGCTCTTTGAGAAAAATAAGGGTTATCTTCGAAGTGACGTAATAAAACCTTATTGTATTTTGATGAACTGCGTAACAGAACTACCTTTGTTGTGGATTTAAACCAAAATATCAAACGTGAAAGCAACCTCACAACAACAACATGTAGAATATCATAAACCGTCTCGCTAAATAGAGTCAGGAAATAATTACGTAACCTTCCTTCATTATATTACGTACGCTAGCAACAAGAGCTAGTAACAATCATTTAAATCTGGAATAAAAGTGACCTTCTACCAAGAATACATTTTACTTTTAAGAGGATGGACAATCATTATGTTTCAGAATTACGTCACGAATCATCCGTGGTTTAGTTCATGATGATTTTGCTTGTCGAGTGGAAAAGTAATTTTTTCTACATGTAGTACTGAATAGTCATTTACAGGTTGTGGTAGAAGGGATTTTCCTTAGGGAAAAACCAGTTTTTCACCAACTAATCAGGTCAACCAATGTTTTAACTCATTCTTTTTTAATGACTTTGATTATTAATTTATATCAGATATTTTAGATGTTCATATTTTTAAAAAATTATTTAAGTGCTCTGTAATTATAAAAAGTATTAAATATAAAAAATATAATTTAATATTGGCGTAAAATAATAAAATACTAAAAATTATTCGTTCCCCGTAGAGATAAAAAAAGTGCGCAGTTTTATGTGATCACAAACGACGCGTTCTTCAAAAAAATTGCCCAATCCATTCTCTTGTCATAAGATTACGGAAGAAAGGATCTTGGAATTTCATCCGTAGAATTGACTCCAAGACCTGAATAAAGCATCACAAACCCTCACAGAATGTGTCCCTAATGTAGTATGCATTCTGTGAAACACGACAAATTTAGTTTTTCCGTGTCAGTGTTTTTTTTTAACAAAAATCTGCGCTATATCTCGGGTAAATGGTACAAATATTAACATTTTATCTATTAAAAGAGAACTCGAATTCAAAAACTCTTCACAAATGCATAAGCATACTAGAAAATCGCTAACATAGATCCTCTAAGCAAACCGGTATCGAAAACCTTATAGGAAATTGAATGCGAAGTGATTAACTCCACCCAATGTAACCGTTTTTAGCGAAATAACCAATTTTCCTTCCAAGATACACTAGTACCCGACTCTTTCGAAGTAGTACCCGTTAAAGAATGTAACAAAGAAAATATTATTTGTGTAAATATGTCGTTCTGTAAGGTTTCCTGATAAATTCATTTGAAAAGCTTAAATATGTATGTTGGCGATTTTTACATCAGAAAAGTCCTGAAGAAAAATTTTGGAAAAATATTGGAAATATATAAGACTGTATAATGGTTTTCGCATTTCTTTATATATATAATATATATAATATAATATATATAATATACTAACACCGTATATACATATAAGATAAGATGGTATATACATATATTATATAAGATATATAAGATAAGATGGTATATACATATATTATATAAGATATATAAGATAAGATGGTATATACATATATTAGTCTGTATAATGGTTTTCTCATTTCTTTATATATATATATATATATAAGATATATATATATATATATATAAGATATATATATATATATATATATATAAGAAAGACCCTATAATAACCGCATTACATAGAAAAGCATAATGCGTACAGGACACATATACCATACCAAACTTCTCTCTTTTCATGTTAATTAGATTTGATTGAATTTTCTAACAGGTGTATTAGAAAACTGGTGAAGAAATAGTTTTAATAAAGAAGCTTTCTAATACCTTCTTAATTTTAAAATTAATTTAAATTTTAAATATTTTTTATAATTAAATATTTAAAATTTTTTATATTTCACATTTTACAGATTTATTTCATGCGTTTTTAATCATAGGTTATCGTATTAAACAATAAAAATTAATAAACGTTATTCGTGTTATAACCACGTACTGCATCCAAGTATATCGGAAGACACCAGAAACAGATCGATTGGGAAACAGTAAACGATCATTGAGAATGCACCTTCTGAAACATGATCATTAGATACCGCAATCATTGGAAACATCCTGTAAAGATTTCGGTTTCTCTAATTTCTCCTTACGGCGAATAGCAAAAGGAAACTGTTTTTGGAAGTCTCATATTTGGTCTTTACAGCGGAGAACCAGAATTATCGAAGTGTGCTTGCTCATCGAAGTGACATCTGGTGGTGAAACACTGTGATTGGATATAGGTATCATTCTACGTATTTACCTATAAAGTGAGTTTTATGACTGGTGAGGAGTATCTTGATGGTTTACTAATTTCCTCATGAGGAAAATAAGGATCGTACACCTTACGGAGGTCAGAGGTTACGTAAATATCCATTTTCGTTTCTCCTTTGAGCAATTCTTGTGAAATTACGTATCTCTGCTTTTTCCACACCTCACATCTTGTTAGGAAGGGCGTAAAAATCAACTTAATCCTACATTTATTTGCAATAGCGAGCAGATTCCTGTTCAAATAGCTGCATTACAAATGTTGTACACCTCCAGTGACCTTCCACGGTTCACTCCCTGAGAGTAGTTTTCAAAATTTGTTCAACACCAACCTTGGTAGAATATAGGATAGAATAGAGAATTTCTGGATAAAATAAAATATACAGAATAACCAGAGTGCCCCCCCCCGCCAGGGAAGTGTGTTATCACCATTATTTTTCAACATGTACGTCAGTTATCTCCCCGTCTTTGCAGGAACTAGATATTTTATCTATGCTGGTGATCTTGCCATGGGTACTCAATCAAAAATAATTTCGAGTCCATTGAAACTACTCTATCACTTGCCTTAAATAACTAACCACATATTATAGCAGCAATCAATTAAACTAAACTCCTTGAAAACCCAGACTGACCATTTCCACCTTAACAATAAGGAGGTGAACAGGAAGCTGCAGATTTCTTGGGAAGGCTCTGATTTAGAACATTCCTGGAACCCAATCTACCTCAGTGTGACTCTCGATGGCACCCTTTCACATAAAACACACATAAAAAACGAAGGCAAAAGTGAATGCAAGAAACAACATACAAAGAAAGCATACCTCCTCCAAATGGGATGCAGACCCTAGCACACTGAGATCTTCTGCCTTGGCCCATTCCTATTCTTCTGATGAAGATACTTGCCCAGAATGGTCCAGATCCTGCCATGCTGAAAAACTTGATCTAGCATTGAATGAAAGCTGCCACTTAATTACAGGATGCCTGAAACCAGCATAACTAAAAGGCCTGTATACTTTGGCTGGTATTGCACCCCCTTCAATTCGAAGATCTGCATTCTCAGCTGACTAAGAAGTAGACAAATGAATGATAAACGTCGCCCATTATTCGGCCAGCCCATAGTGCCCCAAAGATTAAGATCCCGGCATAGCTTCCTAGCAATTGTTGAACCACCTAAAAACCCTCTGAACTTCAACAATGGCTTACACTATACCCTGAGAATGATACTGGTATTCCAACAGCCGAGCATCTTCCATGTGGTGCTCACTTGGACTGGAATACTTGGAAAAGCCTCAACAGACTTCGGACAACAGGATGCTGCAAACAAAACCTCATCGAATGGAGCTACCTCACTGAATCAGATAATTGTGAGTGTGGGACAACCCTGTCCATGGAACACCTTCTTTCTTGCACCTTACTTCCTTCACAAGAGGACCTTATATCCTGCACAGAAAGAGCAGTTGAATGCGCAAGATACTGGAGGAACAGCTGATCATATTTATTGTATATAACTTATGTATAGTTTCTTTCTTCATATTTTACTTATTATTCTCTGTATAATTCACCTATCACATTTAAGCTGCTCTCATTTGTAATCTATCCTAGTTTGTTGTAAATAATGTTGTACCACTTACTTACTACTGTACCACTTGTGTTTGGATACGAAATAAATTCTAAATTAGATGAAAGTTTTAACATGAACCTCACACTCGATGAAAATGTGAGGTTCATAATACAACAGGGCCATGTGGATAACAGAGGGAACATGTCGTTGTATTTCTTCATCATCTATAGATCTTAGTTCTTAGAAGAAAAAAGTGAGGAAGGCTGAAAACAGAATAAAAGAAAAGGTTGAGATTTTGATTCAGTAAGATTGAAGCTGATGTGATAGTTCACCATCAGCAGCTGAATTTAGATCCTTAACGGACAGTGAAATAATGACGATGACAGCCGATATAGCGAAATATTTGTCCGAAAATATCGAGAGAAAAGGGATAAGGCAGGAACCGAACGAATAAGAAAGTCATTGAAAAATCAGTGAGCGAGGAATTATCCAGTTAATTGGATTTCTCTCTTCTGTATTTTTATGGAGGATTCTGTGAACCACAACCAAATTTTGTTACCCTGCTTAACGTAGCCGCTCTTCAACGAACAGCCTATGGGATCGAACACCGCCATAAGCGGAGATGGTTTAGGTTTGTATTTAGCTGGTCGATAAATTTCATCGTCCGGTTTGAGACCACATCTCACTTGTTTGAGGTCAAATCGCGAGAATTGAAAGGTTTCAGGTTTGGTGTCACGAACAGAGCTTCGAGACTCTTTTAAAGCTAAAAAAACTTCAGCCCGCAAACGGTACTCATCTACTTGTAGTAGGCGGTTTGAACATTATACAATATTGTAAACTATTAGATCGCGAGTTATACCCTTGTATTGTGTTATAAGGATTTATGGTGTGAACTGTTGTACAAGTGAGAAGCAATTCCGAGATGAAAAGTACCTACGATGGTTTTGTTTGCTTGCTTGTTGTTTGGTTGAGTGGACTGTGGATACGATGGATTAGGTCATGAAAGCTAGAGCTACAGAGAAATTCATGAAGGGAAATAAGATCCTGGAAATATGAGAGTACTCTGGAAATATTACGAAGAGGTGAGGCGAAACTTTTTCTCTATACTTCTCATATGGGGGATGCGAGGGTGCTTCTTTCCAAAACTGAAATTTTTTATCCCATCAAACAGAAAAACTGACGAGAAGACCCGAAGTTAGCGGACATGATGCCCTCTAGTGTGAATGCTCTGGAGGTAATTATACGTAAAATGTCCCTGTCTAGGCATTTAATCATTCCATTTTGAGCAGTTTTGGGTGTGCTTTCAGAATAGCTATCACAAGAAAGATTACGTAAACGTTCATACAACTATCGCAAACGAATCAAAAAGTGGTAATCACACCCACAGATCGCTTTAACTAAAAGAATGATCACCTGCACTTTATGATCATCCAGTAATCTGGTATGTTGTTGTGTTGCTTAAATTTCGGCGTAAAAAAAAAAACAATGCGAAGTGCACTGAAAGTATTGATGTCGAGCATTCTTTGTGCTAGTTTGACTGTTTTGCGAAAAACAAACCCCGTCATTCCGATATCAAATCAACTTATTTCATTCCTCTCCGAATGAAAAGCTATAATAAATATGGCTAATCTGGTAGAAGGGATTAAAGCTCATCTCTCTCAAACAAAGATATCGTGCATACCGACTAAGCTACGCATTCTGAAAAACTTAAGGCTGCCCATCATGTGCACCTGTAGCATTTAACAACAAATTTGACAGCACGACGTTACGGCTTAAAAATAAACGAAACTACCACATAGCTTCAGTTTCTTTGATCGATCAGCATTATATTTTTTTGAATTTTGTAAGTTGGTAATTTACTTGAATACACATAAGTTTAGGCTAGCAGTCGTAACTGGACGACGACCAATGTCCCTTTTTACATCTTGATTTCTTCTAATATGCTTTACCACTTTATGTATGTTTAGCCACCCCAGTATTTCAATCTGATAGAGGTCTTTCCCCCCAGTATTTTAATCTGATAGAGTTCTTTCCCATTTCTAATATATCTTATTTGTCCATAGAGTTTGCTTCGCAGTAAATCGCAAAGAAGACATAGGCAGTATTAGGTTGAAACTCAGTAAATTTCTGTATTTGGTTTCCTATGTTGTATACTATTGTAGCAAGTGCCCTCTTGTAGCCATTTTCTAAAGTAAATGATAAAAAAAATCTCTGCCTCTTTGAGAGTTCATGGTTTCTTTAATTTTATTAAAACCATTTGCGACAAAATACATACAATGATTCATTATAGCAGGGGGGGGGGGGAATCCGGGGTACGGTTGTCACATTTTTGTATTTTGATATTTTACACGAATTATCTGCAGAGTAGTTGATTCAGACATACTATAATATAAACAACCTACATCTGATTATAAAAAATTAGTCCCAGGGAAATACTGTAAAGTTGGGAGATTATTCATTTTATCTGTGTTACTATTCGCTCAACCAACTTGCAGCTTGCGTGTTGTAATGGAAATTCAGAAGCCCATTGTTTAAGCCTCGACCATCCTTGCAGAATATTTTTTCTCACCATCACACCACCCACTTCAGCAACTGCAGTACATTTCACTTCACTTTTTTTTTTATATAAGCTTTATAACAACTAAAATCTGTTGAGAAAACGGCACAATTCATTTCACAAATTGCTTCACTATTCAGCTACCTTACATACATATAGAAGGGCTCTCGTCGATATCGACTGAACTAAACAGCTTTTCAAAGAAAGGAATTAAGAGTAGACCTTTTTAGTTATCTGACATTACTCTTCGAATGCCAATATAGTGAGAGAAATTCTGCTAAAGACTTCAGATAATACTTGGTACTCTATTTTTTTCTGTTTCCCGAATTATTGGTGGGTCTATAAACGATTTATGTTAGCTCATCTCATTCCCATTCTAACTTCACATAACTATCATAATAACTTCACTCATAAGAAGTGATGAGACACTCGTCTTATCATCAGGGCAAAAACTTTGACCTTTGTTTAAATTCTATCCATGATTAGTCGAATTATACTTTTTTATATCTTCCTGTGTGCTTCTTCGTTTCAGATTCTGTTGAATGTTGGGAGGTAGAAGATCCACAAGTCTAAACGTGCTTGTCTGTCGCATTCCCAAAGTGCAGGTTTTGTGATGAACCATTTAAAATTATGGAATTAAAATCTTTCAAAGAAAGAGGCTGTCATTTGGTGTGGGAGAGTGTCAAGCGTAGTGAAAGTAAAAGCCAGTGATTGTTCCGTTATACATTGGAGAGAAAATGTTAGGGCCAAACGTTTTTAAATAAAAACGTTTGGCCCTAAAAATAAGAAGTACACCCTCTGTCCAAAATGAAAACGAACGTTTCAAAAATAGAAGAAAATAGTGGCGCCACCTGTTGTATCTTTTTGTTGTCGAAAGCGGCAACTTTCGTTAGTGTTGTGTCAACTGTTTATGACATTTCTTTCATTAGAAGCCGAGTTATATTGCCAAGAGTGACAGCGTGTTTTGACGAAGGGTCGGAAAATGAGTTTCAAACAGGGAACTGCGATTTACTTTTGTGTTAAACTTGATAAAAAGTTTTACCAAAACGCATCAAATGCTTCCAACAGCATACGATGATGACTGCTTATCCCGTACTCAGGTTTACGAGTGCTTTAATCAATTTCAAGATTATATCTCTTAATGAGGTTATTTCGGATTTTCTTGTTTTTCAGCTTCTGTTCCTTAAGGTTTTTCAAATTGCTCACGTTTGCTCTGAGTTCAAGAATTTTATTCTCCAGTCGATGCTTCCATTTTGGTTCCTGAGCCTTATTGCTTTTGGCTTCACTAATCTTATATCCTAATTCAGATGTTACGACGTAGGCTATTAAGTATATAAGTTGATTCGTTTGCCCAATAGTTCCAGTAGGAATAGCCCTTGCAGCTTTATTGGCCTCTTTTAGAAGTTTCTTCAGTTTTTGTTGAGGTACTCGTCTCAGTACTGGAAGCCTAACTCGTTCCTGGTTGCTGTTCATTTGCTCGATAATTTTTCTTGCGAGTTCTTGTTCCTTATCTTTTAGCTTCATTTCAACTATTTGTATATTTTCAAGATTTTCAGCATTCTGTACGTTGGAATCTGGTTCTGCTCCATTCATATTCTTGGTCACTTCGGTGTCTGTACAGTCTCCTTTTACAGCTTGAGGTTTCAGTGCTTCCAGCTCAAGTTCACTAAATACCTTGCGTTTGATAATGAAGCTGCGTTACTGCATCAGTCTTTCGAATGAAATTTTCGAATTTGGGTGTCGTTCAAGCCAAAGTTGTAACATTCGTCTTTGAAATCCCCTAACTGATGGGTTTGAACTGACGGTAGCACTGCATGACTTGTCGATTTTCAGCCATGCTCCACTTTTTCCTAATAATTACTTTCGAGTTCTGTGGGTCTTGCTCTATATCGCATCGGTCGTCGCGCGGGTTACCAAGCACCGCACTAAATGTTAGGCTTCCTGGACAGTGCTTGGTAACCCGCGCGACGACCGATGCGATATAGAGTTCTGATTTGTCATAGATGCATCGGATGAAAACAAAATAGGAAAGAATTACCCATATATATATATATATATATATATATATATATATATATATATATATATATATATATATATATATATATATATATATATATATATATATATATATATATATATATATATATATATATATATATATATATATATATATATATATATATATGTACTTAGCATGTTTATGTACTATTTATGTACGAATGTATTTCCAGTGCAGTGCAGTTATGTATTTAGTACTGCTACAATAAATGAAATCTTTTTCATATTAATAATAGTAATAATAATATTTTCATAACTATAATACCCTAATCTTTTCAAAAGAAATTAAACAACAGTAACTAACCGAAAACTTAACGCTATGATACCATAGTTTGTTCAGTATTGCTTTCGTTTAGTTACAATCAGAAGATTAATGTATGTAATTAATGCCAAAGAAGCTTTATTGTAGATACTTTTGGCTCGTTTAGTTTGAATATATCCTTTCATTATTAAAAACTTCGGGATGATTGAAAAATCTCTGCAAATGTAAGGTGGTTCAATAACTTATCCTTCTTGCATTTCTCTTTTTCGAAGCACCGTATTTGTGTTTCATCTATCTATTTAAATTATACATATTTGGTCATAAAATACTTAATAAACGAAACTTTTTGTGGTTATGAGACCATATGTTCTTAAATTGATACATAGATTAGTATAATCCCGCCTATTAGTTTCGCTAGCGACTGTCTAGCTTTGTCAAGTCTCGAACAGTACATACAAAAATTATGAGAGAATACAGAAATGTTGCTAACTGTTCGGCAGTTAAGTGTGAACATATGCGTGACAATGCGTGCATGTGTTGAGAAGCTTCAGTCAGTATCATGGATACGTGTTGTATGCACACGCGTTCCATGATTTTTCGCGTATTGTAGTTCCATTAAACTGAGTGAGCTGATTAAGTTTTTCTATATATCTTTCAGTATTGCACCCTGATTTCTGTTGAGGTTGTTACCCGATCTTAATACCACTGCCGCTTCCTTGAAAATTCTGTAACCGTAACGATCATCTAAATATGGCATGGAGCTATTTTCCCAATCAACTGCATGGTTGGAAGTAGAAATATTTTAGCAGCGGAACTGCATTTATTTTAGCTTATACAAATTTATTATTAATATTTATTTCTCTGTTTCTTTTAACATAATTAAGTTCAACATACCCTGAAAGAGGAACACACTGTTAATAACAAAAATAAAAATAAAATAAAATAAAAAAGAGAGTGGGTAACAACGTGATAGTCTTGCCAGGTAATTGCATGATGCCATTAGCAAAGTACGATCCTAAGGTATAAAATCCTAAGGTATAAAATCCTAAGGTATAAAATAATATTAAATATGTATTTAATATTTAATGAATTTGTTAAAAAAATTAAATGGGTGTGTGTAAATTACGTGGCTAAAGTAAAGTAAATTAAGTAATAAAATATATTATGTGAATTGTGTGCTAATTTTAGTATTGGAAGGATGATGACGTAAAATATTGTCACAGATTTCGAACCTAGTGTGAGCTCTTCAGAAACAGTAGGATTATCAATTAATATAACATTATTATTACTATTTTATTTTTGCTAGCTTTTATCGGTATATTTAGGATGTTGTTGGGAGAATTTCCACCATTTGTATTTTAATTTTCTGTAATTGTTTAAATGTTTTTTATTAGATGATATGGCAGGGTGTTAAGTAGTGTAGTTATTAGATGCTTTCTCAAGACCGCACTATGCAAATTGTTATGACGTCTAGCTCTGTTCGAATCCGTTTAAACAATAATCAATCAATAATAAATACAAACGCTTGTGTTATTTGATTTTCAACAATGATGCGAGATTTTCGGTTTTAGAGAACAATAACTGCTCAAAGAGACCGTGAGGTAAGCTCTACAACAGAGAACGACAGACGACTGAACTCGATACGAAAAAGAGATATATCTGCAGGAGCGCTGGTTCCACATAACTCTTCAGGTTAGATAAACATTTACGTTTTTTTTTTCTTATTTTTAAAAAAATGTTATTGTTAATGAAGTTTACGCTGATTTAGTCGGAATTAACTGACAATCATATATCATGATGTTGTATTGTAGCCAGTACGTGAAAAAAAATTGAATTTATGTGTGGTCATGTAATCCATTGATTTATATGCTCAAACAATGATTTTTTGAGTTTTGTTCTCCGGACGTTTAGCTAAGTTTTTAATCTTTATTTTTTTAATTTTCTAATTTGATTTCGATGTGGTTAGCATTATATCTCGAGCTCCAATGTAAAACAGTTTCTAGTTATATTGATCTGTTCATTTCTTGTCTTAAACAGCAGGTATTATTGGGTGGTGCTAATTTCCACGAGTTTGCCTGAATTTGATATGAACAGCGAAATAATAATTCTTTGATATTTTGTTTAAATTTTAAAATTTAGCTTGAAGAGAGCTAAATCTTTTAATTGGATACAGTGGTTCTTTGCACATCCTTGTGCAAAAAGATTACCTTACATTCTTTCCACTCGTGTAGAATCTTCCCTGTTCTGAGACTCAAATTATATAGCCTAGTCAAAGGAACAGCCAGTTCAGTTGAACTGGCCGTTCCTTTGACTATCGATGCTGATATCCCACCTGCTCCTACTGCAGAATTCCTATTCAGCTTGTGCAACAAGTCTAGTACTTTCTTCTCATCCACGAATTTCCACATATGGTGAAGAGGTAATACTGCGTATACCAGGTTACTAGTTTTTAGCAAGATGGCGTTTCATTAACTGAACAATCACTTCTGTGAAAACATGCTTTAAAATTCGCCGTTGCCGACTTATCAGTTCGGACGATGGGTTTGCTAGTTGCGTCACGTTTTCACTTCACGATAACCTCGCTGACAGTCGACCATGGTGCGTGTAATGTGGCAAAAATCTCGAATGACCCAACGCTTTTAATCACATGCTAGACACAAGCATATATAAATACATAAATAAAGTGAATATGCCTCTTTGCATTAAACTTTATATTCATTATCTATTTATTCTTGAAATTGGTATATTAAGTTTATTATAAAACTCTGCTATTCAGTTAATTTAACACCATTGTTTTTAAAATTTTTCTATTATTTTAAATTTTCATTACGTTTTATAGGAAACAATTAACTTTTTTATTAAGTAAGTTAATTTATTAAGTAAGTGCTACGTGTTTCATATACATTTTCCGTAAGTTCACAGAATGGTAAAGTAGGCCAGCATTATAATACATTAGAGCTTTGCTTGCTGTTGTTCACGAGAACAAATTGTTGTTTTATAATTTGCTTATAGTTCTGCATTGATATGCTAGCAAATTGTTCTCATAATTCGATCCTTGCTCTTTTATTTATGTATCTTTACCTTTTTTTTTCCTACTAAATTTCATTCCGTATTTCTTACACGAATTACCACCTTTGCTTGTTTGAATGTTTTTCCTTTTTATTATCTACTCGTTTTTTTTTTTTTCCATCTTAATGTCATTCTGATTTTTTTAACGGTTTGATCACCTTTTTTCATTGATTTCTTTCGTTAGATTCCGTTGTGATATTATTTGTTTCATATTTTGCCATTTTTCCAGATCGTCTATCAGTTTTCTGGTGATATTCTGTATATATTTTCATTTTGGTTCAATTATCACTGGACCACGAGATACATAAGTGAAAAATATATTTTAAACAACTTCATTTCTCAAATCTTGAAGTTGTCTTTACTTTTAGCGGTTTCCTTTATTATGAAATAGAAATTTATTGCTCGGTCATCCTTTTCCAGTCAAGTGTGCACTCTCGAAAACCGTTTCTCATGGCAACCTTTTCTGAAAAAGGTTCCCTAATTTATTTTAGATATCTGATCATGACTAGACATTCTATTAATAATATACTATATATTAACTACGTTAAGTATCTAATTTGTAAGAATGCAAGGAACCTTTATCGAGGCATTTCAACTGAAGCTTGAGTTAGTCAGTCCCGTACTGGGATGGAAGGGTTTTTCCTCCTGGAAACTCGGGATTTTCATCCCGCAAACAGGCCAAGGAAGCACATGCAATTTACATACGAAGTGGACTTATAAGCATACGGCTAACCACTTCATCTGGAATCTTGCTTATCCTAGAAATCCAAGGATACCTTTCAAGGTCATTGGTGCTGAAGAGCCATTGACCAATGTAACCTGCTAAGAACCATAGAAGATGTTATATCAATTTGAAAATATGATAACCCACGTAAGATTCCTTCATATCTTCATGTTTTATCGCTGTTTTATGCGTAAATCTTCATTTTCCTCATTTCTTTGATTTTATAAACTGTGTATTTCAGATTCTTTTTTTTTTTCATTTTTAAAAATTAGTGCATGTATCCTAAGATTTTTCTTAGTCTTTCTTCCCTTCCTAGTGGAATAATCTGTATTCTATTCTATTCGTAAAGATATCTGAATCTGATTTCAAAGAAATTTGTGTATAAATATGAAGTGTCCCTGTAAAGCCTTTTCTAAAAATCCAAGATTTTAATGAAGAGTATCGTAAACAGAATACATGAAATATTATTGAGATAAAATTAGTTAAATTTAGAAAAAAACCACCAGGAAGGGAAGAAAAACTAAGAAACACCTGATTATTCCTACGTGTAGTTTATAACACATCATTTACAAATAGGAACATTCAGGTTCTTTGCTAATTGCCACTACGAATGACGTTCATTTAAAACTGGATTGTTATTAGCCTAAACAGATGAACAATTAGGAATGACCCTCGTGTCTTTCTTTCTTTCTTTCTTTCTTTCTCTTCTTATGTAGTCTTACTGTACATGTGACCTAAGTAATTACGAAATGACCTTTAATCACTCTTTTTAATAGTTCGCAATACCCATTTCGAAACTTTTTGTTCATCATTATTCAAGCGATCAACTTTATGAATTGGAATTTTTTATTCCAATGTATTCTTTGTTGAAGTTTATCACCCAGATAAAAGCTCTGTCCAGTATGTATTCGAAAAGAAGGACAGAAATAAGAAAGAAAATCTCATGAATGAGTACCTTCTTGGGAAGAGAACGAAGAGAGCCTTTCTGGTACCCCAGTACGGTATTTCAAGCTCATTTCCTTCTTCGATTAGGTTTCGCATCAATCTTTCAGTTTCACGGAGACAGTGAATTTTATAAATGGGAATCTCCCAGTGAGATACATACATAAAACAGATGATTCGCTTCACAAATAATAACCATCTAAAACAATCACAGCCAGTTACGAGCTAACATGTAATGATATTTTCATCACATCCCATATCTTTTTTTGTATCATCTGACATTTTCTCGGTTCAATCTATCAACATATTTATCAGGAATACTTGAGAGACCTCTGAAAAGCTCCATCGTAGTTAAATATGCAGACAGTTCGGCGGAATTAAGAAGCATTTGTACTCTTAGTTATTTATGCTCAGATTATTCAAACGAAGAATTATCATCAAGATAAACGACTTGATTGAAAAGCAGTTTTAGGTAGTGTAGACGGACAAAAAATGAAGAAATAGAAAATGAAACTGGTTTGTGTTTATGGTCTCACAGATGGTTCTTCTAAGGAAGAGGTTGAGAAACGTGTTTTCATTAGAACAGGAAGCTGGCAAAAACATGAAAAAAGTGGTCCTTGGTGGAGATCTGAACAGCAAAGTAGGAAATGAATTGCACCAGACATATTGGAACAATTTGGGAAAATTTGGAAAAAAGAACCAAGGCAACAATAATAGAAAGTATTTATTGGACTTCTCTTCAGTACACGGACTAGTCATTACTAACACTATACGGTATCATGAAGATGTGCACAATTTCACGTGGAGAGAAGACACAAGAAATAAGAAAATCCTCATCGATCATGTCATTGTTGGTATTGATATCTTCGTGCTGGTTCAAGATACAAGAGAGTACAAAGATTTCAAATTCTATGCGACAATTACTAAATGCTAAGAAGGATAAAAATGGAAATTATAATGACAAGAACAATGTGTAAGTGCGTTTTAAAAAGAAGTAAAGTTGGGCAGGTTTTAAGGGTTAAATTGTAGACTCGAGTAAACAAACATCATCACTGAAGAATTTTTGAAAAAGTTTGAAAACAAGAAGCACATTTTTGAATTCCAGTGACAAACTCTGAAGGAGACATTGAGTCAACTAGATATTACGGAGGTATGTGGTGAAGTCGTGAGTAAGGATACAAAAATAAGAACCCGTATGGCAGAAAAAGGGAGTTAAAGAAGCAGTTCGAAAAAAAAAGCATAAAATGTTTCTAGCAAAATCGGCAAATGCCTCAAAAGAATACAGAGAGAAATGTAAGAGAGCTTAGCTACTCGTGCGTCTAAAATTAGCTAAATAAAACTCATTGGAAGACTTTGGTAAGAATATAGAAAACAGATATCAGGAAGGTGGCAAAGTGTTCTGGAGGTTATTGAAGAAGCTTCGAGATGCAGGGAAAAGGAACTCTAAAAGAAATCAAATAAAATAAAGATGACATGAAAACTGAAGATAAGGATGTCCGAAATAATTACTTTGAAAAACTGTTAAAAGAATCAAGCAGTGGCAGAACCATACTAGAACATTTTCAAGGGGAATGCATGCAGGAGTACATATTAATACTTGAATGAAACCGGATATGAAAATCACAGAGAAATTTATATACTACGAGTAGACAGACCGGTACAGAGAGTAAGAGACTTCCAGGTAAGATTTGTGCAAGAATGCTTGAAAAGAGTCTGAGAACGTTTGCGGAAGAGACATTTATATAAGAACAAGCTGAGTCCAAGGCAAATAGAGGCTGCCAGGAACAGATTTTCACTTTAGGACAAACAGTTGAGAAAGGATAGGAATATGACAAGAACGTGTGCTTGCGTTTTGTAGATTTGGAAAAGACATATTGCAAGGAGTCAAGAGGAAAGCTCTTAAAGACACTACAATTATATGGGATAAGTCTAGCATTATACAGAACAATACATTGTCTATATTTAAGTTGAAAGTCAGCAGTTAGAATAGAAGGAAATGAAGGAAGATTGTTTGATGTATAATCAGAGATAAGACAAGGATGCACATGATCCCCGCTCTTATTCATCATCTATATGGATCACATTACGAATGAAAGTAGCATTAGGTCTGATATTAAAATTGTAGATGTCAAGCGTTACTCTTTGCTTTATACAGAAGAAGTTGACCTTCTAAAGGCACCTTGTTCGAGTCTCCAGGATTAGCCAAACTGAATAACAAGTGTAACAAATTTGGCATAAAAATAAGCAATAAAAAGGACCAAAACTATGAAACTAAGAAGGAGAATATGAAACTTCAGCTGCAGTCTGAATCTAGATCCTATAGAAAGAGTAAAATATTTCAGCTTAGGCAGAAGTTTTGTAAAGATGATAACCTGGAAATAGACAACAGAATAAACAAGGCTGGTATCGTGCATAGTAAGCTGAATAAATTTATATGAATAAGAGAGAAATTAGCCAAAACACTTAACTAGGGATTAATAAGGCGGTGTTTAATTTTATAAGTTATCAATCTAACAATGGCGTTAGAAATAAAACCACTCGATCAAAGACCAGAGGCGACAAATATGAGGATTATGAGACAAATGTGGGGGGGGGGGAGGAATGGACCGATGTCATCCATGGCAGATTCATATTAAGAATGATGAAGATATTAGAAATTAAGTTGACACTAATATCATCCACGAATGTGTCAGCAAAGCTAATCTAAGGAGGCTTAAATAGAACAGGAGTAGAAAGATTAGCCAAACAACTGTTTGATGTCCAGAGGAAGACCAAGATGTATGTGGATTGTTTCAGTCAAAAGTGCTTTAGAAGCACGAAATGTCAGATACGACAATATTGGAGTGCTGACAAGTAATAGACTTATTTAGAGGAAAATTGTTGATAGGAGATTAATAATTTAAACTGAATCATATAGTGCTGTCATAGCAATCTGGATCTGGATATTGATGATGATATTTCAATTAATTCCCATCATATTCTTTACTCACAACATGCACATTCACAGGGTGCATGAGGGATGTAAGATTCATTTTCGGTTCGATGGAGTCTTCTCACACATCGGCCTAACTGTAAAAATAAAAAAGCGAATGCTGCTTAGATAGGCACACACACACACACACACACACACACACACACACACACACACACACACACACACACACACACACACACACACACACACACACACACACACACAATCTATCTATCTCTTATATTTTTTAATTGCGTTTCTTTCCTGATCAGGTAAGTGGGATCGAAGCATCATTTATTTATTGATTTGTTCGTTTTAAGAAATATATTATGAAGATTGTATTTTGATTATTCAATCATCAAAGCGAGTGTTGTTTAATAGCGGAACAACAGCATTTTCTGAAAAAAAGAAATAAGTAATTAATTGGTGAAACTGAAAATTGTCAGATTTTTTTAGTGTGAGGGGAATGCAATTCGATGGTTGGGTGAAACCGAGAGAGAAAATGGGGAAGGATTTTAAACGAAAGCAAGCAAAGAAAAAGTGATTGCAAATGGAAAGAAATACGATGACAATTTTATATCGTGTCACTTTATATGGAGGATTACAAGTTCGTGCTTGATGCACTGAAGTGCGGGGAGAAAACAACACAGGAAATCGGGGTCAATGATTTTTGAGAAGCAGAATTATAATGTAAGTGCTGAGCACTGCAATTAATTCGTCTAAACAGCACTTTCTTATAAAGGCATTGAGCAATAATTACCGATAAATCCATTTCTTATTTTCCGCCTACTTGTGATGCTACGAAAGAGCAAAGAAGACTTCCAATAAATACCGAGTTTCATAGGGAATCTCTTCTTCACTTTCCCTATCTTCTTATCAGTTAAAAAGGACATTCACTGAACTAATAAATGCAAATTGCATGAGTTTTACAGTATAAAGAAGGTGAAAATGAGCTCAGTCGGTATTGAAAGATGGAATGAGTTGGTGAAGATCTGGTTTCCAATTCCACCTGAGATGATCTTTATAAAGACTTTTCAACAGAAATTGAGTTAGTCGGTCTGATAATAATACGAAAGGGTTTGACTCCTGTTAAATTAGATTTTTAATTTCGTAAAACAAGCAAAGCCATGAAAGGAGAAAAGACACATCTAAGAGACAAAATATATATTCCAACTAACGTAAGACCAACCGTATTATCTTACTGAATTAACGTTTCGAAATCAAGCTTATTTCAATTCTCGAGGATGTTAAAGATCAAAGAATGGAGATGAAAATGAAGTAAGGTTAAAATTTCGAATTTTCATCTGGGTAATTCAGTCGGTATAAAGAGCATCACAAGGGGAAATGTGCCGCTTTCAATACATCCTTTCAGTTCAAATCCATTATTTGTTTTTGTTTCAATGTATTAATGCATAAAATGAGGAAATAGAAGCTGACATGAAATGTTCTCCCAAAAATCTCGAACAGAAATTATTTTCAACTAACAAAACAGTATCATATTAACCAAGAGACATTTTCATCTAACAAGTAAATTATATCAGACCTATTTCAGAGTAGAAAAGAACAGTCCACGAAGAAATTTCCAGTGCTGGCGTAAAAGCGTAAGAAGAAAAGCACGCTCGGTGTATTTGCACTTGCACAGTGAATGGGTGCTCTGGGCATCTGCCAGTATTAACAAGAGCAACAGAAAGGGGAGGAATGATGGTTGCAAGTACAACAGAGCAATGACCATTGAAGAACTTCTAGAATATACATAAATTGTAAAAAAAAAACTTCTTCTCTGAGATAGAGGTTGTGAGTGAATCTGTAAAACGTGGGATCGTCCATTTGCCATTCCTCTCTTCTAGACAGTACGTGAATTTGCAGGGGGGTTTGAGGTGCTCAACCCTAAACATATAATGTTCTAAGAATGGGAGGATTTGAGATTTGCTTATTATTAGGAGTAGTTCGTTTGGTGTTACATACCATCTTGAATAAAAGAAAATGTCTATTTTTTGGATGCTGAGCAACCTCTGGATGTGATGTGTTTTTATCAGGAGAGACTGGAGGTGAATTTGTCCATGCAGAGAGAGAGAGAGAGAGAGAGAGAAGGAGAAATTCCTGATCTTATCTGGTGATTTGTGCATTACTAAGGGTAAGAAACTGTGATCTGGGAATTCGTTTACTAAAGAAAAAGCAAGACTGAGTTTCGGCGACATTGCACGTATATGACAAGAGTTTCCTCGCCCCCCCAATTGAAAATAAGAACGTTGATCGTTTGAGATACTAGTTCCTTCATTCTTCGGATTTGCTCAATCAATGGAGTATGGTGAATGCAGAATACTGTCATCTGCAACGCTGCGGATAGGATTTGTGGTGACTTAGAATAAGTCATTCATGTAAATTGCAAAGAAGTTAGATGAAAGACAGATCCCTGAGTGACTCCTACGTTGGTGATTAATTTCGGAGATTGGAACTCGTTAACCATAATACGCAGTGAACGAAGAAAGGAAGCACAACGAGTGAGCTAGAAGAATCACTAAATCACTAATATGGTCTTGAAGTGTATCGCTTTCGTGGCCCCGAGAAGGGATGGAAAGCAAAAACTAGAAATTTCACTTTTTAATAAACTGAAATTCTTAATCCTAGAACTTATTTGTAGTGCTTTTCCCAACACAATCCCACATTTATGTTATCAGATCGTGGAATAGGCCTACTGGGGATACCACGTTAAAAAAAGCGCGCCTCATACTCTACCTCGAAGGTGGTGCGGAAAAGAGTACATCTGGTGCTTTGGTAGAAGTGCTTTCACAATAGCCTGTCTCTGAAACTCTGTTGACAGATGTATTGTTGTTCATATTAAATAGTTTTCCTTACAAACAAATCACAAATTTCCCACAGACCTTCATCTGCGTGTCACCTTCATCATTTATTTGAATATCTTGTACACATATAAACATTTCTTATGTGGAATCAAAGGTTAGAGAAAATATACGCAAGAATACATTAATAGGGATTTAATAGGGACTTTCTTCCCGATATGGCAACCTCACTTTTAATAGTTTCAAAAAATAAGCAGCTCATTTGTGGCATTTTTTCCTGTTTCGTTTAGTTTATATTTCTAGTAAATGATTATGTGCTATATTTTCACAAACATATCTCAATATGGCGAAAAAACCCTGGTTAGAACTCTTTTGACTGAAGACGTCGAAGTACTTCGCAACGAAGTATTTTTCATCCTTTGAGATCTTCCGTGGTATTTTGATCCCTTGACATCAATTGTCTTAAGGAATTACCGAGAAAATCGTCTTCAATTTCTTCATTAGTTTTGTTTTTAATAATACGAGTGTTGATTAGTTTAAGACTCCTGTTTTTTTAGCAATTTAGAGTTCGCAGATCCGAGTCTGTAATTCATGTCTGCTTGATCTAGAGATAATAACTTCAAGTACAAATAGTAAATCTTCCCGCTATAATACTAGCTCCCACGTTAGAATTAACAATTTATTTAGACTAAAATTCTGATTTCAAGGTAGTTAAAAGGAAAGCGCATTTTCGGGTCATTTTCAACTGAATCTGAATTAGATTATCGAAAACAGAGACGAATAGTTGTCTCCTTCTCCTTCATCGTTGATTCTTTGACTTCCTTTTAGTTATTAGTGTAATTGTAAGGAACTCAGTCATAAAAGCGCTTAGTAGTACGGGATTTCCTTTTTTTTTTTTTGAAATACCTGCATTTCGTTCGCTCAAAATGTAGTGCTGTAAAGAGTGTAGTATATCGGAGTGAAGGGTGTTTATTACTTGATTTTTTTTAATGGGATTATCTGAAAGGGTTTTGTTGCTTTTGTAAATTGCTGTTCGTGATGATGTGCTTCCTTCACATTAGAGCATCTGAATCTCTAACTTGAGTCGCCGCGAATCATCGACACAAGCGATTGCATAATTTCAGGAGTCACTCTTTAAGCTCGCTTATAATGAGGATATTTAAAAAAATATTACGTTCTCTTAATCTACTGTTTCTTTCCTATTTATTGTCTACTCGTTTACATAATTTACATTATCAGATGAAGAATGATCTACAGACAGGTAGACGTTTTCATTGAATAATAAAAATAATAAAATTAAAAACAATTGTCCATTAACATGAACATAAAAATATAAACATTTCCTTAATAGAAAGATTTTTCAGTTCTTATCGAAGTATATTTTACTTCCCAAGAAATTTTGTTTGAATCTTTTACCCAAGCTTGAGCAAACAACGTTTCGCATTATGTAACTTCATGATTAATGAACTTGCATAAAGAGGTCGCTGATGTCTCATCAGTTGATTCAAACAGTCTCTGTCCACATGTATACCAGTTGTGACAATGCTTCACGGAGTAAAGCTCAGTCATTTTCAACGCTCCCCTCTGGCTGGAAAGACCTGGTTTGAATCTCGTCTAGTTCGCAAAAACTTTTCTCAAGGCTTTTCAACTGACGATGAGTTAGCCAATCTCATGCTGGTGTGTCAGGATTTTTACTCTTGCCACTTGTTATAAAGAAAAAAAAAGCGTTGGACGAGTACCGAACGATGTAACCAGCTTGAGCGTGTTAAAATATAAATAAGAATTAATCAAAGTAAACCGAGAGTATATCACTTCGGGTTTACAAATAACCCACGTGGTATTATCACTCCAAGAGGTGAAAATTATCATGCATAAAGCTATCCACAGACTTCTATGTCACAGTGAATCTACAACTGATTTTCAGTGTATTCCTGATAACTTTAATAACAAAAAATGGGGAAATCGATTGTGTTTGGTTTATTGCGTTATTAAAGCAGTTTGTACGCTAATCGTTCTAACTTCGTTTCGAAAGAGATTCAATTTCAGATATTTGTCCAGTATAAAGGCGTGTATTAATTCTTCTTTTACTAGAATTAAGAGAATAATTAATATGTAATCTTGACTTCGGTTTTTCAGGAATCTTTTCAACTCAGAAGGGCCTGTTGAAAATGAAGATTATTCTTTTGCTACTAATTTCTTAGATATTTAATCTTTCTTAGATAAAAGAGAGAAAAATTTACGTATCTTCGATATTTTTTAGACATCAAGCACAAACACGCCATTCCTCTGCTATTGGCCGTGTGATTTTTTGAATTTCGAAATAAATTCTGCAAACTTCCGCATGTTTAAAGAGGAACTCGAAGAAATATACGCAGATGACCAACTGCAGTCGGTTGTACAACAATATGAAGAATATCTGAATATGTCTTACTGAATAAAATCACGAAATAGTCACGTAACCCTCCATGACTCTACTACATATGTTATTAAGAGTTAGTAACAAGTTAAAAAAGTAACAATTATTGTTAATTGTTAAAATTGTTTGCAGAAAAGAGAACGTGGCTAGAGAGAGCGCTAGCTCTAGTCCTGTTATAGGAGATATCTCTACGGTGTTCATCCAAACGTAGAAGGATGGATTTAGCAGTCTGTCCATAATATGGCTTTCCGCAATCACACAAAATCTTGTAGACTCCTGGAAACTGAGTAGGAAGATGTTTCTGTTTATGCTTGCAAAGTAATGAACGAAGTTTTGGAAGCGCAGTGTAGCACGTTTCGAAGTTAAATTTCTTGAGAATCTTTGCCAGTTTTGGTGAAAGAGAGCTGATGTAAGGCAAGGAGATGAAGGCTCTTGGGGGAGGGGGATCTTCAGCAGTAGTTGAGTGCCTGGGGGAAAGAAATTTGTCAATCTTCTTTGGAGAGGAGCCATTGTTAATAAACGTTTTTTTAAGAAAACTGAGTTCATTTATAATTTCTGTTTCTTCGGTAAGTAATAACAGGACTAGAGCTAGCGCTCTCTCTAGCCACGTTCTCTTTTCTGCTAACTCAGACGAAGGCCGCCAGCACATTGTAAACTGGACTCAAACTGCTAATATCCATGTGTGCTACGATGAACTCGAAAGAAAGATTGTTGAATCAAGAGAAATTTCTCTAGATTCCTCTCATATCAACAACAGCCTGAGTTACAATCTCTCGGACGCACACGTTGCTTCTGTTCAGTACTGGCGCACTCGCGACAGCGCGTAGTATTCGTTTGTATGGAACTCATACCTGCATTTTTTCAAACATGCTACTGTTTTTCACTTGTTCTGTTAGTACAATTTAAGTCTCTGTAATTTTTTATATACTTCTTTGAGTATGATACCTGATGATGTTCTTGTAACGAAACTAGTAAATTAGTAGTATTTTGTTAAATATATCTTGCCATCTTTTCTCTCGGTAATAGTCATTAAACTTATTTTATAATATTCCAACCGAGTAAAAATGAATTCTCCTAATATATATATATATATATATATATATATATTAAGGATACCAAGTAATTTTATAAACTTGGTATCCTTAAGTTTGCGCCTGAGCGTAGTTAAAGTCTAAAAGGCAGTGCAAAACCATGCCAACACGTTGTAAAGGTGGGTAAAGCTCTGATCACTGACTAGAACCGAGATTTAAGTAAAAAGGTTTTAATATAAAAACACTGCAAGTTTCGGCCTGTAACAGCCTTCATCAGGTGACATTATAAAAGAAAGAAAAAAGAAAAAACACTAAAACACTGAAGGTTACATAATTGACATTAAATCGTTCTGGTTGTATTTAAAGCTGTTCTTTCGTTTGTTGCATTGTTAGAAGAGTGCGTGCTTGCAGTATCACGTGAACGCCAGCACATGATTACAGCTAAATGACTATCTGGGAGGTTGTAGCTCAAGTTATTATTTAGATGAACAGGATTGAAGATGATTTCTCTAGATTCCACGATTTTTTCCAGGGAAAGTGTTCTCCGGCACGTCCCGCTGAGGGGCTTTGTCTGAGTGGTTCTGCTCGGTGGTGGGGGAGCGCGTCACTGAGTGGAACCAACGCTGAGATATGGACGGTTTTTCTCCCACTATGGAGTGGCCTAGAGATCGTTCGAATTTTTTTGAGTTCACCTTTACTTAAACAGTCGGTGATTGATTCATTCATTCCAATACCCTTGGAGGGTAATAGATGGCAATGCTGTAGCTAATGAAGTTCTAACTGAGGCTCGGCTATTGCTGTTACCCTCCTGCCATGATCAGAGCTTTAATAGCTCAATAACACCTTATCCCTATACTGTCCTCTACAGATAACGGGGAAGATGAAAAGCATTCTTGCTTCGCCCCTTTAAGCCAGTCCTTATAAGGACTATAAGGCCTAAATGTAATTAGCAGTTTAACTATTCTTAAACATGCTATTGTAGCGTTTTTTGTTTACTTAATATTTTTTGTCTCTGTAGGAAGGAGTAAAGTAATGAGGTTACATTATTGTTATTAATGTTACAAATCAAAATCATGCAAACCAAATATTTTAGTTTGCATTGCATAAATCAATTAAACGTAGCCGCCAGGCTACATCCGTAAATCTAAATCGTGCGTTAATCGGCAATCCAAAAATGTGCGATTATTTGGCCATCAAATTTGAATATTTGGAGAATCTTTAAATCTTTACTATTTAAATTAAGTGATTACATTGTCTTGTTCCTGATGAGATAGGGCAATGATATGTATATCATCTTTACTATTTTGTTTACTATTTTGGAGGGAAATAACACTACAAGATAACATAATGGTTAATTTTTGAGAGGATCCTCTGAAGAACAAACCAAATGCACTTGTGAGGGATGGTCTTGACACCTCCGAATTCGAGATTCATGAAATTATGAAGAATGCATTATTATTAATTTGACGATATCCCATTTCTCTGTCTGAATTCCTCTTCCTTTATATTTTTCTAATGGCGTTCATAAATATCTTGGCTGACTATAGCGTGCATATCACAATTGGAACTTCATCACGATTCAAGATTCTGAATTTGTTTTTTTTCTATTAATGAAAGCTCATGTGTATCCCATATTTTTGGATTTTTTGTTTTCGAGGCTTGGCCAAGCATGGGAAGGAGATTCTTCCTATGGAAAGTGTAACATTCAAGTGGAGAAAAGAGACTGGAAAGAAAAAGGATCGTAATCAGTTTGTGTGTGTGTGTGTGGTAGATCTGAATCATCCAAGCAGATGATTCAGATCTACCTCAACTCAAATGCGAAAAGTGGCACTCGCAGAAATATTTTATTAAAAAATTAAACGACCTAAATTTTGTTTATGTTTTAACATGTTTCGAAGAAGATGCATCCACAGTTTTATTTCCAGATTTTTCCCATGTGCACAACACACACCCACACACACGCCGAGGATTTTTGTCGTTATTAAGTTTAATGCAGAGAATGGCGAACGCAGGAAATTTTAAACACCTTGTTTGTGAACCCTGTTAGATATCCTAGATTTTGGTAATGTTATTCGAAATTGAGAAAAAGCGTGTATGAATTGTAAACAGAACTTGGAAGGATGACCACAGTAAGCCGCTTTCCTACCATCGCTAGTAAAACAGAGGTTAAATTTTATTAATGTAAATTGAATTTTATTAGAGGTGTAGTGAAAAACTAAAATTTACTCGGTTTTTCTAAAGGAAATTTTCGAACTATTCATTATTTTAAACGTTATATAAATAATCCTAAATGATTTCTTAATGATAGTTTCAAAAATTTTGTTAATTTACCTTTCAAAAGTTCACCATCATCATCGTATTCCTGACAAGTATCCTCAAGGGGTGTACAGGATATGATAGTACTACATGAAAAATTTACATCATTACTAACTTCCTATCTACAATTTTCCTCCAAATCAGTCTGTTACTTGTCAAGACTCCAACATTATCAGATCTTATATTTCTAAGATATGATAATGATAATCTTCTAAGGTACTTTCTACCGTACCAGTCCACCTATATCTTGGTCTTCCTCTGGGTCTTTTTTCTGCCAACCTGGCAGATAAAAGGTTTCGTCCTCAGAACAGGAAAACTGGCCCCGTGAATACACACACACATGTGCAGACATAAATGTATTTCACCCAACGTCAGGCAGGCTGTCGTCGCTTAAATTCGCATAATCTAAATAGCGAACCCTACACGAAGCGGGATAATGCGAAGAAGAAGAGACCATAAAAAGTTCTAATGCGACCTTCTTAGTTGACGATAAAACCTGAGAAATATTCACCGTGATCTAAAACTTCAATTGTGATTCTTTACAGTCTAAAATAAAATAAAAAAATAAAGAAAAGGTTTTTCTACCATCGCATTCATTATCGCAATAAATTACTTATCATGGCTTATAACATCCTGCACACAAAAATGTATTTCTTTCTCAAAGGAATATTTATAAAATAAGTTTGGATTAAACATAGAAAGTACGAAGCAATAATAAAAGTATTATTTTCCTTTTTCAATTATAAACGTTTTTTTAATTGCCAAAATTCCTACCAATTTCAAAAAATGATTTTATCGAATTCTGCCACTAAAAATAAGGATCTTATTTAAACTAAAATTAAGGTTGCTTCGTTAATTTAGTAAAATTCCTAAATACCAAATTCCCGAAACATCTGCTTGCTTATGTGGATTATTCTATGCGAAAGAATGGATAAAACGAAGGTAATAATTCCAATTCACTTTACGCAACTCATTGAAAAACGGCTTACGGTTCACACGTATTTTTATCCGATTGTACTGAAATTTATTTACAGAAAATTAAATAAAAAATAAGGTAAGAAATAAATGTAAGAGCCTCATTTGATATAGAGGAAACCCTCTGGTTGGAATCACTTGGGTTCGAATCCAGTCTAGGATACATAGAACGTATATCAGGATCTTTCAACTGAAGGTGAGTTAGCCGATCTCATACGAAAGCAGCGGAGTTTTTTTTTTTACAGGAAAATCTGGTTTTTCATCCCGCAATCAAACAAATCGCCCAGGAGAATATACGCAAGTGTCATAGCAAAGAATACTTAAAGCGTAGGACTTAACGACATCATTCTAGAATTATGGTTACGAAATCCAAGGCTACTTGGAAGATCCTGGGAGCTAAAATGTATTACAACCACTGATGATAATGAAGAGCAAATATATTACTCGGAATTCGATCAATATGAGTGTTGAACCGTGGCATCTGAAAGAAGGTTCCTCTGTAGCGTAGTCTGTGAGACCACTGTATTACGTCCCTAAATTGCGTTTGTTCCTCGGGTAAATTTCTTGTTTTGCGGGAATGCTGATCTGCAGTCTTTGGGAAGGAAAAATCTTCAATCTCCGTATGAGACCGACCAAAGCTGTGTGTTCTTCTAGTCCTAGACGGTATAAGGACCCACATGTTTTCAAACAAATGGATAACGACTGAACTACGGAGACTGTAGACGAGAGGACTTTGCGAATTGGTCACATCGTTACTAAGGACCTAAATTCGAATTGCTCGTAAGTGCGAGGAGTAGAATGGAGCTGTCCTAATTAAATACAGTAGGCTACGTTTTGAGTTTTAACTGGTCTTGAATAATTTCTAGCTGTTGCGTCTTCTCATTATAAACCTGTTGATTAATTTGGTTACTTGACACAACTTTCTATTTATGAAACAGTATTTATTAATGATTTATTGCGCTCATCATTCGATTTCAGTGGATTATTGCTTACAGTTTTCATCTCATGTCAGAACATAATCACCGAACTGCAGCCCAGTGAAAAATGTTCCTTTACGACAGACCCTAAATTCTTGATTCCTCTCGCAATTTAATCGATTAAAATATTTTAATAAACTTGTCTAATACTATCTAATATGAGTGAACAAAAAAGGCAGGATTACAGTATTCTTGTATAGTGAGGTCATCGATTATTATTGTAGATTTGTATTTAAATGAATCGCCTTTATGGCTTTGGTAGCACTTTTATATGACACTCACACACAAGAGGGTTGAGCTAAATTTTATTTCATGAAAATACGAAATTTTCATAACATTGCATTGCACCATTGCGCAGTTGTTATATATATTTATGTATGGACAGATCACACGAATGTGATAGATGCTTACACATTTTGAAGACCTCCTAAACCCTTGAAGGTTTAGTATTCAGATATTGATATGGCGTCCTATGTGATGTACAAGTTTCATTTACTCAAAGTATAATTTACTCTATTTACTCAAAACACTATAAGCACTTTATATGATGACTTCTACCTCAAATGTTTGTTAAACCTACAATACACCTTACTGCTGCCTGAGTAGAGCAGGTGCACGTCATCATGCAGAGGTTGATTCATCTGAGCAGCGATTTCTAGCCTTATGTGATAATGAGAGATCAATACCACCATGCCGTGTTCCTAATCCGAACTGATGGCTTTTCCCTCCGGTTAGGAAGCCTATTTGTCTGTCCAACAAACAAGGATAGAGAATCACGTAGGGAAAAGGAATTCCAAGTGGATGATGACAAGAATGGAAACTCTTCTTTCCTCACTACCTCCATACGAAGGATAACACAGACATCATTCCCCATATAACTGGAAAGAAATTTATGGTAAAATGTATAGTAAAAATAACGGGAAAGTAATTGGTATTATTTTATAGGGGAGGATCTTGATTGAACTAAGAAGGATGTGCGTTCAGAGTTAAACCATCACACAAAGACCCATCGTTTCATAATTCCTGGAAACTTTCCGCAGATGTGCTTAATATTTCCATTAACTTATTTGTGATCACATTATACGGATTACAACAACCTTGAGAGGTTCGTATAAGATTTCTGACGAATTATTCAAATAAACAGCCAATAATTGCAAGAGCCAGGTGTATATTCGCCGAGATTGAGCTTGAGGATCAAAGTCACGTTAGGATACAACACGAATTATCGAGATTTACTCACAAGTCAAAAGAAACTTGTCGATGACCTTCGATCAGGCAGTCCTACTCTGCAGCAGAATTTCGAAACTAGAATAAACTTTTGAGGACGACACGAGTTCTGGTCTTTCCATCACAGAGCATCAAAATGATGTGGGTGAAGAATACTCTCGTTTTAAACGTACTCTCACTTGGCGTCTTTCTGGCAAAAGCAGCAGCAAATGCATTCATTGAATAGCATGCAATGAACTGTGGGTATAACCACAGAGACTGCTTGCGAGAACGAGACTTCTTAACTAGACCAAGTTACTTGCATATCTACGTAGCACTGTACTTAATAACTACCCTCCCCCTATCCTGAAATGACATTAAGTTAAATTGGTATTATCACCGTGGGAGGGCTGAAAAATAATTGCGCTCTTTGATTCTTCTGTGAAAAGAATTTTCGTATTTAATCTCTCTTTTATAATAGTCATTCTGTCAATTTTTGAACAGGAAAAAACAGAAACGACAAATTTATGATTTAAATGTCTTCAATATTATCTACATATATAACAGGTCATTAATATGCAAATAAGAACTGCAATCCTAAATTTCTTTTCTCAGATAAAAAAAGAATTCATCTTACTTCTGCATATTACTTTAGTTCAAATGAATGAGCGGGATATCCTCGCACCTTCCCTTTATATGCGTATTCCTGTTAAAACGTCTTACTAATTGCAAATTACTAATTACTAATTACTGCATACAACAAAAAAATTGCTACCACAATTACTTTGAGCTTAGTTCAATTTTTTTTCTTATTGATCTTCAAATTATAATAAAATCACACAACTGGGATGAAATTAACTAAGTCAGGAAAAAAAAAAGAAAACCAATACTGGCATTTATTTTAAATATTTATCTGTGAAGCTTGACTTATTGCAGATCAAATGTGATGTGTCCAAATGACAAAAAGAGCCAAAAGAAGGTGAAAAAAAAAACATATATATATATATATATATATATATATATATATATATATATATATATATATATATATATATATATATATATATATATATTCCTTAGCTTTCACTCGGTTGTTATGATACATTTTTTAAAACAAAATAAATATTTAATGACTTGAAACCGAGATAAAATATTAAGTTTTAATGAAAATGATACAACTAGTTTCTGCCTTTTACAGCCTTAATCAGGTATCGACTAAAGGTAGAACAGAGTAACAAAAATGTAAGTTACCAAAGAATTGAGAATTGCAGGCACAAATTTCAATACATAATTGGCACAGAAACATTGTATTTTTCAAGTTGTTCTATTGTTTGTTGCATTCGTACTTGCATGTTCTCGTAAACGCCAGTATTGAACAACTGCAGCATGGCTATCAGGGATGTTGTAACTCAAATTGCTCTTCAAATGTTCAGGATTAAGGAGGATTTCCCTGGACTCCACGATTTTCCTTTCAAACTCATCACTGCAGCAAAAAATGTTTTCGGATTTATCCCAGCAAACTGAGTGACTCTATAGATCATCATGAGGATTGTTTCAGAAAATAAAATGACTGGCTAGCGCAGATGCATGTGATCTTTTATAGGAGATGTCTCTCTTATGCTCCTCTATACGTAGTTCAATAGATTTGTTAGTCTGTCCAAAATAAGAAATATTACAATCGCACCATAACTTGTATATACCTGGATATTTCAGGTTATGATGGCTATCAGGGATGATAGTCTTCGGGTGGCTTATAAGAGAACGGACTTTAGGGAGTGTAGTGAAAACGTCCCAATGTTGTATTTTTAAGGACTTTAGCCACTTTATTGGAGACTGAACTAATGTAAGGTATTGAGATGCTACCTTTAAAATCAGTAGTTTCCGTAGAACACTGCCTAGGAGGATCCAGAAGAAATTTCTTAATCGTTTTTTCCAGAATATCCATTTTATTTAAAGATAAGAGAAAGTTATTCAATTTAATTTTGGAGTTCATCTGGTTCATTTAAAAGAGATCGTGCTCTGTGTCCTAAGGTAGAAATAGTTCCGAGCTTTCGTGGTGGAAAGTGATGAGACTGACAGTGCGATATCTGTTAGTATGAGTTGGTTTTCGGTATATAGAGATTTTAAATTTATCAGATCATCGTCTAAGAAATACATCAAGGAATGGAAGGCAGTTATTTCGTTCTAGTTCGGCAGTGAATTTTATATTAGAATGCTGGTTGTTAAGATGATGAAGAAAATCCATGAGAGATGTGGGTCCGTGACTCCAGATGATGAAAATGTCGTCAACATAACGTCTTCAAAGTTTCGGCTTAAGTGAGAAGCACGGTATGGCTTTCGTTTCAAACTCTTCCAGGAAAATGTTTGCTAGAACTGGGGATAAAAGGTTGCCCATTGCTAGGCCTTGGTTTTGTTTGTAAATGGAGTCCCTATATCTGAAGTAGCCAGATTGAATACAATGCTTTAATAAAGCAAATATCTTTTTAGACAATTTGTCCTTAAGTAATGTTAATACTTCCTCAGTAGGGACGTTAGTAAATAATGAGATAATGTCAAAACTTGCTATGATATCATTTTCGCTGGTTGAAATATTTTTGATATGAGAAACGAAGTCTGTGGTGTTTTTGATGAACGATGAAGATTTATTGGAGAAAAACACTTGAGGTATTCTGCAAGATGTTTCGAAAGCTTATATGTAGGACCTGCAGATAAAGACAATGCCACAGTCGTCCTCAATTCTGAAGATTACCACAATAAAATGCTTCAATTGCTTGAAGACAACATGACATATTCAATTCTTCAGGATGATCCAACTAGGGAACTACAAAACCATGAGAGATGTATGTCCGTGACTCCATATAATGAAAATATCGACAACATAACGTCTCCAAAGTGTCGGCTTAACCCAAGGGCCTGTGAGTTGTGGAAATACTTTCTGAAAATGAAAGCTCTGCCGAACAATGCTGCCTTTTGAAGCTGCCCAATTTTTAATCCAACTAACTGGAGTGCACCTAGATATTTTTTCAATGTTTTAGGGATGGCGCCCAAAGCACCTATTATTATGGGAACAACTTTCGTTTTCTTTTGCCAGATCAGATTCGTTCAACTTCGACTTGCAAATCGCAATACTTTGTAATTTTTTCTTTTTTTTTTTCTTTTTTTTTTTTTTTTGTCGTCAATCCGAATATCTTTCCTGGTACTGATATTTCGATAAACTTAACACCCTATAATTACACATATATATATATATATATACAAGACGAGGAATAAATGACCAGAGAGGAAACTGAAGACTTAATCACAAAGGGAGGAATGCAAACTACAAAATGGTGGTTTGATGATGAGACCTCCGTGTCAGAACAGATCAACTGCATAAAAATGTCAACAGCAATCACATGAGTTATTCTATTGACATTTAGAATTTCTTTGCCCAAGCCTTTTCAAGTTGCTACCTCTTCTTCTTCGTCTTCTTTTTTTAATTTAGATATTGTAGGACACGGGAAGTAATTCTTCTACTTTTAATGGAAGAGCATTCGGTATTGATTTGGGGCCAAGGTGGAAATAAACTACCAGAGAGGTAGTTTAAATCAAATGCAAAATTACAATTACGCATGTAACTATAGTTAATACCTGACCCTGTCTGTTCTTAGTGTTGAACAGTGTGGTTAATCGGATACGTAACCAGAAAGGGAGCATTTGTACTCTTTTCCACACAACCTCGGAGGTAGAGTATTAGGCGCGTTTTATTTTAACGTGGTATCCCCGGTAGGCCTAATCCACGAAGAGAGAATTTTTTGTGATAAAAGAGGTGAATATCGTTTTTTCATATTAAGGATTCAAATTGAATAATATTTAAACTATACGAGTTTTTATTTAATTTCATCGAATATCAATAATTGTTTATTCTTTTATGTTAGATTCAAAATCGGATGGTTAATTTCTTCTCTTTCTGAAAGGTTGGTCGATTGGTAGAGCCTCTGCTACTAATGGCTCACGCGAAAAGTTAAGCAAGCTTGACTGCGGTTAGTAGTTGGAAGGGACAAATCGTTCGATGCCGTTGCCACACTTTCCCTCGATGAGACTTTGGACTCCCTGGAGGTGTCCAAAGTCTCATCGAGTCAAATATATGGAGGAGTCAAATAATAATAATAATAATAATAATAATAATAATAATAATAATAATAATAATAATAATAAAATTTCACATTCGACTTTGTCATCCTGAAATGATTCAGATTCATAAACGCTGCATTCAAATACCGTCCCCATTTTTGTGATCAGACTGTTCTTATCCGCTGCACTACACCAACATCTGATAGCAAATCCTTAACGAAGTCGAATTCCAATGGAGTGTATTGAAAAGTGGCCGTAGCCTATTCTGCTGACTTACCATTCAGAGGTTTGACTGCCACTCCTAAAAGAAAGCGAAAATCATCTTTTAGAGAGTGCATGGAAGCTTGCTAAGAATCATTTCCTAAGTATTAATATTACATATTAATAATTACGAAATTATTTTCTAACTACTTTTTATTTCTCGTCGTTTTCCAAATGGTGAGAAATTGTGAGAATTTTTATTTTTTTAAAAGAAAAAAGGAACTGGAACTGGGAAAAAAAAAGGATACATGGAAATTTCCACAACGTTTCTAGAAATTATCTTGGCTCTGTCTTCGTGTGTGTGAGGGGGAGGGGCAAAATTTTCTGTTTTCAGAATACCCACCACTCTAATAACAAACTGTTTATAACAATGTTTCTCATTCATACTGGAAAAAAAAATCATTTTGCAGTCCTGAATTTTTATTATGGACAGTCTATTGTTCCAAAGCTTTCTTTTTGAAAAGCTTTTTTTATTTTCAAACTAACAAAAACTCTCTGACGTGAGAGCATCTCAAACGACACTAATATTAACTGTAATAAAATTGACCGATTAGAATTTCATTGCTGCAATCGTCACCAATACTTCATTTAGAAATAAAATAAATGGGATATTTACAAAAATTTCTTAGTCAGTCATAAAATCTTGGAAAATTATTTATATTGATTAAATATAAAGAAATTATGAGCTATATCTTTAAATTATTATAAAAAACAAATAAAATTCAAAACACATCATTTTTATTTTCACATATAATTATCCTCAAAGAGAAGAAGGAGCAAAAAAAAGGAATTTTTCCCGTGTGGTGGCCGGGATAAGAATAGTCCTAACGTAAACCTATGCATGTTGTAAAAGGCGACTAAAATGGACGTTGAGTTTCGAGAGTTGGCTTTCTCAGGTTTCTTCAGAAATTTTGTTCTCGGTGAGGGGGGGGGGCTTAGATTTCGGGGGTTTTGCCCTGAGAGAGCATTTTGAGTCTCTGGGGAGGGTATTCTCCGGCGTGGCCCGTGAGTGGCCATGTCGATGGATGCTTTTCCCTGGAATATGAGAGGTTTGCACGGTGGTGGTGGTGTTGGGGGCGTCACTGAGTGGAGCCAACAATGAGTTAGACGATCTTTCGGTCACTATTGAGTGGTCTAGGGATTGTTCTATTTTTTAAACAGGGCCTTACTTATGTGTCATCCCTGATGCGTAAGTAAAGCCCTGTATGACATACTGACATGCATGTAGCTCATGCATGTCATACGAGGCGACTAAAATGGGTATCCTGGGAGGGAAATTGATGGCAATGCCATAGCCAATGAAGTTCTTATTGGCTACGGCAATAAGAACTTCATTGCCAATTACTGTTACCCTCCTGATCCTTCACTGTCTTCTTCAGATAACGGGGAATATGAAAAGCATTCTTGCTTCGCCCATCTAGCCAGTCCTTTTAAGAACTTAAGGAAAAGGGTATTTGGGCAAAATTGCTGAAAAAGTCATCCTTTGCAAAATTCAAGTTTCTGTAAACAAGTTAAATATCCTTACTACAGATCAGTTTGGTTTTTGTAAACTCCATAGCACTACTCAACAAATCCATAGACTGATTGAGTCCATTACTACAAGCTACAACTGGCACTAATACACCGGAACAGTTTATCTTGACGTACAAAAGGCCTACGACAAACTATGGCACTTTGGACTCCTATACAAGCTGAAGACGCATGCAAGTTAAACTAAATGGGACAGTATCTACCCAGCGACGGATCTTGGCTGGAGTGCCTCAAGGATTCCTCCTGGAGCCGATACTTTCTCGATTTACATGGCGACACGGTTTACATGGATGTCATCTATCATTGTTCTCTACCCGACGATACAGCAATACTGGCCAGATCTCTTAAACCGCATCTTGTTACCAAGAAACTATAAGATAACCTGCTGGAATTAGAGCAGTGGTTCTCCATTTGGAGATTGCAAGTAAACCCACAAAAAAGCAGTGCTCTGCTGTTCACTAAAAGTTCAATATCTCCCAAAGAAGACATCTTCCTATTTAAAATCAAAATTCCCTGGAAAAAAGAAGCCAAATATATCGGTGTACTGCTGAATAGAAAACTAACCTCCAGCTCACATACAAAATCCTCATGTGCAAAGGCATCAAAAGTCATCGCTCAGCTCTATCCTCTTTTCAATAGGAACAGCCAACTAGATATTAAAATCGAATTGCTCCTCTACCAGTTGATGATTCGTCCCATTATCACTTATGCGTCATCCGCCTGGAGCCATACTTCAAGCTCAAATGTCCTTAAACTGCAGAGAGTTCGAAACAAATGCTTATGCATGATTTTAAATGCACCATGGTACATCAGAAATGTTCAACTTCATAGAGACACAAATGTCCCTTATATCTACTCTTTCCTGTAATCACTAGCAGTAAGGTACATCTCAAAATGGTCCTCACATCGAAATGAATTAGTTCAACAAGCAGCAAATTATGATGAGTCCGAATTATGCAAATATAGAATACCTAAGGCCATCCTAGTTCCCTTTAAGGATCTATAACTTGCCCAACCCGGGCAGAGCACGTATCTCATAATGTTTTCCCTACACAGCAACCTTATCAGACAGCTGGGATTATAAAAGCATTTTTCTTCACCCTTATAGTCAACAACGTTCTGCGTTCTGCGAATATTGAATTGTATTTCTGTTTTTTCAACCATATCAAGCTATCTGAGCTAGTCTAGCTCAGTGTATCGTCAACGGCAAAATATACATACATACATACATATATAATATATATTGAATTGTATTTCTGTTTTTTCAAATATATCTAGCTATATATGCTGATACAGACAATAGTCCTCACTGAATGCAATGGGTCAAAATATTCTTGTACCCATCCGCATTTGGATTTCCTTGTAGTGTTAGGAGAGAGCCAAGACCATTCCATGAAAAACACTCCCACTTCCTCCAAATTTCACTGTTGGCACTAGACACGCTTGCAGGAATCGTTCTCCAGGCATTCGCGACACCCAGATCTTCCCATCGGAGTGGCACATGGTAACATCTGATCTATCGCTCCAAATCAGAGGTTTCCAGATGTCCACTTTCCAGAGGCGTAGTTCGTTACGCCACTGCAGGCGGTGCTTAGCATTCACAGGAGAAATGTTTGATTTATGGGGCATCTGCTCGACCATAGACCCATTTCTCTTAACTCGCGACGCACAGTCATGGTGTTGTCTGGACAATTAGTAGCACTGCGGAACTGAGTGATGATAGTTTCACTCGATATCTGGCGATTTCCATCCTCTTCAATGATGTAAATCGCACAGACAGACAGGGACCGTCATTAAACGCGGCCTACCCGACTGTGCTTTTGCTATAGTTCTGCCTTCACATTTTCACTTCAAATAACGTCACCAACTACCAGCTTGGGCAACTCGAGGAGGATGGAAATGTCTCACAACTCCGCGTCTCCTTTCATGACACCTAGTGTGTGTGTGTGTGTGTGTGTGTGTGTGTGTGTGTGTGTGTGTGTGTGTGTGTGTGTGTGTGTGTGTGTGTGTGTGTGTGTGTGTGTGTGTGTGTGTGTGTGTGTTAATTGGGATACAACTAAACAGTTTTGTTCCAAATGAGCAACTATACGTATACATATGTGTCATGATCCCTATAGAGTTAATTATACTTAGATATTAATCAAAGAAGCATATTTTCCCTAACAACATATTTCCTTTCTAGACTGCAACTGAACCAAAGCGGCACAGGTGTGTCACAGCAAAATAGACCTGCTTCGTCAGCATCATAGATTTATTCAGGAGACAAACTTCGCTGAAATCTTCCAGAACAGACAATCTGCGACCTTTAAATGAAAATATGCAAATTCTACATTTCTAATAATAATCTGTTATTCCTCAATGATGCGTATCGTTGAGGAATCAATGGTTAAGTTTCATGCAATTATAACACAAGTAAGCATTTCCATTAATTTGGCTTAATTCACTAATCTTGCATTGGAAATCCAATGATAAACGTTCCTTACGGGATTCGAACCAGGATGTTTTGAATCGTAGGGCTCTTGAAGTGCATTACGAGGATTCTTTATCGCTTATCACCCCTTCCTAATATACTTACGTGACACCAACACTCATTAAAAATGAAAACTTCCATCCTGTCTTGGGTAAACCAAAATCCTCTTTATTCCACGGCATCCTCCTGCAATCCAATCCCTGACATCTCGTAGATGGATCTGAACTGTGATTAAATAATTAGCGTGCTATTTAAACATTTCTACACTTGGTAGGATTTGGAGCGTTGCTTCTGATACGCGACATTTTTTAAAATTGGATTTCAACAAAGATGTTTTAGCTAATGAAGTAACAATTACAAATATGAACAATGAAAGGGGATTCACCTATTATTTTGATCGTTTTTATCGCTTGAGAAGTTTAACATTGTACAATATGTCCATATGCTTTGTTTAATAGATGCATCCTGGAACCAGAGATTACGCAAAGTATTATTTGATATTAAGTTAGTTTCAATTGGGAATGAGATATTTCTTCTTTCGTTTCGTGCCACATATGAATTATTTACTTGTTTGAACTGAAAAAATAGAATCATCAGATTTGCTGATCATGGGACAGTAAATCGTTCGAATGGGATAATTCTTCAATAAAGCGTTAGGATGAAACGAACGATGTTGCTCTCTTCTTCAATACTTTTTTTAATTATGGGAGAAGAATGAAAAATAGACATCAGACAACTAGATTGATCAAGTTTATGTTTTAATACAAACATCTTCATCTGTGGCCATCCTGAAGTGGTTGAACAAATATGTTCCTGAAAAGAGATAGAAACCGACTTTACAGCCCTCCTTTATCTTTCTTTCAATTAATTTGTTATTCCTCGTTTCCTTTCACTTCCTGATTTTCGTTTCTTAATCATTTCTGTAGCTGATCTAGAACACTCCAAAAGCGTGCTAAAATTCCACGCATTTCTCGCTACGTATAACCACACTCTGCGTAAGATAAGACCTCACTGGAAGTTGTTTAAACTAGCCGTGTTTTGTATGGTTGACATTACGAATGGTTTGATGAAGTATGTACAACAGATATTTCTCAGGCGAAAGTCTCCTTTACGTGAACTGGCAGGATTGTTCAGAAATTCCAGTTGTAACCAAGGAAACACCAGCCGATTTGGCTTATCGATAACATTGTCTCTTTTTGTCTTTGTGGTTTTTAGCTGCCATCCTCGTACAACTCACATCACTTCGGACAAACAAGTCGAACTTGAACAGAGAACTTCAAGTCAATATTTACTTTTTAAAAGGAAAAAAAATCTGGTTTTTCTCAACGTGGTTGTGATACCAGTCATTCGATCCTTGTTACATCGGACGAATTTCAATCTCAGTGGTGACTTCCTTTTTCTAATAAAACGTTTTTAAAAAAGTTAGTTAGGAGTAAATAATATGCCTTGGCAAAAATATTTATATATGCAACGCAAGATGCAAGAGTGTGGCCCAGTCTAATGATTTTAAACCTATTTTTCGGTATTAACTTATTAAAATGTTATTATATTCTATACACCTTATATTTATTAACATATATTTTAGTTATTTATTCGACAATGAAAATATCATACATGTGGAATGATTTAATTGAATCAATCGACCGTGAGATGCGGTGATTGAGTCATTCAATCCAATACTCTTGGAGGGTAATGGATGGCAATACTGTAGCCAGTGAAGTTCTAACTGAGGCTTGGCTATTGCTGTTACCCTCCTGCCATGATCAGAGCTTTAATAGCTCAATAACACCTTATCCCTACACTGTCCTCTACAGATAACGGGGAATATGAAAAGCATTCTTGCTTCGCCCCTTTAAGCCAGTCCTTATAAGGACTATAAGGATCATACATGTGTGGATTTGAGAATCGACCGTGAGATGTGGTGATCGATTCATTCCATTCAATCTAATACACTTAGAGGGTAATGGATCGCAATGCTGTTGCCAATGAAGTTCTAACTGAGGCTCGGCTATTGTGGTTACCCTCTTGTCATGATCAGAGCTTTAATAGCTCAATAACACCTTATCCCTACACTGTCCTCTGCAGATAACGGGGAAGATTTTTGCTTCACCCCTTTAAGCCAGTCCTTATAAGGATAAGGTGATGAGTTAGGGATCCAGATTATTGTTTTGGTGTTTTCGCCTTTTATAGTTGAGTTATGAAAATATTCAAGTTCATGATTGAAATTACTAAACGTTCAATATGGAAGTACTGGAGTCGGGGTTCCATTTTTATTTCAAGAGTTGTCAGGAGTTTTTTTTGTGTGTGAGTTTGTTTGTATTTCTAACGTGTGGCAAGAGCTGTCTGTAACAGAAATAAGCGTCGAAAAAGCATTTGTATCCATTTCATAACCAGTTGAAATAAATATCAAAATTGTCCTGATGGAATTTAGAATTCAATTGCTTTGGCAGAATTTTTTTTCATTTTTAGTGGCTAACATTATCTGTCGCTTGTAGTAATTGTTAGTTTTTTTTTTCTTCATACAATCCGGTAATATTTAAGTCGTTATTGCATTTTTATATGATTGCGGTAGGCTTTGAGATGATAATTTTCCTATGATAAACGGTTATGGTGGAGGAATATTTCCGATTTTCAAGAATTACTGTGGGAGGAAATACTCCGCACAACATATATATATATATATATATATATATATATATATATATATATATATATATATATATATATATATATATATATATATATATATATATATATATATATATATACTGTATATATATATATATATATATATATATATGTATGTTTATCATCATAAACTCCTGATATGTATCCTCCGGGATTGCAAAGAATACCACGTTGGCTCTCTTTATTATTCATCTAATGCGTGAATACGTTTATGCTATTACCAACTTCCTATTAGCAACTTCTAAATGAATATTTTATTTGGCAACTAGTTCAACAAATGAATTGAATTAAAAACACCTTATACATAAAATTCATATGATAAATTAAGAAAATCTAAAGTAATATACTAAAATAATGTTGTAAAATAAAGATGCATTTAAAAATTGATTGGTATTTGTTAATTTTAACTTAAATTTCTGAAAAACTACTTATATGCTTCAAACACCAACATAAACTCTATATAAGAAACATATATCAGTCTGCATCAATATATATCTATAACCTGGATTATGATCACGGTGATTGATTCATTCAATCCAATACCCTTGGAGGGTAATGGATGGCAATGCAGTAGCCAATGAAGCTCTAACTGAGACTCGGCTATTGCTGTTACTCTCCTGCAACTATCAGAGCTTTAATATCTCAATAACACCTTATCCCTACACTGTCCTCTACAGATAACGGGGAAGATGAAAAGCATTCTTGCTTCTCCCCTTTAAGGCATTCCTAAGAACGATGCATTTACGTGTGTATACAGAACACATCTATTTCTCCTTATTCCTCTTCTTATTTTTATTTTTAAACTTTTTGAACCATTAACGTTCTTAGCTGTGGACTTCGCAACTTTACCCTAGGATAGGATAAATTGGTTAATCTTATGCATGATGGTGGCTTCTAGTCTGTCGATGCATGTTTTCACGGGACTGGTTTCCCTGTTCTGGGGAACAGAGTTTTCGGGTGAAAAAACTTCCATATGAGATAAGTTGTCACCTTTCGCCGAAAGATACCTGATAAAGATATACATAAAAACGTTCATATGATAAATTATCAAAATATAAAATAATATTGCAAAATAAAGATCATTTAAAAATGATTTTTATTTGTTCATTTTAATTTAAATTTTTGAAACACTGGTTATATATTTCGAACACCAATATACATTCTATATAAGAAATATACATCATCCTAGGGTGTAAAGACCCACCCTTCCACTGTCACTGATTATCGCTGGATGACGAAAATGTTTGACAACTCAAAACTGCCCTTCTACACCTTTGCGCTAGCAAGCGAGAAGAACTTAAAGGTAGTTCTAAGAGGAGTGGCTGAAGGCATCACAACTAATGAGATCACAGCTGACCTCATCAATCAAGGACTGACTCCAACCAAAGTCAGTGGAATGATGAGGTCAGATAAAACACCAATGCCACTGGTGTTGGTGGAAATCTCCAACACAAAAAAGCATCTATGAAGTAACAGACATGTGTAAGTTCAAAATCACTACCGAACTTCTAAGGAAGAAGGCATCGGCAGGGCAGTGCGACAGATGCCAGAGGTTCGGGCATGCCCAAAAACTGTGCAGAGCTGCATATAGGTGCCTAAAATGCGGTGAGGGTCATCAAACCAACTCCTACACCAAACCGAGGTCGACACCTGCCTGTTGTACCAACTGTAGAGGACCACATCCCTCTAATTACAAGGGTTGCCTTTTCCATCCAAAAAATCGTGGATCATTAAGAAGTAACCACGCTTCTCCAAGAAATGACACAATGCACATGCAAGCAGTTCGCCCTCCAGATCATATTACCTCACATTCGACAACACAGGAAGGCACTCGACCCTCAACCATGTACAAATCATATGCGGAAGCGGTAAGAATCCAGACTTCACCATTGCAAGAGCGAACAAGCTCTAATCTCACATCAGTTTTAACCTCGTCACTTGCAACAATGCTGCATGAATTCAGCAAAGCAAGCACCTCACCATCCTCCAGAAATAGATTCTACCTAGAAACCCAATCCATATTAACAGCTCTCTATAATGTTTAAAAAATTTAAACCAAATTCTCTCATGATAATAGCATGGAATGCCAATGGCTTAACAAATAAAATTCTCAGCTGCAAGAATTTGCAAAAAGATACAATCCAGATATAATCTTGATCAGTGAATCCCACCTCAGACCATCAAACAATCCAAAACTAAGAGGCTATATTTTATACAGGACAGACAGACTTAACTCTAGTGGAGGAGGCACAGCTATTTTTATCAAAAATTATTTAAGCCACAACGCACTGACTAACCCCAAAACTCTAAACCTTGAGGTGACGGGTGTGGAGGTGCACACTAATAACGCAGGCAAACTCAAAATATACGCAGCGTACAACCCTCCCAGTATTCCACTATTAATAGCAGACTTAGACTCCATCCTCGGCTCCACGGACTCCATAATTATAGCTGGAGACCTTAACTCCAGTCAATCAACACCAAAGGCCGTACCTTATACAACTACACATTACTCAACTCATCAATAGTAGCTGGACCCACTGAGCCCACCCACTACAGCTCATCAGGAAGTTCTGATGTATTAGGCATAGTTATCCTCAGAAACATCAAATATCAATACCAGCTGGAGATAGTAGAAGAGCTTAACTCAGATCATAATCCCATCCTACTCAGGTTAGGACTTCAAGACCAGCTCTCTCCCCCATCATTCTTTCATACCATGGGACAAGCTCTCCAAGGTTCTTCCAATCCACATCGGTCCTCCCCCTGTCATTCGTAAAAAAGAAGAAATAGATCATGCTGTAAACAATTTAACTAGGCAAATCAACACAGCAATAGCATCAGTCACTCAAACCACTCTCTTTAACGCTCCTAACTGGATCCCAGAAGAGATAATGGACCAGATTAGAGCCAAAAACAAGGCCAGAAAGAGATATCACAACACCAGAGCCCCACAGGACAAAGCAACCTTAAACACTTTGAACAGACAGGTTCGAGAAGCCCTCCAGGTCCACAGGAACTCCAAATGGGAAACCAAACTGAAGTAAATCAACCCAGAAGATAACTCCATGTGGAAGTTTGTAAATTCTCTTCGTACCAAAAGACAACCACTTCTCCCTTTAAAGACCAATCTTGGAGTTGCACACACAGATGAAGAAAAGGTAGAAGCCCTAATTGACAATCTGGAAAATCAATGCAGCCCATCTTATGCAAACTTAAATATCAATCATATTTACAAAGTTCATCGTAAAGTTAGATATGCACTAAGTCAGCATAAGGATGATTCAGAAACCATCACCCTCACATCTCCAACAGAAATAATAAATATCATTTCCCATCTGAAGAATAAAAAGGCCTCCGGCCCTGACGGCATTGCCAATAGAATAATAAAGCTACTCCCACGGAAAGCCATAATTCATGTAGTTAATATTACCAATTCCATTTTTAGATTCTAGTACTTTCCCACACATTGGAAAATCGCGGACATTATACCTCTGAAAAAACCTGGTAATAACCCACAACTTCCCCAAAGCTACAGGCCCATCAGTCTTCTTTCCTGTCTTCGCAAAGTAATAGAAAAGGTCATCCTATCAAGACTACAATCAGCAGTGGACCAACAGAAAATAATCCCAAATGAGCAATTTGGGTTTCGCAAAGCTCACAACACGGTGCAACAAATTCACCGACTAACAGAACATATCACTCATGGTTTTAACTGGCACCTTCGCACTGCTGCTGTGTTTTTGGATGTTGCCAAGGCCTTTGATAAGGTCTGGCATCAAGGCCTTATCTTCAAACTAATTGAAAACAATATCCCAATTAAACTTGTGGAACTCATATATTCATATATCAATGAAAGATATATGCAACTAAAACTCAACAGAATTGCTTCTTCAAGGCGCAAAATTCTAGCGGGAGTGCCTCAAGGTTCTCTTCTGGCCCCAATACTTTTCACAACTTACATGGCAGATATTCCTCTCAATCCAAGAACAACTACTACAGCCCTTTATGCAGACGACACCGCTATTCTAGCTAGATCACTCAGCACTCGCCTAGCAATCACTAGACTCCAAGGAAGTATTAATGAGCTAGCAAACTGGTTCACCAACTGGAGGATTCAAGTGAACCCCCTCAAAAGCTCAGCCATAATGTTTTGAAGAAGAAAGATCTGCAACAAAGAAGATATCCTGCTCTCTGGTCAAAAGATCCCATGGCATTCAGAGACCAAATATCTTGGGGTATTAATGTTGAAACTCCTTTTCAACAAACAAATCAATCTCATTTGCTCCAAAACTTCTAAAGTCATAGCTCAGCTCTACCCATTGATCAACCGCAAGAGCAAATTGAACCTACATAATAAATTGCTTCTTTACCGGATGGTAATAAGTCCAGTCATCACCTACGCCTCACCAGCATGGAGTCACACTTCAAGATCAAACATTTCAAAATTACAGAGAATCCAAACTAAATGCCTTAGGATGATGCTGGATGCACCGTGGTTCGTCAGAAATTCACAAATTCACCGAGAAACCGGCACTCCATACATCTCCTCCCTTCTTCTTGATCTTGCAGAAAAATTCTTCGTGAAGTCAAGTTCACATTCAAACCCACTAATCGTGCAAGCTGTCAATTACAATGAGACTGATTACTACAAACACAAAAGACCGAAGGCTATTCTTCTCTCAACCGATCATAGCTAACGCTACTGCCCTCAGAGGGCGAGCTTAATTGCTCACAAATCTCCCATTCCCAAATAACTCTCATTACAGATAAAGGGGAATATGAAAAGCACTTGTGCTTCACCCATCCTGTCAGTAACGTCAATGGTCAATGGTCAAATCTACGTGTGTATGTGTGTACAGAACATGTATGGCGCTTGTTTTTATAGATGATGCGAGCACTTTTTCAAACGTATATTATCCAGCAGGGGACATTGAAAAAATGAAGGAACCATTAGTTTATACCTGAATTGTGATGAATGAAGTGGAGGTGAATAGTCTATTACTGAACCTTAATATGAATACATCTGTGGGATTGGATGGTATACCGGCACAGGTCTTACGGGAGCGAGTAAAGAATTCAATGCCCTTGACCATGTTGTTTAATCTCAGTCCCAAAGGTGTGGAAAGAGAGGAAAATAGTTCCACTGCATAAAGGAGGATTCAAGACTACGGTTGCAAATTACCGACCGATCAGGAGTCGTTGTCAACGTCTTGGATAAAGTAGTCAAGGGAAAAATACAGGAATGGATTGATGAAAATGACATACTGTATGGCGGACAGCATGGCTTTGTGAAGGGTAGATCATGCTTCAGTAGCTTGCTCAAGTTTTATAACACAGTGAAAGCTGAACTGGATAAAGGAAATGGGTTTACAGTGATACTGCTCGACCTGGCTAAGGCATTTGACAGGATACTACATGGAATTCTAATCCGTAAACTACAATATATGGGAATGGATATAGGGTTGGTGAGATGGATAGGTGGGTGGTTGATAGAGAGTTATCAGAGAGTAGTTTATTCAGGAGTAGAGTCCAAAAGACGGCCTGTGACTAGTAGTAGTGTGCCGCAGGGTTCTGTTCTTGGACCACTGCTGTTTAATTTGTATATTAACGATATAGGGAAGGATTAAAGAGGAACATTTCATTTGTTCGCTGATGATGCAAAGTTGGGTAGGGCGATAGTGAATGCAGAAGATGTCAAAATCTTGCAGGACGACTTGGATAGATTGGAGTTCTGGGCTAAGGAGAATGTATGTCAATTTAATGTGACAAAATGTAAGGTTATGCATTTTGGGGTGAAAAGATTAGCAGAAGTACACAACATTGGTGGAACTGTACTCCAAGAGATTGATGAGGACAAGGACTTGGGAGTGTTGGTGGATAGGGAGATGAAGTTTAGGGGGCACATTGCAAAAGTAGCTAAATCAGCTCATCAACTCACTTGGTTCTTGAAAAATACCTTGACGAGCAGAGAAACTGTGGAAGGCTTTGCCATTGTACCTCTGTACCGAGCTTGATAAGACCTCATCTCGACTACTGTGCCAAGATTTGATCACCTAGGTTCCTTCTTGATGGGGCGGAGGTGGAGAGGATCCAGAGGCGAGTGACTAAGATGATAGCAGGTCTATGGAATGAACCATATAAGATCAGGTTGAAAATTTGTGGGTTGCAGAAATTAGTTGATAGTTGATAAACTTCCATATGAGGATATTTTTGAGATCAGGACTGGTGGTGGGAGAGCTAAGGGACACCTATGGAAGCTGGGCAAGAGTGTGGTTAGCAGGAGTGTTAGAGCTGGGTTCTTTACTTTTAGAGTGGTAAATGAGTGGAATAAGCTGCCGGAGTCTATTGTTGGTGCTATGACGGTGAGTGAGTTCAAGGCAATTTATGATAGATACTGCGAGAATGTCGTATAGGTCTATGGACATGATGTTTAGGGCCTCCCTCGATAAGTCTAAGGACTCCCTGGAGTCGCCCGTAATAATAGTAGTAGTGTATGCAGAACACATATGTTTCTCCTTATTGCTCTTCTCATTTTTATTTTTAAACTTTTAAACCATCAACGTTCTTGGCTGTGGACTTCGCAACCTTACCCTAGGATAGGATAAAGTGGCTAATCCTATGCCTGATGGTGTTTTCTAGTCTGTCGATGCATGTAAAAACCAGATTTTACGGGTGAATAAACTTCCATATGAGATCACCTTTCGCCGAAAGAGACCAGATAGATATAAATAAAACATTCATATAATAAATTAACAGAATATAAAATAATGTTGTAAAATAAAGATACATTTAAAAATGATTTTTATTTGTTCATTTTAATTTAAACTTTTGCAAAACTAGTTATACACTTCGAAAACCAATATCAACTCTATATAAGAAACATACATCAGCCTACACCAAATCTCTGTATCCTTATCTCTGTATCCTTATCAAGATGGAATTAAAGTCCTTTTTAGGACTTCCAGGGTAACAAATGGCAATGCTGTAACCAATGAAGTTTTAACTGAGGCTCGGCTATTGCCGTTACCCAGCCATGACTAGAGCTTTTTAGCTCAATAACACTCCATCCACACAGATTTACTTCATTCAGATGACGGGATAAAGAGTCAAGGGCTCAGTCCATCGCCCAGTTCTTATTCTTATAAGAAAAAAAAAATGTATCCTTATCAGTAATAATTAATCGACCGTGAGATGCGGTGATTGATTCATTGAATCCAATATCCTTGGAGGGTAATGGATGGCAATGCTATAGCCAATGAAGTTCTAATTGAGGCTTGGCTATTGCTGTTACCCTCCTGCCATGATCAGAGCTTTAGTAGCTCAATAACACCTTATCCCTACACAGTACTCTACAGATAACGGGGAAGTTGAAAAGCATTCTTGCTTCGTCCTGTAAGCCAGTCCTTATAAGGACTGTATCTCTAGGTGGGGAGATGAAGGCATTGAAATTAACATCCCAGTCCTTTTTAGGACTTCCAGGGTAGCGGATGGCAATGCTATAGCCAATGAAGTTTTAACTCAGGCTCTCGGCTAATACCGTTACTCAGTCATGACTAGAGCTTTTAGCTCAATAAACCCCCCATCCACACAGATTTTCTTCATTCAGATGACTGGATAAAGAGTCAAGGACTCAGTCCATCGCCGTGAGATGCGGTGATTAATACCCTTGGAGGGTAATGGATGGCATTACTCTTATCGATGAATGCTATTGCTGTTACCCTCAAAAAAAAAACAGTATCATTATTAGGACTGGCTTAAAGGTCTTTATAAGGATATCTACGTGGGGATAGATGACGGTATCAATCAACCGTAAGATGCGGTGATTAATACCCTTGGAGGGTAATGGATGGTAATACTGTAGCCAATGAAGTTCTAACTGAGCCTCGGCTATTGCTATTACCCTAAAAAAAGGGTATACTTATAAGGACTGGCTTAAAGGGGCGTTGTCCCTTTAAGTCAGTCCTTATAAGGATTTATCTACGTGTGCATACCTAGCACATACGTTTAAAATCACAGCTCTTTTTATTTTTAAGCTTTTTGAACCATTATGGTTCTTAGCTGTGGACTTCGCAACCTTACCCTAGGATAGGATAAAGTGGTTAATCCTATGCCTGATGGTGTCTTCTAGTCTGTCGATGCGGGTGTTCACGGGACATGTGTCCCTGTTCTGGGGAACGAAAAACCAGAGTTTACGGGTGAAAAAACTTCCATATGAGATCACCTTTCGCAGAAAGAGATTAGATAAAGATTTCTCACGTCCCCGACCAAAGGGCTTCGTCTATACCGACTTAGCTACGGAGGGTACTTAGTGTACACGAAGGAAATATCCTGTCATGTATTCCCAAAATACTGCATTAGCAATTAGCAGAACAATTAACGTAATAAATCAGTAATAAATACTGCTACCAATGCTATTTGTAGAGAATTGTGATTTTTGCCATCAAACATAATATTCCTCCACAAAAGTATTAGAGCAATATCTGAAATTGTGAAACCAACCAAAAATTCTCACTCGCATTCCACATTTCGTAGGCACAAGCAGTGAGCATTGAATACAAAGAGCATTAACACGGATACTTATAATTTCAAAGCAGTTCCATGAGCACCGACTAAAGTAACAGTTTCAAAATTTTCCCGTGAAATTCCTCATTAATTCATCGGATTACTATTTTCATGTGGCAGTTGAATCACAGGAAATATATGCACATTGTCAGAAGCCACAAAATAGTAGCGAATTTGTCCCTATTAAAAGCTTCTGAAGACAAAATCTAATACAATTTCCAAACAACAATATTCTTCATAAGTTGCCAAAGACCTATGTAAACTTTCCACCGATTTCTCTCATCACAATGTCTATTTATTCTTAATAATTTCTTATTAAGAATCTTAAATATTTTAAGATTGTGTTTTTGGATTGTAAACCCAAAAACCAGGAGAATTACAAAATGCTAACTTATAATCCACTTTCTCTAAAATATAATATGAAGAAATCCCGTCTCTCAATTCAAAAGAAGCCTTATGTCATAGTTGAGGCCTTGAACAGGTGCAGAATTATCCTCAAGATATAATCCTTCTTTACGAAACTAGTGTCAATTCTCCATCAGAACTATCGATAAATTGGACGAAGTGGCATCTTTACCATCATTAATATTGAATTCAGTTCAACACATTTCACTCCAATCGCTTTTCATGCAAACGTATGGAGTAAGACTTAGCTTACACTCAATATGGATCTCCGACAACTCATCCTACCCGTAACTACATGTCCTGTTACGCGCACCAACACAATCTCTTTATAGATTAATATATTGTGTTGGCCAGAGACATTAGCTGCATTCTGGATCAAAAGAAAAAAAAAACAGGCTACAATGTGATGGATATTTAGATAGTTAATTAATTAACTAATTAATTAATAATACTTCAGCGGTAACGAATGATACATAATAAGTAAATGATAATACAGCAGTAAACAATAAAGAAGTCATCGATGCCTTTCAGCACCCACATGCAGAAAAGGGATTTCAGAAGACGAGGTCCGATTGAACACGAGCTAAACAATCTTAACTGAAGCGATGCTACATCTCCAAACCCACTGTTCCTATGATGGATTTCTAATCAGAAAACTTTACTACATCCTTTTCTACATTCTGTTATAAAAGAATTTATAAAAGGAACATTCTTCAATAAGAGTTTAGTAAAACTATGATACCCAAATATTTCGGACCAGCAACTAACTGTCCATCATCAGTTATATCCATCCATCCAATTCAAGTTCGTCCTTAGACTGGTCGATCCCCCTAAATCCATCAGTCTGAAGTCAAACCCTTCACCTCCGTATGAGACAGGTCAGTTGAGAAGCTCTCATCAGTGACATAATAAGCAACAATTCATTATAAGCAATGCCAATGTTGCTTATGATATTCAGTTTGATGTACAATTTATTTAATGTATAATTTAATCAATATCTGTCGATAATAAAAAATTTTCCTTTTATAAATACTCCTAAGCATTAAATATTATTTTCTTGGTGAATGATTTAAAATAAAATCAACAGATGGCAGCACTTGAAAATTCCCAGTTCATTTCCATTAGGATAAGAACAAATGTAATTTTGAAAGAGAAGTAGCAAATTTAACTAACTGTTAATTTTATAATTTATTAATAATATATATGGTAATAATTAAAATAATAATAATAATAATATTATTATTATTATTATTATTAAGATCAGTTATCAGAACAATAACCGCCAAAATTTCGTAAATAATACACTAATGCTAAACACCAAAACAACGTATCCAATTGTTAACATTTCATTGCAGAAAGAATTAGCTTTCGTTTTTATGATTCATTGTTAAACATTTCTTCAATTTCTGAGATAATTCTATAAGGTAACTGAAAGTGTTCTTGATAAAAAATAAAGTAAAAGAAAAAAGATTTCGAAGATGCTAAAAATGAAGACGAAGATTATACGCAGTAAGTGCATTAACTTCTATTCTACGCGATTTCGAATTGCAGTTGAATTCCCGAATTTTTTTCAAAGATGTTCTGCTAAGAACATTTTTGAAAAAAGAGTTTTATTTATTTATTTGTTTATATACGACGACTTCAGCTTTTTTCGTTTTTGTCAGTTTACACGCTTTGCAATGAGTAAGTACTTCAGTTAAAGGATTGTGTTTGGTGTTCCAGAGAGGTCTCTGATTCTGTTTATTATTATTATTATTATTATTATTATTATTTAGGCACAGGTTTTAGATGACAAATTAAACTTGGAAATAGATAACAAAATAAGCAATGTTCTTGGAGGGAGAGCCTGGCAAGGGGAAACCAACTGAATGAATTTGTACGAAATAAGAGAGAAATGAGAGAAAATACTAAACCAGCAGTTTGTAAAATGTTCAAACCAATTTTAAGTTATGGATCTGAGAGTCGAGTTAAAAATAAAGCACTTGACGAAAGATCACATGGAGAATACATACCCGGAAATTGATTATTATTATTAGTAGTAGTAGTACAGGACACAGCAATCAAACCAACGAACAGTAACTAACTGATGTCATCTTCAGATAAGTTTAATAAAAGCTTCGAGGATGCAAGCTCAGACATTCCACCTCAACTAGGATCAATATAAAGAGAAATAGATCAATATATTATAGCTTCAGCATTTAAATGCATTGAAGTAAATAAATAAACGCTTTAATGAAAAATTCGTAAAAACATGTAAATATCGAATATATGTGTATTATTAATATATATGATATATGAAAAACTTTAAAATATCCCTATTTAAAGGCTTGTGAAGCGCCAACAGTGATTCAAATGCTGCGAAACTTTGCAGGACTACTTTCTGCGTCATGCGAAAGCGATATCGGAGAAGGAAAAAAAAAAAAAAGTAGTTTTAAAAGTCACCACCAGGGGCGTTGTAAACAACAAATGCATGGAATTTGCATGTCACGCTACTAAGCAGGTGCCAGGAGGGTTTAAAAAGATCGACACAGGGTTTTTTCCTTTTTCTGGTTGTTAATATCGCCCACTGTGATGACACTAATCTTTCCCCAACGTGCTTCGCTCGTGAAGCTATAGAGTAATATATTTATTAGCTATAGGTATTATATTTATAAAATTTGTGTGGTAACGTCTTAAGATGTTTTTCATAATCAGCCTCCTTTTTCAGTAGCCTTTCTTTTACTTATCACGTTTTTATTTCCTTGTAAGAGTGAAAAGGCTAACGACCGTTTCGACAACAGCCATCTACTCAGATAGCTAAACGAGTCAAACTGAGTCCCGTTATTACTATTATATTTCATATTTCTCCCCTATTCTCTAATTTTATTTTAATGAAATGAGATATTGAAAAATGGAACAGGAACAGTAGATTTTGTTCAGAAAATCAGAAATTTCAAAATCCGAAAACAGAAATATTCCTCTATCTAAAGGAGTTATTGGAACAGCGTCCTATAACACGAGTGGGTCGGTCCAATGCACTTGTACACATGAAATGGTTAGGAAAACCGAAAATTCTCTATATAACAACACAGTACTTCGTGAGACGACTTACTATGCAGTGTGCAATGATCGACTCCTGATATGGAGTCTGCTAGTCATGCAAATACTGGACTCTGATCATGGGATCAGAAACTGTGAATTGATCTTCTGATCAAAATTAACAACAAGAAAGAAAAATGAGCACATCGAGTTTTTGAATTTTAATTTGAAGACCCCTGCATGAAGAATGCTCAACAGACGAACATGTGAGTGCATCTTCATCAAAAACATCAGAAGTTTTTGAGGAAGATGCTTGTCTTGATTATCAGACCGCAAGTAACTTTCCAATAGCTGGCGTTTTTCACAATAATATTCTTGAGGTGCTCGTAGAAGGTATCAAGGCTGGTACAACAGTTCTTATTCTCATTTTGATTGCTCACACAACTGCTTAAAGACGTTCTTTTTGTGTAGGATTATTGACTCCTGAAGGAAAAAGATCAAATATAATAATATTTTGCATTCGACAATTCTGCAATAAAAAATAGTTCAAATACTTTCTTCATTTCTGCAGTCCAACATCAAATGCGATTGGTGATGTTATTTCTCTTCTCTCGAACTTTTTCCCTCCGACAATTTCTTATCAAAGTCATTGAAAATAATCTCTAAACTTCTCAACCTGCCCAGATTTATTTCAGCTTAAATTAAATTAATCGCTGTGATAATGATGTTATTGATAAAGATTGAGGGATTACGTTTCGTGCAGCAGTTCCATTTCTGAAGATGGTGATAACTCAATCCAACCCAACCCAACAGAATTTTTTGATAGCAACTGCATTCAAAGTGGATCGATATCCAATTAATTTACCCCAAGTGCTTTTGGATTTGATTATTATAATTGGTGTTATATAAGCAAAGATGGTTTGCTTGCAACACGGTTTAAATATTATCAGGAAATGTATTGCTGAATCGCGACACTCTCCGTTACGCAATAAGTAATGCAGGCAGTGCTTTATCTGAATTAGAGATACCTCTGCTAATTTTGTTAGTTGCAGTCTAAAAATGGAACATGTCAGGGTAAAACCGAAAAATTTCTGCGAAATAATTTTTAGGGAAAATATGCTTCTTTGATTGATACCTACGTATAATTAACTCTTTAGGTATACTGATATAATGTGTACTTTTTTTTTTATTGGGGCACTGCTTAACTGGGACAAATTGTTCTAGTCCAGATGTGTCCCAATTAACCGGAATCCACTGTATGTATATATGTGTGTGTCTAATAACTGGAATCCAAAAAAAATATATATATATATATATATATAAAAATAAATTTTAAAAAAATATATATATATATTTTTTTTTTATTTTACTATTCATTTTTGACGTTGAAAATAACCTGAGCTAAAGTATCTGAGATATATATATATATATATTTTTTTTTGAAGTTTAAAATAATCTCAGCTAGAGTAGCTTAGATAACTAGATACATCTTTTTAGCACAAACAGGGAGTATTCATTCTTAAAAGAACTGGGCGATGGACTGAGTCCTTGACTCTTTATCCCGTCATCTGAATGAAGAAAATCTGTGTGGATGGGGTGTTATTGAGCTGATATATAGCTCTAGTCATGGCTGGGTAATAGCAGCAACAACCGAGCCTCAGTTAAAACTTCACTGGCTGCAGCATTGCTATCCGTTACCCTGAAAGTCCTAAAAAGGACTCTTCCCCTTCATTCATTCCTCATTCATCTGCCTTTTTAGGAAAATATATGTGAAAATAAAAGTGGTAAGTTTTGAATTTTATTTGTTTTATTTAATAGTTTAAAGAACTTTACGAAATATTCTTTTTAGTTTTAATAACATGAATAAATTCATGAGAAGTTTTTGATGATTTAAAAAAAATTGGAAATATCCCAATTGTTTCATTTGTAAATCGCGTATTTGTGGTGATTGCGGCTCTGAACTTCGAATCGGTCAATTTTATCGCAATTAATGTTGGTGGAGTTTCCTACTTCCTCATGTCGGATATGCAGAGCTTGTTTTTGTTAGTGTGAAAAATAAAAAGCATTTCGAAAAGAACACTTTGGAGCAATTAGACGGTCCATAAAAAAATTAATTTTTTTAAATGGTTTCTTCAATACGAATGAGAAAAATTGTTAGAGACGTTTTGATATTAGGCTGACGTGATCCTGACAACAGAATATGTACATCCACCCACACACACACGAGAGTGAGAGAATTATTACGGAGATAATTTCTAGAAACGTTATGGAAATCTCCTTCTACGTTTTTCTTCAAGTTTTGTGGAAACATTTCTCACCATTTGGGAAAGAAATAATTCGACCTCTGGGAAAATTGTCTCCTAATTATTAATATTAATACTTGGGAAATAATTCTTAGGAAGTCTCTATTTAATAAATAAGGAAAAACCGGTTTGCAATTCCCAGGCTGTTCATTTCTGTAATTATGGAAGGCGTTCGCTATTCAGATTCCTCTTCAAGCAGGTCTTCGAAAGGATTCTGTTATCCCACTTCCTTTATACACCTCTCGGACATTTCAACTTGAAATGTCCGAGAGGTGTATTTTGGCCTTTTCGAAGCCTTTTGGCTCTATATTTTAGTAAACACTTTTACGCACTGACCGAGAGTTCGCTTACGCAAAATATACCTTCCGTCATTTCAACATCCTTAGTACTGAACGAGAGATTTTATTCTCTTAAGGTTTCTGCCTGGTCTCTGAGGAGAATCAACCAGTTCCAAACAGAAGTCAGGCCAGCGTGAGTATTCCCGTAATCTCTCAGGTCAACTTATTTTTAGGAAACTTTCATAGTTTCTATATTCGGCTTTGAAATAATGCTGGATCTAATATGCACTTTATTTATATAATGATGATTATAATAATTATAATGATATTTTACCGTACTATAGAAATGTATCGATTCGTATGAAAAGAAATAATTTGTTTAATGATATTCGGTAATTTTAAAAGTGTAAGAAAATTTACGTTTTTATTCCATTATAATCTGAATTGCTATTTTAGACATTTCCTGTAGTAGAATTTTACTCGAATCACTTTGTTTTCCGAACATTGACTGGTTAGTGGTGAAATTTCGTGGAAAGAATTAAACCGATTTTTATTGAGCTGTTGTGGGACAACTTCTTTAAGAAGTATGTGACTGAATGAACTCGATATCAAAGAATATTTGTCCTGGTTATAGTCATGCTAATCAGGACAAATATTAATTTTCAATAATGTCATTTTTATAAAAAGCATCAACCTGGTTTATGTCACATTGCCTTCAAAGCTACCGCTACAGTGGAGGACGTAACTCAGGTATATGAGAAAGGTTGCATAAATGCAATAGAATTCGGCAGTACAGATGGAAGGGATATGAGCACGGATACTAAAGAAGGATCAGCTGAATTTTTTATTTTTTATTTTTCCTGGCTGTATAATCTGAGTCTAAGCACTTGGGGAGTTTCTGAAAGAACATGTGATAATCCCATTGCAGAAAGGTCTTGAAAAGATTGATGTGTCTAACAATCGATATATCAGTATCTCTTAAGTGGACTTGGTGAAGAATTTGAAGGAGCTGGTAAGAAATCACGTACCGAAGTGAGTTATCAGATATTCTATGCTCTGACAACCCATGCAATGAACGGCATGGGAATACTAAGAAAAGATCATGTTTGAGTGATTTTATTATTATCTGACACCTCCGGGGAGTCCAAATACTCCTCGAGGGAGGGCACTTGTTCTACAGCTCTGTCTGCACCAAATGACCGCAACTACACCAACGCCATCTACCGACAACTACCACCAGTATTTCCACAGATCACAAACATCCATGTCCATTGCAGGATTCGAACCCGCAGCCTTTTGGATGGAAAGCGAATACGCTAACCACTCGGCCAACCAGGCTGGATAGCTTGATTTGCTTACATTTCATAATAATATCACGGTTGAGTTAGACTAGAGGGATGGTTACACTATGATAATGGTTAAAGCATTTGACGGGATCCAGTATGGGATCAGGGATCAGTCCGTGATCCAGATCTATTGATAAATTTTTAAATATATCAATTCGTGGATTAGGCCAACTGGGGATACCACGTTAAAAAAAACGCGCCTAATACTCTACCTCTCAGGTGGTGTGGAAAAGAGTACACCTTTTATCACTTCTATCAATTATCGTTAAGACAGAGATGGCAGCATCATGCAGAGGTGCTTTTCTTGCTTCATAGAATGTTTGAAGCTAAAGCTGTCTTCCTGGTCTACGAAAAGAACTGTAGGCCTCTAGCGGTTTCTTTGCCGCCTCGAAATTACGCAACGAAGTATATATTGGCTATATTTTAATCAAGTCAGGTCACATCGAATGTCACCGTGGATATAGATATAGATTAGGGGGTTCCCAAACTTTCTTCAACCGCGTACCACTCTACATTACTGATTGTACCATTCAGTTCATGTGCCACTAATGGGTCGTGAAATATAACATTTTTCATTTTTGTTTCAAAAATTAATTATAAGAAACTAAAATACGATACTTTTCAAATATAACGGAAAACAATTACGATTACGATCGAATTTTAATTTTAATATTTTTTTCAGCTGCTGAAATCAGAGAATGTTTAAGATATTTCTTGAAGAAGGTTCAACTTGCAATCAACTCACCAAATCGATGAACATGTGACATCCCTTTGAACATATCCGATAGTTCCTTTGTGCCCAAGATTTTATTTCTAATAATAACCACGTACCCCAATGAATCGCTACTTTAAATCAAGGATTCAAAATAATACCAAAAACGAGGTTTATAAGACTGAATAGCGAATTTCAAAAGAAATAAAGAAACGCGATTCATGTAATAATGGAAAGAATTCAAACATAAATCTGAATTGTCTTTTTCAGAAATACAAACATTTATTTCTTGAACTGAATCTACCGCACACCGAGTTGTCTCGATTAGTCTTTGACAGAGGTTAGCCACAATTATTGTAGTTAACACCATATGACACCACTGCATATGAGACTTCCCAACTAATTTTAGAAAAAAAATCCATTAACGGTCCTTCCCTGTCTACGCGGGATTCGAACTTTTCGAATTTAAAGTTCTTAACAGTCGTTTTAATGAGTTTTAAATGCTAAACGGATGGAAAATCATCAACGAGAAATATGCGATGAAATTTCCCAAAGCGAGAGAAAACGATTTTTAGGTGTACTCTTGTTTTCATAATACAACAAAATTCCCGAAACCTCTTCTTCTATCATCAAACAGGCTACGGGCTCACTTTCGGCGTGATGTCGTGTAAATAACTTTAGGTGCTCGAGGCTAGAAGATTAGCATCTCATAATTGGTTCTCTGTTTGGAGCAGACGTAGTATTTAGCAAAGCGGTTTGTATATTCGCTCTCCAACCAGCAGGTCGTGTTTGGAACCCATCGTTCTTATGGATGCTTGTGATTGTCACCTAAAGATGGGAAAGAAATTTAATCACTCTTTACGAGAAAATCGCCCTGCTTATTGGACACCTAGCGTGGCTTGATGAAGTTCGACCCCTTGGTCTCTAGAGCAGGGTTTCACGACCATGTAAAAATGTATCAAAATAGCCCAAAAATTACATACAGAGGAAAATGCTTAGGCCTCCCCACGATACTAATGTACTGTACGTTAACCAAAACCCTTTCGTGGATAGGGGGCACAATGTTTGATTTTATGGAAAATTTTCCATGCCTAAGAACGTACCGAAACCAAACTATACATTTTTATGTATGCTTTATTTCCTATAAAAATTTTCAATATTGTTAGGCCTAGTGGTTTTAACTTTAGATATACTTGACGTAGGTTCTTGTTTTAAATTAATTTGAAATTTGAAACAATTTTGAATATTTTGTTTTCTTTCTTCTGTCAAGAAAACAAAACTGTTAACATTTCCTGTACTCACATGGTATGGCGTAGTCAGGGAATTTAATATTGGAATCCCGTGAATCTTTCTAAGGAATTTTATATAAGCTGGAGATATTTTCCTCCAGATCTCTTGGATATATTGTTGGTAAAAAAAACAGAGAGATTATACTGTTCCCATGACAATTATAAGTTCTTAAAAGAACTGGGCGATGGACTGAGTCCTTGACCTCTTTATCCCGTCATCTGAATGAAGAAAATCTGTGTGGATGGGTGTTATTGAGCTAAAAGCTCTAGTCATGGCTGGGTAACGGCAATAGCCGAGCCTCAGTTAAAACTTCATTGGCTACAGCATTGCCATCCGTTACCCTGGAAGTCCTAAAAAGGGACTGATGATCGGCTTTCCCCGATTGCCCCAACCATCCTCTTCACTCGATACTTTACGTGAATTTATCTATTTAATAAAGATTTGGGGGGGGGGTGGGGGGGGGGGGGGGTGGGGGGGGGGGGGGGTGGGGGGGGGGGGGGGTGGGGGGGGGGGGGGGTGGGGGGGGGGGGGGGTGGGGGGGGGGGGGGGTGGGGGGGGGGGGGGGTGGGGGGGGGGGGGGGTGGGGGGGGGGGGGGGTGGGGGGGGGGGGGGGTGGGGGGGGGGGGGGGTGGGGGGGGGGGGGGGTGGGGGGGGGGGGGGGTGGGGGGGGGGGGGGGTGGGGGGGGGGGGGGGTGGGGGGGGGGGGGGGTGGGGGGGGGGGGGGGTGGGGGGGGGGGGGGGTGGGGGGGGGGGGGGGTGGGGGGGGGGGGGGGTGGGGGGGGGGGGGGGTGGGGGGGGGGGGGGGTGGGGGGGGGGGGGGGTGGGGGGGGGGGGGGGTGGGGGGGGGGGGGGGTGGGGGGGGGGGGGGGTGGGGGGGGGGGGGGGTGGGGGGGGGGGGGGGTGGGGGGGGGGGGGGGTGGGGGGGGGGGGGGGTGGGGGGGGGTTGGTTCAACCGATTTAAAATCGCCGTCACTGGCACAGCATCGCGGAGAGTATAGAGGCGGCAAGCGCTGATAAACAGGCTACGTCTTCTCTACCTGAGACACTTAAGGCTATCATCGAGGAAGGTAGCTATTGCAGTCAAACCATATTTAATGTAGACGAGACCGGCTTGTTCTGGAAAAAGATGTCTAAGAGATCTTTCATCGCACGTGAAGAAAAAACGTTTTCTGGCTTTAAGGCTTCCAAAGACCGGTTGACACTTGATAGAAATGCAGTTAAAACCTCTCTTAATTTATCTCTCCCAAAATCCAAGAGCTCTAAAAAAAATCTAAAACTGGCTTGCCAGTGATTTGGAAGTCAAATTCTAAAGCTTGGGTGAGAGTTTCTATTTCTTTTTCTATAAAAACACTCTTCGGGTGTTGGTATCACGGAAATTCATTTTACAAACTGTTTCACTGATCAGCGACAATTGCTGTTCACATTACATGCATGCAGAAGAATTTTCGTCGATAACAACTGAATTAAACAAGCATTTCTGTTGTATTGAATTAATCACAAACGTCTTTTTTAAACAGATATTGTTCTTCGAATGTCTTGTTTTTTTTTTTCTAGTGGGTTGAAGCAAGAATGCTTTTCATAATACCCGTTATTTGTAGAAGAAAATGTATGGATGGGGTAATATAGTGCTATAAGCTCTGATCATGACAGGAGGGTAAGCAATAGTAGAGCCTCAGTTAAAACTTCATTGGCAGTCAAAACAGCATTGCCATCCATTACCCTCCCTGGGTACCCACTTTAGTCACCTCGTACGAAATGCATGGACTACAGTGGAGCTATTCTTATCCCGGCCACCACACGGGGTTTCGAATGTCTTTTCACATTTTCACACGGAACCAATACTAATATTAACTGATATTTAATTATGAAAGGTGTATTATTAAAACTAATTTTAAACTTAGTTTTATTAAATTATTTTTAACTAAATAAAATTAAAAGTTAATTTTAATTAAAAGCCTTAAATAAATATTAAGTTAATCATTTATTACGTTAATAATTTAATAAGCAATTAAAAGGCTTGTAAAAGCTTTACATAAACAATTTTACATAAACACAGAAATAAAATTTCTATGTTTATGTAAAAATGTATGTATATAAAAACGTAATATAATAAAACTTCATAAATTTGTAAAGAAAAATCTGAAATAGCTTTTTGAAATCTTTATTAAATGGATAAATTAACGTAAAGTATCGAGTGAAGAGGATGGTTGGGACAATGGGGGAAAGCCGATCATCAGTCCCTTTTCAGGACTTCCAGGGTAACGGATGGCAATGCTGTAGCCAATGAAGTTTTAACTGAGGCTCGGCTATTGCCGTTACCCAGCCATGACTAGAGCTTTTAGCTCAATAACACCCATCCACACAGATTTTCTTCATTCAGATGTCGGGATAAAGAGTCAAGGACTCAGTCCATCTCCCAGTTCTTTTAAGAACTTATAATTGTCATGGGAACAGTATAATCTCTCTGTTTTTTTGTTTTTTTTTTTCAATAATATATCCAGAGATCTGGAGGAAAATATCTCCAGCTTATATTCCAGCTTATAGAAAATTCCTTAGGAAGATTCACGGGATTCCAATATTAAATTCCCTGACTACGCCAGTAGTAGGGGTGGCGGCAGTGACCAAATGCTTCCGGTGGGCGTGGCTTTTCCCTGAGGGTATATGTGTCAATGGCTTCAGTTTGGAGTTTCTGACCAAATGCTTCCGGTGGGCGTGGCTTCCTGACGTTATTGTGAGTGACGTCATGAGTTTGGAATGTTAGGAATTTCCAAGTGGGCAAGTGTGTGAATGGCTTCAGTTCTTGTGTTTTGGTTCGCGTATGGAATTATTGGTGATGGTAGAGATAAGGATTCGTGTTGTGGGTGTGTGTTGTTTTCAGATGTAAATAAGTGACGTCACTTGTTATTTGTAAATAAATGTCGTCATTTGTTATTTGTAAATAAGTGACGTTATTGTTTTGAATGGAAAGGATGATATTAGTGGATAAGAAATCGTGTCGTGATTGGTGGACATTTTAAACCAGATCAAGATCAAGATAAGATAAGGAATCGTGACGCGAATGTTTGTTGTTATTGAGTTTGGAATGATAATTTAATTTAACTATATTCTATGTCACACAAACATACAGTTTTTTTTTTCTTCTCTAGATGGTTGTACTAATTTTCCAATACATTTTGGGTATTTCTTTCCTGTTAAAGTGTGGGAATTCTTAGAGAAAGTCATGATGGCTCTCGTGTTTCGATCTTTTTTGAATAATTAATTATATACTTAAAGTACCTGTCCTTAAACACACACACACACACATACACATTAGACATAAAAAATCGCTAATGTGTCCATGTTGATACTCTAATATATAACCTATGATTATTCTTATGGAAAAAAAAAACTATTCAGTATTAGAATTACGCTTACCAAACAACATGCGATCAGTTATGTTTAAGTTAAAAAAGTACTTACAGCTTTCCAGATGACTCTTCGAAATTCGATTATTCCAAAATAGTTCAATTTTATATCCACAACACAACACAAATACAAAAACCAATAAAGAATGAAATTTCTGTAAATACTGTAACCTGAACTAGTTACTTTGTCCTTTAGATTACGGAGCGTAGATGGTGAGGTTTCGTCATTGCAATATCCCCCAGCGAGCGCTTTTCTTCAAAGGGGATGACATGAGTCACATCCGTAAATTGGGAATTTATTTTCCAACACTGAATATTTCTCATTAAGTCTTTTACAGTAGGTTTTCTGAATATTCCAATTGTTGATTAACATGTATTCACAGAACACAAACACAAATCTGAAAAGAACATTTCACTTTTTCATTATAGCTTACTGTGGCTAACATATATTCACACCACAAAACACACAAAACATAGCAGTTGATAGATATTTCTGTAAATAACCAGAAAAGCTAGTGGACTACTTAATTTACTTTAGTATCCGTTTGGTTCTCTGTATTAATCTTTCCCACGGGTGTCCATCCTCGGTAGGAAGCTCTATGTGCTGTTTTGTTTAGGGTAAGTGTTATTTCCGGTTTCGAATTCCGATTGCTGTTAGAGTATGGAATTCAGACAAGTGAAATTATTATTTTTTTTTCAAATTGATTGGTTATTTTCTGTATTTTACTTTTACAGGTCATATTCTAACAGAATAACTGAGCAGAATTAATAAATATATAAAGTATATGAGACTTAGTTGAATATTTAATTTAGATTACTATCCGATTGGTTCGTTCTCTGTTTAATTCCTTCCCACTGTTGCTCATGCTATGTTTCCTAAGCTTGGTAGGAAAGTCTATGCGCCTTTTTGTTTAGGGTAAGTGTAATTTCCTGTTTCGAATTCCGAGTGCTGTTAAGGTATGGAATTCTGACAAGTGAAATTATTATTATTTTTTTTTTCAAATTGAATGGCTATTTTCTGTATTTTACTTTTAAAAATCAGTTTAATTACATATTCTAACAGAATAACTGAGCAAAATTAACGAATAAATAAAATGTGAATTTATTTTCCAACACTGTAGATTTCTCACGAATTTCATATTTCAGAAGTAGATTTAGTAGATTTAGTAGAAGTAGATGTAGATTTCAGAAGTCGTATCTTAAAGATATCTCTCTCTTATCCGGTCGCCAACTTGTTGTACCTAGGTGAAAAATAGCGTGTGTGTGTGTGTGTGTAGTAACGTGTTGGTTTAAAATATATAATGGCTCTGTAAAATAACCAAATTCTAGCAGTATTGTAATTTCAGGTGAAATCTTCTGCACTAAAATTCTGGTTATTAAAATAATACTCGATTTTTTTTTTTTTTTGCTTCCAAGAGTTGACAGATTCTTGATATATTTGAGGGCTTGCATGAACAAATAAGACTTTTAACTCACTGAGTCAAAAAAAATAAATAAATAAAATAAAATAACAAAAATCTAGTTAGTTTGTGGCATTAAATTTTACAAGGAGAAAAAAAAAAAAAAAAAAAAAATGTTGTGGTCTTACTTAAATTTGTATTTTGACTGTTGTCCTCTCAGTCCGACTCTTTTTTTTTTTTCACAGTAGGGATATTTATATATTTTAACACAATTATTATATTAGATATTCTTTCCAACACAAATAAATAATTATGTATTCTTATTTCAAATAAATATTAGCTCAGAAAGAAAGAAAGAAAATTGTAAAGAAAAAAAAAAAAAACGTTTACCTTCAAATAATTATTTTGGAATCACAGCAAACAAGAAATTCATCACCTTTTCAAAGTTTTAAATTCCTACCCATATTGTTTTCATCATTTGGTATCATTTAAATGAAGAACGGTTCTGGCTATAAGGTTTGTTAATGTTATTGATTTTTCTCTTCCATTGGCTGTAATTTTTTTTTTTTTTTTTGATACATTCATGCTGATTCCATATTATCTGCATACTACGATACCTTTTTATTTTCTACAACAGACGTTTTTAGAGTTTAAGTAACGTGATTGGCTAAAATATCAGCTGTTTGTCTCTGTAAAATAAGCAAATTCTAACAGTCGTATTGTTAGAATTTGGTACGACTGTTTTTTCTAGTCTGGTGAAGGTATCTACTTCAGATGTAGTAACAAATTGTCACTTATCACTTCATTTTTACTTTATTCACAAAACTACAAATCCGTTATTTGGTATGGTCTCTGTTTTTAATTCCCCCATTACTAGAATGTACGGGTGGTAAAGTTTTGAAACAAGTTTCGACTCGCAAGAAAAATAAAATGTTTACATTCAAATAACTATTTATGATCACAGCAAGCAAGAAATTCATCAGCTTTTCAAAGTTTGGAAATTCATACCCATTTTGTTTTCATAATTTGGTATCATTTAAATGAAGAACGGGTATGGGTATTAAGTTTGTTAATGATTTTGATTTTTCTCTTCCAAAGGCGATTATTATTTAACATATACATGTTGATTCATTTTTTATCTGCATGCTACGATATCATTTTTTATCTGCATGCTACGATATCATTTTTATTTTCTACAATAAACTTTTTTAGAGTTTAAGTAACGTGATAGACTAAAATATCAGTTGTCTCTCTGTAAATAACCAAATTCTAACAGTCGTATTGTTTGAATTTGGTACGATTGTTTTTCTAGTCTGGTGAAGGTATCTACAGATGTAGTAACAAAATTGTCACTTTTCAGTTCATTTGTACTTTATTCACCAAACTACAAATATGTGTTGTCAAGTTTTGAAAAAAAAAACGAAAAAGAAAAAAAAAAATTTCGACTGGCAGTGATACGTTTTTAAACTTTTATCATGTACAAATATCTTAAAAGAAAAGAAAAATGTACCTTCTTTTCTTTTTTACATCAAGCTTTTTTAAGAGTTTGGTAACGTGATGAGTTAAAATATCTGCACTCTGTAAAATAACCAGATTTTTATCTTACTTTGTGTTGGGAAAGGTAAAATTTGTATTTGTGTTATCTGGAGAGTATAAACCTTTTTTCTATACTAAGCTTTAAGAGTTTAAGTTATGTTTTGGGTAAAATTATCTGCTTTCTCTCTGTAAAAATCACCAAATTCTAACAGGTAGGATTTTCGAGTATGCGAACGAAATGTTTACAGATAACTCAAAAAAAAAAATGTCAATAGGTAGCATTAGACAAATTTCTAAATACTTAATTACAGGATATCAGGTTTCCCATGGTCCTTGCATTAATTTCACATTAGTGATTTTTTTACAATAATTAAACAGAATTGCATTAAGGTATAAAGTTATGGATTTTATTATCAAATTCTAAACTGAATAACTGTGTAAAAATTTCACTGCGGAAAACACAACAGCAACACACATCTTTTGTTCATTTAAGTTTTACAAATGCTTATTTTATTTTGCTGAAATATTACTTACAACGAAAAAAAAAATCGAAACTTGTAATTACCTACAAATATTTCACAATATTTAGTTTACACTATTTTCCTGAAGAAAGAAAATTTCAAAGACTTTTGTGGTTCACTCATTATTTTACTTTACTGGACCTAAACACCACAACACAACACAATACGATAGCTGCACTGGATGAACGAATTGCAGTAACTGAAAAGACACTCGACTCGATTGTTTTTCTTTATAGTACTGTTTACCTGACCCTTTACCCTGACCGTTCCTTCCAAATGAAACTTTCGCGCAGGTGACTCACAGACATGTTTTCGCATGCTGGTGGATTGATGTTGATGTGCGTTTATCTTACTTTGTGACATTATGGTACAAACTTTATCTCTGTGGCTCGAATTCATCCAAAGGAAGATGAGCGAGCTACCCATTTGTAGATATCTTTTAGTGATGTCACCTCAAACTGATAACCAATGAGATGAACGATCTCGCCATTGCGGATGTCCGAAATTGTTTGGATGGAAAAAAAAAATAGCATTATGTGTTGGGTGTGAAAGGGTAGTCAAGAGGTTGACAGTGGTCTTCCCTGCAAGGCTCCCCCACCCTCCCTATCCTCCAGAAGATGTCTGCTCATCTAAGGGAGATGAGCTAGTTTGCCGTTGTCGGATTTCTTTTAGTCATGTCACTTCCAACTGATGGTAAATGCTCCCCCATCCCATACTCTAACCCATCATCCCTCTCTCCTCCAGCAGATGTCTGCTCAGGCTAGCGGAGATTAGCGAGATTATTATTCGCGGATATCTTTTAGTGATGTTACCTCCAACTGATACTGATAACTTTGGAGGAAAAAAAAATAGCATCAGGTTGTGGAAGTGAAAAGATAGTCAAGAGGGTGACTGAGGTCTTCCCTGCAATACTCCCCTAACCCCTCTCCTCCAGAAAATGTCTGCTCAGCCTCGTGGAGATGAGCGAGCTCATCATTTGCGGATATCTTTTTGTGATGTCACCTCCAATTGATACTGATAACTTTTTTGGGAAAAAAAAAATTTAAAAACTGGTTTTTTATGATAACCTTTTAGGAAAAAACGCGTTTTTTATGAAAACTTTTTTGGAAAAAAAATAAAAAAACGCGTTTTTTTATTTTGGAGATACGTTGGAGAGCGAATATACAAACCGCTTTGCTAAATACTACGTCTGCTCCAATCAGACAACCAATTATGAGGTGCTAATCTTCTAACCTCGAGCACCTAAAGTTATTTGCAAGACATCATGCCGAAAGTGAGACTAGAGCCCGTAGCCTGTTTGCTGATAGAAGATAAGGTTTAGGGAATTTTTGTTGTATTATGAATATAACAAGGGTACACCTAAAAATCGTTTTCTCTCGCTTTGGGAAATTTCATCGCAAATTTCTAGTTAATAATTTTCCATCCGTTTAGCATTTAAAACTCATTAAAACGACTGTTAAGAACTTAAAATTCGAAAAGTTCGATTCCCGCATAGACAGGGAAGGACCGTTAAGGGATTTGTTTTCTAAAATTAGTTAGGAAGTCTCATATGGATTGGTGTCATATTGTGTTAACCACAATAATTGTGGCTAACCTCTGTCAAAGGCTTATCGAGACAACTCGGTGTGTGGTAAATTCAGTCCAAGAAATAATTGTTTGTATTTCCGAAAAAGACGATTCGGATTTATGTTTGATTTCTTTCCATCATTACATGAATCGTGTTTCTTTATTTCTTTTGAAATTCGCTATTCAGTCTTATAAACCTCGTTTTCGGTATTATTTTGAATCCTTGATTTAAAGTAGCGATTCATTGAGGTACGTGGTTATTATTAGAAATAAAATCTTCGGCACAAAGGAACTATCGGATATGTTCAAAGGGATGTCAGATGTTCATCGATTTGGTGTGTTGATTGCAAGTTAAACCTTCCTGAAGAAATATCTTAAACATTCTCTGATCTGAGCAGACGAAAAAAATATTAAAATTAAAATTCGATCGTAATTGTTTTCCGTTATATTTGAAAAGTTTATCATATTTTAGTTTCTTATAATTAATTTTTGAAACAAAAATGAAAAAGGTTATATTTCATGGCCCATTAGTGGCACATGAACTGAATGGTACACTCAGTAATGTAGAGTGGTGCGCGGTTGAAGAAAGTTTGGGAACCCCCTAATCTATATCTATATCCACGGTGACATTCGATATGACCTTACGTGATTCAAATATAGCCAATACACTTCGTTGCGGAATTTCGAGACGGCAAAGAAACCGCTAGAGGCCTACAGTTCTTTTCGTAGACCAGGAAGACAGCGTTAGCGTACAAACACTCTATGAAGCAAGAAAAGCACCTGTGCATGATGCTGCCATCTCTGTCTTAATGATAATTGATAGAAGTGATAAAAGGTGTACTCTTTTCCACACCACCTGAGAGATAGTGTATTAGGCGCGTTTTTTTTTTAACGTGGTATCCCCAGGTGGCCTAATCCACGAAATGATAAATTTAAAAAAATTATCAATAGATCTGGATCAAGGACTGATCCCTGATCCCATGGTGGATCCAGTCAAAAGCTTTAATAAAGTCCACCATTATCATAGTGTAACCATCCCTCTAGTCTAACTCAACCGTGATATTATTATGAAATGTTAGCAAATCAGGCTAGCCAGCCTGGCTGGCCGAGTGATTAACGTATCCGCTTTCCAGCCAAAAGGCTGCGGGTTCGAATCCTACAGTGGGCATGGATGTTTGTGATCTGTGGAAATACTGGTGGTGGTGGTGGTTGTCGGTAGATGGTGGTGGTGTAGTTGCGGTCATTTGGTGCAGACAGAGCTGTAGAACAAGTGCCCTCCCTCAAGGAGTATTTGGACTCCCCGGAGGTGTCAGATAATAATAATAATAATAAAAAAAATCACTCAAACACGATCTTTTATTAGTAATCCCATGCCGTTCATTGCATGGGTTGCCAGAGCATAGAATATCTGATAACTCACTTCGGTACATGATTTCTTACCAGCTCCTTCAAATTCTTCACCAAATCCACTTAAGAGATACTGATATATCGATTGTTAGACACATCAATCTTTACAACACCTTTCTGCAATGGGATTATCATATGTTCTTTCAGAAACTCCCCAAGTGCTTAGACTCAGATTATACAGCCAGGAAAAATAAAAAAATAAAAATTCAGCTGATCCTTCTTTAGTATCCGTGCTCATATCCCTTCCATCTGTACTGCCGAATTCTATTGCATTTATGCAACCTTTCTCATATACCTGAGTTACGTCCTCCACTGTAGCGGTAGCTTTGAGGGCAATGTGACATAAACCAGGTTGATGCTTTCATGAAAATGACATTATTGAAAATTAATATTTGTCCTGATTAGCATGACTATAACCAGGACAATTATTCTTTGATATCGAGTTCTTTCAGTCACATACTTCTTAAAGAAGTTGTCACGCAACAGCTCAATAAAAATCGGTTAATTGGATTCCGGTTAATTGGGACACATCTGGACTAGAACAATTTGTCCCAGTTAAGCAGTGCCCCAATAAAAAAAAAGTACACATTATATCAGTATACCTAAAGAGTTAATTATACGTAGGTATCAATCAAAGAAGCATATTTTCCCTAAAAATTATTTCGCAGAAATTTGTCGGTTTTACCCTGACATGTTCCATTTTTAGACTGCAACTAACAATATTAGCAGAGGTATCTCTAATTCAGATAAAGCACTGCCTGCATTACTTATTGCGTAACGGAGAGTGTCGCGATTCAGCAATACATTTCCTGATAATATTTAAACCGTGCTGCAAGCAAACCCTCTTTGCTTATATAACACCAATTATAATAATCAAATCCAAAAGCACTTGGGGTAAATTAATTGGATATCGATCCACTTTGAATGCAGTTGCTATCAAAAAATTCTGTTGGGTTGGGTTGGATTGAGTTATTACCATCTTCAGAAATGGAACTGCTGAACGAAACGTAATCCCTCAATCTTTATCAATAACATCATTATCACAGCGATTAATTTAATTTAAGCTGAAATAAATCTGGGCAGGTTGAGAAGTTTAGAGATTATTGTTAGTGACTTTGATAAGAAATTGTCGGACGGAATAAGTTCGAGAGAAGAGAAATAACACCACCAATCGCATTTGATGTTGGACTACAGAAATGAAGAAAGTATTTGAACTATTTTTTATTGCAGAATTGTCGAATTCAAAATATTATTATACTTGATCTTTTTCCTTGAGGAGTCAATAATCCTACACAAAAAGAACGTCTTTAAGCAGTTGTGTGAGCAATCAAAATGAGAATAAGAACTGTTGTACCAGCCTTGATACCTTCTACGAGCACCTCAAGAATATTATTGCGAAAAACTCCAGCTATTAGAAAGTTACTTGAGGTCTGATAATCAAGACAAGCATCTTCATCAAAAACTTCTGATGTTTTTGATGAAGATGCACTCACATGTTCGTCTGTTGAGCATTCTTCATGCAGGGGTCTTCAAATTAAAATTCAAAAACTCGATGTGCTCAGTTTTCTTTCTTGTTGTTAATTTTGATCAGAAGATCAATTCACAGTTTCTGATCCCATGATCAGAGTCCAGTATTTGCATGGTTAGCAGACTCCATATCAGGAGTCGATCATTGCACACTGCATAGTAAGTCGTCTGACGAAGTACTGTGTTGTTATATAGAGAATTTTCGGTTTTCCTAACCATTTCATGTGTAGAAGTGCATTGGACCGACCCACTCGTGTTATAGGACGCTGTTCCAATAACTCCTTTAGATAGAAGAATGTTTCTGTTTTCCGATTTTGAAATTTCTGATTTTCTGAACAAAACCTACTGTTCCTGTTCCATTTTTCAATATTTCATTTCATTAAAATAAAATTAGAGAATAGGGGAGAAATATGAAATATAATAGTAATAACGGGACTCAGTTTGACTCGTTTAGCTATCTGAGTAGACGGCTGTTGTCGAAACGGTCGTTAGCCTTTTCACTCTTACAAGGAAATAAAAACGTGATAAGTAAAAGAAAGGCTACTGAAAAAGGAGGCTGATTATGAAAAACATCTTAAGACGTTACCACACAAATTTTATAAATATAATACTACTGGAGATGACTGACATCAGGAGTGGAGTGAGATGGGCCCTCAGAGATCTGTTACCTCCCGATTATAAGGATGTAGAAGGCTTTCTTTTACTTCCAAATAACAAAACCGGCCTTTGATCACATGCGCTTTATACAAATATTACACTCAATGCTAAAAATTGCATTAAAATATCGGACATCGCACGGTGGGATGATTCTTAAGATATTAACAGGGATATGCAATATGATAGGTCATAAATTCGAGCAAACTTTCCTTTTTAATGTTAATACTGTTTATTTTTATGGAATGAAAGAATAATAGAAGCTAGAATAAAAATAGATAGAGGCTATTTAACAATAATTGGTTTACATGCCCCAGAAGAAGGAAGAGAACAGGATAACATTGATTTTTATAATCAGCTACAAAACATATATAATAAAATAAATAAAAATGATTACATAATTTTAGCAGGAGACTTAAATGCAAGAATTGGAAACGCGAAAATTAATAATAATATAGGAATACATGGAGAACACACTCTAAACAGAAATGGGAAAAAATATATTGACTTTGTAGTTTATAATAACCTAAAAATAATGAATTTCTTCTATAAACATAAAGACATACATAAATATACTTGGGCAGCAAGAGGATGGAGCTCAATATTAGATTACTTCATATTAAATGTAAAGACATCAAAATTTTCACTAGATGTTAGAGTTCACAGAGGATATGAAATAAGCAGTGACCACGTCCTTGTTAAAATCAAATTAAGATTACGACCTAAATGGCTACAAGTAACAAGAATAGAAAGAAAAATTGAAACATTTGTTTATAAAACTAGACTATTGAATGACACAAATGTACAATGGCTATATGAACAAAGAATTAACCAATATCTAGATAAAATAAAACAAAATGAAGAAATAGAAATAGAATGGCTTAATATAAAAACGATACTAAATGCAGCAGCAAATGAAAGCTTAGGAAAGACCAAAAAATTCAATAAAAGAAAAAAACTGAAGATCTGGGATGATACAATCAAAGAAATAATCAAAAAGAAAAAAGAAGCCTATCACAAATGGTTAAGCAGTAAAAGATTAGAAGATGAAATAGAATATAAAAGAATAAGAGACATAGCTAAAAGAGAAGTCAGAAAAAGACATAGAGAATAATGGAATAAATTTGTTTCTAATTTAGAACATGATTTATATAAAATAAGTCCCAATGTATATAAGATTTTGAAACACTTAAATGCAGATACCAAAGAAAATATAAAATTAAACACTGAATTGAAATTAGAAGAATTTCTAAATTACTACACAGAATTGTGGACAGACAAATATCTTAAAAAAGATAACTGGCTAGCAATTAACGAAAATGAAAAGGAAATAACTAAAGAAGAATTAGAGATCAGCCTGAAAGAAACAAGAAACGGAAAATCACCTGGAGAAGATACGCTAGGTTCAGAACTATATAAATACGCAGGAACAAGATTCAAAGGAAGACTCTTATTATTTTTAAATAAAATTTACTCAACTGGTATCCCCCCAATAGAATGGAAAAAAGCAATTGTGATTCCTATCTTTAAGAAAAGTAATAGAGATGACCCTAAAAACTATAGAGGTATCAGTATACTAAATTCATGTTACAAAATATACAGCAGAATCTTAAATAACAAACTAATGAAATATTACGAAAACTTTATTCTAGAGGTACAAAATGGATTTAGAAAAGGACGATCATGTATAGACCCAGCCTTCTGCCTAAAATTAATAATAGAGAAAAGAAGAGAATATAATTTAGAAACACATATTGCATTTATTGACTTTGAAAAAGCATTTGACAAAGTTAAAAGAAACATATTATTTAACATATTAAAAGAAAGACAAATACCAAATAATATCCTAAAAGCTGTCAAAAGTATATATGAAAATCATCAAATACAAATAAGATTAAATCATGAGCTATCATATACAAGAGAGATAAACCAAAGGGTCCGACAGGGATGTCCCCTCTCAGCAACTCTTTTTAATATCTACTTAAATGAAATAATAATAAAATGGAGTAAAAATTTACATCAAGGAATTAAACTTTCACCTACAGTTAACTTAAACACTCTCCTCTTAGCAGACGACCAAATAATAATTACAAATTCTGAAGATAACTTACAGAAAGCTATTTTAAATCTAAATGAGATATCCAAAGATTATGGTATGATAATATCAACGGAAAAATCAAAAACTATGGCCTTTAAAGGACAAGATCCAGCAGGAACTAAAATAGTATTAGATAACAAGATCTTAGAACAGGTGAATTCATTTAACTACCTAGGATGTATGATCACATATGAAAATGAAAAAGATATAAACATAAAAATCGCAAAATATTTAAAAATAACAGGAGTAATTAACTCTATATTTAAACCAAACCTAGTTCAAAAACAAACCAGGCTAAAAGTATACAATACATTAGCCCTACCAGTCTTAATGTATGGAAGCGAAATCTGGACAATAAAACAAAAAGACAAACAAAGATTAACAACAGCAGAAATGAAGTTTATGAGAAAAACTGCAAAGTATACCCTATTTGATCACAAAAGAAATGAAGATATTATGAAAGAACTAAACCAAGAACCAGTAATTGAAAAAATTAAAAAATATAAACAAGATGGATGGAACACGTTCAAAGAATGAAAACAGAAAGATTACCAAAACAAGCCTTAAAGTACAAGCCATTAGGAAAACGAAAACCAGGACGTCCTCTTAAACGATTCAACGATGACTTCTAAGGCCGGAACAGGCCATACTAGGCCTAAATCCTTGATACGTATGATGCCTGTTTATTTTTGTTATATTTAAAAACACATTACATTGAATTTTAATAGAAATTTAAAACCTTTAGTTTTCGCTAATAACTTATTAAAATGATATTGTATTCATATAGATGACATTTATTAATAGAAATTTTAATTTAAAATTAAAATTTTATCGTTTAATTTTAACATTTTATACTTTCAAGCTCTTCTTATGTTTCACACATCTCACTGAACAAGAAAATTATCCGCACACGAAATATTTTTCAAGTGCATGCATGATCTTTATGATAAGAAATTCCTGGTATATATACGAGGAAAAACATTTTGAAAAAAATTTCGTGTGCGGATCATTTTCATCATTTCATCATCCGTTCATCTCTCACCTAAATTATACCATCCAGGATTGTATAGTATAGTATGTTGGCATTTTTATTATGCATGTACTAAGTGATTTTCGTGTGCGGATAAAAATCCTCAAAACTACTTACACTACACTAGTAAGGCCAATAATGGAATATGCAGCACCTATCTGGTCACCTTCGGCCTTATCGGTAAAGAATAAATTAGACAAAATACAAGCGAAAGCATCCAAGATTATCATTAGTGCAGTCTCATCCACTAACAACATCAGAGCCCAACAGGAATGTGGGCTTGACCTGCTGGAGGACAGACGAAAATTTGCCATCATAAAATTCATAAATAATATCGGAAGCTACCAAAGTGATCATATCTCCCTAAAAACTTATGAACATTGGAACCAAAAATGCAGACTTCACAGATCATCAACTTTACAATATGATAACACTATCAGGAAAGAAATAGGTCTTGATCAGCAAAATGCCCACATAAACAAAGAACCTCTATTTTCCAGTCCTTTACCTTCAAATACCTCTATAAATCTAAACCTTATCAAACTCTGTACAAAAAAAGAACCAAACGAAATGCTCAAAGAAAAAGGCCTAAATACTATCAACCTTCTTTCATCCTCCAAACAGGTAATTTGTTATACCGATGGATCATCAGACACTAATATGATTAATGGAGGCGCTGGTATTCTCCTTCTACTCCCGAAAGGTGAAAAACTTTCAATAAAAGTTGGATCTGGGAGAATCGCTTCCAATTTTACTAGCGAACTCTACGCAATAAATAAAGCACTATAAGCCTACTTAAATCTATCATCATCTCAACAATCTGAAGGAATTATAATTTACAGTGACTCAAGATCAGCTATGGAGGCAATCAAAAATGGCAATATCAAGCTCACACAAGACATCCATAAACTTTTACATCATCTAAAGTGTTTAGGAAAACGTTGCATTTTACAATGGATTCCTGCTCATGTAGGCATTGATTACAACGAAGCAGCTGATAAATTAGCAAAAGAGGCCAGAGAATTCAACCAAGAAACTCATATGATAACTCTTGCTGATGCCAATGCACTAGCAAAAGCTAAACTAATTCCACTGAAATCAGTGATACATCAAATTCCCGAAATCAGTGCCGACAGAAAGACCTCCACCACGATAGCAAGACTACGAACAGGACATTATAGAGGAATGAAGATCAATACAGATGATACAAGAACATATAGAAACTGCAACAACTGCCCCAATACTGAACTGACACCTACTCACATCTTTACCTGTCCAGAAATTACAGCAGCCTTGCAAGAAATAGATCCTGAACAACAGCTCTATACAAACAAAATCATAGACATAGCGAAAGCAGTACAAGGAGCACACGGAAACATCTAAGACTCTTCAAAGGAGAAGACAACAACAAAAAAACAACTAAGTGATTAATTTACATTATCACCAATTCCTATCATTAATTTGTAAATTAATGTTTTATTTTCTAAATAGTGCAAAAAATTCATCCATTTGTCGTTGAATTAAAACATACATAATGTATAAAATGTGTTTTTGATAATTTAAGAAAATATGAAATTAAGTATTAAACTAAAGTTAAAAAATAAAGATGCATTCATAAGATGTTATTAGTTCATTATGGTTAAAATGTCTAAATAACTAGTGTGCATTCACTGGATATAATTTACTTTCTTACCATGCTATTTGTCGAGAAAGCGGAATGGTGATATTCTTCTAGAAAAATATTGGGGGGGGGGGGGGTGGGGGGGGGGGGGGGTGGGGGGGGGGGGGGGTGGGGGGGGGGGGGGGTGGGGGGGGGGGGGGGTGGGGGGGGGGGGGGGTGGGGGGGGGGGGGGGTGGGGGGGGGGGGGGGTGGGGGGGGGGGGGGGTGGGGGGGGGGGGGGGTGGGGGGGGGGGGGGGTGGGGGGGGGGGGGGGTGGGGGGGGGGGGGGGTGGGGGGGGGGGGGGGTGGGGGGGGGGGGGGGTGGGGGGGGGGGGGGGTGGGGGGGGGGGGGGGTGGGGGGGGGGGGGGGTGGGGGGGGGGGGGGGTGGGGGGGGGGGGGGGTGGGGGGGGGGGGGGGTGGGGGGGGGGGGGGGTGGGGGGGGGGGGGGGTGGGGGGGGGGGGGGGTGGGGGGGGGGGGGGGTGGGGGGGGGGGGGGGTGGGGGGGGGGGGGGGTGGGGGGGGGGGGGGGTGGGGGGGGGGGGGGGTGGGGGGGGGGGGGGGTGGGGGGGGGGGGGGGTGGGGGTGTGCAAATGAATTATTATTATTATTATTATTATTATTATTATTATTATTATTATTATTATTATTATTATTATTATTATTTTTACGGGAAACTATCAAGAAGTCCAAGGACTGACGGTGGGAGGGCACTTTGCTGTACCACACACACACACACACACACACATCTCACCATCTTTCTTATTCCGCAGTTCTCCCACGAATCACAAGACACTCCTCCTACCATCACCACCAACAACAACAGTATTATTCTCAGCATATTGCGTGTATTCATGGTAGATTTGCCTGTACGCGCGACGAAAAACCTGTGTTTAGGGAACATGAACCCATGCTACCTCCTTATCCGATCGGCCAACTCATCTTCAGTTGCAAAAGTCCATACAAAGAATTCTACATTATCACATTCTTTCAATCTACTCTCCTGGGACAATGGGAATATCATATGTCCCCTTGTGCTGAGATTCAAATGATGCAGCCAGATGAAGATGCGTGCTCATATATTCCATCAATCCTTATCGCCGAGTTCGTATTTCATTTATGAAAAAGCTTTAATACCTGCTCTTACTCATATATACTTCAATTACATTCTTCAGTTTAGAGGTAGCTGTGAGGTGAATGTTGCGTACACCAGACTGAAACCATTTATCAAAATGATACTGTTTGGTTGATCAATTTTCTCTGCATCCGCCACTTGCACACAATCCGAACTGAGGGGAGTTATTCTTTCACAATAGTTTTTTGTTACTTGCAACACAAGGATAGAATTCTTTTGGGACTGTTCAAACTTGCAGAGTCAGTTTTATTTCATTGCCATACTTAGTTTTTCGTACAATAGTTGTCACTCTTTAGGCCTGAGCCTTATAATTTTCATAGCTGACATCATTCTTATGCCTGGGGTATTATTTCCACATTATCGTTTTTTCCCCAAGAATTTCTTCCTTAATAAGATGCCGTATCCATTTACACTTAATACCAGTTAATATATCTGCATTTGTGTACCATTTCTGATTAATGCTAACAATGTTAGGCTACACCGTATTAAAGATGCAACTTCTATTGTATCTGATACTCCAGGCATTTGTGCGCAGCCTTAATAAGTTAAATCCATTTTTTCTATTTTTTTGTGTACTTCCTTTATAAAGCTTCCTTTTTCAGACCTCCTTGAATATATTTATCAAGTCTGTACCTGACCAATACGCATTCAACTTTTCATCATGAAAACAGTTGATTAGTCGTTCTTACGACTAAGTGGAAAGAACATAGATTCTTCCCATTTCCTCAGCACATAATCTAGATTCGTCTCTCTCTCTCTCTCTCTCTCTCTTGAAATCTCTTGCAATTCATGTATATTGGAAAATATACATATATTCGAGGATATACGCACTCTCAGTTCTAATCATAAAGATGTTCACCTCCGCGTTCGGTCTGCCCTTTATTTCCTGACGGAAGCATATCTTAACCCTCTCGAAACAGTACTCATCCACACATCTTTGACTCCTTTCATCTTCGAGGTGGGGTTTGTGGATATATTCGCTCTATCATTCCATAACAAATAGTATCCAAATGAAATTTTCCAGTTTTTTTTCCCTTTGGCTAAAATCACTTTAAGCGAGTTGTGTATGCAGTCTCTTCTCTTGGCAGCTTCAACCACAATCAAGTCCAGATTTGTTTCCTTGTTTTTATCGTTTTATCGGTATATTAGCGTTTACAGATTTTTATTCTTCCTTGTACTGGTTTTTATAATATTTTTCATGTTCTCCTTTTCTGTTATTACCATGGTTAATTTTTACGGTATTTTCGTTTATAAAACTACTTTAATAAGATAAAAATCTAAATTCCATTTTAAACAAAAAACTGTTTATAAAACTATTATTAAATTATTTGAAGGACTACATTTTTTTACGTATTTAGAGATTTCTTTAAACAATTTTATAAACAAAATAATACTTACTTCACACCAATCTTTCTTGAAATATACACCTAGAAGATTCAATAATTGTTTTTTTTTTGATACACGGAATTATATCTATCTAGTCATATCTGAGCAGTTTCTGCTCGAATTAGATTATATTTTCAACAAAATGAGAGTTTTACTGTCATATGTTTAGATAACTTTTTTTTTTCTTATTAGGAAGTAGTGGTTTTAAATTTGTGGAGTCGACCTCACTTTGAAAGTCATAGCGGTGAGGAATGGTCTGGCCTTTGTGGATGTGTGGAGAGAATTTGATGGAAGGATTTCGATAAAATGGACGGCTTGTATTTGAATGGATTTTGGGTCAACAGAGGGGGGGGAGAATTCAGGATAATATCTCCAAAATATATGTGGTATGACTATTGCTATGATATGACAGAGGCTAAATGAGACTGCAGATTATGTATGAGGAATGGTGGGAAAAAACTTTGTGAAAAAAAAATAATTGTCTGAAAACGTATAAAAGTAAAACATTTATTTTGTTTAAAATATAATCTCAGAGGTGAATTTGATGGAAGGATTTCGATGAGGTGGATGGCTTGCATTTTCAAGACTTTCTTTAAGGCGAATGGAACCATTCAGGAAGGCGCAACGTCAGAAGTCTGTTAAAGAATAAAATACGCTTTTACAAGAGCCCATTCTGACTGAACAGAGTTGGGAAATACAATAGAGTGAAATTTCACAAATAAAGAGAGAAAATATAACTATACTTCGTCTAAAATGTACAGGATCGGGAAAAAATAATAATACTCACATTATTAATTTCTTACTCATAATAATATTGGAAAAACATAAGTCAGTGACATATTCAGAGAAAGAAATATGGCGAAACACTATATAAGAATAATATAACACCAATGATGGCAAGCGAAGTTTTCAAGAAAATGACACTTTTAATGACAACTATAATGACGTAATCACAAAAATAATGCGCATGTCCAAACTGGTATATTTTAACATTGTATTCAATAGTTGAAGTTATTGATTATCAGCTCTTCAAATTTCATTTTTACACGAAACAAGCTTTTTTTTTTATGAGAGTTGTTTTTGTAAGATTCAAAGTTATTAATATTTACCACTAAAAATGTTTGGAAGAGATTTCTTCGGAAACGTTTGATAAAAATTGGTAAGAAATAATTCAAATGTACATTACACTTACTTTAATTCATGAATAAAACATAAACTATAATATACGTGTGTTTTAAATGTATGTTAGGAATATGTGTTAATAATATTTGTGTTTTAAATATTTTTCAACAAATTTTAAGACAAATGGTAAATAAAGTTAAAATAAGAAATTTTAAAATTTAAATACTTTTAATAATTAAAATTTTTATTAAATTTTTGTCATAGATATAATACACCTATTTAGAAATTGAATAGATACTTTATAATTGATACAAAGAAACACAGACCGTGAGTGAAGGAATTCAATCGACCGTGAGATGCGGTGATTGATTCATTCAATCCAATACCCTTGGAGGGTAACGGATGGCAATGCTGTAGCCAATGAAGTTCTAACTGAGGCTCCGCTATTGCTGTTACCCTCCTGCCATGATCAGAGCTTTAATAGCTCAATAACACCTTATCCCTACACTGTCCTCTACAGATAACGGGGAAGATGAAAAGCATTCTTGCTTCGCCCCTATAAGCCAGTCCTTATAAGACCGTGAGTGATCATGAGGAATCAATCAACCGTGAGATGCGGCGATTGATTCATTCAATCCAATACCCTTGGAGGGTAATGGATGGCAATGCTGTAGCTAATGAAGTACTAACTGAGGCTCGGCTATGGCTGTTACTCTCCTGCAATGATCAGAGCTTTAATTGCTCAATAACACATTATCCCTACACTGTCCTCTACAGATAACGGGGAAGATGAAAAGCATTCTTGCTTTGCCCCTTTAAGCCAGCCCTTATAAGGATAAGCCACTGGGCTAACCACGGGTTAGCCTAGTGGCTGTGGCTTCGCAACCATATGCCTGGGGAAGGAGTGTCCTAGGTTCGATTACTGTCGAATACGTGAGGTGCTTAAGGATCTTCCTCAGCCATAGTGGAGTTCGCCGGTCTTGGGTGTGGACAACAGGGTTTTTCCCCAGTTTATGTGGGGTTTTTCATCCCGCAAGCAGGCAAACCGGCCCCGTGAACACACACGGATGCAGTCAGGAATACTTAAGACAATCCCTCCAGAGATAGGTCTGAATTGTCAGCCATGCCGGTCCCGAGCCTGGATTAAAATATGGGCGGAGGAATTGAGGTGGTGCCGTACTTTCCCGTAAAAGGGCTCACGGCCGTTGAATCACGAAATGAAATGAAATGAACAGTATTGTTATACAGTTCCAAAATTATTAACTACAAATTCTCTTTCTCATTAGGATGAACTTCCACGTCATTTAATTCATAAATATAAATATATACAAAATAAAGTATAATTGCATTTATGTATTTCGGAAAGCTAATCAGAGATAGTGGGCTCGATACTAGCACTAAATTTAATGGCAACCGATGAAGAGACTGGCAAAGAAGGTCTGCAACGTCTTGGTACCTAACGGTAACAGGATGTGTTGTCTGAAATAGTGTGGGAAGTGATTTAATTATAAAAAGAAAATTAAAAGTCATCATCATTATCAAATTCCTGCCATGTACCCCCAAGGGGTGAACAGGATATGATAGTACTACATGAAAATTTACATCATTACTAACTTCCTAGCTAAAATTTTCCTCCAAATCAGTCTGCTATTTGTCAGGCTCCAGCAATATCAGATTTTATATTTCTATCATCTTAGGTACTTCGTATCGTATCAATCCACCTATATCTTGGTCTTCCTCTGGGTCGTTTTCCTGCCAACCTGGCAGAGAACGCTTGTTTTGCTAATCTTTCCTCTCCCATTCTATTTAAGTGACCATACTACCTGAGATTAGCTCTGCTAACGCATTCCTGGATGCTGACAATGTCAAGTTCTTTCCTAATATCCTCGTTTTTAATATGATGTCGCCATTAATGCTCCATCTGTTCATGCCCCTAATCTTTCTCAGGACTCTCATATCTGCGGCCTCTAGTCTTTGGTCAAGTGTTTTGCTACCCAGTTTTCAGATCCATAAGTTAAAACTGGTTTGAACACTGTCTTGTATAACTTAATGCTCCGAAATTTTTTAATGTTCCGCTAGTTTAATGTTCCGACTAATTTCTCTTTTATTCCATATTAATTTATTCAATCGACTTCCTACCATATCAGCTTTGTTGAGTCTGTTGTCTATTTCCATGTTTAATTTACCATCTTCACTAAAAATCATGCCTAAGTAGCTGAAATGTTTTACTTGTTCCACAGGTTCTCCGTTCACAATGCAGTTGATATTTTCAGCGATTCTGCCTATTTTAGTTGTCATTGTCTTTTTATTGCTGACCTTCATACCATATCTATTACAACAGTTATTCAGTTTGGTCAGAGAATCTTGCACACTTCTAGTGGATCTATTTAGAAGTATAACATCATCCGCATAAAGCAAAGAGCTGATATTAACATCTCCAATTCTGATATCATCTTTAATACCACTTTGCTTCATAATGTGATCCATATAGATAATGAATAACAGAGGGGATAATGTACAGCCTTGTCTCACACTAGATTTAACATTAAATCTGTACTTCCATCAATTCTAACTGCTGACTTACAACTCAAATAAAGACTGAGTGTTACTTGATATAATGCCACATTGACGCCATATAACTGCATGGTTTTGAATAGCTTCTCACTTGGCACCTTGTCATATGCCTTTTCAAAATCGACAAAACTTAAATGCAGATCTTTGTTATATTCCCACGATTTATCAACTATTTGTTGTAAATTAAAAGTTTATTTCATAAAATAAATAGAATCTAGTAATTTGTAATTAAAATAAATTTAGAAAAAAGAGATGAAATGAAAACGGTATTTTGTATTTCTGATAACTCTAGGGATGCCATTGTTTTTGCATGGCTGTGGCCAATCACAACTTTCCGTAAAGATTTATATTCTCGCCATCCAGTGACGAGAAAACACGGAAGTAGCTGAGTTATTTTGGATAGCTATGGAAATAGAAATGCAAAGTGTAAGTATAATTATTACAGTTATAAACATTGTATTATATATAATTAATTTTTTAAATCTTTTATAAAGTCAACATTATTTTATAATATATTTAAGATTATTTAAATTAAGGGGATATTAGATCCAACATTATTTTATAGCCATTAAAAATCTTAAAAGATTTAAAATTAACATTTGTTTTTATAGATTTAACATTATTTCAACTGTTCGAACTAAGTGATGATATGCATTATTGCAAAATGAATTGCTATTTCCAGTAATGTCCACAGCACTGATGCAATAATACTTTCTTATTCTGTAGTTTCAAATTACTAATTCAAATAAGTTCGTTATCGTTAACAAAGACGAAGAAACACTTTAGAAATAAAATATTAACGTTTAACGTACCAGTAAATTAGTGGGAAAATTTGTTACTGTGGTTTTTCCTTTCTTTGGTCCAGATGGATTTATGCGCCCTGAAGTGTAAGGCTTTGAGTGTCGCTTGAATGTCTGCGTATTGACGCAATGAAACAATGAAATGTGATACTATTGTTCAAATTGTAATAACAATCCTAGAGTTTAATTGCACTGTGGATTGATTGGATTGTTTATGCATGGCTTTGTTATATTTATTATTATTATTTATTATATTTATATGTATTATATATATATATATATATATATATATATATATATATATATATATATATATATATATATCATCATCAACATCATCAAATTCTTGCCGTGTACCCACATGGGGTGTACAGGATATGATAGTACTACGTGAAAAATTTGTATCATTACTAACTTCCTATCTACAATTCTCCTGCAAATCAGTCTGTTACTTGTCAAGATTCCAATATTACCAGATCTTATATTTCTATCGTCTAAGGCACTTTGTACCTTATCAATCCACCTATATCTTTGTCTTCCTCTGGGTCGTTTTGCTGCCAACCTGGAAGAGAACACTTGTTTTGCTAATCTTTCCTGGCCCATTCTGTTTAGGTGACCATACCACCTGAGATTAGCTCTGCTAACGCATTCCTGGATGCTGACAATATCAAGTTCTTTAATACATTGCGGTATACATCTTCAAGTGCGATGTGCTTTACATTTATGTAATATTTTTTTTTACCTTAGGGATATTGTATATTAGGATAACCAAGTTATTTTATAAACTTGGTTATTTTAACTCCTAATCCCAAATATGCAAACAATTAAGTTTGCGCCTGAAACAAAGTTGAAGTCTAAAGATGTTAGAACACCAGGGCAACTCGTTGTAAATGTGGGTAAAGCTCTGATCACTATTCTTAGTATTTTCCCATAATGTAAAACACATTATGATCCCACCCATAATACATTTCGGTATACATCTTCTAGTGCGATGTGATTTACATTATGGGAAAATACTAAGAATAGTGTTCTGAGCTTTACCCACCTTTACAATGAGTTGCCCTGGTGTTGTAACATCTTTAGACTTGAACTTTGTTTCAGGCGCAAACTTAATTGTTTGCATACTTGGGATTAGGAGTTAAAGTAACTAAGTTTATAAAATGACTTGGCTATCCTAATATATATATATATATATATATATATATATATATATATATATATATATATATATATATATATATATATATATATATATATATATATATATATATATAAAACTTTGATATCTTCTAGGTCTAGCTACTCACTGATGAGACCTCAAAAAGGGTTGAAACCGGTCTGGGTAGTGACCTCTTCTCAAAATGTAAAGCAGTATTACATCTCCTAGGAGCTGTGTGTTTTTATATTATGAGAAAATATCAAGAATAGTGAGGGAGCTTGCTCCACCTTTGCATCGAGTCGCCTTGGTGTGGCACTACCAAGTGGTCACTTACGCTTAGATCCGCCGATAGTTTCGTCGGCATGAAACGCTTAGATCGTAGTCTTCGATCTTAGAGTTTCGCATACTGGCTGAAAAACAATAAGGGATTTTTATCCCCTTAATTTTTCAACTTCGCCAGAAAAATAGCCGTTTGGCTTTTCTTCTAAAATAAAGGAAGATATTTAAGCCTTTTACGCATTGCAGACGAAACACTTATCTTTACTTCAACTGCGCATGAATTATAGACTGGTATCCAAGAACTCCAAATTGTTCTCAAAACAACTGACCTAAAGATAACCCAAAAGAAGACCCGAGTTATTTTCAATAGCGCTGTCTAACGAAATAACAAAAATCAATAATGAGGAAATTGTTTTGAGGAAATGAGGAAATTTGTTGAAACTTGCTTAATTTCCTCAATAATGAGGAAATTAAACAAGTATATCATTACATATACTTAGGACAACAGATATCAATGGAACAAAATATCATGGACGAAATTAAAAAACACACGATGGTTGGGTGGAAAGCATTTGGAATATTATATTGAATTTTCAAAAGCCAACTACAATTAAGGCTGAAGAGAAACGTTTTTAACCTGCGTATTTTTCTTAAATTGACATGTGGGGTGAAACATAAATACTAAATGCGAAGGAATTCAGAAATTAAGAACAGCACAAATTAGTATGGAATGAAGTATGCTTGGTATTACAAGACTGGATCACCAAAGGAATACGTGCATAAAAAAACCAAACCAAAGTTTCTGACGTCATAGGAAGAGTGAAACATCTGAAATGGCAATGGGCAGGGCATATTGCTCGAAGACAAAATCAACGATGGATCAAAGAAGTACTGGATTGGATTCCACGAGAGGGAAAATGACCACGACGTCGACCTAAATCACCGTGGATTGGTTATATCATCAAATTTGCACAAGTGACATGGGAAAGGAGAACCATGGGCAGACAGCTTTGGAGTAATATTGGAATGGCCTTTTCATCCAGCAGTGGATCGACAATGACTGATGATGATGATGGTATATATATATATATATATTCAGATATTCGGGGCCATCTAGAAAGAATATCGCCTTTCGAGCGAACGCACCATCAGCCTGCCGGCAGATGGTGCGTTCCTCATGATCCTACAAATATTCGATAGGATTCAAATCAGGGGATGACAGAATGCATGGTATGCTTTTCGAACCATTGACCCACATTTTCGCCATTTAGTGCAATGCTTGCTCCGAAACAATTCTCACGTAAGAATGAGCAGCCAAGCTGTATTCAAAGGAGATGACATGACCCTGCGGTGCCAAGAGAATAATCTTCCAAACCAAGGCGAACGAGGATTGTTTCGGCATGTTCGTTGGTCAGAAACAGGTTCGGTGGGCGTAAAGTTTTGACTCGTGCGTGTGTGGGGGAGGAGGGGAGGATTATAGCGTATATTTATGTTTCTACAGTTAAGGATTACAATTAGAGATATAAAATAAACAAATTGTCTAATGATCATTATATGGTATCATTTTATCAAATAAAATAATAAGCATTATCTACACGATGTTAAAAATAAATGAGCGTTTTTAAAAAATCTTACACAGTACAAATAATGCCGTTTACTTTGTTAGAAATTAAATTCTAACAAAAAATAAAGAATTATAAGAATAGCTCGTTTGCAGAGAACTATCCACCGTTCAATCTACTGCAGACAATTCAGAGACCGAATCACAAAATCGCATAAATAAAAACATTTATTAAATAAATAAACATTTAATAAAATAACTTTAAATAAAATTTATTGTATAATATGTGCTAATTCATAATAAATTTTTAATGTATTTGCAAATAAATTCTTCCCACACCTTTTTATAATAAGAATGTTAATAGTATTTATTAAAAAAAAAACCAAAATGTAAGATAAGGGGGAGATGAATGACCAGTCCTTTTTAGGACTTCCTGGGTAGCGGATAGCAATGGTGCAGCCAATGAAGCTTTAACTGAGGCTATTGCCGTTACCTAGCCATGACTAGAGCTTTTAGCTCAATAACACCATCCATACAGATACAGATTTTCTTCATTCAGATGACGGGATAAAGAGTCAAGGACTCAGTCCATCGCCCAGTTCTTATTAGAATGTAAAATAAAAAACCAACATTGTAGTAAATAGCAAAGAAACAAGTTTAAATGTATTGAAATACAGTGATCAGTAGAGAGTTCTAAGCTCTCTGCTATTCATTGACATTTTGAACGAATAAACATTTCTGGCTAGTTGGGTGAAGCGAAATTACCTTTCATATTCCCCTTAGTCTTATAACGAAATAACTTCGAATGGAGTGTTTGTGAGCTATATGCTCGCCCGTTGAGGGCAGTGAAGTTAGCCGTGTTCAGCAGATAGACTTTGGTCTTTTATATTTGAAATTTTCTGCTTCATTATATTACGAAGCTTCCTTGAGAACTTCTCAGCTAGATCCAGGAGAAAGGAAGAGATGTAAGGAATGTCGACTTCTCTATGGATCTGGGAGTTTCTAATAAACCAAGGGGCATCTGGAATCATCCTAAAGCATGACATTTTTAACTCTCTCATTAAGGAAAAGGGTTTTCCATATTAAAATTAAAGAATGGTATCAGAACAGATGATTATGAATATTTGTGTATTTGATAATATTCCTGATATTATTGATTACTGTGTTACAAGGAATTTATAGTACAGAGTTTATTATAATTTTGAGCATTTTATTATCTAAATTTCTCAACCATATGTTACGAAATAGACCATTGTACCTTGCACCACCTTTCCACGAATTGCCATCAAATATTTCGTTGTGGTGCATAAGCACAGAATTATGCACTAACAGTCAGTCAGATACCTTAATGTTTACTTGTAAAAAAGGGCAAATATCGTTTTAGTGTTACATTGGATGAGTGGACCAGTATCAGAAATAAAAATTGGTTCAGTATTATATTATTGTTAATTGAAATTTAGATAACACAAATTTTTTCATTTAGGATTAGTTGGTTTTACTGGAAAATCTACTTCTATTGATATTCAGAATTCTGATAATTATCAGGATAAAGATATGCAGGATCGGGAGTCCTCTCGTTTGTAGTGTGGTTTATTTATATGCATCGAGCAAGTCAAAAGTATATTGCTCTTATATTCCGGTGTTAATTATGTTTTGTTCGGATGGTTCACATTCATTTTTGTTGTGATGAGGTCTTATTTGTGATATAATTAGGAGTATTTTGTTTCACAGTGGTAGCCTTTCTATGTCTTCCGTGCTTTTTATTTGTATCAGCTTTGAAGTTTGTGACTTCAAGGAAGAATATCTTAGCATTTATGATCCAAAACAATTTGTAATATTTTTCTGTTTTTGCTTTTCTTGCTTGGTACAACAGATTCTTGTAGAACGGTCCTAAATAATCAGGTAGATTGATGTACTGATTGTCTTGCGATGCGTTCAAATCCTTGGCGACAGTTTTTCAGTCTGCTGGGTTTTATGAGATTGTCTCTTGTGGACGTGCTTGTAAGTCGAACTATGACTGGTGCAGATCATGGCAAGCCTTTTTTTTTCTTCCTGGAAATCCGATTTACGGTCTGAATGTCGTTAGACTGTAGGGGGATGTCAATTGCATGGCCTAACTTTAAAATTACATCTCTGAGATTTATTGTGGATGCAGTTTCAGGAAGCTCGTTTATGTCAAGATCTTCATGTTGTTGCTGATTTAAAAGTTCATATTGTAGTTTTAGGGAATTAAGTTCTTGATGGAACTCAGTTGTCTCTTTCACCAGATTTATTTGCCTGTCAGTTAGTACGTTAATACTAATTTTGATGTTTTTCACCGTTTGCAAGACTTCTCCCACTGCTAAGTTATTATATTTAACAAAATCCTCATATTCGCTAATTTGTTTTTGTTCGTTCTGCATATCAAAGAGTTCTTGGAAAAGATCTACTAAGTTGGCTCTCCTTTTCTTGCCTGGCGTCCCCTGCTCTAGGTTAATGACTCAATAAAATAATTATAATATATTATTAGGCAAACTCAAATTATCATCAACATATTTGATATGATAGTTAATTAAAAAATAATTACTTTGATACAAATTAATTTTTATTCAAAAGAAAATGTAAACTTACTGTATTTAATAAGTCAGTCATTAATGGCTACCCTGAGCATGATGAGATCTTGCGAATTTTTTAATATCAGGTTCAATGTTCGACAAACAAAATCTCAAGTCTCCTCTTTAACTTATTTGCAATCTATTTCACTGCTTATATTTCACTAACAATTGCAACACGACGCTGAATCCTTTCTCGATCAAGTATGAAGAAAGAAAAGCAATGAGCAGTAATTTTATTTCTTGCCAAAGCTGAGGATACTTACATCAGATGTTTGGGCAGAATCTTTCATTCCACACTGTTGAAATCGTGCTTAAGCTTCAAAATCAATTTTAAGTCAATATTTATTTCACACAAACTTTGATGAACAGAAATAGCATTATCAAGAAATGGATTTATGACCCAATCGGGTATTTTAATCTCATCAGAGTGTTTGAATCTGATCATCAAGTCTTCTTTCAGTATCAGAAGATGGGAGCAATAACAATCCAAATCTGTATCTAATATTAAATCGTCTGTTATTTGTAGATTTGGGAACTGCAGATAAATCGCGACTTACAATGATTTACTTGTAGAATGTTAATTTACTGATAAAAGTATCGAAACATTTCCTTTGCTTTAATAACATTTATGTTGCTCCCCTGTAACTTAATTTTATGCTCATTTAATTTGGTGAAAATCTCAGAAAGATATGCGATGTCAACATTTTTACTTTCTAGAACATTACACATGTTCTCAAAATAGTATCATAGTGATCATTAAGGCATGCAATGTTTTTATTTGAGAGCGATCTAATTTCAGTGTGAAGTAAAAGACGCTCAAATTCTTCTTCAATTTCATGGCAAACTTCCCGAAAAATATGGGTATTCAATGACTGGGCTTTTATTCCATTCACTGATATAATAACATCATTCAAAGTCTTATGAAGTCTACCGGTAAAATGTTTTGCGGGTAAGTGCTGTCTATGACGAGTGCAGTGATTTTTAAAGACATTTGGAGCTGATTCACTTAAATGTACTATAAATCCACGCTAATGACCAGCCATAGCTCCATCAGTTGCACAGACAATAATATTTATGATAGGAATATTTTTAGAATTAAAAAATTCTTTAACAACCTTAAAAACTGTAGAACCTTTTGTGTCAATTTTCAGTTGTTCAGCAAAATTCTTACTGAATAATTTCTTCAATAATTTCTTCATTAGTATTTATATAACGCACGTAAGCCATTGACAAAACTTGGTTGTCACGTAAAGTTGTCTCATCGAGTTACAAAGAAAATTCTATGATTTTTAAATCATCACAAAGTTTGCTTGTTTTTTCAGTGTCCTTTTCAATTTTTTCAATTCTTGCTGAAAGGAACTGATTTTGACTTCATTTCATTTTACTTTTACCTGGGCCAATCATCGTATCTAAAACTTCATTTATAGTCGGTGAGATTAGAGTTTCGCCAATAGTATGTAGCTTTCCCCATTTGGCAATTAATTTTGAAAGTTTGTAAGACAAGTGCCTTCTCTTGTTACTTTGTTTTGCAATCAATCCATTTAGTCGTGGATGATTTTTAAATTTAGTCTTTAATTCGCGAATGTACTCCACATTTTTTTGACTTTGTTCTTAAATGTTCAATCATTCTTGAAGGCTTCATTCTTTCGTTTGTTTTTACATAGTAAGCACATTGGTAACTGCTCATCATTTATAGACGGAATAACTCGATATTTGGAATATTCACTTGAATATTGATGACACTTTCTTTTTACACTCATTTTAATGGAATATAGTGCTACACAATATCAACAAAGTGCGCCACACGATACCGCGGGTTAGATGTAAACTGCAAACAGGATTGTCAGATAGGCGTTAGGAAAAACAGCAAATAAAACTTATGAAAGTAGTGGATTCTGCTAAAAATAGCCCAAATTATATTTCAACGTAGAAATTTCAGACCATAAAAGTAGCCTAATTATTTAATTTTCAATGTAAAAATTCTAAAAAATAAGTTAGATACACCTGGTTGATATATCTTAGCAAACTGAGCACTCATTAACTCAACAATCTCCTTAGCTTCAGAAACTCGAGTACCATCTGCAATCAATAAAGTTATTCTTCCACCTTCATTCTTTCTTTTCCTTGCGGCATAACGATAAAATTCTTTTGGATTGCCTTTAGCTTGCATGATCACTTTATTTTCATAATCCGATTTAGCTTTCCTCACAATACTTGTTACTTTTCTGGTCTGAGCTTTATATATTTCATGACTTCTCTCCCTCACGATTCTCTTTCATTCACTATTCTCACGATATTCTTTCCGCATCATCATCTTCTCGTGGATCTCTTGCTTAATACGTTTGCACATCCATTCCACTCCCAACCTATTTATTCTTCGAACACTAGGGATCCATTCAGATACCGCCTCATTTAAGCACTTTTTCAAAAGATATCCATGCATTGTTGATATTTTTTCCCTTATAGTAACTGATACCATTGGGACCAAAGACAGTATTCTCCTAAATTGACCATAATTTCCAGCTTTATAGTTCCGCATGTAACCTCTTATAATCGGAGCATCAATACAATTAGATACTTTCCAAGAAAGAAACCACGTTTTTATACCACCAAATGGTGTCACTCTCACCAGTTGGTGGTATAATAGCCAGATTCTTGACAGAGATCCCTTCTGACGCTATGAACAAATCCAACACTCTTTGACCTTGAGTTCCGTTCCTTCTTTCACATTTGCTTGAGAAAGTTTTCTCGCTACAATTCAACGAATCCCCTTCTTTCTTATTATGAGATTTCTTTTCTACCCAACCAATGTTTGGATAATTAGAGTCACCCGTAATGATCACTCGTTTGGTGCCCATTGGGCTAAATTTGTCGATGCATTTCTCCGTCGCCTGTAACTGAGTCGCCATTTTTTTTTAATTTTTAGAAATTTAGAAATTAGCAGAAAAAAATAAAGGTAACATCAGATACTAAATTTTCAGTGACTGTAGGTTGGAATGAGTTCTGATAGATAATTCATCAACGTTTACTATATATCGATTGAGTATGGGACAGTAAAGTTTTTTAAAGAAATAAAAGTAATTTATGTATGAACTAAAATAATATCATGTGTGCGAAAAAAACTTAAAACAACTTAAACTTCAGCCTAAAAACAACTAAATTAAAGATTGATAAATATAATAAATATAAATCTAAAAATTGAAAAAAAAAACTCCGAATATCTTCCATTTTGGAATATATACATATATTTATTGAGTTCCATACTGTTTCCAACTTAACAGGACATCTTCTAATGGAAAATCAATAATAATAATAATACTAACGCCGACGATAAAATTGATGGGCAATTATATTTTTCATAAGTAAATTTCTGCTAGATGTGTAAAAGTAATCTAATAAATATAAACATTTTTGTCAATTTCAAGAATGTACAGTAAACATGAAAGGTAATATTAAAGATACAACTTTATTTAATAGACAAATACTCATATTTCAAATTTATGTAGAATTTTCGCAAGTTTCAATATAATCAGAAAGTTGGGATCTTTAATATACTAGTGTTTTCTATTTGTTTTACATCGCTGAAATTAAGCTTCGTCTTTAATAATAATAATAATAACAATTTTTAATAGTAATATTGATTTATTGATTGCTAAAATATTTACACATACAATAGACATCTTGAGTGACCTTGCAACTTATAATTTTACAGAATTCAGCTCAAAATGCTGCATTTTCTACATTGATTTCAACTAAAAATTTTTAAAAATATTTTTTGCCTCTATATTACGTATTTACAACACATCTTCTTCTAATGTTAACAATGAAGATTATTCAGAATTTTTTGGTATAATAATTTTTTTGTTTATATAATTTTTTTAATTATAAGAATAATTTATTACATTATTTTTTATGTTACATAAGAGTCTTATATTAATGATATTACCACATAATAATCAGTATCTTCTTTATTGTTGTATACTTTACTAACTGTTTTATTACATAATCTGCTTCTTTGGTTATACGGGTGGTTGAGTGAGGTCGGTTAATCCCACCTACTTCGAAGCTTGGGTTAGCTTTTGTGAAGAGAGTGGGATTTAGCCTTTACTATTTATATTGTTGCTACGGTTTATGTATGGGATATTGGCATTGGATGCTGGTGATTTGTGATGTGTATATTAGTGTTAATGGTTTCTTAACTTTGTTGTTATATTTTCCAGAGTTCGTGTTTTAATGTTCTGTAGTTATCTACGTGTTTTAAATTTCTTGGTAGGTTTTTGATTTCTTGTGATTTTGTATAAGATTTGTAAATGTGTGTTACTGGGTGACGTTTTAAGTTTTTTCCGTAGATTTTCTTTTACAGTAATACTATTTAGTATGTCGTCATTTATCCATGGATTGTTGTCTGTTTGTCGCCTCGTTTGTGTAGGCTTTGTTGCTTTTTTGTATATTTCTGTGAACTTTAGTTGAAAATTCTCGTATAATGTTACAGGATCGTTTATTTTAATTAGGGAATTCCAGTCTGTATTTTTTACATGGTTATCGACAATGCTCTTTAGTATGATCGAGTTTTGTTGACTTTTGTGGTGGTGGAAGGGGGGGGGGGAGTAGGTAACGTAATAAAACGAAGTTGAGACAAAGTAGTGAATCGACATTTTAACATTAATTACTGATGATGTATATGTATGGATGGGAGCCCGTATATTGATATGATCAATGCATGATTGTGTTAGTGAGTTATTGAGTATTTCTTCTCTTGTTGGGAAATTAATGTTAGGGTTTATGTTGTACTGACTTAGTATATCAAGATATGTGTTAGTGGTTGAAGAAGCGTGGTCAAGAGTATTTATGTTAATGTCGCCTATTAGGAATGAGCCTGTGTGTGGTACGGGGTTCGATGCCACGTATCCATGTTTCTAACTCGTGACGAAAGCTGAGTGGATTATTATCTGGGGGTCTGTATATTGTGTTTTTTGTGTATTTGATACTATTGTGGCTATTTGTGATTTCCAAAATTAGTGTTTCCGCATGTTCGAAATGAGTTTGTTTTTCAGTCACATTGTATTTTTCTTTGATAAATGCTACGGTGCCACCTCCTCTTTTGCTTGGTCTACATAAGATGCAGGTTTGGTAATTATTTATGTTGTATGCGTAAGTTTCTGTGTCGTTTGTTGCAACTTTGGTCAGTATTAGCACATCTATGTTTATCATGGTATAATTGAGCTGTGTTATCAATGTAAGCCAGTGTTTTTTTATACTTCTTATGTTTGTGTGTAAGATAGTGAAGTTGGTATTGGTGAAATGTTGTCTGACCATTTCTTCAAAGAGTCAAAGACCTTGAAGTTTATGTTGTCTGATTGGATACGTTCGCCTATGTTTGAAATCTCCATTATATAGTTTTTAAGTGATTTCTAATCTTGTTCTTAAGGATGTGAAAAGTTAGTGTTTTATATTGGTAGGCTGTGTAAGTCGGATTCACTTGTTATTATGTATACTCGAGTGTTTTCATTCTTTCTCATAAATATCTGTGAATTCTTAGTCCATGGGAACTTGTAGTTTTTCTCTGGTTTTGTCTTCCTTGCTTGGTAAAAAATATTTTTTAAGTATGGAGTGCAGTGTTCCGTTATATAGATTGGTGTTGGGAGTTTCTTATCAGTTAGGATCACTGTTGACGGCCTTGTTTTCTTGCTTTGTGCAAGAATGGGGTCTGTCAGACTTCTGTTGTTAAAACGAGCGATGATTGGTAGCGGTCTCTCTTTGTGTTCTTGTGGGCCTCGGTTAATAGAGGTGATATATGTGGTCGCGATTTGAATTCCAATTTTGCTGCCGATCAGTTGCATTATGTTGCTTAAGTAGTCTGCGTTTTCTTTCGTTATTCCATCAATTTGAATTTTTTTTCTTTCTTTTTGTAGCATGTGCTCCATTTAACACTTGAGTGTGTTTACTTCTTTCTGCAATTCTTGATTTTCGCGCTGGAGTGTTTCTTGCGTTTCTATCGCTAACGTTAATTTTGTCTTTATTTCTCGCACGGTTCCTAACACTTCTTCAGAGGTCTCGTTATTGAACTGTATGTAACGTTCATACTCCTCAAATTTTTTGTTGATTTGTTCCATGTGTGTATTTAGCAAGTCTTTCACAATGAGTTTAAATGAATCAAAGTTATCCGTAATTTCAGGACCAGGAAGCGGCTTACCTTGATGTGCGTCGTTACTTTTCTTTGGTGTCTGGTCTTTGTTATTCATTTTCTCACGGCACTGTTGACATCGCCATTCGGTCCGTTTCGCTGCTCCTTTTGCTTTCCACGTGCTTTCTGAGATCCCTGAACAGTGGAAGTGTTGTTTTTTGTTGCATCCGGAACAATGCGGCTTTTGAACTTCCAACACTGAAAATTTGAATATTATTTATCCGATTTTGGTGATTTTAACGTCCCTGTCTTCAGCGTGACTAGTAGAATTAAATAGCAGCACTTTCAAATGAAAAACATGAGTTAAATAACACTTTAAATCTATAAAGCCAGCGATACGGCGTGCATCCGTCTGACTATTGCAGTCTTTGATTATGAGGATTACGTGCATATGAATGAGGTGAGTTAATCCCATCTACTTCGAAGCTTGGATTAGCTTTTGTGAAGAGAGTGGGATTTAGCCTTCACTATTTATGTTGCTATTACTGTTTATGGATGGGATGTAGGCATTGGATGCTGGTGATTTGTGATGTGTATATTAGTGTTAATGGTATATTAACTTTGTTGGTATATTTTCCAGAGTTCGTGTTTTAATGCTCTGTAGTCAACTATGTGTTTTGAATTTCTTGGTAGGTTGTTGAGTAGCGTGGGTATCTGGTGTGATCTCACAAAAGAACTGTATGAGTTGTTGAAGGGTGTGGGGATGTAGAGAGTTGTTGTCGGTCGTATTCATTTATATTACAAAATTATTATTATTGTTAGATATATGAAGAGCCAAAGGCTTCAATTCGGCGACATATGGCTTGTTTAAGTTAAGGGATATTACATCCCTTATCGTTTCTTAGCAGAATAAGAAACTCAAAGAGTTTCATGCCGAATATAGTAGAAACTATATAAAGTTCGGCGATTCCAAGCGTAAGCAAATACCTGGATACTGCAGCAACTGACCCTTAAGGTAGTGCAAGTTTGGGCAACTCATGTCAAAGGTGGAGCAAGCTCCGATCACTATTCTTGATATATACCCATAATGTGAACTTAGCTCCTAGGAGCTGTATTACTGTTCTACATTATGAGAGAAGTAATGTAGAACAGTAATACATAATGTATTACGTCTCCTCTCATAATGTAGAACAGTATATACTTCTTCTCTCATAATGAGAGAAGAAGTAATACATTATGTATTACTGTTCTACATTATGAGATAAGTAATGTAGAACAGTAATACATAATGTATTACTTCTTCTCTCATAATGTAGAACAGAAATACAGCTCCTAGGAGCTAAGTTCACATTATGGGTATATATCAAGAATAGTGATCTGTCCTTGCTCCACCTTTGACATGAGTTGCCTCAGCTTGCACTACCTTAAGTTTCAGTTGCTGCAGTATCCAGGTGTTTGCTTACGCTTGGAATCGCCGAACTTTATATAGTTTCTACTATATTCGGCATGAAACTCTTTGAGTTTCTTATTCGGCTAAGAAACGATATGGGATGTAATATTCCTTATTATTATTGTATTGTATTATAACATAAACCTGGTATTTCTCTCTCTCGCTCTCTCTCACACACACACACGCACACACACACACACACACACACACACACACACACACACACACACACACACACACACACACACACACACACACACACACACACACACACACACACACACACACACACACACACACACACACACAGTGGGCAAGTCGATATCAAGATGGCTTGTGACTGATCAGAGAAACCAGACAAAATATTTTGTTGGACTTGTTGATTATTTTTAATAATCAACAGGTCCAACAAAATTGCCTCCTATATATATATATATATATATATATATATATATATATATATATATATATATATATATATATATATATATATATATATATAAAAGGAAAAAGAAAACTCCACCTCGTATAAGTGGGATAACTTCGATAATCGGTAAAATATCCTGCCACTGGGGCCTTTCTAACATCAGAGCCCTTAACTACTGTCCCAATACTAAAGCCTTCATGCGCCTCTGTTAATTCGTTCAACATTTCCAGGGAAACTGTATATTCTGCATAGGATTTCAACACGATCATTACCATCAAGTTTTGATTCTATTTCAATTAATCATATAAGGATGTTTAGCATTGATGCTCCTTGTGTTGAAAAATGAAATAAAGCATCATGAGGAGAACCAATGAAATTTGTAGAAGAGCTGATAGTCGTAGATGACTCGAATTTTCATGACAATGTATAAAGTTCGGGAGGATCAGTCTTAGAGACATTTTGAGAAGAAAAAAAGCTACAGAAATTTTATTCCAGTGTAATCAGTGTGTGTGTGTGTGTGTGTGTGTGTGTGTGTGTGTGTGTGTGTGTGTGTGTGTGTGTGTGTGTGTGTGTGTGTGTTATTATGTTAGTATTTGTTCTGGAACCTCCATAATCCAGTCGGTATAAACGAAGTCCTTTGGTCGGAAAGACTTGGGTTTGATTTCTATCCATGGCGTGAGGAACCTTTGTCTGGTCTCTTTCGACTAAAGGTGAGTTAGCCGGTTAGTCTCATGCGGGGATAGAGGTTTTTTATAATATAAATGTCTCTTGATTTTCTCTTATACATACTAACATTTTTATTAGTACATGATGTAGAAATCTTACCTTAGAGAAAAAAATTTAAAAAAATTAAATTTTGTTTATAAACTCTAATTTTTATTTATTTATATTTACATCATTTTATTATAAATATGAATTCAAAATATATTTCTAGGTATAAAATAAGTGCTAATTTTAATAATGTTTTTAATATCTCACAGTGAAGAGTAGCGCCCTCTGTTATTCACATTGTATCCTATCGAAACGAACTCATCAATCATTAACTACTGTAACATTCGTGACAGCCATGAAGAGTGCAATATAATGCTTGTTGCATCCAGTTACGATATTTCTATGAGAATCGTGAACAATAACTAAACAATTTCGCTTTGTTACTATGCGCAGAACTTACCTCGTAATTTTATATCGCTACTTTCGATATACTGCCGTTGAATCTGCCGCCCAATATGACATCAATAACATAATAAAGAATTAATGGTTAGCTTCAGTTCCATTTTTTTCTTCCTTCTGCCACTGGATGAAATGAGTTTTGATCGCATTGGAAAACGTTTTCACAACGGAAAACAAAACAAATTAAAAAAAGGGAAAGAATGAATCGAGCTTGTGCTAATGGGCTAGAATTCTACGATAATTGTTTGGCTGCAATTTATTTTAAGCATCTGCCATCGAAGTTAGGAGATTTACGATTATCATACCAGGTGACACTATCGGAGGAAAAAAATTTAAAACTGTGCCACGGAATGCAATTTTCGAGAGACTATTTCTCTTTATCAAATTAAAAAAACATGCTCTTTCGATTGTGTTACAAATATTAATAACTCATGAGTTAGGGGGGGGTAGCGAGTTTTAACCAAGTATTATAGCGAGTCATTGAGGAATCTTATTGCAAAATCATCTGGTCTAAATTCACGGTGATGTAAATCATTTTCTACATTGAATATCATTTAAATTTTGAAGTATTAAATACAATTTATTAAAAATATGCTTTACTCCAAACATAATGAAAAAACACCCAAACGCAATGTTTTTCTCTAACTCACCTCACCTCAGATATCTCAAGACTCTGAATTTGTAATACATCGTTACTAAGTTGCTGAAGGTGCCTGAGAAATTCAGTATAATAAGACTAAAATGAAGGGAGGGAGTTATTTTAGGGCCGATTCTCCATCGAAACATCTTCGCAAATCTCACTCCTCAACTATTTTTGAGCAAAATTTGGAATGTGTGTGTCCCTACGGAGGCCACACACTGTAAATACAGTGTATATATATATTTCGAAAGTTGCAGCACTCCCCCACGATTTCAAGCCACTGCGCGTGATACCACAGAACGTGATAGCAACAAACAAGTAATGTTTCGATACGCATACAATAACGAATTTACCATTTGTATTCTAGTTTATTAATTATATTTAACAGTTGTGAAGTTATCAAAAACATCAAACATGTGTAATTCATTGTTAATAGACTTTCCTTGTGTAAAACTTATATTCTACTACCCATGATGATGTAAGTCCTACGACGCACGACCTTGTCGAGTTTTTTAATTGTTTATTTTTATTAAACTCCTTATTTATATTATAGTGTGGGCTCAATGCCGAAAACACCACAGAACTGCTAAACCACAGAAACTTACGTTTAATTCATGTTATCCGAAACTGTTTACCATGGATAGCGGGGTTCGAGGAACTTTTCTTTCATTATTAGTGGAGTGACGAAATCGCTAAAAGTCAAAGGCTTCAGTGGTGGAAAGGCTTGCCTGTTTCTATTAGCGTCTGACCTCTTGAAACGCAAAAATATTCTACTGCATGTTCTCATGTTTTTTATTTGTCTCCAGAAAGAAAGAAAACGAATGATAAAACGCAAGCTTTCAGATAATTCCCTTTCAAATTCGCATTTTGTACTCTTCGTTTTATCGTTACGTCTCTTCCAGAGGAACTTGAAATCAATGGAACCTCTGGTTTTTTTTTATATTATTATTATTATTTTTTTGCTTTGTGGTTTAATAACTTGTTCATCCGCTTTGACAGTGTTGTTATCTGAAAGGAAATTATCTGAAAGCTTGCGTTTTATCATTCCTAATACCGAGGTCGGTTAATTTCTATAATATTAAAACGTTTTTTTGAGACTTCACTCTCTATTTGACAAGCAAGGAAAGATGGCACTCAGGAAGAAATAACCTTTAAAATTTCGCGTGATCTGCAAGTTGTGAATGAATCTTTTTCCATTTGACATTTTCAGTAATAACCACATCAGTATAAAACCAAAGAATGACTTGCCCAAAAGCATTCAAACCTTTAACTAATTCTTTTAAGTTTTTCTTTTTACGTGTGATTAACTCTTCATTTTCTATTTATGTAATCTGCTCTCCTGGCTGAACAGGTGACCTGCTCGTGTATCCAATTCATTTGTTGCACTTCGATGGATCAACCACTAAATGTGTGCAGAAATTGCACTCTTGCTTACCTAAACCTTGCTATCTGAAAGGGAATTGTATTGAGTATTGAACTTCTATTGAGTGCAGTTACCACTATTGAATATTACAAACCCGTTTTCAAATCCTGCAACTATTCTTATTAGTATTTTCTAGTATAATTTTGCATTATACGTTTTACATTCTTTTACATTAAGCTTCATCCATTTTTCATCGGAATGGTGGTGGCTCCATCTGTTTTGCTGTTCAGTAAGTATTAGTATAACTTGTTTTGGTTGTTGCCGTATACGCATATAATTTCTTAGGTGTCATTTTTTTTCCACAAGAAATAAATGCGAAAATGTATAATAAACATTAAGAAATAAAATAACTTGTACGATTATTAAGCAGTGTTGCTTGTTACTTAACGTAATTAGATCCGTGTTTCCGGTGTTGAGACAATTTTTTTTCTCTTTATTTCTAATTCGGAAACTCCTCACTTGGTGGGGTGATCAGTCAAACCTTGAATACAGGGGTATCTTAGGAGTCTGTTTTGTAATACAAGATAAGCAACACTACGATACTGATATACCGAAATCATTGCCATTAAAACAACATTAAATGTCTTAATTGGTCGATGCCCTTTGAGTTGCCTTCAAGATTTTAGTAGCAATTAATCGGAGAAATCAATATCTAAAATGCTATCTAAGTTTTTTCTGGAACTTGCATGTTGTAAGGAAAAGCCCTTACACATTTTTGGAAATGGAAAGTACATTGTCTTATAATTCAAAACAATTTGGTTCTTTGTGGAGAAAGAGATTAAGAATTTTGTAAATCGAATTCATGGCTTGTGAAGAGCCTATTTTGAAATCGCCATCCATTTATTTCTCTCATGTGTTCTCTGCGACAATACATGGAAATATCGTTTTACGCACGTGTGTGTGTGTGTGTGTGTGTGTGTGTGTGTGTGTGTGTGTGTGTGTGTGTGTGTGTGTGTGTGTGTGTGTGTGTGTGTGTGTGTGTGTGTGTGTGTGTGTGTGTGTGTGTGTGTGTGTGTGTGTAGACTTTTATAATGCTTTTTCTGTGCTTGTAGAGTGTCTGATTATTTCTCATCCAGTCCTTTTTTCTTAAATCGAAGTCAGTAAGTAGTGAAAAGGCCTGTTTACCTCAGTCGTCATCTTCAAGAATCATGACAAGCATGCATGTCATGTGACAACAATTGTAGCTGACCAATGAAAGAGTTTGCGAAATTAATTTTTGGGTAATATCATAGTTTGAATACTTTTTCATTGTTGTAAAGCTTAAATAAAAGATAAAATGTATTATAATTGCTGGTCTGTGTGGTGTAATGGTTAGGAGAACTATTCCACGAGTCTGGTTGTGGTTCAACAATGGGCTGCTGACTTCCAATTACAACACGCAAACTGCTAGTTCAAATTTCGCTTAAGCATGAATGTGGTAAAACCGAGCATTTGAACTATCAATTAGTTAGTTACAGAGTGCTGATGGGTCCTTTTTTTCACCCAATTCTAAACATTTAGTTTAGAAGGCACAAGATTTTTGTTTTAGAGAACAACAATATAATTAACCAAAAATATATAATATTTTTATTTTATATAACAAGAGATAAAATATAATTTTATTATAAAAATAATTATACTATACCAGTATATTTTATCTTATTTTATATAATAAAATAGCAATTTATGTTGTAATATACAGTTTATGACATAAAACATGCAATATAATTATTTCCCCAATTCGTTTTATCCCCCTTAGTTGGTTTATTCCACTTCTACGGAAATTATCTTTGAGTTCGTTCTATGAATTCCCATTTCGACAAATCCTAATTGATCACTTATGTTATGTTTGATGCGGTCCTCACCCAAAAATAGTTATTTGGTGGGGGGTGTAAGTTTTTTTTTCTCAACTTTTATCAATTTTACTTTTTTTTTTTGTATTTTGAATTATTTTTCCATAGTCCAGAAACACCTGCACTAACATAGAACTTTCTCAATAAACTTCAGGCTTCCAGTGTGTGTGTGTGTGTGTGTGTGTGTTAATATTTTACTAATATTAAAATTTGTAAAAATTAAAACTTCTCCCGTAATGCATAAGATTACGTATTTTTCACAAAAGGTCTCAGTAATATTAATGAAAATAACTCTCAGAGGTAGCAATTATTTTTTTTTATCATTAGTTTAGAGAATCCCAACGAGAGGGCGCTTGCAACAATAGTATACAACATTGGAAGCCAAAGGTGGAAACTTAATAATACTTTTCAACCTGATCTGCTAAGTACGAACAATAATTCTACCCACCCCAACGAACTGGTACAGCAAGCTGCAAATTACAACGAAACTGATCTCTACGAACACAAAAGACCACAAGCAGTATTAATTTCTTATTAGAAAATAATAGATATGTAAGCAATTCATTGATAATTATCAATGAATTGTTGTCGATGTGCAGTGTACATTCAATTAATTCGCAAAGCTATTCTTTAGCTTTATATATCGTTATTTATTTAATTATCTTTATTTTTATTTATTTATATTTCCTAACGTTCTTCTTTTCTGTCTAACTTTGACTGCCATGCGCAATGCAGACTCAATCATATGACAATCTTAATTTCAAAACATTCGGCTTCCGACAAAATGTCTGCGTAGCTTTCATCTTGCAAAGTCGCCCCTACAACTAAAAACAGTGTCTCAATCTTATGCTAATACAGTAATTTGCGTTATCTATGGTATATGCGATTGACCATTTAAATTTCATTTCCAGTTTGCTTGATCAAGATTGGAATCAAATTACAAAATGTAAATAAAATTTAAAAAGTTATGAAATATTTATTCACAAAATATTCTTATTAATAAAGATATGTAAAATTTTGTCTTAAATTTTAAATTTCTTTTATGAAATATATATACCTTCATACACCATAAAACATAATAAATTAAAGTATTATATATTATAAAAAATGAAAAAAATAATTCTTAAGGTGTATGAATCGACCGTAAAATGCGGTGATTAATGATTAATAATATACCCTTGGAGGGTAATGGATGGCAATGCTGTAGCCAATGAAGTTCTAACTGACGCTCAGCTATTGCTGTTACCACTTGTCATGATCAGAGCTTTAATAGCTCAATAACACCTTTTCCCTACACTGTCCTCTACAGATAATATAATGTCCTTGGAGGGTAATGGATGGCAATGCTGTAGCCAATGCAGTTCTAACCGAGGCTCGGCTATTGCTGTTACCCTCCTGCCATGATCAGAGCTTTAATAGCTCCATAACACCTTATCCCTACGCTGTCCTCTACAGATAACGGGGAAGATGAAAAGCATTCTTGCTTTGCCCTTTAAGCCAGTCCTTATAAGAATATAAGTAATTCGTAAAATTGGTAATAATATGAAAAGCAATCTTGCTTCACTCTAGCCAAAATATAAAAAAAACAGTATTTATGAAAAAAAAAAAAGAATAATATATATGTATGAAAAAAAATAATCAAATCAATATATAAACAAAATATCATTATTTAAAAATATTCTTCTATTTTTGAATAATATTCCTTTAATTTTGAATTTTTAATGATCATTAATTAATAATATTAGAATACCATTTTTATTTTATAATTTTCTTAGTATAATTTATTAAAATGTGAAAAAGTGACCAGTCAAAATTACCTTTTGTGAGCATTAAAAATCGTGTAATACTGTGTAATACTCTATTTCATACAGTAGACGACGAAGTGTGGTGCCATTCTGTGTTAAGTGCCATTTTTTGATTTTATCCCTGATTTAATGTGATTTATTTATTCATTTTCCGTCCTTTCTAATCGAAACGCTTCCTTCTTGATCAATGGAATCATTTCGATTAGATTAGAGGTAAACGTTCCCATTCAAAGTTTTCGATGCATGGAGAAGGCAAAGAAGTAAGATTGCCGAAAACATTTCGCCATCGTGTGGGTGTTGCAGAAATGCTTGAATTCATTGAGCTTTGAGTACATCACAAATATGTTAAGCGATAATTTGCGAAGAAATTAACAGATCGTTTCTCAAATCAGACTCCTTTTTCTTGCCTAAAATTAGGTTGTTTTGTTAATTATTTTATTTAAGCAAATTGTATGTTGTCCAAACAGCACGCGACAGGTTTGGATCAAAAATATGTTTTGACCAAATCGGAGATATGATTGCCAGAGACATTCTCTCTCTCTCTCTCTCATAAGGACGTATTTGTGTCCATTACCTATGAATATGTTTTAAGCCTATAGTATATGAATTTTTATTTTTATTTTTTTTGTATCTTTATTAGTTCAATCTGCTTCTGAATTCCTGTCACACAGCCCAAACTTAAGACTTTTTTTTTAAGCCACTTCAGGTCTCTATTAAATGGCTAAGTTCACAATTCACCTGGCAATGAAAGTAAAAGGCAGTCGAAAGATACATAAACTCAAACTATATAATCCTAATATCTTTTATTTTTTGTAATATACAAAATAAACATGAGTTTTTTTTATTTTTTGGTTGATGTTTGTTAATTGATAATCACAACCATAAAAGATGTAAAGGTATTCTCTATTTCGTTGTAGAAATTTATTTATTGAATTTTTTCTCCCATTTGTATTCATAAAATTCAAGTGTTATCGAAACTTGGAGATGATTTAAACTTACAATATTTGAATTCAGGTATTTTGGCTTCATTCTCAGTAATGTATAAAACTGATATAGTGTTAAGCGTAGAGACTTTACGCTTTCCGTTTATTATGGCAGTTTCTCAAACAGTTTGAAATAACGAAATATCGCATTCAAAGGCAATATCCATATTCATGGAGAGATCGCTTCTTTTCAGTGTGTGTGTTTGTGCGTGCGTTTGGTTGTTTGGCACTCACATAATCTAAATAGTCCAAATATATTAATTTATTGCTTGCATCAGTTTGGGTAGAAAAAATAACACAAATGAAATCGAAATTATTATATTATTTGTCAAGCAAATAATAGTCCTGCTGCGCATGCGCTCTTTTGTCTCGTGTGAATGTATACGTTTTTCATAACGATGTTATTTAGGTTTATGCTTACTAGATCTATCACTGAAAGTGGAGTTTTTTTATTATTGTTAATTGGCTGTATTTGCAGCTGGTTGTTCTCTTATAAGCTTACTAATTTCTGTCACATGAAATATCCTTATTAATGTTTCTCGTGTGTAAGCAGGATTTGAGTTCAGCCAAATATTTCGAAACAAATGTCATGTGCCTATCATTCCACTGCGCTATTGAGTTCACAAGAGTAGGTAAAACCTTTTTTCATAGGAAGGGGCTATGAATTATCTAGTGCTTTTCTTCACAATGAAACAAAAACTATAAATATTGAATTTTTCTTTCAAGATCGAATGATGAAATGATCTGAAATATTTACCATTAAAGCACATTTAATCGGGCAAAATAAAACAGGAGCATGCATTTTCACAGAATTTATCCTTGGATTTAAAATTCTCCGTACCCATGGGGGGGGTGGGGGGGGGGGGGGGTGGGGGGGGGGGGGGGTGGGGGGGGGGGGGGGTGGGGGGGGGGGGGGGTGGGGGGGGGGGGGGGTGGGGGGGGGGGGGGGTGGGGGGGGGGGGGGGTGGGGGGGGGGGGGGGTGGGGGGGGGGGGGGGTGGGGGGGGGGGGGGGTGGGGGGGGGGGGGGGTGGGGGGGGGGGGGGGTGGGGGGGGGGGGGGGTGGGGGGGGGGGGGGGTGGGGGGGGGGGGGGGTGGGGGGGGGGGGGGGTGGGGGGGGGGGGGGGTGGGGGGGGGGGGGGGTGGGGGGGGGGGGGGGTGGGGGGGGGGGGGGGTGGGGGGGGGGGGGGGTGGGGGGGGGGGGGGGTGGGGGGGGGGGGGGGTGGGGGGGGGGGGGGGTGGGGGGGGGGGGGGGTGGGGGGGGGGGGGGGTGGGGGGGGGGGGGGGTGGGGGGGGGGGGGGGTGGGGGGGGGGGGGGGTGGGGGGGGGGGGGGGTGGGGGGGGGGGGGGTACGGAGAATTTTAAATCCAAGGATAAATTCTGTGAAAATGCATGCTCCTGTTTTATTTTGCCCGATTAAATGTGCTTTAATGGTAAATATTTCAGATAATTTCAGCATTCGATATTGAAAGAAAAATTCAATATTTATAGTTTTTGTCTCATTGTGAAGAAAAACACTAGATAATTCATAGTCCCTTCCTATGAAAAAAGGTTTTGCCTACTCTTGTGAACTCCATAGCGCAGTGGAATGATAGGCACATGACATTTGTTTCGAAATATTTGGCTGAATTCAAATCCTGCTTACACACGAGAAACATTAATAAAGATATTTCAAGTAACAGAAATTAGTAAGCTTATAAGAGAACAACCAGCTGCAAATACAGCCAATTAACAATAATAAAAAAAAAAAAACTCCACTTTCAGTGATAGATCTAGTACGCATAAACCTAAATAACATCGTTATGAAAAACGTATACATTCACACGAGACAAAAGGGCGCATGCGCAGCAGGACTTTTATTTGCTTGACAAATAATATAATAATTTCGATTCCATTTGTGTTATCTTTTCTACCCAAACTGATGCAAGCAATAAATTAATATATTTGGACTATTTAGATGATGTGAGTGCCAAACAACCAAACGCACGCACAAACACACACTGGAAAGGCGCAATCTTTCCATGAATATGGATATTGCCTTTGAATGCGATATTTCGTTATTTCCAACTGTTTGAGAAACTGCCATAATAAACGGAAAGAGTAAAGTCTCTAAGCTTAATTATATCAGTTTTATACATTACTGAGAATGAAGCCAAAATACCAGAATTCAAATATTGTAAGTTCAAATCATCTCCAAATTTTGATAACACTTGAATTGTATGAATACAAATCGGAAAAAAAATTCAATAAATAAATTTCTACAACGAAATAGAGAATACCTTTACATCTTTTATGGTTGTGATTATCAATTAACAAACATCAACCAAAAAATAAAAAAAAAACTCATGTTTATTTTGTATATTACAAAAAATAAAAGATATTAGGATTATATAGTTTGAGTTTATGTATCTTTCTACTGCCTTTTACTTTCATTGCCAGGTGAATTGTGAACTTAAACATTTAATAGAGACCTGAAGTGGCTTGAAAAAAAAGTCTTAAGTTTGGAATGTGTGACAGGAATTCAGAAGCAGATTGAACTAATAAAAATACAAAAAAAAATAAAAAAAATAAAAGTAAAAATTCATATACTATAGGCTTAAAACATATTCATAGGTAATGGACACAAATACGTGCTTATGAGAGAGAGAGAGAGAGAGAGAAAGAGAGAGAGAGAGAGAGAATGTCTTGGGCACTCATATCTCCGATTTGGTCAAAAGATAATTTTGATCCAAACCTCTCGCGTGCTGTTTGGGCAACATACAATTTGCTTAAATAAAATAATTAACAAAACAACCTAATTTTAGGCAAGAAAAAGGAGTCTGATTTGAGAAACGATTTGTTAATTTCTTCGCAAATTATCGCTTAACATATTTGTGATGTACTCAAAGCTCAATGAATCGAAGCATCTCTGCAACACCCACACGATGGCGAAACGTTTACCTACGCTTCCTTCTTGATCAATGGAATCATTTCGATTAGAAAGGGCGGAAAATGAATAAATAAATCACATTAAATCAGGGATAAAACCAAAAAATGGCACTTAACACAGAATGGCACCACCCTTCGTCGTCTACTGTATGAAATAGAGTATTACGCAGATCTCGATTTTTAATGCTCACAAAAGGTAATTTTGACTGGTCACTTTTTCACATTTTAATAAATTATACTAAGAAAATTATAAAATAAAAATGGTATTCTAATATAATATTAGAATACCATTTTTAATTAATGAATCATTAAATATTCAAAATTAAAGAAATATTATTCAAAAAGAGAAGAATATTTTTAAATAATGATATTTTGCCTATATATTGTTTTTATTTATTTTTTTCCCATAAATATTGTTTTTTTTATATTTTGGCTAGAGTGAAGCAAGATTGCTTTTCATATTATTACCAATTTTACGAATTACTTATATCCTTATAAGGACCGGCTTAAAGTGGGAAGCAAGAATGCTTTTCATCTTCCCCGTTATCTGTAGAGGAAAGTGTAGGGATAAGGTGTTATTGAGCTATTAAAGCTCTGATCATGGCAGGAGGGTTACAGCAATAGCCGAGCCTCAGTTAAAACTTCATTGGCTACAGCATTGTCATCCATTACTCTCCAAAGGTATATTAATCATTAATCACCGCATCTCACGGTCGATTCCCACACCTTAAGAATTATTTTTTCATTTTTTATAATACATAATACTTTCATTTATTACGAAGTTAGATATATTTCATAAAAGAAATTGAAATTTTAAGAAAAAATTTTACATATTTTTAGTATTTTTTAAATATATATTTCATAACTTTTTAAAATTTATTTACAAAATATAAAGCTCTTCACAGTTTAAATTCATTTTATGAGTATGTTTATATTATCTAACAACTTATCCCCCCCCCCCAAAAAAAGAAAGATTGAAAAAGAAACACGTTCTGCCCTGACTGAATATTGAAAGGGATGTTTGCTGTAGGGGTTGTTGTAGATGCTTGTTTTTAAGAGTTGATTCCAATCTTGATCAAGCCAACTGGAAATGAAATTTTAAATGGTCAATCGCATATCCCATAGATAATGTAAATTACTGCATTAGCATAAGATTTAGACACTGTTTTAGTTGTAGGGGCGACTTTGCAAGATGAAAGCTACGCAGACATTTTGCCGGAAGCCGAGTGTTTTGAAATTAAGATTGTCATATGATTGAGTCTGCATTGCGCATGGAAGTCAGAGTTAGACAGAAAAGAAGAACGTCAGGAAATATAAATAAATAAAAATAAAGATAACTAAATAAATAACTATATATAAAGCTAAAGAATAGTTTTGCGAATTAATTGAATGTACACTGCACATCGACAACAATTCATTGATAATTATCAATGAATTGCTTACATATCTATTAATTTCTAATAAGAAAGTAATACTGCTTGTGGTCTTTGTGTTTCTAGAGATCAGTTTCGTTGTAATTTGCAGCTTGCTGTACCTTCGTTGGAGGTGGGGAGAATTATTGTTCGTACTTAGCAGATCAGGTTGAAAAGTATTATTAAGTTTCCGCCTTTGGCTTCCAATGTTGTATACTATTGTTGCAAGCGCCCTCTCGTTGGGATTCTCTAAACTAATGATAAAAAAAATAATTGTTACCTCTGAGAGTTATTTTCATTAATATCACTGAGACCTTTTGTGTCAAATACGTAAACTTATGCATAACGGTTGAATTTTTTTTTAATTTTTACAAATTTTAATATTAGTAAATTATTAACACACACACACACACACACACACACACACACACACACACACACACACACACACACACACACACACACACACATTAGAAGCCTGAAGTTTATTGAGAACGTTCTATGTTACTGTAGGTGTTTCTGGAATATGGAAAAATAATTCAAAATACAAAAAAAAAAAAAAGTAAAATTGATAAAAGTTGAGAAAAAAAAACTTACACCCCCCCCCCCCCCAATAACTATTCTTGGGTGCGGACCACATGAAACATCACGTATGTAATCAATTAGGATTTGTCGAAATGTGAATTCATAGAACAAACTCCAAGATAATTTCCGTAGAAGGTGAAATAAACCAACTAAGGGGGATAAAACGAATTGGAGAAATAATTATATTGCATGATTTATGTCATAAACTCTATATTACAACATAATTTGCTATTTTATTATATAAAATAAGATTAAATATAATGGTATAGTATAATAATTTTTATAATAAAATTATATTTTATCTCTTTTTATACAAAATAAAAAAAAAATAAAAATATTATATATGTTAATAAGCCAAAGTTTCGTACTCGGCTGTAAAAACATAAAGGGATTTACTATCCCCCTTTCTATTAAAAATATTATATATTTTTGGTTAATTATATTGCTGTTCTTTAAAAAAATCTTGTGCCTTCTAAACTAAAGGTTTAGAATTGGGTGAAAAAAATGACACACCAGCACTCTGTAACTAACTAATTCATAGCTCAGGTGCTCGGTTTTACCACATCCATGCTTAAGCGAGATTCGAACTCACAGTCCGCGTGTTGTAGTGGAAAGTCAGATGGCCATTGTTGAATTTCATACCACCATCGTGGAATATTTCTCCTAACCATTACACCACACAGACCAAGGGCTATAATGCATTTTATCTTTTATTTAAGGTTTACAACAATGAAAAAGTATTCAAACTATGATATTACCCAAGAATTCATTCCTGAAACTCTTTCATTGGTCAGCTACAATTGGTGTCACATGACATGCATGCTTGTCATGGTTCTTGAAGATGACGACTGAGATAAACAGGCCTTTTCACTTCTAACTGACTTCGATTTAAGAAAAAAATACTGTATGACATATAATCAGACACTCTACAAGCACAGGAAAAGCATTATAAAAGTCCACACACACGCGCACGCGCGCGCGCGCAAAACGATATTTCGATGTATTGTCACAGAGAACACAGGAGAGAAATAAATGCATGGCGATTTCAAAATGGGCTCTTCATGTGCCGTGAATTCGATTTACAAAATTCTTAATCTCTGTCTCCATAAAGAACCAAAGTGTTTTGATTGATAAGACAATTTCACTTTCCATTTCCAAAAATGTCTGAGGGCTTTTCCTTACAACATACAAGTTCCAGAAAAAACTTAGATAGCATTTTAGATATTGATTTCTTCGATTTATTGCTACTAAATTCTTGAAGGCGACTCAAAGGGCACAGACCAATTAAGACATTTAAATTCGAATTGAATTGAATTGAAATCCACAATAATTATTCCTGTCTGCAGAAACTATTGTTACGAAGGCTACAGAGTGTGATCAATTAATTTCCAGTTCGACTGAAAACGTCACCTTCGTTTTTCACTAAAAATTATCTGAATGCAAGATTAAAACACGAATCCAGAATAAGAAATAGGAGCAGTTAATCTCAAGCTGCTCAGAAGATGCTTGATAAAAGAAGAAAGCGCCCAATTAAATGCAACAGTACTTTTATTCTAATGTGTAGTTTTTCTTTGAATTTCTTCAGGCATTCTTTAATATTTTACTCTGAACATGCACACCTCACATGGCAAGGATTTCGGCATATCAGTATCGTAGTATTACTTATCCTGTATTACTAAATAGACGCCTAAGATACTCCTGGATTCAAGGTTTGACTGATCACCCCACCAAGGGAGGAGTTTCCGAATTAGAAATAAAGAGAAAAAAATTGTCTCAACACCGGAAACATGGATCGAATCACGTTAAGTAACAAGCAACACTACTTAATAATCGTACAAGTTATTTTATTTCTTAATGTTTATTATACATTTTTGCATTTATTTCTTGAAAAAAAATGACACCTAAGAAATAATATGCGTAAACGGCAACAACCAAACTAAATTATACTAATACTTACTGAACAGCAAAACAGATGGCGCCACTACCATTCCGATTAAAAATGGATGAAGCTTAATGTAAAAGAATGTAAAACGTATAATGTAAAATTATACTAGAAAATACTAAAAAGAATACTTGCAGGATTTGAAAACGGGTTTGTAATATTCAATAGTGGTAACTGCACTCAATAGAAGTTCAATACTCAATACAACTCACATATAGCAAGGTTTAGGTAAGCAAGAGTGCAATTTCTGCACACATTTAGTGGTTGATACATCGAAGTGCAACAAATGAATTGGATACACGAGCAGGTCACCTGTTCAGCCAGGAGAGCAGATTACATAAATAGAAAATGAAGAGTTAATCACACGTAAAAAGAAAAACTTAAAAGAATGGGTTAATTCCCTTTCAGATAGCAACACTGTCCAAGCGGATGACCCTCCTTTTTGACAGGGTATCAGACCTTTATTTGAATTTATTTGATCCAGATAATTTCGTTGACCGAACGATCTTGAGAATTAAGACCGGATTCTACGTTTATCGGAAGCCCTGATTAAGAAAGGATGCCTTAAAAAAGATTTCATTAGATTATCTCTGAAATATAATGTTGTGAAATAAAAACGTTGAGCCAAATACGATTAATTTATGCCGAGAATTTCACAAACTTCTCTTGTATACGATGCATACTTTGAATACAATGACGCATCTTCCTTTTGTTGTGATAAATGAAGTTTTTTTGTACTCAAAAGAACTCAATTTTTCTTTCTTATGTTTTGTTTTTCTTTATTTCTTTTGTCCTCAAGGTTTTCATTTGTTGGCTGTCGTACTCTTCATTCATCATAATGTTAAACACTATAAATTCAGAAAAAGAAGTTAAGTGATATTACAAAACACGATTTCTGTACGCACTCCAAACGTGACGTTTCATTACTTTGGTCGTAAATCGACACCTAGGAGGTAGTATGATGTGACAAATATTCAGTCTCCTTTTTAAGAAATGCACATTGCATGAAAATAATCGAAAGAGAGAGAGAGAGAGAGAGAGGAGATAGAGAATCTGTTGATGCTCAAAAAGTTATAGCAAGTTCCAGCAAGTGGTTTAGGTTTGCTATTCATTAAAAGTATCTAAAAATAAATAAGTAAAAATACATTTTTCAAGATGCATCAAATGCATTCTCATTTATGCTGGTTTCCACCGAAAAAATATCTTCTGTTTACTTCAGTTAAATACTGAGAGAGAGAGAGAGAGAGAGAGAGAGAGAGAGAGAGAGAGAGAGAGAGAGAGAGAGAGAGAGAGAGAGAGAATGTTTGAGATATGATGATCCAGTGAAATCTTATAAAATGTTATCGTTCGTTAATGTATTAATAAATCTCTGAATTTAATTAAATTATTTCAAAGATTCATTTTTGAATAAGATAAAGTGATATTCTTCTGTCAAAAATATTTTTAGCCTTAGGGAGGCATGAGAAGATTTCTGTTTCTTGTTTTTGTAAATTGTTAATGATATCAAATATTAATTAGCCATTGCAATGGGCTCGTGTCAGACTGCTTGTGTGAAGACACATCGGGTTTATTTCTAGCAACATATCCGGTTTTATTACTTCTTCGAACTTCTTCCAGCAACAAAATAATGGAGACTTTTTTTTTCTCTCGTATTAGTTCTAGATATGAGAGGTTATTAAAACGCATAATACAGGGGTGTTCCCAAACTTGTTATCCCTAAATCCCCTAAAAATCCAAACACTGAAATGAACATAAATGAAGAGTGAAAACAATGCAGTGAACTAGAAGAAGAATGAGATCATGAAATAAAGTGTTTAATTGATGCGTGTGCGTTCACTGAAAACTGCTATGTCATCATTGCATATTTCGATGATATTTCGGCGAATTTTAGAAAAATCAGTCTCGTTTAAAATTTGCTCGTTTATGTTCTGCTTTGATATGTTCGCTAAAACGAAGATTCGTATAGTAGCGGTCTGAGCAGGACTGTCAGGTATAGTTCTCCCACCATTTCAAGATCCCTTCTTGGCTTGGTGCCAAGAATAGTCGATTCATGCTGAAGGGGAGAAAGAAATGAAGAAAGTACGAATTGGTCGCCAACATGCGAAATCACGTGCTTTCTTGTCTCTCGCTGTACTAGTACAAGCTTGATTTTTTGTTGTTCTCTTTTTGCATCATTTTTTATTATTAATTTGTATGATGGATCCAGTACAGTCAACAAGTTCTATTTTTACACGTTTCGGTAGCTCTTGCAAAAGAATATTGAATAATGTGCTGACATTATTCAATAATGTCAGCACATTATTGAATCGTCAATAATGTGCTGTGTCAATTGTTCCCCTTTCTCAAGTCATAAAACGTGCAAGTGCAATTGCGGGCGTATCGGGGTCGACTGTTAAAGAAATTCGTAGGGAATCAAAAGGTGAAGGTAAGCCAAAATTTAAATCTCCTAAAAAAAGCTCCAGAGATAGAAAACCATTGAAACCGTAGCTTTGAATTATTTTGATGTAGATGTTAGAAGAACTATTCACGAATTTTACGTGATCGAGAAAAGAGTGCCAACTGTTTTTCCGAAATTGATTCCTGTGCTTAAAGAAAAAATTAATTTTCCTTGGAAAAGAGAAACTTTAAGGAAAATACTTCATGAAATCGGATTTTGTTTTAAAAAGTCCCAGAATAAAAGGAAACTTATCATGGAGCGAAGTGACATTGTTTTATGTAGAACGCAGTATTTGCACGTATTAACACTCTACGTACATTTTCCCAACTGTTATACAAGCAAAATAGTTACACTTTAAAAACGGAAATGTTCGTAAAAGAAAAGCTAAATTTTCCGACCTGTAATAATAAACAAACTCAGTTTGCTTATTATTACATCCCAGAAGACAGACTGATTACCCTATTATCGGAATGGATTCTCCTTTTTCTGACATATGCAGAAGTGTCGAGGGACCTCAAATAAGTGGGCGAACTATACGCAATCAAACTTAGTTGACTGAAAGTACGAAGGTGGTTGATTTCTCTCGTAAGCGTCGTTACGCATCATCGAGCCTACTAGTCATGCACGATCGCTTATAAAAATCGGTCTGTTTCTTGATCGCACAATTAGGTTTTAATTAATGTCTTGGAATTAAACCTGCGCTAAAATCAAATTACTATTCAGAAGAGGGAAGCAGGTGATTCAACTTGAAATATAAGACAAAATTATTGTAGATTTTCCTTATTCAGTGGTTTCTAGAAACGCAAGTAAAAAAAAAAAATACAATCCCTGCTTAGTTCATACAGAATTATAACGACTTGCTATTAAAACGAAATCGCTTTTTTTTTTTTTTAATTTAATGATTTCCTAACTGTAGAACCGGAGATTTTTTGGTTTGATTATAACACAAACAGCACACTTCAAATCAAAACAAGTCCGAATAGAAAACTGGCATCCACTATATAAGTCGATTGAAGACATTTTTTTTTTTTTTTTTTTTTTCCCAGTCGTGGATTTCAAAGAGATTTTTTTTCTTCAATTAAACTGTTTTATTAGTTATCATATGTTATTACGCGCTGTATTTTAAGATTGTATTTTTTATTTATCGCATATTTATTTGTGCTGAGTTTTACTATTCATTTGTGCGAAACGGAGGTGTTAACAGTCATTAACCTCAGCGAATGGAAAAAGACAAAGTGGCAGATAACCCAAGTACTGAGTTTTAGCATGAACATTGCTTGGTGATGTCATCAGTGAGAACCTCTTGCTAACCGCACTCATCAAGTGCTTATTTTCCGGTAGGAATGAATACGACGTAAGTTGATTTAGAGTCCTTTTGCGAAATCATTTCGGAAACGAACTAATATTTCCGAAATAATTTCAAAAACGCTTTGACCAATGCTCACGCAATTTTATTATCTGTGTATGGGTTTAAATGCAATATACTATACTCTCCCTCATCACATTCTTTCCCTCGATAAATATTTTATCTTCAAGGATCCTTACAAGGGAAAGCGTTAAGTACACCCCGTAATTACATTACTCTTAACAGGATTGCGATCTCATCTTACTAAAAACGTTCAAACTTCCTTATTTCCTCCAGCCAACCTAAACAGAACTTCCAAATGAGAATGTCGTGAAGAAATAGACATAAGAAAACAGAAAAATCACCTTCAGTTATTTCTAGTTTTAAAACTTAATATACGTGTCCTTATAAGGACTGGCTTAAAGGGACGAAGCAAGAATGCTTTTCATCTTCCCCGTTATCTGTAGAGGACAGTGTAGGGATAAGGTGTTATTGAGATATTAAAGATCTGATCATGGTAGGAGGTTAACAGCAATAGCTGAGCCTCAGTTAAAACTTCATTGGCAACAGCATCGCCATCCATTACCCTCCAAGGGTATTAATCACCGCATCTCACGGTCGATGCTCTCAATCGCCTCAATATACGTATTCTTAAAAGAAATGGGCGATGGACTGAGTTGGCTCTTTATCCTGTCATCTGAATGAAGAAAATCTGTGTGGAGGGAGTGTTATTGAGCTAAAAGCTCTAGTCATGGCTGGGTAACAGCAATACCCGAGCCTCGGTTAAAACTTCATTGGCTACAGCATTGCCATTTGTTACCCTGGAAGTCCTAAAAAGGACTTCATTTTTTTGGTAACTCATGTCCATCCTATATAACGTTTACAACAACAACAACAACAACAACAACCACATTACTAGCATGCTGGGTGAAGCATAAAATGCTTTTTATTTTCTCCTTTATCTGTGTCGAGAAGCTTGATGGGGGCGGTTTGAGTCTTATGCTCGCACTTTGTGAACTATAGAGTTAGCTCTATTCTGCTGAAAGCAGGATTACCTTGGGTCTTTTATGTTTGTGATAGTCATGTTCACTATAACTGGAAGCTTGTCTGATTAGTGGGTTGGGATGAGAATGTGCCTTGCTGATGAACTTTTTCGCACGATCATGAAGGAGAGAATGGATGTCTGGGGTTCCGATTTCTCTGTGGATCTGCGTGTTTCTGACGAACCATGAGGCGTCCAGGATCATCCGCGGGCATTTGTTTTGTATCCTATGTGGTTTCTGGATGTTAGATTTGGATGTGTGACTCCATGCCGGGGATGCATATGTGATTACGTGTCGTATCACCATCTGATATAGTAACAGCTTGTTGCGTTTATCCAATTTGCTGTTGCGGTTGATCAGGAGATAGAGTTGGGCTATGGTTCTGGATGTCTTTGTGCCTATGAGCTTGATATGGCTGTTGAAATTTAGCTTTTTGTCTAGCTGTACTCCAAGGTATTTGGTTTCTGTCTGCCATGGTATCTTTTTTCCGAGGAGTTGAATATCATCTTGGATGAAGGCTTTGCGTCTGGTGAATAGTATAGCTGAGCTTTTGACGGGGTTTACTTGTATCCTCCAGTCCGAGAACCATTTCTCTAGCTTTGTAATGGTGACCTGGAAACGACTGATCGCCAGGTGTGGGCGGAGAGATCTTGTCATTATAGCTGTGTCATCAGCATATAGGCCTGTGATTGTAGTCCTCAGGTTCTGTGGAATGTCAGCCACGTAGATTGTGAAAAGTAAAGGAGCCAATAGAGATCCCTGTGGTACTCCTACCAGGATTTGGTGCCTAGTTGAGATGGTGCCATTTATTTTTATCTGCATGGATTTGTCAGTGAGGTATGATTTTATTAGACGGGTAAGGTTTGTTGGAATGTTGGCCTGAATGAGTTTGTAGAGTAATCCTTGATGCCATACCTTATCAAAGGCCTTGGCAATATCCATAAAAACTGCAGCTGTGTGAAGGTACCAGTTGTATCCTTGAGTGATATGCTCCACTAGTCGGTGTATTTGTTGCACTGTGCTGTGCATACTGCGGAAGCCAAATTGTTCGTTTGGAATTATTCCTAATTGGTCTGATTTTTTCTTGTAGTCTTGAAAGGATAATTTTTTCAGCAATCTTTCCTAGGTTGGAAAGTAGGCTTATTGGACGGTAGCTTTACTGGAGTTGTGGATTGTTTCCTGGATTTTTTATTGGTATGATGTCGGCTGTTTTCCATGCAGTGGAGAAGTGTTGTATCCTCAGTATTGCATTGGTTATGTTAAACAGGTGGTATAATAGCCATAATAGCCTTTCGAGGAAGTGATTTGATGATTCTGTTAGTAATTCCATCTGGACCTGGAGCCTTTATGTTGTTTAGATGTTTTATGATGTTGTTATTTCAACTGGGGTAGTGGGGGTGATGCTGTCTGGTTTGCTTCGGACTGTCTTAAGGTACGCTTGACCTGCTAGTGGACTTTATATATGTGGGTGATGTTTATATTGTCATATGATGGGCTGTATTGTTTTTCTAGCTTTTCTGCTATTGCTTCTGCTTTTTCGTTATCAGTGTGCGTCGTTCCATGAGCAGTTTGCATGAGGATAGGGGGTTGTGTTTGGTGTGCAGGAGCTTCAGAAATTTCCATATTGTGTGATCTTCTGGATTGAGTGATGATAGTTTATTGTCCCAATCCTGATTCCTGTGGATTTGAAGTGCTTTTCTTATTTGGTTGTTCAAGTTGTTCAGAGTTTTCTTGTCCTGTGGGGCTCTTGTGGTGTGATATCTTTTCCTGGCTTTGTTTTTTATTCTGATGAGGTCCATGATGTTTTCTGGGAGCCGACTGGTTGGGTGGTTGGTTTTGGTTTTGGTGACTTGTTCTAATGCTTTTTTAATTAGGTTTGTTAGATTGCTTACTGCTTCATCTATTTCTTCTTTTTTATGGATCATGGGTACAGGACCAATGTATTCTGGTAGAATTTTAGCTAGCCTATCCCATGATATGAAGGTGTGCTGGTGGGCCAGTTGGTCTTGCGTGCCAAGTTTGATCAGGATTGGATTGTGTTCAGATGATAGTTCACTGAACGTCTCTAGTTTGTATTGTTAACTGATGTTTCTAAGGATAGCTATGTCAAATACATCCGATCTGCCATGAGGGGTGTAATGAGTGTGCTCAGTGGGTCCTGCTACCACAACTGAGTTAAGTGTTGAGTAGTTGTGTAGTATGCGTCCACTTCTGTTGTTGGTGGTGCTGAACCATGCTGTGTGTTTGGCGTTCAAGTCTTCTGCTATGATGGTGGGGTCTGTGGTGCCAAGGACTGCTGTCAGTAGAGGGTTGCTTGGTGAGTTGTAGGCAGCAAATATCTTGAGGCTTCCAGCATTGTTTGTGTGGACTTGTATTCCTGTGGTCACCAGGTTTGTAGTCTGTGGGTTGGATATGGCATTGTGGTGAAGGTACGGTTTGATGTAGATGGCAGTGCCTCCCCCTCTGGTGCTGAATCTATCTGTTCGGTACGTTGTGTATCCTCTCACTTTTGGGTTGTTGGCAGGTCTTAAGTGGGTCTCGTTGATCAGTATTATGTCCGGATTGTGTCTTTGTGCGAATTCCTGTAGTTCTAGTGTCTTGTTGGTGAGGCCATTGGCATTCCAGGCTGCAATTAGAAGCGAGTTGGGTTTTACTTTTGTTTTATTCATAGTTGAGTGCTGTCAGTATGGAATGGGTTCCTTGCAGGAATCTCTTTGTGGAGGAGTTGGGTTTGCTCTGCTGAATTCCTGCAGCATAGTGGCTAGCGAGGCAGTCAGTATTGCTGTGATGTTGGAGCCTATGTGATTGCTTTGCATTGTGTCCTTTGGGCGGGCTGATTCTGCATAGGTCTTGGTGGAAGGTTGAGCCCTTTCCTGACTTTTGTGGATAGGGTTTTGTTGGTTTGATGACTGTGCATCAGAGATGCTTTGAGTGGTCCAGATTAGGGAAGGTTGGACGTTTCTTGTAGTTCCGTGATTTCTGGGGTGGTGGTTGCATCCTTTGTAGTTTGCTGGGTGGGGTCCTCCACAGTTGGCACATTTGGCTGGTGTGGTTCTTGATTTTGTGCATGTAATGGTTTGATGTTTATCACCACACTTCAGGCATCTGAACTCGGCTTTACACAGTCTTTGGGCATGGCCAAACTTTTGGCCATGCCCAAAGACTTACGTCCACAGACCGCAGTTATGTCATAAATTCGTCTTTGTGTGTTCTGGATCTCAACCAATACTAATGGCATTGGTCGTTTATCGTATCTGAGCATCCGGCTGACTTAGATTGGTGTTAGGCCCTACTGGGTGAGGTCTGCCGCGATCTCCTCAGAGGTAATGCCTTCGGTGACACCTCGCAGTACAACCTTTAGATCTCTTTCGCTGCTTAGTGCGAAGGTGTGGTACTGCAGTTTGTTGTTGTCCATCATTTCTGTTATCCCTCTGTAGTCCGTGACTGTTGTTGGTTGAAATTTTACTCCTTCGTCGGTGTTTCTGGCCCAGGAGTATCCAATTTTATGTTCTCTCAGGTTTCTTGCAACTGTGGTCCATTTTTCCTTTTCACAGAGAATTACCGGGGGGACCATTTCCCTTTTTTCCGGCACTGTTTGTGAGGGTGTTTCGTTTTCCATATGATCATCCTCGGTTCTGCGTCTTTTATTCGTTTGTTCTTCTGTGAAGTCTGTCTGACTGTGGTTCTCCGGTAGGAAGATGGTCGTGTTGTTGATGTCTTCTACTTCGTCCTCTATATCTTCGGATTTTTCTGGTTGTGTGTACAGGTTTAGGAAACCTGGCCATTCCTTATCGAATTTTTTATGCAATAATTTAAACAGTTTTAGCGCTTGATCTTTGTTTAGAAACTCTAGAAGATCATTAGTGTTATCCATGTTTGTTTTATTCGTTGTTATATCTAGTAGGTGGTGATTGGGGAATTGCGTATGAGCGCAATTAGAAATCCCGCAGGTCTTGAGACCTGCCAGCAGAAATTTTGTAGAGGATATTGAAGATGAAAAGGATTGCCAGCAATATCGAGCGATTAGCTAAATGCGCAAAGCAATAGCATATTGAAGTTCAGCAAATGAAGAACGCTTATCTCTATATATATCATTCAAAACTATCGCACTGATCAAAACGCGCCACTAATACGCGAGCCACCATTACTATCCTGAAAAAAAAAAGAGCCTACATAACATGTCCTTATAAGGAATGGCTTAAAGGGGCGAAGCAAGAATGCATTTCATGTTCTCCGTTATCTGTAGAGGATAAGGTGTTATTGAGCTATTAAAGCACTGATCATGGAAGGAGGGTAACAGCAATAGCCGAGCCTCAGTTAGAACTTCCTTGGCTACAGCATTGCCATCCATTGCCATCCATATGCTTTATTAGCGCCAAACACTCGAATGATTAGAAATTTGGGGAAGCATTTCGAGTCTCTGTAATTAATTGGAACGGATGAATTCTGACGAAAACAACAGAACTTTATAATTAGAACTGCGATATTTTATCAGATGATAAAGCTGAATATTTCCTTTGTTTTTCTTACAAATCCAATCCTTAGGAGTTTCAAAAATCGCTATGCTGAGTCTTGTAGCATAAACCAACTCGAATCTGTGCATTCTGTGCACAGTGATCAAATATTTGTATCGTATTGTCCTCGCTATCATAATATTTCCCATTTGGCTTTATCATATAATCTCTTAAAATACAGATAATGACATTTTATTAAAAAAAAAAGTGGCTTTTCAAAGTTATTTCTTGCATTTAGAAACTCCTCACAAACCTAAGTAAATAATCCTAAAATTCCAAAGAAACGCGCTAAAATTCCTACGCATGCTCTAGTAATTGATCCTATTTTCGTTCAATAATTCTGAGTCGCAATTTCCTATTGCTGAGATAATAATTTATAGAAACCTCTAAGGCAATGGCACACACTTTTCCTAAAGTGTGCAGCCCTGGGGAGCTGCGGCTTCCTCAACGGGGCGATTACAAAATTTCATAATTTTATTTCCATTTTCAATTCAATGTGATAGGACGCGACATCTAGCGGACCTGGTACAAACCAGTAAATCACTTAGTAATAACCGTTTGCAGAAGCCTCTACAAATGGTTACTATAATAGGACAAGCGAAAAAGACGCTTATGTGAGTTTTTAGATGGTTTATTTTATAGTTACAGTGTTTATTGTATGTATAATATAGTATATATTATTATATTACTATTACTACTACTACTATTACTATCACTAATAATATCACTGGTATTGCTAGTGATATTAATAAACTACTGGTTTTAATATCACTGGTATTACTACCAGCCCTGCTCAACTCTTCAGCATAGAGAATTTTAGTTCGGGAATGAATAACGATTGAATTGTAATCTGTATGTTGATGAATTTTCGAACATTAACGCTCACTTGTATGTCGATGCGCAAAAATAAGACTGGGATCGAATACGTGTAAGTATATAAGAACCGCGCACGTGTTGCAATCTCGCTCCCGCCGCGCCGCCGGGTGGGAACCACGACATCCCTTTATTGGTAAATATGTCATTTTGGTCTACTTGATTGGCCACATCATGAGAAACAGCAAATACCAACTTCTACAAACTATTTTGATAGGAAGAATTTGTGGCAAAGGAACTAGAGGAAGAAAAAGAATATCATGGTTTGACAACATCAAGACGTGGACAGGAAAGAGCAGTGCACAACTGCTAAGATTAGCACAAGAGCGCAGTTTGTTCGCCAAGATGGTCGCTGACCTTCGATAGAAGATAGCACAATAAGAAGAAGAAGATTGGCTTCCGTAACTATTTTCAAGACCTTGCTCCATCTTACAGGTCCTATTAATGTCACTGTTCCCACGATTCACTCTTGATTGCGTTGACATTTAGGATGGAGGTAATCCAAGTTAACCGAATTAAATATTACCCGTATAATGGTGTCTTATACTTTTCTATCGACCCCTAAGCCCGAATCGACCGTTAACAATGTTATATCGACCCCTAGTGGTCGATATAACATTGTTATATCGACCATTTTGGCGACCACTGCACTAGGCTAACCACGCGAACTGTTTTCAATAGAAAAATATCCTTGACTTAATGTGAAATGTTCTTGATTAAATGTAAAATGTCCTTGATTTATTGCAAATACTATAGTTAGGGTTTCTCGTTTCTAATTTAATAAATAACATTCATTTTGCATTATTCAAAAATAGATTGTTTAATAATGAAAAGAGCCGCAATTATTCGTTGAAAGAGCCGCAGGTTGCCGACCTCTGGAACAGACAAAGCCGTTTGGTCGGAAACACATGGGTTCGGATCCCCTCAATGACGAGAGAGGATTCAAAAATCGAGTTTTTGTTCCTCCAGAACAGGCAAACCGGCTCAGTGAACACACTCGGGTTTACAGCCATGAATACGAACAATACGTGGAAGAGATTGGTTCCTCACCACCGATCGTAAGGCCCATAGTTAACCATGACTCACATCACAGTAGTCAACTTCCTAGATAGCAGATAGCACTTGAATGGGATGGGCTGATAGCCCAACAGTTCCTATTGCAGAATTCTTATTCAGTTGTACAACAGCTCTAGTACTTCCCATCAGATACATGATTTCCTCATAGAGTAAAGAGGTATCGCAAGTCATTGTTTAATATAACAGGCTGATAGTTTTTTTTTTTTCAAAATGACTACACAGCAAGTGAACAATCTATTCTGCATCAGTCACTCGCATACAATTCTCGTGGGTTGTCTTTAGCTTGCAGAGGGAGTTTCTTTTAATACTCGGACTTAGCTTTTCATACAACACTTGTGACTCTTCTCGCATCCTCCTTATAATTATCGTAACGGATATCATCCTTATACACACGGTATTCCTTCCACATCATCTTTTTCTTACGAATCTCCTGCTTAATAAGATTACACATCCATTTCATTCCTACTCTAGTGATTCTTCGAACTCTCGGAACACAATCGGATATCGCATCATTTAAGTATTGTTTAATGCTTTCCATGCACTCTCGATATTCTTTCCATCCAGCAACCGATCCCATTCCACTGCACTCAGAGTACTCCTCAGTTGGTCATAATTTCCTGCTTTGTAGTTCAACATGTAACCTTTTCTGATTGGAACATTCATAAACTTATTCACTTCCCAAGTGAGTACCGCATGATCACTATCGACAACTGGTCGCAAAATAGTTATGTCTTTAACTGAAACGCCCTCTGACACTATAATCAAATCTAACGCTCTTTGACCTCGATTTCCTTCTGTCACAGGCTGCTTCAGGAAGTTGTCCCGCAACATCTCAATGAATTCAGTTTCGTTCTTATCGTGCGATTTCATAGCTACCCAATCAATGTTCCGATAATTAAAGTTCCCCTTATGATTACCCTTTTTGCGACTATTGTCTTTATTTGGTGATCATTTCTTTATTACAAGCAACCGATCTCCAGATCTGTAACAACATCCTACTATGTTAGTGAAGTGTTGTCACGGTTATCTTGTTAGACTCCACCTCAGATGGCTTCACCTCACTGCTATGTGAAAAATCCTTACTAGTAATGCAGTCATAGGTCTCAAGTCTAAATTAGCAGCATGCCCCCTCCTCTCGTATCCTTCCTAAATATACTGTACCTTTTACACTCGATACCAGTTAGTTTGTCTGATTCTATAGCCAGGTCTCACTAATGCCTGCAATCTGGGTTACCAAGGCAACAAACTCTAATCCTTTGTTTTTGATATTCCTAGCGTTCGCCTACAGACATAATGCATGCATGCATTACATGCTTTCTTTCTTTCTTTCTTTCTTTCTTTCTTTTTTACTTTTTTTTCATACTCTTGTCTGTAAATCTGCGTGACACAGTTTGAAAAACTTGCAGATCTCTGTTCTTATCAATTCCCTTATTTATGCAGACCTCTCTACACATGCTTGCCACGTACGAACCAGACGAACATCGAATCGTTCTCTCTTTGCATTTTTGTTCGTTCTCTTTTGCATGTGTAGCTATTTACAATTACAAACAGTTGCATATCGGAAATACGAGGATTCATGTTCATTGGGACCTTTACATTTAGTTTTTTAGGTACAGATTATGATTGTAAATCTCCTGATTGAGATGCGCAAACACCCTCTTTGTTATCAACCTGAGGTTTATAATTAGTTTGATTGTCCATAAGTTAAAATGGCAATGAAAAACTGTCAAGTCCTGAATATGTAATATACTACAAGATTATATTGGAGTTGCTTCGATATTGAGTTCACTTATTATTTTTGTTTTCAATTTATTTTGTTTAATCATTTCTCAGATTACAAGTTAATGATTCTTCTTTTTTCTTATTTCATACATAGAAATCCCGGAGAGTAATATCCAATTCAGACAATTCGTATTGAGATAGATTACTGCAAGTGTTTTTAGTAATTGTAAAAAATATTAAGTACGGTTGTTTTTTCACAAATGATTCTTTATATTCGTTATTTAATAAAAAATAAAATAAAATAAATACGCAAGTGTTGCCTACATCATTAATGAGTGAAAAATTACAAAGAAAAAGAAACACATTTTTCTATTTAAAATGATAATATTAAAAAAAAGTACGCGTTGATATGAACTAGGAATTAAAATGTTGTATCCTAACATACGTTTTCCATAACGAAATGTACTGAATTCAGATTCAAATGCAACAATTATCTGGACATAATTTCGTAAACAATAAAAAAAAAGGATGGGAACCTAATTTGATCACAGGAAACAATGATACTTATGCCGAATACGAAAACAACGCATTCGATTGTTAACACATTAAAGAGAATTAGCTTTTGTTGATATGATTAATTGTAAAGCACTTGATTCACCTGCTGGGATAAATCTACCAAGCTCCTATAAAATAAAGCGTGATTGATAAAAACTAAAGTTAAGAAGATTTCATAGATGGTCAAGACGAAGATGAAGTATATACGAAGTAAGTGCTTTAACTTCTATTCCAGGGCGATTTCGAATTGCAATGGAATTCCCGAATATTGAAGATTGGCTTGCAGCGCTGATGACTGCTCGTCATCGTAAAACAATTGCATGTTATTGCTTGTTATATCTAATATTATTATTGATTATTTCATCCTCTTATTCCTCCCCTTTCCATAAATATGCGAACTCATCAGCTATACGTAAATTAGAGAACTTTTCAAAATATCAACGGAATACAAGAATTACGTACTTCGCGTTAGAATGCGATGTTGTCACCTTTCACACAGTTTGATTAATTTATTATTAATGTTATAATATTATATGTTGGAAAAATATACGTTGTAAATACATGTTATAAGCAGGGGCGGCTCGTGCTCCAGCATCCCCAATTTTTCTTGATATATAAATATATTTATTAATTTATTTATTATATTTGCTTGTAATATTTAATTTTATCATCAACAATGCTATATTATCTTATTTTGTATAAAAATAATAAAAATCCCTCTTGTAGCACTAAGGAGGGCGAAGGATGCTAGCAGCACTGTGTTTACCACAGTGCTGCTAGCGTCCTTCGTATTGCGTATTGTCCGTCGCGCAGTTCCACTGTTGTTTATATGCAGTTTGTGCCAGTAGTAGAGTGTTCGTAGCTTATGGTGTTTACTCCGTCTCTTTAAATATTTGGACATTACAATTAAAGAATTACAATGTCCTAAAATTGTAAATCCATTCCTTTAATTACAATTAAAGGAATGGAATTAAATCTGAAAAAATATTTCAGATCTTATAAAGGTATGCTAATGAAATGTTTTGGCACAAAATATTAGCAAATATTGACAATAAGAACATTATTATACAAAGTGTTGTCCGCGCGGTTAGCCTAGTGGCTGTGCGCTGCGCAACCATACGACTTGGGAAGGAATCTTCCAGTTTCAATTCCCGTCGAAGACGTAAGGCATATGAGGATCTTCCTCAGTAATAGCCAAGTTTAGCCGGTCTTGGGTGGAGGCAGTAGGTTATTTCCGCCAGTTTATCTGGCATTTGTTATCCCAAAGCAGGCAAACCTGCCCCGTGAACATACATGGATCTACAGCCATAAATACATAACCTCCCGTGAGGGCGGGGCTCACCTCGCCCCATTTGGGACGGAGGAGAAAAAGGGAGGATACTCCATACGAATAAATAAATAAATTATAGAAAATGAAGGAATATCTCTTGAGGTCGAGTCAGCACTTATAAGAGAATTAGTGCAAGAGATACAACACTTACGTGATTGGTGGGAACGTGTTCTCCAAGAAGCAAAAGTACTCGCTGAAGCAATCGGTATTCAACCTCAATTTTTGTGGGGGGGGGGGGGGGTGGGGGGGGGGGGGGGTGGGGGGGGGGGGGGGTGGGGGGGGGGGGGGGTGGGGGGGGGGGGGGGTGGGGGGGGGGGGGGGTGGGGGGGGGGGGGGGTGGGGGGGGGGGGGGGTGGGGGGGGGGGGGGGTGGGGGGGGGGGGGGGTGGGGGGGGGGGGGGGTGGGGGGGGGGGGGGGTGGGGGGGGGGGGGGGTGGGGGGGGGGGGGGGTGGGGGGGGGGGGGGGTGGGGGGGGGGGGGGGTGGGGGGGGGGGGGGGTGGGGGGGGGGGGGGGTGGGGGGGGGGGGGGGTGGGGGGGGGGGGGGGTGGGGGGGGGGGGGGGTGGGGGGGGGGGGGGGTGGGGGGGGGGGGGGGTGGGGGGGGGGGGGGGTGGGGGGGGGGGGGGGTGGGGGGGGGGGGGGGTGGGGGGGGGGGGGGGTGGGGGGGGGGGGGGGTGGGGGGGGGGGGGGGTGGGGGGGGGGGGGGGTGGGGGGGGGGGGGGGTGGTCATAAATAGCATTACAGACTCAAGTCGTTTTCAAAAGAGTCAACAAGCCAGTTCAAGGAATCAAAGAACTGCAATGTGTATTATTAACCAATCCTTACATTTGTTTTATCCACAGGTATATACTGTCAGGTATAAGGAACATTGAAGTGAATTGTTTCAATGTTCGTGCTAAATGTTATTATTAATATATTAATTCATAAACCATTTACAACTCTGTTGTATAACTAATATTGGAAATTTTATAAAACTGTATCGTTCATGATATTTTAATGCGTTATGTTCGTAACTGCTGCATTTTAGTTGTTGCGTGTGCTGAACACCGTGTTAAATAGTAAATAAAGCTTCCTGTCTGTAAAACAGAACTTTCGTTCATAAAATTGTATGAGTAAAACCTTGTGGGGGACCTTACCCCTACCAAGCACGTCCCTCGGGTGGCGGATGAGGGAACTTCCAGAGGGCTGCTCCGAATAACAAATAAGGAGCCGTGGACCAAAGACGCACTTCAGAACCATGGTCAGGAGAAGTGCTGGAGACCACTGTAAAGATGCCAGCAAGTAGAAGAAGAAAAGGCCACCAGTCTCTGCGCGGCTCTTTGCAATCCCACCAAGGTGGTGGTGAGAAATCTGCAGGAGCAAGGGGGGTGCTAAGAATCTCGCAGAGGAAGGTAGACCACCAACTGGAAATCCGACTCTATTTATTGGTTCCTTCAACACTCGAACTCTGTCTTCCGACTTCCATATTGATTTCCTGCTTCAAGAACTGCAAAATGTAAAGTTTGATGTCCTTGCTATTTGTGAAACCGGAAGAAGCTCTGAATTAACAGCAAAATGGAACAATGGCAACCAAATTTTCGTGGGAGCTTCAGAATAACGCTTCAAGGGCTGGAGGAGTTGGCTTCATCATAAATGAAAAGCTGACTAAAAATATCATTTCTTCCACAATCCATTCTGAACGACTAGGATCACTAAAATTAAAAATTGCAGAATTCCATAACAATACAAATAACAGTAGCTTACGTACCCACCTCAACAGCTGAGAAAGAAGAAATAGAAAATGTCTATGAACACCTACGAGAAACATTACAGAAAAAAAACAACATACACAATTTTGTGTGGAGATTTCGACGCAAATATTGGAACAGGATTTATTGAAGAAAAATACATTGGATCGTGGGGAAAAGGGGAAACAATGAACGAGGTTAACTCCTGACAGAATTTGTAGAAGGAAAAAGGCTGTACATTATGAATAGTTTCTTTAAAAATAAAACTAGAAAAAGATAGACTTGGCAATCTCCAAATGGAGAGACAAGAAATGAAACTGATTTCATCCTAACAGATTGCAAAAGAATAATAAAAAATATCGAGGTCATTGTGAAACCTACTGCGACATTCATTCCGACCACCGTCCAATAAGAGGCACCCTCAAAATACACAAAAAAATGAAGAACGCATACGAGCACAGTCCAACCATAAAAAAATGTTCGGAACAGATAAATCCAGAAGAATTTAGAAAAAATGTGGAAGAAACCTCCTGGAAATTAAAAAAATGACATCGACAAAGATTTAACAAACTTTGACAATCAATTGATGATCTGCAAAGAAAGAACCTCGTATGAACTTCCTCCTAAGACCAGGGAACGCCATCAGCAAGAACAATAGAATTATTGAAGAAAAGAAGAATACTGAAAGATACAGGAAACGACCGTCTAGAATATAAAATTATTCGTAAAGAACTGAGGCAGAATATCAAAGACGACTATAACATATATAGTACAACAAAATTGGCAGAAGCAGCTAGGCTCCGCAGTAGCCTAAAAAAGTAGAAAAAGAAATAAATCTAAAGCAACCACTATCGTCAGCCTTCATAGACGATCAAGGAGACAGACACACAAACAGAGGTGAAATGGAAAAAATAGTAAAATCGTTTTATGAGAACCTTTACTCATCTAAACAAGTAATCACATCTCCAGTACCAGATGAAAATTTGGAAATACCATCTGTCATACCTCAAGAAGTAAAAATGGCTATCCATCATATGAAAAATGACCGATTACCAGGAATTGACGGTACAAAATCTGATGAATTAAAAAGTGGGTGGACAAATTCTCTTTAAAGCTCTAGCAGAAAGGTGTCCGATATATACAATTAAGGAAAGTACCTACTGAATGGAAAACATCAAAGACCATAATTCTGTATAAAAAAAGTAATAAAGAAGACATCAGTAACTACAGACCCATCTGTCTATTAGCACACACATATAAAATATTCGCCAGAGTCATCCTAAAACGAATACAAACCTCCATCAACGAAAATAGCTGCAAGGAAAAGGCTGGTTTCAAAAAAGGTTTTTCAGCAATAGCGCACATTCAAACTACTACTCAGCTAACAGAAAGATGCAGAGAATACCAGATCCCACTTTGTGGGATCTGGTATTCTCTGCATCTTTTTATAGATTTTATGATGCACCTTTTTATAGATTTTAAAAAGGCATTTGACACTGTTGGCCAGTCCATAAAAATGAATAATGATATGTCAAATGAAATAGCAAGGAGAAAAACAGCTGTTTGGAATGCCTTCAACAAAATAAAATCAACAATCACCAACCAAAACATAGATATAGAAATAAGGGCCCATTTGTACAACCGTCACATCTTACCAGCATTTACTTATGGCAGTGAAACATGGAACACAACTTTAAAAGAAGAACAAAGTTTAATAACAGCTCAACTTGAAATAGAAAGACGAATGTGCAATATAAACAAAATAGACCACGTAAGACACACAAAATCAGGAAGAAGTCTGGATTCACGGACATAATAAAAGCAATCTACAACAGCAAAAGGAGATGGGCAGGACATCTCGCCAGAATGAGAGACAACAGATGGACAGTCAGAGTTACAAACTGGTATCCGAGAGATACCAAAAGAAAATCTGGAAGACCAACCTTAAGGCCGGAAGACCCAATGATTAAGAAAGTCGGATGAAAATGGAAAAGAAAGGCCAAAGACAGGAATAGCTGGACTCTTTACGACCTGCAGTCATAGAGAAATCCTGACTGAAATCAGGTCCATCAAGATAATCAAGTTAAATGAAAACATTAACTGTAAATATCAACTGCATCTTATCCTGCTAAGGTTAATAAATTATCTTTTGTTTTCAACATTTTCTTATACCTTATCTTTCATATTTATTATCCGAAATCTCTCTCTCACTCTCTCTCTCTCTCCTACTATTTCATTTATTTACTTCCATCTATTCCATTTTATCCATTTGACAATGGGCTGAACATTCTTTGTTACTAGTTGTAATCATAATTTTGACTTGTTTTCTTGTTATGGCATTACGCCAAAGCATAATTCGTTATATGTTTGTAAATATCGTCGAAAAATAATTTAATTTCTATACTTGTAATCTGTGTTTACAAATAACATTGTGATGACTATTTCTCTAATAATTATACTTTCCGAACAATATAATAAACAATTGTATTGTTTTGGAATGATCAGTATTTATAATTGAATACCGTACTTGAAAATAAATGAGAAATATATAACAATAATCATTTGCCCATCATGATAACTTCATTGTAATGCACTTCTTTGAAAGAAGACAACAGACAGGATAGTGTGAGGAACAACCAGCCATGGCTTTCACCTTAATTCCATTCTTCCTATACGCATGTAAACAGGTCCTGGACTATGGGGCAGACTGCCATTAAGCTTATCCGACAACCCAGTTTATCCCACAATGTTCACTAATCGTCTGAAGATTAGTGTAATATCACAAAAATACAATAGGGTGGCTAGTTATACACATTTGACATCACTGGACTACGTACGGTCACTTCCGTATCACATAGGGTTTTGAAGGTGACGCCTACTAAAAGAAGGTCGCATCTGACCTTTCCATACAGACTTAGTAGGACAATTACGAACATCCTTGGAGGAAATCAAACCTGCAGCCTATTGGCTAAAGAGCGGATAAGCTAAACGCTCGTCAACTACGCCCGCAAAATGCATTGAAAGGAAGAGAAATTAAGAGCATTATGTTCAGGCCCACGTGATTTATTTTTATTATTATTTATATATTTATTTTAGATTAGAAGTGTGTTTGGTAGCAAGGGATCTGCTGTCTGTCACTTTCACATTGTACACATAGTGCGGATGACCTCTCCCTTCAAGGTCACACAACTTGCGACCTGAATTCTCTCAAAACTGAGGGAAAGCAGAAACGTATTTTGACTGGTCACACAAGATGTGACCAGGAAAAATACAATAAAAATGAATATTGAAATAAGTAATTTTAGGGACAGTTTGTTGCCCTGTATTATGTGCATGCCCATCGTAAGCATAACAGATGTTCCTGCATGGGAATGATAAAACCTTCACAAAATTAGATAATTTTGTAATGCGTATTGATATAAATTGTTTTTGTCAGATATATTATTAGCATAATTTTGTTTGACAAAATGTATCATTAAATAGTTCAGTTGAAATAAATCCATGAAATCTAGAACAAATACTGACTTCCATATTTCATTAAATTATATTCAAGCAATAAAAATGATTAATACGGTATTAAAATTAGACGGTTAGCTACGGAACCATATGCCTTAACTGAATCGAACGAGCATGAATTCGTGCATATTCACAAAACATGTATTAAATTATATTATATTATATCTACTCAGAATTTACTTATGTAATACTGTATATTATTTAAATATTTCCCTTCACAACACTTTTAAAACAGGATAACAAAATAACAAAAAACAAAAGTTGTATCAAGTTTTGTTTTAATAAAATGTGTGGAGAAATCAACCCATCGAAATTACATAACATAACATAACATCATTGGCCAGAAAGGTGAAGCAAGATGCTTTTATTCCCCGTTGTCTTAAAGGGAGGATGAATTGAAGAAAGGATTTATGAGCTGTGAGCTCGCCCTGGAGGGCACAGAGATTATTCATTGTTGCAAGTGTTCAGGATGGCTTTTGGTCTCTTGTATTTGAAGAGGTCAGTTTCATCATAGTTTGCTGCCTGTTTAACTAGATCGTTGGGGTGTGTACAGATCTTTGAGAAGAATTTTTCCGCTGTAGTTAGCAGGAAGGAGCAGATGTAAGGGATGTTTGAACCTCTATGCAGTTGGATGTTCCTCACAAACCACGGTGCATCCAAGATCATGCGCCAACACTTATTTGGCACTCTCTGCAGCCTGAGGATGTTGGTGTTGGATGTGTGGCTCCAGGTGTTGGAATGTGTGGCTCCAGGCTGGAGACGCATATGTCACTATGGGGCGGATCGTCAGCAGGTAGAGGAGTACTTTGATTCTGGTATTTAGCTTGCTTCTTCTATTAACCTATCAAAAATTCTTAAAAGAACTGGGCGATGGACTGAGTCCTTGACTCTTTATCCACTCATCTGAATGAAGGAAATCTGTGTGTATGGAGTGTTGTTGAGCTAAAAAGCTCTAGTCATGGCTGTGTAATAACAGCAATAGCCGAGCCTCAGTTAAACCTTCATTGGCTACAGCATTGCCATTTGTTGCCCTGGAAGTCCTAAAAAGGATCTGTCATCCTATCAAAATCATCAACAGTAGCTCCAGGCGATTTTCACGTATAAAATACTATAAAAGATTTTGGAAGTGAATATATTGATTTTTAAACAAACCAGACCAAAAGTTTAAATGAATATTATTTTCATGATGCTTTTATCTTATATTAAAATATTATTTTTACATTAATATTTTAATGAATTATGAAATATTTAAAATAAAGATATTTTGCATATTCATAGTACTGCATACCTGCATAGCGCACTGATCGAAATTAACTATCGGAATCGATAGTTTAAAGGAGATCTCCCTAATTTATTTTTGTGATTATCTCCGAACATTTGATTTGCATGGTTAGTTATCGCCATTGTATTATATAATTACAATATATACAATATAACTGAGCTAAATATCTATAAATAACGCAGTTATGTGCGATCACAAGCGTTTGTGCTAGGAACTCGTTACGTTATCATTAATTGCCAGTTGCAGTCATTGATATTGAACCAAAACAAGAAGAAGAATTGAAACATAAGTAAAACGTTCGCTATTTATACTGAAGAAAAGAGATAGGAGAATGCTAAAAAGAACTGTGCATTCTTTAGGTTGTGCATAGCAAAACTTAAGATGTCACAACAGTCCACGTTTGCACAGCGAATTCAACTTTACATCTCAATTTTCATGGAGTGAGTGGGATTATGCCACTAGATTGCTTGTCTTTTTTATTCTTTTTGTGTGTGTGGGTGTATGTGAATCGACTAAACAAATTTATATATTCAGAACACTTTGACATCTATGATGATATGTTAGTCCGACACTTGATAAGAAACTGATATTAACATACAAATTTCAGTCCTAATTACTTTGATATTGATATTCAATTTATCGTAAACTATATAGCGCATATGAATATGTAGTCCAATGATAAAAACATTTTCATCAGAAAATAAAGTCAGCTAACGTCTTTTATTAATTATAAATGGCGTCGTTGAAGAGAGGAGACTGACAAGTGCCGCCATCTCGTGATCCCTAATCCTAACACTGTGTTTATTGTCTGAAATTAGTGTGGGTGTACAATTTCTTGAGTTTAACAGAAGAAAAACCCTAATTTACGGATGTACAAACTCGGTTTCTTGTGCAAAAGTTCGAGTAATTAGGGAACCTGTCAATAAAAATTCAGTGAAAGTTCCTCTGGTTGTTGACTAAAATCGAACTTTCGACGTTCTCTTTTCAGGCGATTTAGCGCTGTGGAAGGAATAAGCCATCTCCATTGAACTACATTTATATCTCAAAATTTCTTTTTCTCATATTATTATATATATTATTTAAGAAATTGAATTTTATGTTATGAATATGAAAAAATATCAAAGAACAGTAGAAAACGAATTATGAAACTACGTATCTGATACGGTTGGAATGATCCGGTTCGAATCCAGATTTCAAATCAAATGGTGAACTAGCCAGTCTCATAGGGAATTGAAAGGTTTTACTTCGGAAAACTCATGTTTTTTAATCTCTCAAAACAGGCACACTGGCCTGAAGAACAAACAGAATATACAGGCATCGCGAATAATCATAATATATTCCTTGTTCTCCATTTTCTCTGCTGTAATAATTTCTTTTAACATGTTATTATGTCTCAGAAAAGTTACATACATATATATAATAATATATGCAATAATAATATTTTTTTAAATAATTACATATTTTTTGATTTCTAAAATATTTACACGTGCACAATCATCATCTTGATTGTTTATAATAATAATAATAATAATAATAATAATAATAATAATAATAATAATAATAATTATTATTATTATTATTATTATTATTATTATTATTATTATCGTTAATAAATTTAGTTCTTAAATATCTACTTCTCTCATACACCATAAATGTAAATAAATACTCTTTTTGGAGTATCAGAAAAAAAATCTCCATTGCTATCTAGTTATTTAAATGAACATTACATTATCTTTCGAGTAAAGGAGATTGACTCCTTTCAAAATCAAAGGGAAAAAGTCAGTGAATCAATTAAATCATTTATAAGGACGTAGTTTTCAAGGCTGGTGTCTAATGCAATTGACTTTGATGATAAATACTAAAATTCTCTACACAATATTTATTTATTTATTCGTATGGAGTTTCCTCCCTTTTTCTCCTTCGTCCCTATTGGGGGAGAGTTGAGCCCCTCATGGGGGGGTTAAGTATTTATGGCTGTAGTATTTTTTTATTCCGCAAGCAGGTAAACCGGCCCCGTGTGTTCACGGGGCCGGTTTGCCTGCTTGCGGAATAAAAAAACCCCAGGTAAACTGGGGGGAAAACACCCTGCTGTCCACGCCCAAGACCGGCTAACATGGCTATGGCTGAGAAAGATCCTTAGGCTCCTCAACATCGGCGACGGAAATCGAACCCAGGACACTTGTTCCCCACGCCTATGGTTGCGAGTCGCATTGTCACTAGGCTAACCGCGCGGACTCAACCGAATGTGAATTGTGATTAGTCGAGAAAATATCGCTCTTTGTGACAGGGAGTGGAACATATTATACATATGGATTAGCATCGTATTATGAATCGAAGTATTTTGAATGTTTTCAACAAACGTTTTCCTTTTCTAATCAAATGAAAAACTAAATCTTTGACTCAAAAGGAGGTTCTTTTCTTTTCCTTAGGAAAGTAGCACACAGTATTAATTTTCTATGAGCTGGATAGGCATATTTTGGGTTTCTACCAATCTCTGATGACTACCAAAGTTTTTTGTTGTTTTTTTTAGTGTTCTACAAAACCAAACAACAAAAAGCGCTTGGCTCACCTTTTGACTTTCCTTCATTGGCGTCAACAGAAGACGAGTCAAAGTTTTTTTTTTTTAATCGACTCCAAGCCAAACACCTTAACTATAGATTAACCAACAAGATTAATAAATCCTGAGAAGTCCTACTATCGCAGCAAAGTAGCGAATTAACTTCCCTATATACAGTGAGGTTATATACAGGAAGTCAAAAATAGGAATTTTATTAGTGGCTAAATGGAATTAATTAGTATTTATCACGTAGATTTTTTTCTACTTTTTTTTTACACTTTTCTTTCATATTGTTATTTCTTTTAATTTAGAATTTGAATCTCATAAAGGTTTTACACTATGGATCGTCTTTCGACGGAGCTCTTTCGTTGAACAGGCCTAAAATCCCACCACTTCCGTATGATTCCCGTCAATAGTTAATTGACGGGAATCATACGGAGGTGGTGGGATTTTCCTCTGAAAACTCAAGTTTTTGTTTGTCCTTCCAAAAAAGGACAAACCAGCCTTGTGAATCCACATATCTACAGACGTACTATTCTATTTTTCAAGAAAGGCAGCAGAACTACCACCCTGTGCTATAATAATTCTCTAGTAAAGTAGCATTAGTATCCTACCAACCACTGGGTTGAAGAAACACACACACACACACACACACACACACACACACACACACACACACACACACACACACACACACACACACACACACACACACACACACACACACACACACACACACACACACACACACACACACACACAGAATATTCTACCGTTTTATATTTGTTTCTAAAATGTTCTTTTTCATATTCAACAATATCGGTAAAGAGCACTTTGACATCTGTGATGATATGGTAGTCTGACACTTGGTAAGAAACTGATCTTAACATACAATTTTGAGATCGACTAACTTTTTCGTGAACCGGTCGAAAAAGGCTTAATAAAACTTCCTCTAATCGGTTACGAAGATGTACATAAAAAATATACTACAGACATCGCGAATGAGGACGAACTAGCCTATTCAACCAGATTTGATTTCGAATACAGCAAATTTCAGTGTAGATCTGCGCTTGAATGAATCAATCACCGCATCTTACGGTCGATTGATTCACACCCCCTTTTCAATCAAGGTTGTAGTTCTCTTCTACCATCCAGTAAATGCGCGATTACTCTAATCAACTTAAAGGTGTAATTTGAACGTATCTTTACCCCGGTTTATAGTATCCGATGTTGGGAAACTTCTCAATATACAATAACTATTATATAATGTAGCGTAGTATTTGCCAAGCTTTACATAACTGGAGCCCGTTTTTTCTCAATATGAAGTAATTTATTGTGGTTCGTTCACGTATGTATGCATGCATGTAGTTTGATGGAAAAAAATAAGCATTTTTTTTTAATAATAGTAGGTAGGTATTTATTATTATTGTTGTTGTTGTTGTTGTTGCTGTTCCTTATCAATGCTTAGAACGATCACTGTACATGCTTTCATTCTGTGAAACAAGAAACATGCGAAGTTTAGAATTAAAACAAATCGCTTCACGTATATCTGAATTAAAATATCTGAAGATCGAGAAAAGATTTTTGTTCTTAACTACCATTTCAGATGTATTAATGATTTAATAATTTTGCAAATTGAGGTAGCAATTGTTGTCTTTTTTTTAACGAAACGTAATGATTTAGATAAGGTAATAATGTAGAAAATATCTAAATAAATAGTGGATTTTATGGATTTATAAATTATAAATATTAAATAATTTGTTAATTTGCACTTCGCAGAATGTTTTTTTTCTTTTCTGCTTTTGCTGTCTTTGTTTAATAATAATCAAAGTACACCTAAAAAAATGTTCTTATTATTAAAAAATGTCATGCAAAAATAACAAGTAACTCCCCGTGTGGCGGCTGGGATAAGAATAGCCCCAATGTAGCTCATGCATGTCGTACGAGGCGACTAAAATGGGTACCCAGGGAGGGTAATGGATGGCAATGCTGTAGCTAATGAAGTTCTAACTGAGGCTCGGCTATTGCTGTTACTCTCCTGCCATGATCAGAACTTTAATAGCTCAATAACAACTTATCCCTACACTGTCCTCTACAGATAACGGAGAAGGTGAAAGCATTCTTGCTTCGCCCCTTTAAGCCACTCCTTATAAGGGCCAAGTAACTCAATGAAATGTACCTTCAGGATTTGATTCTTCGTATGCGATCGCTGGCCGAATTCTTCCACTTCTGACGGATAAACGTTCTGTAAGAAACTCGAACCAGGATGCTCTCTTTTATTATGAAATGGTGGTTTCTAAAGTCTCATGGAATAAGAAGGAGGGGTAGTGTGAAGAAATTCGATTTAACATACAAGAAATACCAAGATTTAGTGACATGTTTTCAAACAGAGAACATCATGCATGGTCTCACATACTATAATCACTCTTTTGCAAAATTCACCTTGATGCTTATATGAAGTTTTTCACTAGAAAACGTCTTCAAGTTTTAAGGTTCTAATAGCTGCTGACTTAACAAAAGATTTCAAATAGTAATTTTATGCTCATGAGTTGAAATTGATTTCTTTCATTATCGTATACCAGGGTTTTTGAAATTTTCGCTTACCCATAGGCCATATTTTACCATCAGAGTTATAACCCATGAAGAGCAAAACTGAAGTAGTTGGCATACCATGCAGATAATCTTGATATTTTTCAGCTGAAAAACTTAAGTTGGAGGAAAAGGATACGAATGTTAGATGTCAATTATACTACAAGGTGAGACATTTTAAGTACTTAATATCTTACTTAGAATGTCTCAATTTTAGTCTTAAAAATTGACTCTTAAATGTTGCTAATGTTTATGCCACCCACTAGCCTTATGTTGGGAATGTGTGGCAACTCTGAGAACACCAAATTATGCCCGTTTTTTATTTTTTTCCACTTTCTTAAATAAATTTTAAATATTTGCTATCAAACATTATTAAAATAAATTGACATTTAACTTTATTCCTGCGATGTTGCTTGTTTCGCTATAATTCAAATCATAACAATAAAAAAATATAAAATTCAGTTCATTACGCAAAATATCGAATGTGGATTGTATGAACTAGGACGTGTGAAATGCGTACGTGTATGAAATGGACCCACTGGATCCTCATACTCATAACAGATAGCCAACAGGTTGTTGGCTGTGTGTGTGTGTGTGTGTGTGTGTGTGTGTGTGTGTGTGTGTGTGTGTGTGTGTGTGTGTGTGTGTGTGTGTGTGTGTGTGTGTGTGTGTGTGTGTGTGTGTGTGTGTGTGTGTGTGTGTAATGTGCATCTACGATAAAATTTCCCTGCAATAAATGTATCAGAAAATGAACTAATCGTAATATCATGGTTTTGCGTTATATCAGTGCTCTGCATACATTGTAACAATTCGTGCTCATGGCTATAATAGGAATAAAGTTTTAGTTTTAAAAAAGTATTATTATTGCGTGACTCTACCAAGGAATGAAAGGACTTATTGTAGGAATGCACACTACTTCTCTAAACACAACTCACCGTCATCTCAAATTACTCCTTCACTTACCCAAAATGCTACTACTACTACCATGAACAAACACGGCCATCTACCGTATATTATGACCAATGGTATTTTTTGTCCGTAAACGGTGTGGGGACGAAAAACGAGTTTCTGGGAGAACTCCTTGTTATCTTAGTAAGAGATCGGCTAATCTCCACGTGGAAAAGAGCATTTAAAATTCCTCTCGTCTCTACGAGAATCGAACTCAGGACTTTTCCAATCGAAGAGTGCAATTCCCCATTCTGCTTCCATTTACGCAGGCGCTTAAATTATATTGAAGTATGTTGAATTTTTTCTAGACAATTATTCATCAGACTATTACACTTTTTTTATATAATCTTTGTCGAGTAGCTTTATTTTATCCTCCTACATGTTTCGCCAATTTTTCTATTGGCATCCTCAGGGAATACAAACTAGTAAGCTAAAATGAAGGTTACATACATAGCTGATGGTTCTAATTCATACAAAAAATTGGTATTGTGCGTGACAATGTGCGTGTCTCGTTAACGTGATTTATTCGTTATGGCTCATGACGTAATTGTTATGAAAGTTCATTTCTTTGGTGTTTAATGATCTGATAAAAGTTTTCCAAATTTCTGGTAAAATTAGACCTTGATTCTTGTTTAGGTTTTCAGTTTGACGGGCGACTGTAACTGCTTCTTTAAAGGTTTTTGAATGGTAGATATCTTCTATGTATGGCGTAATGCTCTTATCTCACTTATCAATACATCAGTACAATTACGATTCCTTTGGTCAGCACCTTTCCAAAAAATTAGCTAACCTTTTAAAACCACATAAGATCAGAGTGGCATTCAAACCAATCAACACTATTCGGAAATTTTTAAGATCACCGAAAGATCCTCACCCATTCTACAAGTACTCTGGAGTATATAATATACCTTGCTCATGTGGTATTAGTTACGTAGGTCAGACCTCTAGAAGCTTTGAAACGAGAAAGAAAGAACACATAGGATATGTCAGAAATAACAGACAAGACATTTCAGGCCTTTCATGCCACTTTGCCTCTACTAACCATCACATTGAGTGGGATAAGTAACCGGATAAGTTGAAGTTATCCGGTTACTTCAAACTGATGCAATGTGTAAGCAAGGCTAACATTTTTTTGGATAACTTGTCCTTGAGTAATGTTAGCCTTGCTTACACATTGCATCAGGTCCGGTTACTTCAAATTTCAAGATAATATATACAAACAAAATCATGGACTGGCTATGGGTAATCCTTTATCTCCTGTTCTTGCAAATATTTACTTAGAAGATTTTGAAACCAAGACTATCTCTTCCTTTATTTTAACACCTAAAGTTTGGAAACGTTATGTGGATGATGTCTTCATTGTTTGGAGCCTTGGACATGAATCCCTTATGGTTTTCCTCGAACATCTCAATAGCCGACATCAAAGTATTAAGTTTACTGCTGAGCTTGAAACGGATAATTTCTTGCCTTTTCTTGATGTTAAACTGACTCGCTCTTCTGGTAAACTAAAAATATCGATATATAGAAAGCCCACACATACCAACAGATATCTGCACAGTCAGTCCCATCATTTCGCTCCTGATAAGCTTGGAATAATTTCCACCTTGGGACATAGAGCCCGTTCTCTTCTTGATGATCCAAATGAACTGCTTACATAAATAAACCATCTGAAAACTACTTTCGAAGTTAATGGATATTCCGAGAAAATCATTGACAAATTCCTTCTTAATCCTCCTAGACATCACTCAGAAGAAACAAATAGATTCAAAAGCAATATATCTATTCCTTATATAAGTACTGTTTCACATAAATTAGCAATACAGCATTCACATAAATGTCGAAATGCGTATGGAAGAACACATGAGAGACATTACTTACAAGAGACAGCGAGCGAGTGCATTATCAAGTCATATTCTTTTCTCGGCTAATCCTAATGATGATAACCAAAGTCACAAAGATTGCTGGGAAAAATCTACTAACATCTTCCGTTGCAGTGACGAAATAGAGAGAAAAATTGTGGAATCTAGAGAAATCATCTTCAATCCTGTTCATCTAAATAACAACTTAAGCTACAACCTCCCAGATAGTCATTCAGCTGTAATCATGTACTGGCGTTCACGTGATGCAGCAAGCACGCACTCTCCCAACAATGCAACAAATGAAAGAACAGCTTCAAATACAACTACAACGTTTTCATGCTAATTATGTATAAAGACTGTCTATGTTGTTCATAGTCTTTTAACCCTCGATGTTTAGTGTTTTTTCTTTTATAATGTCACCTGAAGAAGGCTGTTACAGGCCGAAACTAGTAGTGTGTTTATATTAAAACCTTTTTACTTAAATCTCGGTTCTAGTCATTCAATTTTTTCATAAAACTATGTATGTTAACCGAGTCAATGATCATTCTGTCATATATATATGAGAATTTATTACTTGATTTTATTCATGTTTTGCTTCATTCAAATTACTATTTTTAATCAATAAATAGTCCTTATAAGGACTGGCTTTAAGGGGCGAAGCAAGGATGCTTTTCATATTCCCCGTTATCTATAGACAACAGTGTATGGATAAGAAGTTATTGAGCTATATAAAACTCTGATCATGGCAGGACGGTAACAGCAATAGCAGAGCTTCAGTTAGAACTTCATTGGCTACAGTATTGCCATCCATTACCCTCCAAGCTAATCAATAAATTTCCTGTTATACTATTCTATTAGACTTTTATATTTAAGATTAATTATGTTGTTTCTTAAAATCACCACTTGATTTCATTACTTGACAATTTATTTATTCGGTTAATTCAAAGGTAATCCATTAACCTGAAAATTAATTTAGCTTTAATATAGATATTCTAGATCCAGAATGCTTACCAGATTTATTTTAAAAAAATTAGTTATAGTTTAAATATAGCAGAGTTACAAGTACCGGACTATGGCATTAAACAACTTAAATTAGCGTTTATGCCATGTTGATACTCGAAATACGTTTTGATTGCTTATTTATCTAACATATTTTTAAATCCTTCATTTTAAAATTTTAAATATTGTCAAAATATTTTCATTTGCTATAAAATAATATTTGAAGCTTAATATTCTCTTGAAACCTAAAATTTTCTTTCAAAATTTCTAAATTTTATTTCAAATATTTCGAATGTATTCTAACACAATTATTTTACTTGTATCTATATGTTTATAAAATAGGTTACAGAATTGAGTTCTGTAACGGACCAATACTCTTGGAGGGTAATGGATGGCAATGCTGTAGCCAGTGAAGTTCTAACTGAGGCTCGGCTATTGCTGTTACCCTCCTGCCACGATCAGAGCTTTAATAATAATAGCTCAATAACACCTTATCCCTACACTGTCCTCTACAGATAACGGGGAAGATGAAAAGCATTCTTGCTTCGCCCCTTTAAGCCAGTCCTTATAAGGATAAGGAAGTTCTGTAACGATGGGGAATCAATCGACCGTGAGTTGCGGTGATTGATTCATTCAATCCAATACCCTTGGAGGGTAAAGGATGCAATGCTGTAGCCGATGAAGTTCTAACTGAGGCTCGGCTATTGCTGTTACCCTCCTGCCATGATCAGAGCTTTAATAGCCCAATAACACCTTATCCCTACACTGTCCTCTACAGATATCGAAGATGAAAAGCATTCTTGCTTCGCCCCTTTAAGCCAGTCCTTATAAGGACTAAGGAAGTTCTGTAACGGGAGAGGCTGTAGGTTTGAAGATCCCAAAGTCCTTTTAAGAACTTCCAGGGTAAAAAATGGCAATGCTGTAGCCAATGAAGTTTTAACTGAGGCTCGACTATTGCCGTTACCCAGCCATGACTAGAGCTTTTTAGCTCAATAACACTCCATCCACACAGATTTTCTTCATTCAGATGACGGGATAAAGAGTCAAGGACTCAGTCCATCGCCCAGTTCTTTTAAGAATTATGTTACATTACATATATAACATTACGATAATGCATTGTAATGACTTTGACATAGGTACAATGTAATGAATGTGCAACACTACATATAACATTACTATACTATAATCCATTGTAATGACTTTTCAACAGGTACAATGTAATGAATGGCAATGTAGCCAATGAAGTTCTATCTGAGGCTTGTCTATTGCTGTTACCTTCCTGCCATGATCAGAGCTTTAATAGTTCAATAACATCTTATCCCTACACCGTCCTCTACAGATAACGGTGAAGATGAAATGCATTCTTACTTCGCCTCTTTAAGCCAGTCCTTATAAGGATTATATATATATATATATATATATATATATTCTTCTCTCAACTGATCATAGCTAACACAACTGCCCTAAGAGGGCGAGCTTAACTGTTCGCAAACCTCCAATTCCCAAACAACTGCAGATAAAGGGGAATATGAAAAGCACTAGTGCTTCACCCATCCTATCAGTAATGTTAATAGTTACTTACATATATATATTTTTTTCTATATATATATATATATGTGTGTGTGTTAAAGATACCAAGCAATTTTAAAAAATATATATATATATATTTTATATATAACATATATATAATATATTTATATATAATATATATATATATATATATAATATATATATATACAGGGTGTTCGGGATAAATTTGACATATTTATAATTAATTATATTTTTCCGTAAGTTACATGTATTAACACACACTTCTCTTCATTTAAAAGTTTGGACCCTTCTTCATTCATATACAAGATGTCAGAAAGGATGGATAGCTGGAACCCACCTGAATCATGGAAGAGAATAACTTGTATCATGATGATTCGTGCCCGCCATCAAAATAAGGATATTACGACTGCTGCCCAATGCTCCCTGAATACAGTAAAAACAATCAGGCATGAACTAGAGACTTGCAATGGTGACTACGAGGATGTAGCAAGAAGAAAGATCCCTAGCAGACGATCTGATTGCGTTCGTACAGCAGAATTCCTCGCAAATCTGCAGGAACAGGTGTTGAAGAACCCTGGCATTGGAATTCGGGCTTTGTTCGTGGAGTTGCTAACTGTAGTCAAGCCCTGGATAACAAGCGTAGCCAATGGTAGGCCGTATGTATGGCAGCAGGATTCGGCCCCTTGCCACACCTCTGGGAAAAGTCAAAAATGGTTGTCTGAAAATTTCTACGACTTCACCAGTCCAAATGTTTGGCCTCCAAACTCCCCAGACCTTAACCCCATGGATTATTTTGTATGGGGCGCAGTTGAAAAAGACACCAATCGCACTTCCAGTAATACAAAAGCCCAGTTAATGGATAAAATTAAAACAGTTTTTGCGGCCCTTCCCAGGGAGACTGTAGCATCAGCTTGTTCGAGGTTCCGAAGCAGAATTGAAGCTGTGATCGATGCTAATGGTGGTTATTTTGAGTAAATCTTGTTGATAGTATTGTAATTAACTCTGCCTGTAATGTTTTTTGTCAATTCATTAAATTTAATAGATACAAAGAAGATTTTCTTTTTCCTTACGAAACTGTCAAATTTATCCCGAACACCCTGTATATATATATATATATATATATATTTATTTTTTTATTTTTTTATTTTTTTTATTATTTTTTTCTGATATATATCTAAGAATCTGTGGAGGAGATATAGATGTAAATAAGTTTTTTTACCTTGGGAACAATGTATATTAGGATTGCCAAATAACTTTATGAACTTGGTTCTTTTACTCCTAATCCCAAATAAGCAAACAGTTAAGTTAGCTTAATTGGGATTAGGAGTGAAAAAAGTTAGGAGTAACCCTAATATATATATATATATATATATATATATATATATATATATTCATATTTATATATTACTAATATATATATAATAAATTTTTTAACTTGGGGATATTGTATATTAGGATAACCAAGTCATTTTATAAACTTGGTTTTTTAATTCTTAATCCCAAGTATGCAAACAATTAAGTTTGCGCCTGAAACAAAGTTCAAGTCTAAAGATGTTACAACACCAGGGGAACTCATTGTAAAGGTGGGTAAAGTTCTGATCACTATTCTTAGTATTTTCCCATAATGTAAAGCACATCTCTCTCTCTAGAAGATGTATACTGCAATGCATTATGAGTCGGGTGCTACCCAGACCGGTTTCAACCTTTTCTGAGGTCTCCTCAGTGAGTAGCTAGACCCTGAATACCAAAGTTTTAATAATACGAAGCCTTATTACCTTTACTTATAGAAGTTGCAACAAGGTGATTTTGTTTTTAATAAAAATCTCTGGAGGAGATATAGATGCAATAAATTTAATTATTAAATAAACTAAATTATTAAATAAATCTTAAGAGTTTTGGGAGGAGAAGCTTGGTGCGGAACAGGTTCGCCTCAGGATTTCAACATACTTGAAGGAGTGCGGGTAGTCGGTGCGATGTTAAATCAGGTGCGAGACAATTATGCACACGATCCCCACTGTCATTCATCATCTATATGGATCGCATTATGAAGGATGTGGTATTAAGGCTGTCAAAATTCGAGACGTTATCTTTAGCACTTTATTTAATGTGTGCTGTGTTATACTCTTAATTACATCCAGTACAAATCTTCTGGATTTCCTGACTAAACTGATTATCCGTTGTAATAAATTTTGTATGAAAATCAGAAAACAAATAAGACAAAATTCAATGAAAAGAGGAGGAAACATTGAAAACATCAACTGCATCCTACAAGGAGAACCTGCAGAACAATTACACACATTTTGCATTTCCTTTCAATCTATTTCAATTTCTCTCTATTCAGGAGAGAACAAATGTACAAACAAATGAAAATATGGTGGCCCACCTAAAATCACGAATAAAATCCATCACGCAGATCTACAGTCACCAGAAGAATCAACAGAGAAACTTTAACATCCGACAACTCGAAGAACAGCTGCAGTATCTACCAGTAGAATATAATCCAGCCCTGAATATAATTCAGCCCTCCAAGCCATGCAAAGACACAAGTATCCGCGAAGGGTGCCCTACTTAGATCGCGACATACACAAATAGATTTCTCAGATGCACCCACAAAATATTTTTTCTCTTTGGAAAAAAATACAAAGCAGCAAACTGCATCTCCGCTATTAGATTTTTAAGATGGCAGCATCACAGAAGATTCAAGTAAAATCACTTCTGAAATCCTACGTTACTACAAGAATGCATTCAGCTCTATACGAACAGCCCTTCACGACATTCACGAAATACTGAAAGAAACAGAAAGAATCTCTGCAACAGATCGGAATCACTTAGAAAACCCAACTTGTGGGGGGGGGGGGGGGTGGGGGGGGGGGGGGGTGGGGGGGGGGGGGGGTGGGGGGGGGGGGGGGTGGGGGGGGGGGGGGGTGGGGGGGGGGGGGGGTGGGGGGGGGGGGGGGTGGGGGGGGGGGGGGGTGGGGGGGGGGGGGGGTGGGGGGGGGGGGGGGTGGGGGGGGGGGGGGGTGGGGGGGGGGGGGGGTGGGGGGGGGGGGGGGTGGGGGGGGGGGGGGGTGGGGGGGGGGGGGGGTGGGGGGGGGGGGGGGTGGGGGGGGGGGGGGGTGGGGGGGGGGGGGGGTGGGGGGGGGGGGGGGTGGGGGGGGGGGGGGGTGGGGGGGGGGGGGGGTGGGGGGGGGGGGGGGTGGGGGGGGGGGGGGGTGGGGGGGGGGGGGGGTGGGGGGGGGGGGGGGTGGGGGGGGGGGGGGGTGGGGGGGGGGGGGGGTGGGGGGGGGGGGGGGTGGGGGGGGGGGGGGGTGGGGGGGGGGGGGGGTGGGGGGGGGGGGGGGTGGATATATTTTATGCTAAATATTAATGTAAATAATACTATGGGAAGTGATTGTACTTACTGCTTTAAAAAGAATTTCTAGAATGTCAAAAACAAAGGCAATGCTTTACCACCGGAACTTTGTATAATATATCTATGCAACCATAAGAAAGTCGTTTACCATTTAAGTGTATGAGAAAGTTGTTTGCGAGATCTGCATATAAACACCTTTAAAGTTAATGTTGAAGAGATAGTCAGGTTTCAGACAAGTTTCCGCTGCCTGACAAGATAGCATTAAAGGAGTGCAGGGAGGATAAGAAAGAAAGGGTCGGTCTTAACAGAAGATCAAGACGTCGTGCCGAATTCTTCGGGGGTTACAACCCTTGGTGCAAGATCTCGAAGAAAGCAAAATAAGAAGAGACAGAGCCAAACATCGGGGGCGGCAGTTAGAGTTATCGGTAGTTATACCAGGGTAGGATCCAGAGGACGGGATGTTACGGCGAGGCCAAGCCAGATGAAAATGTTGAGAGCAATGCCTATATAAATACCCGTGCCAAGTGTCGGTCAGATGTCCTTTTGCCTGAGCTATTGGTGTACCGCAGATTGCAGTCCAAAGCCCGCGATTATCCCGATGAGATGCCGCTGAAGCAAGACACTCCAGAAGTAAGCCTAAGATCCGAGATGAAAGAAAAAACATAGGGACTTTAGTGCAAGCCTTTTGGATGAGTGTGCGATAAGAAATAGTAATAAGAAGTGTCTTTAAAGGAGTCATCTGATTTGTTAATAATTGGCATAAGATTTGTGTAATAACTTAGCATAGTTAGCTAACCTCTTGTAAGTTAGAGTCTCAATAATTTGATTTAATAAGCAGAGAAGTAATTCAGTAATTATATTGAATTATTATTTAAAAATAACAATTCAATATAATTACTCAGTTACTTCTCTGCTTTATTTAAATTTAAAAATAACAATTCAATATAATTGTTACAATACAATACAAGAAAGGGGAATTTTGTTTCATTATGCTAAACGTTTAACGGATAGGTAGAGAGAGTAACCTCCCTATCGATTATTTAATGTAATTTGTTATTAATGCAAATAAATGTTTTATTTATATGTCAATAGAGTGCAGCCTGATCTCTTATTTTGCAATGCACTGTTCCTGAATAAATCGGATCTGTGAACGGAAACAACTAAAGCTTTAAACTTGTAGTTTGAGTACTTCTGAACCACGACTGTTTATGTAAACATTGTTGAAGGAATTTACTCCAGTAAGAGAGAGAGAGAAAGAGAGACCTACTGGACATATTACTAAGTCTTATGTCGATATAAAAATACTGGTGGCGCAGTCTTAACAAATAAATTTTCCAGAGTTCATAGGCATACGACTAGTAAATACGAAAGGTGGATAAACATAATACGTAATAGAATACGTAAGAAAGGTTACGTAAGCAAACCCACACTGCTAATAAAGAAGATATTACAATGTAGTCAAACAAACATCCTTTTGTTACAATTCTGCAGAAGCCTTAGCAAAATCCAAAAGTATCATGTTGTGTTCATTCCCCTTGTCTAGTTCAGTGGTAACATCATTATGGAATGTGAGCAAGGCGCTAAAATATGACGTTCTCTTAGTAAACTCATGCTGTTCATTGCAAAGCAGAGATTCACTGTCAACCCATTTCTGAGTGCGAGCACTCACCAATTTTTCAAAAATCTATAAGTTCCTCTAATAAAATATCTTGTCTCGAGCATGTCGTCTTTCTGCTTTACTTTTCATTCAGGTTGATGTTTTGTGCTGCTACTGTTCAGATGTCATTACCGTCATACAAATGGTTGCATTTTTTTTTTTTTTTGGCAGGGAGCGGTATTGCGTTGGAATGATACAAGCCGGTACCACCATAAATTGCTCCGATATAGAGCAAGTACAGTCTCGACGGTGTAGTACGCGTGCTTCCATGAACGAAATCCATATCATTGCGCTTCCATCTCCATCACACACACACACACACACACACACACACACATGAGGGATGATTACTGTTGAATGAATTTCTTTCCTATTCTATTACTTATAAAAGGGGAATGCAGTGTGATTGTCCTGAGTCTCAATCCAAATACAATTCATCCAAAAAATGAATTTTTTCGGGAGTATTTTTTTTTTAATTTTAGAAAGAGTGGCAAAACTAATTTATCAGTAGGCATCTCACGTGAAAGCATTGCGTAAGATGTTGAACTGCTCTATTTACAAAAGGTCTCCATAGCTGTCAACAACCAGGCACACCAAATGAGAGGAGACATTATTTATTTGGATCGATCACATCAGCGCTTAAGAATAACATTTTTCGTTGAAGAGTTCAAGTTTGAGTTCTAGAATACCACAAAACATCGGATGTCACGTGCTTAACTGTACGTTATTCAGATTCAGTGTGAACAGGTGGACATGGTTATACCATAATTCGTTCGCAATGCCTAATGTAATCCTATCCTAGCCACAGTTGGTCCAGTAACTAAATATAACTCGAGCCTTCACTTTGGAAAGACTGGTGCTGCCTTCTATACACAAATGTGAAACTACATATTGGGCATCAAGCGCCAACAATTTTTTAAGTGGTATTTTTGACGGAGTAGATTATAGTCACTTTGTTTCAACTGTTCTGTAACATATCAATATTTATGAAACATGTTTTTTCAAGCTATTTTTAAAAACAAAACAAAAAAATTATAAATATTATATAAAGTTAGAAAATTATAATATAAACATTAATCATAATATTTTTCTAGAAAATGTTCTGATAAGAATTAAAGAAAACTTTAAAAATAGTTATTAAAGAAATTTGAATAAAATTGCATTTCTGTATATACTGTATTTATATTACACATTAAACATGAATAAATGCAGAAAGAAGCTGTTTATATGATGGAGTAAACAAACCGAAGCTTGAAATTCTGGGAAGATAAAACATTATCTATACAGTTCGATGCGCGTCTGCAGCAAGCTGACGATGGTCCGATCCAAAGTGGTACTTGTTTTTATTCGTGTGGGGTTCTCCATTTCCTCGACCGTCCCTTTGCAGTGGTTGAGCCCTCCTGTGAGGGATTAAGTATTTTATGACTGTAGATCCGTGTGTGTTCACAAGCCGGTTTCCCTGTTCTGAGGGACGTCACGGACAAGAATCACACGCAGGTCTTCCCGACTAAAGGCCTTCGTCTATACAGAATGAGCTACGGAATCTCCAAACTGGTACTGATTTATGGGATTTCTGAAATGGTTGTGATTATTATTATTATTATTAAATACTTTCTATCAGGAAAGTTATGCCCTTTTAGGATGGCAACGGGATAAACTGCAGGATTCAATTTCAGAAATCCCATAAATCAGTACCAGAAAAAAATATTTTATTATATAAAGATATTTACAAATTGTTACTTAATTTTTATTTATTGTTACAATCATTTGTATTAGCAATATTCAGTTCATCTTCACTCCCCGTACTATCACTCGTCTCGTTAATGTCACCGTTCGTATTACTTTCGTCTGAACTATTGTTGTCACTCCCTTCAAAAACTGCGTCATCTTCGGTACCATCCATCGCATTACTTATCCCGCATTTCTTAAATGACTTTATAATCGTCTTTTCTTTCACAGCTCTTCCCATGAAATTTTCACCCAGGTACATACGTCTGAAATTGTTGACCGTTTCATACGTCCTGTTGCTGTAACATCGTGATTTGACTTTGCCATCCATTTGTTCCACTCCTCCCGCATAAAAGCATTGAATGGTTTATTAATAGATCCATCCAAGGGTTGTAATTGACTTGTAAGGAATGACATCTAATTCTGTATTCATTTCTTTTAGAAGCCTCTTGGCTGATTCTGTTTTATGTGCTCTGAATGGACACACTAACATCGCAGGCTTTTTAAACAACGCACATGGACGTTTTGCCCTTGTCTTTTGTATTCATAATTTCATTCCTGTTTCGTCCATCCAGCCTTTATCTTGAACGTGGATAATAATGCCACGAGGAATTTCATCTCAGGTTTATCTCTTAAAGATTAACATGAGGGGTAGTTTTGTTCCGTCCGCGCAACAAGCTAATACTACAGTGTAGTGATTTTTTTCGTGACCTGTTGATTTGATCACTATTGATTTGGTGCCTTTTGAATCTACTGTCCGATTTGAAGGAACATCAAAAGTTAGAGGCACTTCATCCATGTTCGCAATTTGATTAAGCACAAAGTTAAATTTCCTTCACGCTGATATGACAAATCTATGGAATTCTAGAATTTTAGCTTCATAGTTAGCCGGCATTTTTTGGGCTAGGGTGGTTTTTGTACGCATGCATAACCCGTGTCTTTTCATAAATCTAAAGCGCCAAGACAGTGATCCGGTAAAATTGGAAATTCCATTAGCAGTTGCCCATCGTTTCGCTTCAAAAATTATAATTTTCTTAGAAACAGATATTCCCAGGTTTCGATGATTTGTTACCCAATTTTTCATTTGCATTTCTAATTCTGGCCATTTTTCTAGGTGCGAACGGAATGTTTTTTGTGTTTACATAGCAGTTTTAATTTCCTCTTGTTTTTTCCACTCGCGAACCATTTTTTGCTGTTGGTGGTGGAGCAAAAGGTCTTTCTGCTGCTCTGTTTCCATATTGTTTTGCATACTTTATCGCATTTAATTTATAACTTACGTTATATAAAAGTCTTTTTTTTTTGTTTGTTTTATACTCATTTCGTCTTATTTTAAGATAAAAATTTTAACGACTTGTAAGAAATAATTCAAATGAACCGTACATGTTTGCACACTAATGACTATTGAGCTCTAAATCGGTGATTCACCCGCATGCAGCGAGATAACATATTGCGCAAGTGATTCAACTTCGCTAACAGCTTCGGTACAGTGTAAAGATTCGTATTTTAATGTTACTTTCTGACCACCAAGTAATTTTATAAACTTGTTTTTTTTTTACTCCTTCTCCCAACGTAGTTCAAGTCTAAAGGAAGTGCAACTCGTTGTAAAAGTGAGTAAAGATCTGATCACTATTCTTAGCATTTCCCATAATGTAAAACACTTCTCACTAAGAGATGTATACTGTTATACATTATGGGTGTGTGTGTGTGTGTGGGGGGTGACTACCCAGACCGGTTTCAACCTTTTTTTGAGGTCTCCTCAGTGAGTAGCTAGACCCTGAAATACCAAGGTTTGACAATTGACAATTGACATTTATGTCTTTAGGGGTGAAGCAAGATGTTTTTCATATTCCCCGCTATCTGTTGTGGTTACAGTGAGGGTAAAGTTTATGAGCAGTTTGCTTGCCCTGAATGGGTATGGAGATTATGCATCGCTATAGGAATCTAACATAGCATTTGGTCTTCTATATTTGAATATGTCCGTTTCCTCGTATGCTGCAGCTTGCTGAACCAAATCGTTGGGATGTGTGGACGTCTTTAGGAAAAACGTGGATGCTAAAGATTATAGAAAAGAGAAAATATAGGGAATATTTGTATCTCTGTGCAGTTGATTGTTTATAACATACCACGGGGCGTTTAGAATCATTCTCAAGCACTTATTCTGCACTCGTTGTATCTTGATAATGTTAGTATTAGATGTGTGGCTCCAGGCTGGAGAGGCAGAGATGATTATGGGACGAATCGTCGTCTGGTATAGTTGCAATTTGATTCTGTTGCTCAGCTTGCTATTTCTATTAATTAGCGGATAGATTTCAGCTATGGCTTTAGATGCCTTTGCGCACGCAGACTTGATGTGTTGGTTGAAAGATAGCTTTTTGTCGAGAATTACACCCAGGTAATTTGTTTCTGTCTGTCAGGGAATTTTAGTATTGAATAGTAACATATCTCCGGCAGGAAATATTGGCCTTTTTGAGAAAAGAACGGATGAGCTTTTCAGGGGGGTTGACTTCCGATCTTCACTTGGAAAACCAACCTTCCAGTTTTAGAAGGTTTTCTTGGAGCTTTTTGGTAACGAAATGGGGTCGTAGAGATATTGTTGGTATTGCCGTAACGTCCGCATACAGGGCCAAAATGGAAGTCATCGGATTGTGCGGGTTGTCTGACATGTATTCAGAACACAGCAATGGAGCCAGTAGAGATCCCTGCGGCACTCGAGCAAAGATATGGCGCTGGGAGGATGTAGAGTCGTTGATTTTAACTTGCATTGATCTATTCTGAAGATATGAATGGATTAGATGAACCATTTTTAGTGAGGTACCGGATGAGATAAGTTTGAGCAGGAGTTCAAAATGCCAGATTTTGTCAAATGCTTTGGATAAGTCTAGGAAAACAGCGCCTCAGCACTGGCGTCAGTTATAGCTGGTTGTGATGTATTCGACAATTCTGTGGATTTGCTGAGTAGTACTATGGTGTTGCCGAAAACCAAACTGTTCTTTAGGGAGGATGTTTAGGTCATCTACTGAGGTTTGGAGTCGTGAGAAAATGACCTTCTCCGCAACCGTACCCAGATTGGAGATGAGACTGACTGGAATAATTTTGTGGTAGGTGTGGGTCTTTGCCTGGGTTATGTATAGGAATTACATCAACCAGTTTCCAGGTGGAAGGAAAATATTGAAATCTTAAAATTGTATTTATTATACTGGTCAGGTGCACTACTGCTTTTCGGGGCTGAAGTTTGATCACCCGATTAGTAATGCCGTCTGGCCCAGGAGCTTTTTTGTTCATTAATATTTTAATAATGTCGTATATCTCAGCAGGTCATGTTGGTGCAATATGGTCAGTGCTGGTGATACGAAGTTTGAGTGAGTGTCTGACCTTGCTGTGAATCTTATATATGTGGTCAAAGTCAAGGTTTCCATACGAAGGCCTGCATTGCTCATCCAAATTGTATGCTATAACTTCTGCTTTGTCTACATCTGTGTGAGCAAGGCCCTGGTCAGAGAATGTTGGGGGAAGAGATCTGTCTTTGTTTTTGATATTTTTCAATAGTCCCCAGATGGAGTGATCAGTAGGTGAAATGGTGGCTAACTTTTTTCCCATACTTGGTCTCAATGAGCTTTGAGCGCATCTCTTACTGCCCCATTTAATCTGTTTAGATTTGTTTTATCTTGTGGCACACACGTGTTAGGGAATCTTTTCCTACCTCTGTTTTTGTTTCTGATCGAGTTCATGATGACTTCAGGCAAACGATCTGGCTCGCGGGCAGATTTGTAGTAGGAAGTTACCTTTATAGCAGAATTAATTTGTTGTGTGAGATTTTTAACTGCAGTTTCTACTTCTTTTGTGCGTATGTGAGGAACAGGTACAATATAATCCTTCATTGCTGTTGACAGTCTTTCCCATGCTATGTAGGAGTGAGAAGGAGGAGACAGATATACTACAGCTATACAGGTATACTCATTCCAACGATCTGAAGAGATGTTGGAATGAGTTTGTTACTATTCATTTATGAGAGCTGTGAGGATGACCTGCGTTTCCTACAGAAATCTTTTAGTGGAGGTTTCAGTAGGGTTTGATAGCCTGAAATTTTGTAGCATGCTTGCTAGTGAGGCCATAACAGCTGTTAGATTTTTAGGTAGTGTTGGTTGATTTTGTTCTGGTGTTGGTCTATTTGTGAGGGTCACATCTCGTTTGCTTTTGGGTGTCTCTATTTTTGGAGGTCTCCGACTGTGGCCGCTGAGTCTCCGGTTTTGATGCCTGGGCCTCTGGTGTTCTTATACTCTAGGAGGAGGGCTGATTGACTGCCTCCATCCGTCTGTTCTTTGGGTGCTGAGTACATCCTTTGTAGTTCGCAGGATGAGGGCCACCGCAGTTGGCACATTTGGTTGAGGTGGTCCTTGGCTTAGTGCAGGTATTGGTTGGGTGGCTGTCCCCACATTTCATCATCACACCAGAACCACTCTGTAAAAGATCATCTTCTGGGCAGTGCCACAGGTGCCAGACGTTTGGCCATGCCCAGAAGATGATATTTTCCGGAGTGGTTGTGGTATGACGATGAGTCCACAGACTATTTTTAAGTTGTAGATATCCTTGTATATTTTATGAATCTTTACTAGGACCAATGGCATGGGAGTCTTGTCTGCTTTGTACATTCTGCTGACCTTGACTGGAGGCATATCCTGAGAATTAAGGTCAGCAGCTATTTCTACCGTGTCAATGTCTTCACAGACACCACAAAGGACCACTTTTAAGTTTTTTTCAGAGCTGAGCGCAAAGGCATGATACTGGATGCCTCTGTCGTCCAGTTCTTTGGTCAACCTTCCATAGTTTGTCACTCTTGCTGGCTGGATCTTTATGCCTTCATCCATGTTTTTGGCCTTAATGAAGCCAATGTGCAGGTTGGACACTGTGGATCTTCAAGTTGTCCATTTCTGCTTTTATCTAAGGATGATGAGGCACCTTTTCTTTGGGAGAAATATCGGCGTCCGAACTTTGATCATAATATTCCATTTCGTTGTCTTTGTGCCGTTCTTCTGTTGTTCTACGCTTTTTGCCTGCGCGCACTTCTACAACGTCTGAATGAGTAGAAGGCACCGATTCTAACTGATCTTCTACGACAACGTCTGTGACTCTTTCTGGGGGAAACGTGTCGAACAGTTTCACTTTTCCCGGCCAACTGATGTTAAGTAGTTCACCTAGTCTTATAAATTCTCTATATACCTCCTCAAATATTGTCTCATGTAGCTGTTTTTTCATGACTATCAATGTGAAGTATCTAAAGTTCAAAAAAAAAAAAAAAACGTTTACCGTGCAGTTGTAGTCTTATCGGCACTGCTACAGCACTCTAAACTGTTTGGTAAGAGCACTGATTCAAAAAATGCATGATCTCTAACACACATGCTATAATAAAGCACCACAATTCCAAAACTGACCAAACTTCACCAAGGTTTTACAATACCAATAACATTACTGACAGCATGGGTGAAGCACTAGTGCTTTTCACATTCCCCTTTATCTGTAATGAGAGTTGTTTGGGGGCGGGAGATTTGTGAGCAGTTAAGCTCGTCCTCTGAGGGCAGTAGTGTTAGCTATGATCGGTTGAGAGCAAAATAGCCTTGGGTCTTTTGCGTTTGTAGTAATCAGTCTCGTTGTAATTGACAGCTTGTACTATTAGTGGGTTTGAATGTGAACTTGACTTCACGAAGAATTTTTCTGCAAGATCACGAAGAAGGGAGGAGATGTATGGAGTGCTGGTTTCTCGGTGGATCTGTGAATTTCTGACGAACCACGTGACGATCCTGGTGTATCCAGGATCGTCCTAAGGCATTTAGTTTGGATTCTCTGTAATTTTGAAAGGTCTGATCTTGAAGTGTGACTCCATGCTGGTGAGGCGTAGGTAATGACTGGACGTATTACCATCCGGTAAAGAAGCAATTTATTATGTAGGTTCAATTTGCTCTTACGGTTGATCAATGGGTAGAGCTGAGCTATGACTTTGGAAGATTTGGAGCAAATGAGATTGATGTGTTTGTTGAAAAGGAGTTTCTTATCCATTAATACCCCAAGGTATTTGGTCTCTGAATGCCATGGGATCTTTTGACCAGAGAGCAGGATGTCTTCTTTGTTGCAGATTTTTCTTCTTGAAAACATTATGGCTGAGCTTTTGAGGGGGTTCACTTGAATCCTCCAGTTGGTGAACCAGTTTGCTAGCTCATTGATACTTCCTTGGAGTCTAGCGATTGTTAGGCGAGGGCTGAGTGATCTAGCTAGAATAGCGGTGTCGTCGGCATAAAGGGCCATGGTAGTTGTTCTTGGATTGAGAGGAATATCTGCTATGTAAGTTGTAAAAAGTATTGGTGCCAGAAGAGAACCTTGAGGTACTCCCGCCAGAATTTTGCGACTTTAAGAAACAGTTCGGTTGAGTTTTACTTGCATGTATCTTTCATTGATATATGAATATATGAGTTTCACTAGTTTAATTGGGACATTGTTTTCAATTAGTTTGAAGATAAGGCCTTGATGCCAGACCTTATCAAAGGCCTTCGCAACATCCAAAAACACTGCAGCAGTGTGAAGGTGCCAGATAAAACCAGTCGGTGAATTGCACAACACGGTGCAATTCACAACACGGTGAATTGCACCGTGTTGTGAGCTTTACGAAACCCAAATTGCTCATTTGGGATTATTTTCTGTTGGTCCACTGCTGATTGTAGTCTTGATAGGATGACCTTTTCTGTTACTTTGCCAAGACAGGAAAGAAGACTGATGGGCTGTAGCATTGGGAAAGTTGTGGGTTATTGCCAGGCTTTTTCAGATGTATAATGTCCACAATGTTCCAATCTGTAGGAAAGTACTGGAATCTTAAAATGGAATTGGTAATATTAACTAGATGAATTATGGCTTTCCATGGGAGTAGCTTTATTATTCTATTTGTAATGCCGTCAGGGACGGGGGCCTTTTTATTCTTCAGATGGGAAATGATATTTATTATTTCTGTTGGTGATGTGGGGTGATGGTTTTTGAATCATCCTTAGGCTGACTTAGTGCATTTCTAACTTTACGATAAACTTTGTGAATAATATCGACATTTAAATTTGCGTAAGATGGGCTGCATTGATTTTCCAGATTGTCAATTAGGGCGTCTACTTTTTCTTGATTTGTGTGTGTGCAATTCCAAGCTTGGTCTTTAAAGGGGGAAGTGGCTGTCTTTTGGTACGAAGAGATTTTACAAACTTCCACTTCTGGTTTGATTTCTTTGAGTTTTGTTTCCCATTTGAAGTTTCTGTGGATCTGGAGGGCTTCTTGCACCTGTCTGTTCAAAGTGTTTAAGGTTGCTTTGTCCTGCGGGGCTCTAGTATTGTGATATCGCTTTTTTGGCCCTGATCAGGTCCATTATCTCTTCGGGGATCCAGTTAGGAGCGTGGAAGACAGTGGTTTGAGTGACTGATGCTATTGCTGAGTTGATTTGCCTAGTTAAATTGTTTACAGCTTGATCTATTTCTTCTTTTTTACGAATGACAGGGGGCGGACCTATGTCGACCGGGAGAACCTTAGAGAGCTTGTCCCATGGTATGAAAGAATGATGGGAAGAAGGCTGATCTTGAAGTCCTAACCCGAGTAGGATGGGATTATGATCTGAGTTAAGCTCTTCTACTGTCTCTAGCTGGTATCGATATTTGATGTTTCTGAGGATAACTATGTCTAATACATCAGAACTTCCCGATGGGCTGTAGTGTGTGGGCTCAGTGGGTCCAGCTACTACTGATGAGTTGAGTAACGCATAGTTGAATAAGGTACGGCCTTTGGAGTTGATTGACGAAGTGAACCAGGCCGTGTGTTTGGAGTTTAGATCTCCTGCTATAATTATGGAATCCGTGGAGCCGAGGATGGAGTCTAAGTCTGCTGTCAATAGTGGAATACTGGGAGGGTTGTACGCTGCGTAGATGTTGAGTTTTCCTGCGTTATTAGTGTGCACCTCCACACCCGTCACCTCAAGGTTTCGAGTTTTGTGGTTAGTCAGTGCGTTGTGGCTTAAATAATTTTTGATAAAAATAGCTGTGCCTCCTCCACTAGAGTTAAGTCTGTCTGTCCTGTATTAAATATAGCCTCTTAGTCTTGGATTGGTTGATGGTCTGAGGTGGGATTCACTGATCAAGATTATATCTGGATTGTATCTTTTTGCAAATTCTTGCAGCTCGAGAATTTTATTTGTTAAGCCATTGGCATTCCATGCTGTTATCATGAGAGAATTTGGTTTCAATTTTTTAAACATTATAGAGAGCTGTTAATATGGATTGGGTTTCTAGGTAGAATCTTTTTCTGGAGGATGGTGAGGTGCTTGCTTTGCTGAATTCATGCAGCATTGTTGCAAGTGACGAGGTTAAAGCTGATGTGAGATTAGAGCTTGTTCGCTCTTGTGATGAAAACGTCTGGGTTCTTACCGCTTCCGCATATGATTTGGACATGGATGAGGGTCGAGTGCCTTCCTGTGTTGTCGAATGTGAGGTATTATGATCTGGAGGGCGAACTGCTAGGTTGTGTGTTGTGTCATTGCTTGTAGGAACGTGGTTAGTTCTTGTTGATCCACGGTTTTTTGGATGGAAAAGGCAACCCTTGTAATTAGAGGGATGTGGCCCTCTACAGTTGGCACAACAAGCAGGTATGGATCTGGGTTTGGTGCAGGAGTTAGTTTGGTGACCCTCACCGGATTTTAGGCATCTATATGCAGCTCTGCACAGTTTTTGGGCATGCCCGAACCTCTGGCACTGCCCTGCCGATGCCTTCTTCCTTAGAGGTTCGGTTGTAATTTTAAGCTTACAAATGTCCGTAACTTCATAGATGCTTTTCTGTGTGTTGGAGATTTCGAATAACACCAGTGGCATTGGTGTTTTATCTGACCTCAACATTCTACTTTGGTTGGAGTCAATCCTTGATTGATGAGGTCAGCTGTGTGATCTCAAGTTGTGATACCCTCAGCCATTCCTCTTAGAATTACTTTTAAGTTCTTCTCGCTAGCTAGCGCAAATGTGTGGAAGGGCAAACGTTTAGAGGTGTCAAGCATTTTCGTCATCAAGCGATAATCAGTGACAGTGGTAGGGTGAATCTTTACACCCTCTTCAGTATTTCTTGCCCAGGAAAAATTGATATGTTGTTCTCCTAATTGTATCAAAAGTCAAAGTCTTATCTCGTATTCCGCAAACAAAGCAGATTCACAATTTCTAAAACTCACTAATCACCACTTAAATCAAAAAACATTCTTCGCAACAACAACCATCATGCGAGCCGCCATTTTTTTTCAATTCATTCTACGAATTCAATCCTTAGAGCCCTTGTAAGGACTGGATTAAAGGGGCGAAGCAAGAATGCTTTTCATCTTCCCCGTTATCTGTAGAGGACAGTATAGAGATAAGGTGTTATTGAGCTATTAAAGCTCTGATCATGGCTGGAGGGTAACAGCAATAGCCGAGCCTCAGTTAGAACTTCATTGGCTACAGCATTACCATCCATTACCCTCCAAGGGTATTGAATCAATCACCACATTTCACGGTAGATTGATTCATCCTCTCCCTATCACATCCACGAATTCAATCCTTTGTATAAGCATTAGATAGAAAGTCTATTCAATCTCAAAATTGGTGTATTAAGTATATGAAAATATTTTATGAATCTTTTAATTTTTCAAATATTATCCTTCCTTTAATCATTATTTTATTTTAAATTCTAATTTATTTGTTGAAGTAAAATAATTAAACTTTCTGTAATAAAAGCAAATGTCCTGCAATAAATGATACCTTTTTCATATACAATGGAAGCGATGGACGTCCAACAATGATAAAAAAGCCAGATTTACAGTACATTAAAACTTTGCATCGATACTCAATAGCACAAATTGATGTTCTATGATTTGATGACAGTTCTGCAATGATTTCCTTCCGAATTTCTCTCATAATTCACCAACTTGCTCTTTTATTTATATGTCGTTACCTTTTTTAAACTAAATTTCATTCCGTATTTCTTACTCAAATGACTCTGCTTATGAATGTTTTTCCCTATCATATTCCATCGATGTATTACATCTTAATGTCATTCTAATTTCTTATACAATTTGATCACCTTTTTCCCTTCATTTCTTTCATACAATTCCATTATGACATTATTTGTTTCATATTTTGCCATTTTCCCCATAATTTGAGGGCGATGTTCTGTATAAATTTTCAATTTGATTCGTTCGCCCCTGTACTAGGAGATAGATAAGTGAAAAACATTTTTTAAACAACTTCATTTCTCAAATTTTGAAGCTGTCTTCACAAATTTTTAGCTTGATTATCCTTTTCCAATTCCAGTATACGTTCCCAAAACGTTTCTCATGCCGCACATGTAACCCTGTTTTCTTTGAAGTCGGTTGCTAAATTATTTGCGATATCTGATCATTAATATATATATCATAATGATATACTACATAATTTTATATTACGATATTTTTTGGAAGGTAAGTAATGTTTCGCATTCATGGAGGGTTGCAATCCTTGAAGACAGCTTATCTCCAAAACCATTGGTAGGTTAATGCGTGAGGGATCGACATGTCCAGCTGCGAATCAGTGGAATTATGGGAAGTGTTTTAGATAAAGACATACTGATTTTTTAATATATAGTTAAGTATCTAATATCTAAGAAAACAAAGAACCTTTACCCAAGCATTTCAGCTGATGCTTGAGTTTGCCTGTCCCATACGTGGGGGGGGGGTTCAGGGTTTTTCTGTCATGGAAACTCGGGTTTTTCATACATCACGCTGGCCAGGAGAATACACGCAGTTTACTTAAGTTACTAGCATTTTTTGTCTTTCCAACGCGAGCGGTGATGTTTATCACTGGTGCTCAAGCGGTAGTATTTATTTTCAAGAAAAACGAAAACATTATAAAGTCAATAGATACGAAAACGACTTCAGAGTAGAAACCAATCCATTCTCGGGATTCGAAGATCAAACCGTTACAGTAACAATCAGTTCTTGTTTTTTTTTTGTTGTTTTTTTTACTTGAGCTACGGAGGCAGGCGATAGAATGATTCTGGCAGTTAGCATTTGCGTTTAAGTGGTTGTGATGGACAATGTCGGAATCAAAATTTACACCTATTAACTCTAACTGATGTCGGTGAGCTGAAGCACAAGTAACGATGCACATATTTTAAGTTAAAGGTAATTGATGTATACGATTTCCTTGGATGTCACAAACTATTTTATGACTTATATGGCATACCGTAATATCTGGTTAACAATAGCGTAAATAAACAACTTTTCTCTGGTTTATAACTTCTCCCTTTCAGCAGTGGCATGAAAAATGCAACAGAATTAGTGAACAATAAAGGAAAAGGAATGTACGCTTGAGAAAAAATAAGAAGAAGATTAACGATGGCAACTGAAAGATGACTTAAGAATGATGAAACCCGAAAATATCATAAAAACAATTCCTTATTATTCTAATTTCTAACGAGATGTCACTGATGTAAAATATTCAATTTTAATTTGAATTTTAATGTCATGAATCAAAATAAAGTTAACTCTTAAACAATCTCTGCATTCTTTTAACTTTCACAACAATGTCGCTAACATTGCAGTAGCAGAAGTGATTGCCTAAGAATCGCCATGTACACCTAATTGCAGTCTATTTTATGTACTTAGATGTCTTAGTTTAGTTACAGAAAGTCTGTGAAAAGAGTAGTCCACCCTGAACTATTCGGTTGATATCCTGTATATATATATATATATAAATACCCTAAGAAGAATCTCCTGAACTATTCGGTTGATATCCTGTATATATACATGTATATATATATATATATATATATATATACCGATAGCAGATACGAAGCTAGGATAAAGAATAACCAACTGCAATTTGCATTTGCATTGGGGGGGGGGGGGGGTGGGGGGGGGGGGGGGTGGGGGGGGGGGGGGGTGGGGGGGGGGGGGGGTGGGGGGGGGGGGGGGTGGGGGGGGGGGGGGGTGGGGGGGGGGGGGGGTGGGGGGGGGGGGGGGTGGGGGGGGGGGGGGGTGGGGGGGGGGGGGGGTGGGGGGGGGGGGGGGTGGGGGGGGGGGGGGGTGGGGGGGGGGGGGGGTGGGGGGGGGGGGGGGTGGGGGGGGGGGGGGGTGGGGGGGGGGGGGGGTGGGGGGGGGGGGGGGTGGGGGGGGGGGGGGGTGGGGGGGGGGGGGGGTGGGGGGGGGGGGGGGTGGGGGGGGGGGGGGGTGGGGGGGGGGGGGGGTGGGGGGGGGGGGGGGTGGGGGGGGGGGGGGGTGGGGGGGGGGGGGGGTGGGGGGGGGGGGGGGTGGGGGGGGGGGGGGGTGGGGGGGGGGGGGGGTGGGGGGGGGGGGGGGTGGGGGGGGGGGGGGGTGGGGGGGGGGGGGGGTGGGTAGGGGATAGGGTGTTTTATCAGCTCTCCGCATTCGGCTGACTTTAATTGGGCTAAATCCCTTCCAGATATTATTGACTATTCTAGGTATTTATTTCAAGAAAGATTTTGTAAAACTAAAATTGGTGTAAGTATTATTTTTTTATAAAATTGTTTAAAAAAATCTCTAAATACTTAAAAAAATATTAGTCCTTCAAATAATTTAATAATAGTTTTATAAACAGTTTTTTGTTTAAAATGGAATTTATATTTTTATCTTATTAAAGTAATTTTATAAACGAAAATGTCGTAAAAATTAACCATAGCAATAATAGAAAAGGAGAACATGAATTTATTTATAAAATCCAGTACAACGAAGAATAAACATCTGTAAACGCTAATATATGGATAATACAATAAAAACAAGGAAACAAATCTGGACTAGATTGTAGTCGAAGCTGCCAAGATAAGAGACTGCATACACAGTTCGCTTAAAGCGAATTTAGCCAAAGGAAAAAAAAAATTGGAAGATTTCATTTGGATACTATTTGTCATGATATGATAGAGCGAATATATCCACAGATCCCACCTCGGAGATGAAAGGAGTCAAAGATGTGTTGATGAATAGTGTTTCGGGAGGGCTAAGATATGTTTCCGTCAGGAAATAAAGGGCAGAACGAACGCGGAAGTGAACATCTTTATGATTAGAACTGAGAGTGCGTGTATCCTCGAATATATGTATATTTTCGAATATACATGAATTGCATAAACCCATAATTTAGTTGAAGGGTTATGATATCAAAATATTGCCGCCTTGGTTAGACGAGTGGTTAGCGTATCTGCGCTCCAGCTAAAAGGCTGCGGGTTCGAATCCCGCCATGGAAGGGATATTTTTGATTGTCGGTGAAAGTAGTAGTGATGGTGGTGGGCGGTAGATGGCGTCGGAGTAGTTTCGGTACATTGTGGTTGGTGGATTGAGTGGTGGAGACAGAGGGTTGTAGAGTAAGTCCTCCATCGATGAGTCTTTGGACTCCCTGTAGCGTCACTTAATAATAATAACAACGATTCGATGCATAATCTATGTAGAAAAAAGGATTGCGAGTATTTGAATGGGTGGAGTTGAGTGTAAAGGAAGAAGGGATTTATATAAGAGGGATGGCCTGCACATGTGCATTTGGTATCAGGAACTTCAGGAAAATATTTATTGCAATAAGACCAAAGGGTGAGACAGAGAGAGACGAAACTAGATTATGTGCTGAGGAAAGGGAAAGGATCTATGTTCTTTCCACTGCAACCAAATGCCTGGAGTATCAGGAACAATGGGATAGAAGTTGCGGCTTTAATACGGTGGAGCCTAACATTGTTAGCATTAGTAAGAAATGATTCACAAATGCAGATATATTAACTGGTATTAAGCATAAATGGATACGGCATCTTATTAAGGAAGAAATTCTTGGGGGAAAAAAGATAATGTGGAAATAATACCCAAGGCATAAGAATGATATCAGCTATGAAAATTATAAGGCTCAGGCCTAAAGAGTAACAACTATTGTACGAAAAACTAAGTGTGGCAATGAAATGGAACTGGCTCTGGAAGTTTAACCACTCCCAAACGAATTCTATCCTTGTGTTGCAAGTAGCAAAACGTGAGTGTGAAAGAATAACTCCCCTCAGTTCGGATGGTGTGCAGGTGGCGGCTGCAGAAAAAATTGATCAACTAAACAGTATCATTTTGATAAATGGTTTCAATCTGGTGTACGCAACATTCACGTCACAGCTACCTTTACACTGAAGGAAGTAATTCAAGCATTTATGAGGAGGAGCCAATATTAAAGTTTTTCCATAAATGGTATTATACGAACTCGGCAATAGGGATTGATGGAATATATGAGAACGGATGTTCACCTGGCTGCATAATTTGAATCTCAGCACAAGGGAACATATGATATTCCCATTGTCCCAGGACAGTAGATTGAAAGAATGTATGATAATGTAGAATTCTTTATATGGACTTTTACAACTGAAGATGAGTTGGCCGATCGGATAAAGAGGTAGCATGGGTTTATGTTCCCAAACACGGGTTTTTCATCACGCGTACAGGCAAATCGACCATGAATACACGCAATATCCTGAGAAAAATATGGTTGTTGTTGGTGGTGTTGGTGATGGATGGTATTAATGGTAGTAGGAGTTGTCGTTGTGTTTCGTGGGAGAATCACGTAATAAGGAAGATGGTGCGATCAGGGTGTGTGTGTGTGTGTGTGTGTGTGTGTGTGTGTGTGTGTGTGTGTGTGTGTGTGTGTATAGTACAGCAAAGTGCCCTCCCGCCGTTAGTCCTTGGACTCCTTGATAGTGTCCCGTAATAATAATAATAATAATAATAATTTTTTAATTAAAACATTTTATTATGTCTCAGTATAAATTACATACAATAATAATATTTACAATAAGGTTTATACAGAATTTTTGAATTTAGAATATAGTAATAATAATAATAATAATAATAATAATAATAATAATAATAATAATAATTTTTTTTTTTTTTTTTTTTATAAACGACTTATTTGTTTTTACAATGAAAATGATTAGGTTTACTATCACACAGAGTATCTGCACACACACAATGAAAAACATATCATCTTTTCTTTACAGTACGAAAATACGATATACAAAATGCAGAGTACATTTTATAAATATGAATATACATTTTTTTAAACTAGCTAAATATGGATTGGCACCAATGTGCACACAATTCACGATGCAATGCAGTAATGCAGCATACACACACAATTCAATAATAATAATAATAATTTTTTTTTTACATTTTATTATGTCTCAGTATAAGTTACATACAATAATAATATTTACAGTATTTACAATAAGGATTATACAGAATTTTTTTTTTATGTCAGATGAATTGCATACGTAGTTGCTGTAGTAATTATATGTATATAAAATTTATAACGCATTACAAGTGTGTATAACAGATACTTGCAAGTTAGTAATTTTCTTCCTCGAAGCTTAGCAGAGCTTATCTGAGGAAGATAATAGATGACAGAGGGTGGTGGTTTCATGGTTGTGTTCCTATAGTGGTCACAAGCCAGGTGTTGATTTTACTGTTTGTTGGTACGTGCTTGAAAGACTTCGTCTGCTATTACAGTTTAACTTTTTTTTTTGTGCAAATAGGGTTGGATTTAGACATGGTGTGTTTGTTTCTTTGTGTTCTTGTAGTGGTAGTTTTTTGAGAGGGGGGTTGTCATAGGTTTGTGTGTGTGTGTATGTGTGGTGGGGGAGAGAGAAACAGGAATTGCTCTAATTTTCATTCTCGCTATAATATTTATATAGTGCCTGTTTCAGCTCTCTGTATATTCCTAGGTTTCTGTTGTCGAACGGCAGTTTGTTTATCATGTCAGGTACGTAGTAGTTTCGGGTGGCTTAGCCGTATTGATTGTTGTACTTATATGTTATGTAGTTTGTTGACTGTGGTCTTGTTATTTGATATGTTGTTCTGGTTACTCTATATGTTGGGCTGTAGTAGTGTTTTAACATGACTGTGTAGTGGCGTAAGTGTTTCACCTTAAATATTTTGTGTTTTGTCCGTGCTTCCTGCATAAGAGTGGGTTGTTCCCAGAATATCAGTTTTATCATTTTATCTTGCAACCATTGTAGCCTGTTAAGTCTGTAGTCTGCGCAGAATGCGTATGATGTGATTGCATATCTTAAAATGTTTTCACATAATGCTTTATAGATTAGTATTTTTATGTGGGTTGGGGCAATGTCTTTTAATCTGTATAGTTTGCTTGCTATTATCCTAAGCTTGGTATGTAGGTGGTTTGTATGACTATTCTAACTTTGATCTGCATCGAAGTGAAGTACAAGATAGTGTGTTTTTTTCACCTGTGTGATGGTTGTGATTTTAGGTTCTGCACTTTGTGTATAGGAGGATGAATGTTTGATAGTGAGATATTTAGTTTCTATGGGCACGGTTTGGGGGTTTTTGAATATCATTAGCTTTGTTTTTCCAGGGTTTATATATATGCCGTTTTCGGTTAACCAGTTAGTGATTTGATTGATGTCGAGTTGCATATTTTTGTAAGCGATTTTTGCAGTTTTGTGAATGGATACTATGGCAGTGTCGTCTGCATACTGGAAGATTTTACTTTTTAGGGGGAGTTGGCTCATGTCGTGTGTGTATATGTTAAATAGAATAGGAGATAGGACAGCTCCTTGCGGTACTCCACAGGTTACATGTACCTCTTTGCTGTGTGCTGATCCTATACGTGTGATGTGCTTTCTGTTTTTCGTGTATGCTTTAAAGCACTGGAGTAGACGACCTGCAATTCCGATATGGGTTAGTTTCGTTAACAAGGTTTTGTGTGTTAGTGTGTCAAATGCTTTTGTTAGGTCAATGAATACCACTAATGTTATTCTGTTTTTATCCAATGCAGCGTTTATTAGATCTGTGAAATCTTCCAGGAGTGTTGCTGTTCCTTTATTTTTTTGAAAGCCATATTGTGTTTTGGGTATGATTTGAAATTTTTCAACGTATGTGGAGAGTTTCTGATGTACAATGCGCTCCATGATTTGGTTGATTACAGGCAGCGTGGCGATAGGTCTGTAATTACTTATTATGTTTCTTTTTCCCTGTTTGTGTATGGGTGTGATTAATGCAGTCTTCAGTGTTTCAGGTATGTGTCCCGTTTCGAAGATTTTATTTAACAGTTTTTGTATAACTGGAAGTAGGTCGGTTGAGTGTTTCTTGATGTCTTTTGGTCTGATTCCGTCTATCCCCGGTCCTTTGTTAGGATTTATTTGTTGAATTGCCAGTGATAGTTCTTCTTTTGTTACTGTGGGGAACCACATCGACTGGGTTGCTCGTGGACCTAGTGGAGAATTTTCGTATGTGTGAGGAAAGGTTGTTTCTTGTAGCTTTTGGACAGAGTTCACGAAGTGCTGATTAAAGTTGTTTGCCAACTGTTTGAGGGATTTGGGGTCGCAGGCAAAGCTGTGTTTTATTGTTTCTGTGGCAGTGGTTCTGTGTATATTGTCCAGCATTTCATTAATCAGGTGCCAGGTTTCCTTCATTGTGCTGTTGTTAATTTGTTGCTGTAATAGTTTCTTTTTGCCGTTCGAATCTGGGTTGTTAGGAGATTCCATTTTCTTTTGTATTCAGCTTTTAAAGCGATATTGTTCGGTGACTTCTTAAGTTGTTTCCATAGGGCATCTTTTATTTGCATGTCTGTTAGTATGTTGTCTGTTATCCATGGATTTTGTTTCGTTTGGGGGCGTATTTTTATTTTTGTTAATGCTTTGTTGTATATTTTGTTAAATGCAAGTTTAAGATTATTATATACAGCTTCAGCAGAGTCTAAAGATGCTATCTGCATCCAGTCTGTTTTTCTGATTTCATCGTTCACTATTGCTTCGTTTACAATGCTATAATACTGTTTTGTAGTCTCAGTGATTTTTATGGGTTCTGGTTCAGTGTGTAACTGTAATGCTGTGAAATAATGGTCTGCTAGTTTGCATGTCATGACGGCTGCTGTGTGGCTGTTTGGAGGGGCCCTTATATTTATATGATCAATGCAGGTTGAGGTTGTTGTGTTTCCGACTATCTCTTCTCGTGTATACGACTGTATGGATGGGGTTATGTTATATGCCGATAATAGGTCTAGGTATTGTTCTGTGTTGTTATTTATGTTCCTAATGTTTATATTAATGTCTCCTATTATTATCAAGTATTTTGAGGTGCCTACGTTCGTGGCTGAAAGCCATCTGTTTAGTTCTTCTAGGAATTTTGTGGTGCTTAAGTTGGGTGGTCTGTATATTGCGTTTAATATCAGGGAGTTTTCTTGTTTGATGTTTTTAATTTCGATGCATATGTTTTCTGCGTATTCTAATTTATAGTTTATTTCTGTTACTTCTAGTTTATGTTTGGTAAATATTATTATACCACCGCCTCGTTTTGTTTGTCTGCAGTGTTTGTGTTGTTGGAAATGTGGCATTTGGTAGGAGGATGCCTCTTCGTTTGTCGTAGATACTTCAGTCAGTATTAAAATGTCTATTTCGTCTATATCTTCCTTCAGATAAGCTTGCAGGGTCAGCCAGTATTTTTGAATGCTTCTGATGTTGATGTGGAGAATAGATAGTCCTTTTTTGGGGATTGTCAGTTGTTTCCATTCTGATATTGATTTCAGAATGTGACAATTATCATGTTCCGGGGTGATTACGTCTGCTCGATGGTGTGCATTCATGTTGGTTGGGGTGCTGGTCTTTCTTTACGAGTTGTCAATATTCCTTTCGATGAGACAGCCTGTTGAGGTCATCTACGGATTTTATTTCGATTGGTTTTGAGTCTTGTGTCTTTCTAAGGAATATTTTGCTGTCTCTTATCTATATAAACTGGTAATTGTTTTCTGTGTTTACTTTCCTTGCTTGGTAGAATATTTTCTGATAGTGTGGAGTAAGGTATTCAGACAAGTATATTGGGGTGTTGTCGTGGTTTCCTTCCAGATCGTTTACTACTGGATTTTTAATCCTGCTAGCTTTTATAAGTGTAGTTTTTGTTAGGCTGTTGGTGAGTTGCACTACGACGGGAGAAGGACGGGTATTATTTTCTCTTTTCTTTTTTTGTGGTAACCGATGCACCTACTGGATGTCTCTTGGTTCAATGGGGGATCCGATGTTTTGGCTTAGTTGTATTACAGTGTCTCTTAGAGGTTCCGTAGCTATTTCTGGGAGACCATTTATGAGGAGGTCATTTTTGTGCTGCTGTTGGTTTGAGAGCTCGTACTGTTGCTTTAGAGAGTTTGGTTCTTGCCGTAGGTCCGTTGTCTCTTTAATTAAATTATGCTGTCTTTCAGTTAGCTCTTTGACGCAGTTTTTAATTTCTCTAACGGTCTGTAACATATCTTCTATCGAGTTATTATTAAATTTAATAAATGCCTCGTATTGGTTAAATTTTTCTGTAATTTGTGCGGTATGTTTTTTAAATAGTTCTCCAACAAAATCGATTAAACAGTCTTTTAGGTTTTGTAATCTATTTTCATCATCATCATCATCATCATCATCAAATTCCTGCCATGTACCCTCAAGGGGTGTACAGGATATGACAGTACTACATGAAAAAATTACATCATTAATAACTTCCTATCTACAATTTTCCTCCAAATCATTCTGTTACTTGTCAAGACTCCAACATTATCAGATCTTATATTTCTATCGTCTAAGGCACTTTGTACCATATCAATCCACCTATATCTTGGTCTTCCTCTGGGTCGTTTTCCTGCCAACCTGGCAGAGAACACTTGTTTTGCTAATCTTTCCTCTCCCATTCTATTTAAGTGACCATACCATCTGAGATTAGCTCTGCTAACGCATTCCTGGATGCTAACAATGTCAAGTTCTTTCCTAATATCCTCATTTTTTATATGATATTCTCATTGATATTCCCATTGATATGATATTCATATTGCCATCTGTTCACGCCTCTAATCTTTCTCAGGACTCTCATATCTGCGGTCTCTAGTCTTTGGTCAAGTGTTTTACTTCTGACCCAGCTCTCAGATCCATAAGTTAAAATTGGTTTGAACACAGTCTTGTATACAGCTAATTTAGTGTTCTGACTAATTTCTTTCTTATTCCATATGAATTTATTCAATTGACTTCCCACGATACCAGCTTTGCTGATTCTGTTGTCTATTTCTATATTTAGTTTACCATCTTCAGTAAAAATTGTGCCTAAGTAGCTGAAATGTTTTACTTGTTCCACAGGTTCTCCATTCACAACACAGTTGACATTTTCAATGATTCTGCCTATTTTCATTGTCTTTGTCTTTTTATTGCTAACCTTCATACCATATCTATTACAACAGCTATTCAATTTAGTCAGAGAATCTTGCAGATTTGTAGCGGATTTATTTAGAAGTATAACATCATCCGCATAAAGCAAAGAGCTGACATTAACATCTCCAATTTTGATATCAGGTTTAATACCACATTCCTTCATAATGTGATCCATATAGATAATGAATAACAGAGGGGATAATGTACATCCTTGTCTCACACCAGATTTAACATTAAACCATCTTCCTGTACTTCCTTCAATTCTAACCGCTGACTCACAACTCAAATAAAGACTAAGTATTGCTTGATATAATGCCCCGTTGACACCATATAACTGCGGCGTATTGAATAGCTTCTCTCTTGGCACCTTGTCATATGCCTTTTCCAAATCGACAAAACTTAAATACAGATCTTTGTTATATTCCCATGCTTTCTCGACTATTTGTCGTAAAGTGAAGATCTGATCCTGGCAGCCTCTATTTGGCATGAATCCAGCTTGTTCTTCACCAAGCTTTTCTTCCACAATTCTTCTCAACCGTTTCTCAAGTATACTTGAATAGATCTTGCCAGGAACACTCAGTAGGGAAATACCTCTGTAATTCTCACATTCAGTTTTATTTCCCTTTTTATATATGGGTACTATGAGAGCTCTACTCCAATCATTGGGAATTCGTCCCTCTGTCCAGGCTTTCTGAACTATGCAGTGCAGCCACTGTAAGACTCTTATACCACCATACTTCAGCATTTCTGGTCGAATATCATCTACTCCTGCTGCCTTTCCACATTTCAAGCCTTTGATGGCTTTTTCTACTTCTAGTATGGATATGCATTCCTGACTGCATGCCTGGTCAGTGTTTTTTATCACTGTGCTGTCATCACTGCTTGTTTCATTTAGCAGTTTTTCAAAGTAATTACTCCATACTTCAAGGATATCTTTTTCTCCTGTTTTCATTTCACCTTTATCATCTCTAATTCCTTTTACAGCACTCTTTCCTCCATTCCTAAGCTTCTTCAACAACCTCCAGAATATTTTGCCACCTTCTTGATATTTATTTTCTATATTCTTGCCAAAGTCCTCCCATGACTTTTGTTTAGCTAGTTTTACACACTGTTTAGCTTTCTTACATTTGTCTCTGTATTCTGTAAGAGTAAAAGCTGACTTATTTGCCAGGAACTTTTGATATGCTTTCTTCTTTTCCTTCACTGCCTCTTTAACTTCCTGTGTCCACCAGGGAGTTCTGATTTTTTTATCCTTGCACACAACCTCACCACATGCCTCTCTGGCAGAATCAATGAATGTTTCCTTCAGAGTTTGCCACTGAATCTCCAAGGTTTGATTCCTGTTCTCAAACTCTTTCATTTTCTTTTCAATAATATTTCTGTATTTTAGTCTACAGTTCACATCTGAGAGCTGCTCAACTTTTATTCGCTGTAAAACTTTCTTACATGTTATTCTTTTCAATATGAAATTCAATTTTATCCTGCTCAAGACTAAATAGTGATCACTTCCAATTTCAAATCCTCTGTACACTCTGGTGTCCTGCACCAGGGAGAAAACATCACTATCAACAATAACATAGTCAATGAGACTTTTCTTATTCCTAGCCTCTTCTCTCCATGTGAATTTGTGCACATTTTTATGTTGGAACATGGTGTTAGTAATAACCAGTCCATGTCCTGAGCAGAAATCCAACAGATATTTGCCATTATTATTAGCTTTGCTCTTTTCTCCAAATTTTCCCAATATATTTTTGTATGTCTTACAATCATTTCCTACTCTACTATTTAGATCCCGAACAAGGACCAACTTTTCCTTTTTCATTGTGTCAGTTGCTTTTTCTAAAGCCTCAAAAAATTCCTCCACTTCTACCTTAGTAGAACCTTCTGTGGGACCATAGGCACAAATAAGTCTCATTGTCCAGTTCCCCATTCTCATATTTGCCCACATTACTCTACTTGAGACTGACTGCCATTCAAGAAGATTAGCCTCGTATTTTGTGTTGAATACTATGGCTACTCCTTCTTTTCCTTGATTGTCATTGCCTGAATATAACATTTTGTATTTATTGCACAGAAAGATCTCACCAGTTTTGGTATTTTTTGTTTCAATCACCCCTATTATGTCGATCTGGTACTTATCTAATTCCTCAGCTAGCTCCATTTCTTTGCCATTCAGGCTTCTTACGTTGATAGTACCGATCTTTAACTCTGGTGATGTTGAGTTGGGGTTTGTTTTCAGATTTGTTCCAGTAGCTGACTTTTCGCTGTTCGCCCTGGTTCCCTGGCGAAAACAACGGGGGCCTTGTTTAGCCGGGCGACGCCCCAGCCGGCATGAAATTTTGTCATGTTGTACAATCATTTTTTATTTTGGTTTAACCAATAAGAATACAATTTGGTCGGCTAAATCCCAAATTGCCAGCCCATCCTAGTTCGTTCAGTATCAAAGTAGATACCCAACAGGGTGCACCACGGGAAGGTGAGGATTGGACATTAGGTCAGAAGCAGTGGTCGGTTCTCCGCATTCCTTTAAAGGCTATGTGGATGTCTCCTCTCAGTTATACAGCTTTGACCCTTAAGCACCCCGTAATCTATTTTTCAAGTAATGCATTTAAAGATGGCTCACCTGGGTTTCCGTTGTTGTTTTCTTTGTTTTTAATTCCCTCTGTTATTGATAGCTGTTTACTGCCTGCGGCAAAGGCGACGTTCCTTTGTTATCCAAATAATAATAATAATAATAATAATGATGATAATAATAATAATAATAATAATAATAATAATAATAATTCATTTACACAAGAGATATGATATTTCATGGCAAAGAAAAAAAGACTTAACTGTCCAAAGCCAAAAGGGACATTTACTCATTTTGATGAAGCTCTCCCAAGCGAATGAAGACGAGCTCAAACCCAGACCGGAGGTCCAACTCTGATAAAAGAACTAGGAAAACCATCAAGAAAACTTCTACTAAAACTATAACTATATCTACCACTCAAATGTATACAATAAAAATCACTTCATTGAATGTCGGTAGACTACAATCAGAGGATTAGATTAGTAGAACTACAAGAAGCCCTGGAAATAAATCAACTGGAACATCATTTGACTTTCAAAGGTGAGACGTGATATCCAAAAAATTATCGAAAGGGACAATGGCTTTCTATTTTACCATAATCAAAGCGAAAAGGGACTTTATGGAGTCGGTTTCTTAATAAAGAGCAAATAGAAAAGCATATCGCAGAATTTGAAAGCTGTACAAGCAGAATTGCCTCCTTGAAGTTAGTATTAAGAAAAAAAAATCACTAACAATAATGCAGGTTTATGTTGCCACCACAATATATGATCAGGGAAAAATGGAGGAGTTATATAATGAACGTACACTAGCAATAACATCCCACAATTCCCAGGTTATTATAATGAAAGATTTTAATGCCTAGGTAGGCACTAAACAACAAAAAGTAGATTTAATTCTTGGAAACCATGGCAGCCAGAAAAAGAACAGGAAAACAATGGAGGAAGGCGACTCAAACAATTCGCCTTTAATTTGAAATTCCTTCTTTAGGAAAAGAGAATAAAGAAGATGGACATGGATTTCACCGGCCGGAAACACAATAAATGAAATAGACTATGTATTATTAAAGATTCACTCAATCTATGTAACTGTGAAGTTCTCATCAATTTCAACTTTAATTCAGATCATGGATTAATAAGAGGAACCTTATGGTTCGAAAAAACCAAAAACAGGAATAATTGGTTGAGAAACAGACAACCAGGCGTTCACGATCTACAAAGAAACCAGAAGAAATTTAAAAACAACTTAAAGCAAATATTAACAACTGAAAAATCAACCAGGTTAAACAATACTAGAAAACTATGGAAATTGACTATTTGGGAAATATTGATCAAGTATCTAAGAACATCTTTTTAAATACCAACTAATTTCACCAACTTAGGCTGTTGGCATCTTCAGGATACAGAACTGATGATAGGCACTAAAGCTAACAAAACATGGTACAGACTAGACGTCAACCGAATTCTAATTATAAATTACAAAACAAAACTGAACGTCTGCAATACGGGTTTAGCGTGTACATGATTTCTCTTGTTGTTGTTTAGGAGCGTTCTATAGTTTGCACTAAAATTCATTTCTTGCATATTTAGAGATCTAATATGGGTCTTCGAGATCTCAGATAGGATTAAACCTTGGTTCCTATTAAGCTTTTCTACAGAACGGCGACTGTTGTGGCTTCTTTAAAAATTCGAGAGCGGTAATCCCCTTCTATGTAAGGAATGCAGCTTTTATCCCATTCAATGATATGGTTGGTTCTAGAAAATGGGAAGATAAGCCCGATATATCTTGTTTGTTGTTTTTGACATATCCGATGTGTTCTCTCTGTCTTATCTCAAGGCTTCTTAAAGTCTGGTCGATCTAACTTAAACCGCACCAGAATGGGATATTGTAAGCGCCAGTATACTTAAAGAAAGGATGGATATCTTTTGGAGATCTTAAGAGTTTTCGAATTGTTTTTTCTGGTTTAAAGGTCACTCTTATTCTATGTGGTTTGTGCAGTTTAGCAATCTTGTTAGAGGCTGTCCGCATGTATGGAAGGACGGTTGTGGTAATATATTGAGTGTCGTCTCGTTGTCTTTGTGTTGGATCAGAGAAAAGAATCTTGTTAACGGGGTCCGGGGGTTAGCCATTCATGGCTTGGTTGTTAGATATCAGTGTCAATTCGTCTTGGAGATCTTTTTGATCTGTTGTAAACAGGACAACTCTCTTCTTTAGCATGTGTACAATACTGAGATTTTGAGAAAGTGGTGGGAGGAGCTGAAGTGTAAATAACGTCCTCTATTCGTGAGTTTTCTTTTTTGTGTGGTCAAGAAAAAATAATGTTTAATAATAGTAGAAAGCTTTGCGATAATGTAGAGGAAGTAATGAAGCAAAAATACCAACCACCAAGTAGCAACAAGAGAACTAAAGAGTCCAAGATAGCTGATAACACCGAAAACTTAATAAAACGAAGAAAATTAGTAAAGAAAAAAAGGTTCCAATCAACACAAAACAAAATAGAGTTTGTTGAACTAAATAAATTAGTCAAAAGAGAAATTAGAACAGATGTAAGGAATTCTGGCATAAATAAAATCAAATAAACCCTAGAACTTAAGAACAGCAAAGAATGGCCTAAAATGCAAATCCTGGATCCCTTCTTTAGTAGATGAATTTCGTCTTAAAATAAATAATAGATCAGAAATTCTCAAAATAGCAACAAAATTCTACCAAGAAGTATATCGAAGTAATCAAGCAAATGATCTAAGAGACAACCAAACAAATAGAAAGTGTGATGATGGCATCTTGGAAATCATCGAAGGAGAAATAGAGCAGGCAGTCAAACAATGAAAAACGGCAAAGCAAAAGGCGGTGATCTAGTTCCAAATTCTTCAATCAGATTAGGACTAGTGGACTATTACCAGAACTTCTCAAACGGTACAATAGCATCCTACACAGGGGCAGTACCGCGGCAGTTGTTAAATTCAGAAATAATACTACTTTATAAGAAGGGCGATAGCTTAAACATAAGCAACTCCAGACCCATAAGTCTCGTTTCACATAATTATACAATATTTTTTAGGATTGTCCAAAGTAGAATTACAAGCAAACTAGATCAGATCTAACCCTATGAACAAGCAGGATTTAGAAAAGGTGTTTCAACTCTTGATCATCTTCATACTATCAACCAAATTATTGAAATTATGGAGTTTAAAAGAGTGGATGAAGGGAACACTACTGTTAGACTGTACTATGATCATATGGTAGGATGTCTGTGATCTTAATGGTAGTATGTCTCTGGTCACAAACATAGTCACTAACAACTGAACAAGCGATCATGCTGATAACATGCCAAAGAGCGATGGAAAGAAGTATGCTGAACACCAAAAGAATAGAAAAAATAAGAGGCCCAGAAATAAGACAAAAAACGAAAGTCACTGACGTCATAAGAACAATAAAATCCCTAAAATGGAAATGGGCAGGACACTTGATGAGAAAACAAGATGATACATGGGATAAACTAACCGCTTATTGGATACCTGGAGAGGGAAAGAGAAGTAGAGGTAGACAGAAGACCACATGGACAGATGAACCTACTCTTACAGCAGGACTAACCTGGTCGAGAACAGCCCAAAAGGGAGCCGATGGAATAACATGGGGGATGCCTTTGCCCAGCAGTGGGATTATATAGGCTGACAGCAACAACAATTGCAGAAGGGTGGTACAAATACTGATGTGCGTCTAATAACTGACATATCAGGATCTCTGGAGCGGTGGTGAAGATTTTGAAAAAGTTGGTGAAAGCACATACAGAAGCAGGTTGACAGAGATTTTTTGTTCAGCGATGAATAGGCTGGGTTTACTAAGGGTAGGTCGTGTTTGAGGAACTTTCTCGTATTACATAGCAATGTCGCAGTTGAGTTTAGAAAGGTCAATTGTTACACCATGATGATTTTTGATTTTTTATAGATTTTTCCAGGACTAAGCATTGATGGCTGTTGCATAAGTGGACGATATGGAATTAGAATAAAAATTACCATTTGGGATAAGAGGATGGCTCTGTGAGAGATATCAGAAAGAGGTGTAGGGGTAATGAGAGTCTCCAAGATTTAAGGTGACCAGCACAGTACTTTAGGAATGAGTCCTTAGTCCAATTCTATTGTCTTTATATTAATATTATTGTTTTTTTCTTGATATGCAAAACGAGATTCAACTCTTTTCTCACAAAACAAACTGATCAATTTTTTAATTTATCAATTCGTGGATTAGGCCTACCGGGGATACCACGTTAAAAAAAAAACGCGCCTGGTGCTCTACCTCTGAGGTGGTGTGGAAAAGAGTACACCTTTATCAGTTTTCTGTTCTGTCAATTTTCATTAAACAGCGATATTGACATTGTTCAGAGATCCTTTTTTGGGTCCGAATATTCTTGTTTGATGCATGCATGCATGTTCATTTCATCAACATAGTTAAATAACTATGTTTGAAAAATCCAAATAAATCCCTTAGACTAATCTCTGCCAGCAGAAAAAATCGCGCACTACCAAAGTGGTAATGTCAGCAAATACCAATATTCTAATGATAAAAAGTATATTAATAAAATCCGTCTTTTCCTTATAGTCCTTATGAGGACTGGCTTAAAGGGGCAAAGCAAGAATGCTTTTCATCTTCCCCGTTATCTGTAGAGGACAGTGTAGGCATAAGGTGTTATTGAGCTATTAAAGCTCTGATCATGGCAAGAGGGTAACAGCAATAGCCAAGCTTCAGTTAGAACTTCATTAGCTACAGCATTGCCATCCATTATCCTCCAAAGGTATTGGATTGAATAAATCAATCACCGCATCTCACGGTCGATTGATTCCTAATCCTAAAGGATTAAACTAAATTTATTATTTTCTAACCAAGTGAAAAATAAATCTGTCTTCCTTATTCCTTATAAGGACTGGCTTATAAGGACTAGCCAAGTGAAAAATAAATCTGTCTTCCTTATAAGGACTGGCTTATAAGGAAGACAGATTTATTTTTCACTTGTTTAGAAAAGTTCTTAAGTTCTTAAAAGAACTGGGCGATGGACTGAGTCCTTGACTCTTTATCCCGTCATCTGAATGAAGATAATCTGTGTGGATGGAGTGTTGTTGAGCTAAAAAGCTCTAGTCATGGCTGGGTAACGGCAATATCCGAGCTTCAGTTAAAACTTCATTGGCTACAGCATTGCCATTTGTTACCCTGGAAGTCCTAAAAAGGACTTATTGTTTAGAAAATATTCGCAACATCACCTTTATGGAAATTTATATTGATTTTCAAAAGGTGTATTAAATATTTTTGCAATTGTTTAAATTCTTTAAAACATTTTTTATTATTTTTAAATATTTTTGAAATCATATAAATTATTTATAAATTTTTAAAAATTTAATAAATTTAAAATAAAAACCTGAAACTTCACCGGAAAATCCAATTTGAAGTCAATATTCAATACAAATTACGCACATCCAGTTTTATAACTGTAATATCAACTATACAGTGAAATCTATTATTATAATAAAATACTCATATTCCATATATTCTGTAATAGTTGTAGAAACATTAAATAAATCTGAACTTGATTCGAAAAAGGGCAAACAAAGAAGGTGAACATTCTTCCCTTCATGCTCCCATGTCTTATTCAACTTGATGGCAAAATCTCGGTGCCTTCCAAAGATAAGACAAATCTCCTGACATCATTCTTCTCCTTCAAATCCTCTTCTGATTACTACCTTAAGTTACTTCCTCACAAGACGTTAATTAAATGACACCCTCTATGCTCATCCTCTAGTCTTTCGTCAGAAAGAAATCAGAAGAGTCCTGAATAATTTGATAACATCAAGTCATCTAGTCCCGAATATACTCCTCATATTACTAAAAAGCTGTGCTTTTAGTTAACATCTAATTAGCACCCATGCTTTATCTCTGTTGTCTTTCCCACTCCATTGATATCAACCTTACAGCATTACAAGAAATCCTACATTCAGCCCATTCCAAAAAAAGTTGATAAGTTCGGCCAAAATATTCCATCCAATTGTTTACTTTTTTACCTTAGTTGACTTTATGTAGGTGTGTTTCACCCATTTTCTCTTTTGTTCAACCATTCTCAATATCAATGGCCACTCGCTATTGTGTGATTTCAAACGTATGCAAATTGATCAACAATTTTCCATCTGGTCATTCAGATTTCTCTCCCACTGAAGATGTTCCACAGAGCTCTCTTCTATCTACTTTTCTCTTTCTTCTATACATAAACAATATTGACCACCTCAAACCTGATTCATTCCTCTTATGTTCTTAATATGGTTATTCAAGCTTAATTTTTTGTCCAACATAGGCCGAGATACTTGGCTTCTGTTTGCCATGAGATTTTGGTAATTAAACAGAAAGATGTCTTCTTTGGGAAAGGCTAATCTTCTAGTGAAGAGCATCGCAATACTCTTTTGTGGGTTAATGTAATCTCCAGTCTGCAAATCAGTGTTCTAGTTTTAGAAGGTGTTCTTGAAGCTTTTTGGCTACAAGGAGTGGATGAAGTGATCTAGCTAATACAGCCGTGCCCTCTATGAATTGGATTATGCGGAATATCTGCCATATAGATTGAAAACAAAATCGAGCCCATTAAGGATCCTTGTGGAACCCCAGTTAAAATACGACGTTAGGTGGAAACAGTTCCATTTATCTTAAACCTGCATTGACCTCCGTGAGATATGATTTTATTAACAGTATCATTTTCAACGGAATGTTAGCGGTGATGAGTGTATAACAGTCCATAATGCTAAGGTTTGTCAAACGCTTTTGCTATGTGTAAGAATGCAGCTCCAGTGTGTGTTGTTTCCAATTACAACCTGTGGTGATATACTCTATCAATCTAGGTATTTGTTGGGTGGTGCTATGGTATTGGCAAAATCCAAATTGTTCTTGTGGCATGATTTTCAGTTTGTCTACTGAATCTCGGAGTGTTGGGAGGATGATATTTTCTGCTAGATTTGACAACAGGCTAATGGGACGATAATCGGGAGGTAGATGTGGATCTTTGCCAGGTTTGTGTATTGGTACTACATCTGTGATTTTCCAAGAGGAAGGAAAATACTGAATACTTCGGATTGCGTTAATTTTGTTGGTACGATGAACAACCGCAGTATAGGCAATAGTTTACTAACTTTGTTTGTAATGCCATCATGATGTTTATGTTTTAATATGCTGGTCCACATTACTCTTCTAAATTCCTTACTATGGTTTCTGCTTTTTCTACATCCGTATGTGCAAGGTCAAATTGGAGAGGTGAAGAGATTTACTCTTGTTTCTTAGATTCCTCAAGAGATTCCAGAATGATCAGTATTGGTGATAGTTGTTAACTTATGTTCCCATAGTCGGTTTCTATGTTTTTGAGAGCATCTCTGACTAAGCTATTCAGTTTACTGAGAGTTTGTTTTTATCTTGAGGAGCACGTGTATTATGATATATTTTCCTTGCTTTATTCTTTTCTGTTATTAAGTTCATGATGTCTTCTGGAAGACGATTGGGCTTGAAGGCAACTGTAGCTTTGGTGACTGCTATTAGAGCTGCATTAATTTAGTTTCTGAGATTTTATACGGGCTATAAAATCTCACTTCCGTAGGCTTCATACAGGGAACGGGGCTAATGCAATCCGGAAGTGCTTTGGATAATTTCTCCCAAGCTGTGAAAGAGTGGTTCAGGGGGAAGACAGTTGTTCTGGTTTTCTTAGCTGAAGTTTAATGGAGTTTGTGATCTGACGGTAATTCGATTGAGATTCTGAGGCTGTACTGATATTTAATATTCTGTAGAATGGCAATATCTCGGATGTCAACCATGCCAGTGGGACTGTAATGAGTTCAATCAATGGGACCTGTCACAACAGCGGAGTTAAATCCTGTGTAACTGTAAAAGATGCGATCGTTCTTGTTGGCGGATTTAGTTCCAAGATGGATGTTTGGGATTTGATTCCCAGCGATGATAATGCCCCCCCCCCCCTCTAACACCAAGGATATCATCAAGTCAGAAAATAGCAAAGTTCTTGCTGGTGAGTTGTAGGCGGCATTGATTTTAATTTTTTTAGCTGTGTTGGTGTGAACTTCGATACCAGTGATCTCAAGATTAATGGTTGGAGGGTTGGTTAATGTATGATGTTTAATGTTGTTTTTAATAAAAATGGTTGTGGCACCGACTCTGTAGTCAAGCCTGTCGTTTCTAAGAATCTGGTAGCCTTTCAGTTTAAGATTAACTGCACGTCTTAGAAGGGTTTCGTTAATTAACATAATATCTGGGTGATATCTCTGAACAAATTCTTGTAGTTTTGAAATCTTATTATTTAAGCCTTTTGCATTCCAGGCTATAATCTGTAGTGAGTCAGATATAAGGCTATTTCTGATCATCAGAAATAGCCATCAGCGCAGTTAGAATGGACTGAGTTTCATGCAGGAATCTTTTTGAAGAATTTAATGAGGGGCTGAATTTATTAAAGTCTTGAAGCATATTTGCAAGAGAAGCTGTGATGATTGCTGTTAGGTTTGGATAGGATTGTGATTAGCCCTGATCTTTTGTTATCTTTTTCGGACGAGCCACGTCAGTATATGTCCTTCCCTGACGTTGATTATACACTCTTTTACCAACCGCCACCTGAGATTCTATCTTTCTGTGCTTGCCCTTGAGAGACTAGGAAACAGAAGCTTCTGATGTCTGCATAGAAGAGGGAGACTGTTTATCTGAATCTGTCCTTTTGTTTTTCGGATAGCAACTACACCCTTTATAATGAGTGCCAGCTTGGTTGGCAGAGTGGTTAGCGTATCCGCTCTCCAACCAAAAGGCTGAGAGTTCGAATCCCGCCATGTGTATGGATGCTTGTAATGGTCTGTGAAAATACTACTAGTGGTGGTCGGCGGTAGATTGCGTTGGTGTAGTTGAAGGTAGTTGCAGTTAGTGGAGTGGTGGAGATGGAGAGTTGTAGAGTGAGTGCCTCCCTCGATGAATTATTGGACTCCTTGGAGGTGCTACGTAATAATAATAATAATTGGCTGGATGTGGGCCACTGCAGTTTGAACATTTGACCGGGGTTTTTTTCGGCATGGAGCAGGTGTTAGTGGGGAGCCCTTTTCACATCTTAAGCTTATATTCGGTTTACATATATTCGGGTTTACATAGCTTTTGGGCGTGTCCATATTTCGGAGATCTGTGACATTGCCTAGATGAAGCTTTTTGCTTAAAGGTTCTGTTGTGATCCTGAGCCCACAGATTGAATTGATATCGTAAATGTTTTTATAGGAGTTATGGATTACAAGGACTAGTCGCATCGGTCTGTTGTCAGCTCTTAGCATTCTGCTGACTTTAACTGGTGGTAAATCTTGGTAACAGAGATCTGCTGCTATTTCCTCTGTGTTGATGTCTTCTGACACACCTCGGAGCACCACTTTTCGAATTTTCTCAGCGCTGAGGAAGAACGTGTGATATTGCATACCCCGATCGTCCATTGCCTTTGCTAATCTACAGTAATCTTCCACTGAGGCGGGCTTTATCTTTATACCGTCATCCTCATTTTTCGCTCCTGTATATGTTAGTTGCAGATTTGTCACGTTGGACCTTAGAGATCCATCTGTGCCCTTCACGAAGGATAATCGGAGGTACCTTCTCTTTAGGAGAGGCAAAGGAGTCAGAAATGGGACCATTTTCTTCCATTCCGTGATGTCTGTGCGTTCTGTAGTTGTTGTTTTACGCTTCTTGCGCACATGAATTTCTCCACAATCTGAGTGAGCGGAAACGTCGAAATCCAACTTCTCCTCCGCTGAAATAGTGTCATCATCCTCCTCCTCCTCGTCTCCTGTCATAGAATATAAATTTAGGAAATCAGGCCACTCCAGTTCAAACTTCTTCAATAGTTTCTTTCGCAAAATCAATTCCAGTTTTCTATCAAATGTCTCTATAAGGATGTTAGGATCAATTTCACTCATGGTTATTGGGAGGAAGAGCGTTGAATCGCGACTAATGTTGTGGACCCGAGAGCCCACTTGCGAAATCCCGTAGATCAGAAGCCCTGCCTGCAAGGAAAATAGTGCAGACCCGAAAGTCTGCTAGCAAAAGACTGAGAATTAGTAAATGCGTTGAGTAGAGGTGGAAATGCTGTATCTCACGTGGCCTCAACTCAAAATTTCTACCTCCTTAAGAAACTAAGAATCCACCACTGTCCTCTTTGCGGGTCAAAAAGGACCAGTGGTGGATTCGTGCACTTTTTGTGCAGAGGGGAGAGAAAGGAGGTTTTGAGTTGGGTCGGAGCCAGTGCAATGTGAGAATCACGAAACACCTCTGAAGATAAAAACCTAATCGAACGCAGTTATTTCACTCACATACCAACCGTATCTTTCATCCAACAATTCTAATGTATCGTAATCCTAATGACCTTCAATCTCAAAGCAACTTCTCATTTATATCAATTCGCATTTGTTTAAAAATAGGTGCGTTTTCTATATGGGAATAAATTCAGCAAATTTACCATTGAATTATCACTTCTTTTATAAATTCTTTCTTATATATAGACTTCGTTAATACTTTATTTCAGTTGTTTCTTAAGGTTAAATTTACGCAAATATCGAAATATATTTTCCTCTTATGGTGTAGTTTCCTTATGCATTTTATTCCTCTTTAACTATTAGAATAAATATATGTTTAATTATTGCCCTTTATTACCTTATGAAAGTTTCTAAAATATTCTTATTCTAGTACTTTAGTTTAAAACCAAACCATCGTAACAGCCTCCGTAGATCAGACGGCACAGTCCATAACGTAAGGAACCTTTATCTGGTCTCTTTCGATAAAGGTGAGTTAGCCGGTCTCATGCGGGGGTGGAAACTCGAGTTCTTCGCCCCCCACACACAAGAACAGGCAAACACTCCCCGTGAACACACGGGGAAAGTTTGCCAGAAAAAAGAAGACACCCGGCAGAGGGGAAGAAAGTAGGATTAGGCATAAGGCTAATCACCCTATCTTCGTGTACGGTTGCGGTTGCGAAGTCTACAACTAAGACCCTAAAATGAAAGCTTAAGAAGAAGAAGACAATTCAAAATTTTATTTAATGGCGCTAATCTCCACGTTCCCTCATTTAAGACTTCCTCTTTCTTTTTTCTTTTGTAGATGGACGACGGATGTCATTTCTCATTCCTGAAAGATCGTTACAGAAATCGTTAAGGATCCGGAATAAAGCAATCGCCAAGTATATCAGATAAATACGATCTCGTTTCTTTAGTTATTGTCTCTTTTTTTAGCATTTATTCAAGTATTTTATAAGATTCTGGCGATTGTTGTCTTTTACAAGATAATCTCGTCTTATTTTTCCTCTGTGTAGAAATGGACTCAATATTTTTTTCTCCCTCTAAGTTTGTACAATACAGACTATTTAGGGGAGGAAGGGGTTCGAAACTTACTTTCTCCAGTGGAGTTTAGGAGCAAGAGATGTTTCTAAGCCTCCAATTCGCGATGGAATAATATTTACCACCCTATTCTTTCGTAAAATTCACTTTTATTTCATTAACATTTCGGTCCAATTACAAAATAAAACTGCTGTCTGCATAAAAGCAAATTCACAAAATATTTCTATTGGGTATTCTTCGTGTTTTCAAGATATTGAAAATATGGCGTCCTTGTTTTGTTTTCTGTTCGTTCAGAATATTTCATCGCGCGTCTTATTTCAGCTGATACCATTTGAAATGTTTAGTATTTCAATATATTAAGTAAGAATATAAATATTTGAAAAGTCCAAGGTTTCTGCAAGCCAATATGCATCCATACATGACAAGGAATTAAATAATTGTTTATAAACAATAATATAGTTTCTTTTGGTTTGCATCTAGACTATCCAGGCATTAAGAAGCCTTTGTGTTCTCAGCTGCATTCTCTCCAGCGGATCGCGTATCTACTCAGTCAAAAGCTATCGTTGGTCAGATGCATTTTAAGATGCTTTTATTGCGCTAACATGTTCTACTTTGTAATATCGAATAGTGTATTTGTCTCATAATTTCTTAAATAATTCATCTCGTTTTTACATCCATATTTCTGTTAGGTACGTCATAAATTTTCAGTAAAAAAAAAAAAAAGATTTTTGTTCAAACCATATCGAAGTGAGGTTATTCACTGTATATAATTTTCGCTTATGTTTTTTCTTTTTTTAAGCTTGATTTTCTATCATGTACGTATACCACTGTTCACACTTTTTTGATTTTTTTCCGAACATACAGAAAGACAATCTGAGGATTGGCGAAGAATTTCTGTTCAAGAAATCTTACCAACAAAACGAAAGACGACATCTGTTCAGAGGGATCTAAATATTCATTTGAAATAATAAGAAATAACTATTTAGTTGTTCTGCTGGCTTGACATACAAATTCATAACATTATACTTTAATGCAATTCTGTTTATTTATTGTAAAAAAAATCGCAACACTACACTTATAGAGATGCGAAATTGTCGGATCTTAGTCAAAAAAAGACATGTCGAGTTAATGGAAAATTGTTGCGTCTACTGTAAAAACCATAGTTCGTCTCATGTGAATGCTAAAACCAATTAGTCACCGCGGTTTTTCACTGTCGGGAAAAAAAAATTCACACACATTTATTTATTTATTTATTGCTCAGTTATTCTGGCTAGAAAAAATGTAGTTAACTGATTTTTAAAATAAAATAGAGAAAAAAAATTACGAGTCTTAATAACTAATCTATCACAATTATAAACCAGGAATTCGCCAGTAGGGTGAAGATTATGATGTCATTGGGGACGGATAGTTTGGGAAAAGCACAGCATGAGAACCGTGCGAAGGAATTAACGAACAGAACCAAATGGATGGAAATCTAAAGGATGTCGTCAACTAGATTTTCTGGTTATTTACAGAAATATTGTTCTTTCAAATCATGTGTAAGTGTGTGTTGTGGATATAAAATGCAACTATTTTGGAATATCTTTTTTGGAATATTCGCATTTAGAAGAGCCATCCTGGAAAGACTGTAATAATTTAAATTATCATTAGAAAAGTCATTTGGACATAACTCGTGGGAAAACATAGTATGAGACAAGGTGCGAAAGACATGAACGATACGTACAGTAACGATATGGAAAAAAGAGTCAACTGCATTTTCAGACCTTATGTTTGTGTTTTGAATATATGTTAAAAATCAACAATTGGAATACTCAGAAAACCTACATAGTTTCAAGATGTCCCATTCTGGAAATGTAAGTTAATTACATTTCCAGAATGGGACATCTGCATATAATTAAATTATTCAGTAAAGCCTAAACGCTGCCGCCACTGGACTTTACTATACTCTAAGAATTCCCATAGTCTTTCAACAGGTAAGAAATACCCAAAATTGTATTGGAAAATTAGTACTGCCATCTATAGACAACTAATACAAAACTTGATGACAATGTCGGGTGTTTGTCACCCTGGGAAAATTCCAAGATATCTTATCTCAAAAATATCGCCCACAATTCCATAGGCAAACCAAAACACCACGTGATATCACAGTAATATATGTTCCCCCGAAATTTCCAAACATTCCAAACGCTATCTTCATCTGAAAACAACACACATCCACGTCACGATTCCTTATCTTATCTTGATCTTCATCTGGTTAAAACTGTCCCACCAATCACGACACGAATCCTTATCCACTAATATATATTCCTTTTCCATTCAAAACAATAACGTCATTTATTTACAACTAACAAATTACATCACTTATCCTCATCTGATAACAACACACATCCACGTCACGATTCCTTATCTTATCTTCATCTGGTTAAAAGTGTCCCACCAATCACGTAACACACCCTTATCCGCTAATATATCTTCATTTCCATTCAAAACAATAACGTCATTCCAAATGAGGCTCTTAAATTTATTTGTTGCCTTATTTTTTATTTACTTTTCTGTAAATAAATTTCAGTACAATCGGATAAAAATACGTGTGAACCGTAAGCCGTTTTACGATGAGTTTCGTAAGGTGATTAGCAATTATTACCTTCGTTTTATCCATTCTTTCGCATAGAATAATCCGCATTGGCAGGCGGATGTTACTGGAATTTAATATTTAGGATTTTTACTAAATTTAACGAAGCAACCTCAATTTTAGTTTAAATAAGATCCTTATTTTTAGTGGCAAAATTCGATAAAATCGTTTGTTTGAGATTGGTAGGAATTTTGGTAATTAACAAAAAGTTTGGAATTGGAAAAGGAGGAAAATAATTCATTCATTATTGCTTCATACTTTCTAGGTTTAATCCAAACTTATTTTATAAATATTCCTTTGAGAAAGAAATACATTTTTGTGTGCAGGATGTTATAAGCCATGATAAGTAATTTATTGTGATAATGAATGCGAAGGTAGAAAAACATTTTTTTTTTTTAATTTTAGACTGTGAAAACTCACACGTGAAGTTTTAGATCACTATGAATATTTCTCAGGTTTCATCGTCAACTAAGAAGATCGCTTTACAGCTTTTTATGGTCTCTTCTTGTTTGCGTTATCTCGCTTCGTATAGGGTTCGCTATGTACATAATGCGACTTTAAGCGACGCCAACCCGCCGGACGTTGGGTGAAATGAATTTAAGTCTGCACGTGTGTGTGTGTTCACGGAGCCAGATTTCCTGTTCTGAGGACAAAAAACCCGACTTTCTAGGAGAAAAAAAAAAAACCCTCTACCTTCGTATGTGACCGAAAACTCGCCTTTAGTCGTAAAAGACCAGATAAAGGTTTCTCACGTTATTGACGGGAATCGAACCAAAATTGTTTCCGACCAAAGGAGTTCATGTACGGAGGCTCTACATCTTTTTATGGTCCATTTTCTCCAATTACATTTTTTAATGTAACGCGTAATTTTATATTATTTTATTTAATGTAGTAACTAATGTGGTCTAATTGAAGCCAAATTAAAACGACTCGAAAATTTTAGTGAAGATCTTAATGCTAACTACAATGAAATATGTTATGAACGAAATTATAATATGCATAATGGACAGATAAATGGATAAATTGGATTGAAAAGGCGCATGCTCATATTTCAAAATGCACCTGTTTATTAATTATCCGTGTTTATTATCTGCATTCTTGAATCCTGCTGAATTCAATTTTCCAGATTACGTTTCGAAATTGAGAACTGTGTGACTTTCATATTAGTATACCATGAAATAAACTCTTTTTTAATTAACGCAATTAAATTGAATTACCTAATTACCTCGTTTTTTAATTCCAGAAGGTTTGCTTTACAATTTGTACTTGGGTAAGCTATAATGTGTCATAAGTACAAATCTGAAAGATAAAAAAAATAATCTTTTTGAGTAGCTTTGCCTGACCATGTTAATCCCTTCGATCGTTCACCATGAAAACATCAGCATCTGAATTATGTTAATGATATTATTGGCCCTAAAGAGTTACTCAGCCTAATTTTCGATTATTTTCTAAATTTTCTAAAATATAAATTATATATAAAAATTCATATTTCTAAAATTCTTTTAATTTTATTAAAACTTAAAAAAAAGCTCATAAACTATTTTATTTCTTATATAAGTATAGTTTATTAACGCCTTCGGTAGAGTTGAATCATTGTGGGATTTGAGTGGAATCAATCGACCGTGAGATGCGGTGATTGATTCATTCAATCCAATACCCTTGGAGGGTAATGGATGGCAATGCTAAATGCTATAGCCAATGAAGTTCTAACTGAGGCTCGGCTATTGCTGTTACCCTCCTGCCATGATCAGAGCTTTAATAGCTCAATAACACCTTATCCCTACACTGTCCTCTACAGATAACGGGGAAGATGAAAAGCATTCTTGCTTCGCCCCTTTAATCCAGTCCTTATAAGGACTATAAGGACTGAATCATTGTGGTCAGGGTGACCACTCAGCAAAAATATTTCCTACCAACTTATGCAAGAAAAGGTACCTAAATCTGAAAAAAAAAGTACTAGATTTTTATTTGCATTAGTTTCACTCTGTTGTGGGCTTTTAAGATATCACTACCTTATTATCATAGATGAACTCATGTACGACAAAAATGAAAAGAAAAAAGGCAAAACTCATCTCGCTGTAGTCATCTATGAGTTCAAGGGCTGCAGTTGTCATTCATCATAACAGAAGTCCCAGTTATAACTCTAGCACTTAATAAGTGTATTCATTTAATATATAATTTATAGTGTTTAAAATAATGTAACATTAAATTTTCAGTTATTTAATAAGCTATTTACATATATACACATACAGGGGTGCCCATTCACAAGAAAAACACTGGAAGTATTTATTCATTATTTTTAGCAGATTTTACTAAATTAAGTAACTCTACAGAAATAGTAAAATCTGTAGCTGATGAATGTTCCAATTTTTCTTTTGTGAAAAGGAGTCCATTCTTCAAGGGAGTTTGTAGTTGATTTCTTATTTATTGTCACTGCAAAAAATATTCTTTCAATTGCTGCTGATGAATGAGGGAAGCACAGTACAGCTTTAGCTAATGTTGCTAAATTTGGAAACATTTGTTCTCTTACAGCATTTTTCATTTCAAAACTTTATTCAAAAAAAAAAAAAATTTTTTCGTTTCCAAAACTTTATTCCAAAAAAATCTTTTTTCAAATGCTTCTACAGTCTTCAATAGTTGCCATTCTCTATCAATCTCTTCGTAACGCCCCTAGATATGCATTTCTATGTATAAAAACTGACCATTATCGGCGGAATTTATCTTTTCAATGGGGTCGAAATTATGCTGTGCATAAATAAAAGGTGGTTACTCATATTAAAGTATTAATTTTTCTACTTGTTTTCTTCATTACTGTAGTGAGGAATTACGCGCGAGGAGTGTTTGAATAGCAAGTATATATTTTCATTTGCTAATACCAGTAGGATTGCGTGAGTATGGGTTCGGGGGGGGGGGGAGGAAGAGAAGGTTAGTGAACAGTGAGAAAGGGGGGGTTGGAAGAGAAATCACTGAATGTGACATATGGGAAGGTGGGAGAAGAGAAAAATATTAAACTCATGTCTAACTCTCATATTGTAGTTATTATTCGGAAGGAATAAAGTACTAGATCTGTTGGTGAACGTACTTGAACACTAAAAATTTATAAAAAGTACTAGATCTAGTAGGAAAGTACTGGATGTGGTCACCCTGATTGTGGTGGCCGAGATAAGAACAGTGAGTTTCGAGAGTTTTGCTCTCTCAGGTTTCTTCCGGAATTTCGATCCCGGTGAGAGGGGGGGCGGGGCTTAGACTTCGGGAGGTTTGCCGGGGAGTGCATATTGAGTCTCGGTGAGGTTTTCTCCTGCACGGCCCATTGAGGGGCTTTGTCGGTGGATGCTTTTCCCTGGAATATGAACGGTTCTATATTCTGCTCGGTGTTGGGGGGGGAGGGGAGAATCACTGAGTGGAACTAAGGCTGAGTTGGACGGTCTTTCGGCCACAATAGAGTGGTCTAGGGATCGTCCTAATTTTTAGAGTTTGGCTTTACTTTAACAAAAGCCCTAACGTAAATCCATGCGTGTCGTAAGAGGCGACTAAATGGACGCAGAGTTTCGCTCTCTCAGGTTTCTCCCGGTGAGGAGGGTTTAGATTTGGGGGGGGGGGTTTCCCTGAGAGAGCATTCTGGGTCTCTCATCCACCGGAATGGCTCGTGAGGGGCCTTGTCGGTGGATGCGTCTCCCTGGAATATGAGCGGTTCTACTCGGTGGTGGTGGGGGGCTCCGTCACTGAGTGAAGCCAACGCTGAGTTAGATAGTCTTTTGGCCACTATTGGGTGGTCTAGAGGTCGTCTTAATTTTTAGAGACAGCTTTACTTAATTATAAGCCCCAATGCAAATCCAAGCATGTCGTAAGAGGCGTCTAAATGGACGCTGAGTTTCGAGAGTTCGCTCTCTCTCAGGTTTCTTCCGGAATTTTGCTCCAGGTGATCGGGGGGCTTGATTTCGGGAGAGTTGCCCTGAGAGAGCATTTTGAGTCTCTGGGGAGGGTGTTCTCCGGCATGGCCCGTGAGGTGCCTTGTCGATGGATGCTTTTCCCTGGAATATGAGCAGTTATGCTCGGTGGTGGGGGAGCCCATCACCGAGTGGAGTCGACGCTGAGTTGGACGATCTTTCGGCCACTATTGAGTGGTCTAGGGATCGTTCTAATTTACAGGGCTTTACTTAAAAATCTCCCCAATGTAGCTCATGCATATCATACGAGGCGACTAAAATGGGTATACTGGGAGGGTAATGAATGGCAATGCCGTAGCCAATGAAGTTCTAACTGAGGCTCGGCTATTGCTGTTACCCTCCTGCCATGATCAGAGCTTTAGATAGCTCAATAACACCCTTTCCTTCATTGTCCTCTTCAGATAACGGGTGATATGAAAGCATTCTTGCTTCGCCCATCTAACCAGTCCTTTTAAGAACTTGAATTTTTGACAAATTTCATGTTGGAAATAAACATTTTAGCATATTTGTTACAAGTTGGAACTGAAAATTTAATAACACTAATAAAATTAAGAAAACAAACATAAATTGCATATATGTAAAAATTGCACATAAAATAGTAAATACACTGGTGTGCTGCAACCGATTTATTGATATTTATCTCCATATTTGTCAGTAGCATTCTTAAATCATCGCGATCAGCTACTTGCAAACGGTTTCTTTCTTTAGTTAAAAGATTTCTGACTACACTGAACTCACGTTCCACTAAATCTGATGATGGAAATGCGATTAAACACTTTTTTACTACAGCCCACAATCCCGGATAAAGTATGGGCATCTTCTTTTACAACCAGAACTGTTCGTACCCGTTTCTGAATTTTAATTTCACTTCCTCATTTGTTGTTGCTTCCATCAGTTATTCTTGTACTTGTAAAGATTCTTCTGTGTTTGTATTTAAAAAAAAAGTCCAAAACCCAATCGGGTATTTATTTCAAGAATATCTTTAAATCATTGGTAGAAATCACAACGGAGACCCTCCAAGTGCTTATAACAGCTAGCACGTCATCACCACATTTTCCACTGTTGATAGATTTGGAAACGGGCTGAATTGTCTTCATTCTAAGTTTCGTTTGCACAGGACAAGTTTTGACACAAACGCAGAAATAATAGCTTTTGTTTTTATTAAATTCAGCTCACCTCCTTGGAGCTGTAGATTTGTTTCATTTAATTTGTTAAACAAGTCGGTCAATTAAGCTATGTGTCACTCTTGAAATTAATCAAGCTGGATCGTAAAGAATCATCTCTGTTTCTAAGATCTGTAACACTGAGTCAAAGAGATTATAAATCGATTCAAACAGGCACTCTTTGATAGCCAACGAACTTCTGTACGAGCAGCAAGCGATTGAAGTCTTACATTTTGTTTGATACAGTTTTCAATACAAAGTTGTCCCAACAATCTGATACAAACTTTTGACTTTGTTCACTGATGTAATTACATAATGTAATGACCTGTGTAGGCGATCACTTAAGTATTTGGCAACTAAATTTTCACGATGAATCACACAGCGTACAGTGAATACATTTTGTAATGTATTCACTCCTCTTTGAAATAAGCAATAAAACCGAGATAGCGCTCTATCATCGTTGGAAAACACCGTCGGTAGCAACTGACAATATATTATTCAGAGGGATTTCGTTTTTTTAAAAAAAACTTTTCCAATGCATCAAACATCGATTCTCCTTTAGTGTCAGTTAGCAAATTTCTAGCCAATAATAATTCTTGGCATTTTTTTTCTACTCTTATGTATCGTATATAGGCTAAAAGTAAGGCTTCATTTCCTGGTAAAGTAGACTCATAGAGTTGTATAGAGAGCTGGGTTGTTTATAAATAATCAGGTGATGAGTCTTCAACATCCTGGGCCATTTCATCAATTTTTCGTTGTACTGTATTATTGCTCAAAGGAATTTTCCTGATAATATTAGAGGCTGGCTTGTGCAGTACAGTGCATATGACCTCACTAACAGCTGGTAGGATTAGTTCTTCACCAACATTATGCGGTTTTCCCGATTTAGCAATCAGTAAGGAAATATTGTAAGAGGCACCCAACCCATCATCATCATCATCTAGTTTGAATTCTGATGAAAACATATCTGCCAATGCTGGTTGTTTCAAACATTTTTCTTTAAGTGCTTGAAAATATGATAAATCCTTATCATTTTTAATCAGCATGAACTTCTGTTAATTTTCTTCTAGTCTTGAAGGCTTCATAGATTCATTTAAGAAAACGTTTTGGCAAATCAGGCACATTGGTAATGGTTTGTTTGTAGGCGATCGAATAAAGCCTTATTTGAAATATTCGATAGTGCATTGTCTACATTTCTTCTTTGGTTCAGCCATGATAATATTACCTTTAAAAAAATGTTAAATTTACAAAATTGGTGGAATGCAATTTCTGACGTATACCTAAACCAATTTATTTTTACAAGAAAAGGTATAAAAATACTCACGTGAAGCCTGCTGTTTTTTTGTAACAACAATAATTTTCTTTGTGATTGATCCGTGTAAGTAAGGTACCGACTACATATCGAGTATGCTCTAAAATGTTAATGTACGACATCAAATTGCTAACTGTTTGTCGCACAATTCAGAAACAATCTAAAACTGAGTTCATACGTTTCACATGTTTATAGTATTATATAGTGACCAACTGATAACATGCACATGTTCCTACCGATGCTTACTGGACTTATAAAATCCCGATCACTTGAAAGTGCACTCCCGCCAACACTTTGCTTGTTAAGACCTTACGTCGGGCTTCAACGCCGATCGGTTATAACTTGAATTTTGTACGTTTCCTTGGAAAATAAAGCAACCATTACGACCTTTACATAGGGCAATGGAACGTGCTTTCTTGAAGAAAGAATCTCTTTATAGGCGAACCCCTAAGACCGGTGTAGTGTATCGTTTGATCTCTGCGTTGTAAGCATGTCATTGAGAAAGAATTCAGCTATGAGTATAGGGGGCTGTCGTAATTGTAATATTGCTCGTCGTTTGGACGATGACGGTATTGGATGATGGATGTCCTTCTGTTAGTTCTATGAAGATAGTCGGACTCTCAAAATTAATTAAAAAAGCAGCTACATATGTATTACTCTTATCACCAGAGATTTATTTTAATTATTTTTAATATGAATACTACACAGGTCAGGTTATAAAATGCATCGCGAGTAGGAGAGATAATTGTGTTTATATGTAATTAATTACGAAACTACTTCATCTATGTTGCATTACAGTCTTCATTTTTCGAGCAGGATTTTTCCCAATATAATTACATTTAATCGGGAAATCAATTCGAGTAAGCTTTTTTCCCTTTTATAACTATGAAACCATTATATTCAAATAATTATAATACTTCCTTTCGGCTCTTCGATTAAATTTGTCACTAAAGAATGATCACTTTTTTTTTCTGTATCGGTTTCGTTGGATCACTTCAACGGTGAAACAGAAATGTTCACAGCACATGCGCGGAATGATTCTTGGGTAAATAGTTGGGATTAAGGAAAACATCACTATATTAAGAAAGTTACCAAGAAATTCATTTTATTAAAATGCTTAATTTTGTAATTATTTTCGTTCTTGTTAGCGAGTATGAATTTTAAACATAATGTTTTGCAAACTTCCCTGAATGAAACCAAAGTTAAATGACATCATCAGTTTTTTTTCCTACTTCCAAAATGCTAACTTTCATAACTTCGTTCTACCAAAATGAATTTAATTTCTACCAGAACAAATTTTTCCTTTATGTCTGTGTATGGCAGAACAACGGAAAATAAATGAGTCTACACTTTTTATTTTTCATTTTGTACGTAAAATAATCAAATGAAACTATGATGTCAATGGGGTATTATATCAAGCAATATTTAGTCTTTATTTGAGTTGTAAGTCAGCAGTTAGAATTGAAGTATGTACAGGAAGATGGTTTAATGTTAAATGTCGTGTCAGACAAGGATGAACTTTATCCCCTCTGTTATTCATTATCTATATGGATCACATTATGAAGAAAAGTGGTATTAAACATGATATCAAAATTGGAGATGTTTATGTCAGCTCTTTGCTTTATGCGGATGATGTTATACTGGTAAATAAATCTGCTACAAGTCTGCATGATTCTCTGACTAAATTGAATAACTGTTGTAATAGATATGGTATGAAGGTCAGCAATAAAATGACAAAGACAATGAAAATAGGCAGAAACATCGAAAATATCAACTGCAATGCGAATGGAGAAGCAATAGGACAAATAAAACATTTCAGCTACTTAGGCACTATTTTTAGTGAAGATGGTAAATTAAATATCGAAATAGACAACAGAATCAACAAAGATGGCATGGTAGGAATTCAATTGAATAAATACATATGGAATAAGAGAGAAATTAGTCGGAACACTAAATTAGCTGTATACAAGACAGTGTTTTCAAACCGGTTTTAACTTATGGATCTGAGAGCTGGGTTAGAAGTAAAACACTTCACCAAAGACTAGAAACTGCAGATATGAGAGTCCTGAGAAAGATTAGGGGCATGAACATGATGGAATCAATGGCAATATCATATTAAAAACGAGGATATTAGGAAATAACTTGACATTGTCAGCATCCAGGAATGCGATATCAGAGCTAATCTCAGGTGGTATGGTCACTTAAACAGAATGGGCGAGGAACGATTAGCAAAACAAGCGTTCTCTGCCAGGTTGGCAGGAAAACGACCCAGAGGAAGACCAAAATATAGGTGGATTGATACGGTACAAAATACCTTAGACGATAGAAATATAAGATCTGACTATGTTGAAATCTTGACAGGTAACAGATTGATTTGGAGGAAAATTGTAGATAGGAAGTTAGTAATGATGTACATTTTTATGTAGTACTATTATACCCTGTACACCCCTTGAGGGTACATGGCAGGAATTCGATGATAATGCTGATGATGAAGATGATGGACTTTTGAAATGTAAATTGACTAAATTTTTGAAACGGGTCTTTAAGGAATCATTTAGGATTATTTATATGAACTGTAAAATAATGAATAGTTCGAAAATTTACTTTAAAAAACACGAGTAAATTTTAGTTTACCACTCTACCTCTAATAAAATTCATTTTAAATTAATGAAAATTAATCTGTGTTCTGCTAGTGATGATAGAAAATCGGCTTACCGTGGTCATCCTTCCAAGTTCTGTTTATAATTCATACCCTCTTTTTCTCAATTTCGAATAACATTACCAAAATCTAGTAAAAAATTAAGTAGTATTTTACGAAAAACAAGATTTCTATGTCTGCATTAAACTTAATAACGACAAAAATCCTCATCCTCGTTATGTGTGTTGTGCACATGAGGAAAATCTGCAAATAAAACTGCGGATGTACCTTCTTCGAAACATGTTAATTTCATAAACAAAATTTAGGTCGTTTCATTTTTTAATAAAATTTAATAAAATATTTCTGCGAGTGCCACTTTTCGCATTTGGTCTGGTTGGATGATTCAGATTTACTTCTCTCTCTCACACACACTAGACATTAGGCGGGTAATGTCCTCATAAAAATTAGAAGTAAATTAAAATGCATTCTTCATGAATCTCAAATTCGGAGGTGTCAAGACCATCCCCACAAGTGCATTTGATCTGTTCTTCAGAGGATTCTCTAAAAAATTAAGCATTATGTTATCTTGAAGTTTTATTTCCCTCCAAAATAGTAAAGATGATGGACATATCATTGCCCTATATCATCAGGAACAAGACTACGTAATCAATTAATTTAAATACTAATGATTTAAATATTCTCAAAATATTCAAATCTGATGTGCGGCTAAATAATCGCACATTTTTGGATTGCGGATTTCCGCACGACTTAGATTTACTGATGTAGCCTGGTGGCTACGTCCGTAATTGCCTTATACAATCCAAACTAAAATATTTGGTTTGCATGATTTTAACTTGTAACATTAATATTAATATTAATAACAATAATGTAACCGCGCTACTTTACTCCTTCCTATAGAGACAAAAAATATTGACTAAAAAAACATGAAATAGCATGTTTAAGAATAGTTAAACTGGCTTAAAGGGGCTAAGCAAGAATGCTTTTCATCTTCCCCGTTATCTGTAGAGGACAGTGTAGGGATAAGGTGTTATTGAGCTGTTAAAGCTCTGATCACAGCAATAGCCGAGCCTCAGTTAGAACTTCATTAGCTACAGCATTGCCATCCATTACCCTCCAAAGGTATTGGATTGAATGAATCAATCCCTCCTAATTACATTTAGGACGGTCTGTACTTAATACATAGGGATGCTTTATCTATATAAAAAAGAGGTGTGTTTATGCAATTTAAGAATTCAAGAAAATAATTTCCGTCGTTTTCATTTCTTTAAGAAATAAAATTAAAATAAGTTTATATTTTAATGTGTATATTTTATTGAATAATTTAATACTTGAGTGAAATGAAAATTACTTGCAGCAGAGTGCTTGAAAATAGCAGGCTGTTGGACTTCAGTGTCCTCATTGTGCACACTACTTTTTTAGTAGCGAGCACAATGAGGACACTCAATAATTTTATTTTCACCAGACTTATCGGAAAGAGTTAAAATGAACATTTCAAAATTTAATCACTTCAATTCATTTCCCTTTTAATATTTCCCTATCTAACATTTTTACGTGGATAATTTATTTCTCTTTCTTTCCCTCAACAATTTCCATATTTTTCATAGGATATATAAAGGAAAGTCTAGATTTAATATTAGCAGTGGAATTCATTATTATGAGCTTTGTGGAGAGGCTTCCCAATGTTCTTTGCGCGCTGCACAACATGTTCTACTCATTGTCAACTTACGAAACTAAGAATATTGTAAAACTGTATAGTGTGAACATCGAGGGGAATACCTAATACGATTCATATTTGAACTGCTGGGAAATGCTTTTGCAATATATTAAAATATTTCTTAAACATTATTTAAAATATTTATTACAAAACAATTTCAATTCAAACTTATCAAAATTATTAATAAATTCTTTATATATTTTATTATTTCACACCAATTTTAAATTAATATATCTTATATTTAGTACTCTTATTATTCCAAAGTACTTAAAAGGGATGACATCATGATGGGGGTACCCTGGAAGGGTAACGGCAATGCTGTAGCCAGTGAAGTTCTAACTGAGGCTCGGCTATTGCTGTTACCCTCCTGTCATGATCAGAGCTTTATTTATATAGCTCAATAACACTGTCTTTTACAGATAACGGGGAAGATGAAAAGCATTCTTGCTTCTCCCCTTTAAGCCAGTCCTTATAAGGACTTAAGAGTACTTAAAAGATCCCCGTGTGGTGGCAGGAATTGAATAGTTCCACATGTCGTACGAGGTGACTAAAATGGGTACCCAGGGAGGGTAATGGATGGCAGTGCTGTAGCCAAGGAAGTTCTAACTGAGGCTCGGCTGTTGCTGTTACTCTCCTGCTGTGATCAGAGCTTTAGATAGCTCAATAACACCTGGGGGTGGGGGGGGGGGGGGGTGGGGGGGGGGGGGGGTGGGGGGGGGGGGGGGTGGGGGGGGGGGGGGGTGGGGGGGGGGGGGGGTGGGGGGGGGGGGGGGTGGGGGGGGGGGGGGGTGGGGGGGGGGGGGGGTGGGGGGGGGGGGGGGTGGGGGGGGGGGGGGGTGGGGGGGGGGGGGGGTGGGGGGGGGGGGGGGTGGGGGGGGGGGGGGGTGGGGGGGGGGGGGGGTGGGGGGGGGGGGGGGTGGGGGGGGGGGGGGGTGGGGGGGGGGGGGGGTGGGGGGGGGGGGGGGTGGGGGGGGGGGGGGGTGGGGGGGGGGGGGGGTGGGGGGGGGGGGGGGTGGGGGGGGGGGGGGGTGGGGGGGGGGGGGGGTGGGGGGGGGGGGGGGTGGGGGGGGGGGGGGGTGGGGGGGGGGGGGGGTGGGGGGGGGGGGGGGTGGGGGGGGGGGGGGGTGGGGGGGGGGGGGGGTGGGGGGGGGGGGGGGTGGGGGGGGGGGGGAGACCAGGAAATGACTCATGCAGTAATTGAATTGTTTCTCAGGCTGTATGGCATGTGGCACCGTCTTGTTGAAACCACATGTCGTCCACATCCATATCTTGCAATTTAGGCACAAAAAACTGGATTATCATGTCGCGATAACGAGCACCATTAATTGTTATTGCCTTACCAGCCGCATTTTCGAAGAAGAATGGACCGATGATGCCTCCAGCCCAAAATCCGCACCAAACAATGACACGGTGTGGATACATTTGTTTCTCAACAATCAATCGTGGATTTTCTGAACCCCAAATGCGACAATTTTGTCGATTAACGAAGCCATCAAGATGAAAATGAGCCTCATCGCTGAAGATGATTTTGTTCGAAAAATAAGCATCCATTTGTTGTTGTTCCATAATCCATTCAACGAACTCTCTTCGCTGTGTGTAGTCAGTAGACTTCAGTTCTTGAGTCAATTGAACTTTGTAAGCATAAAGATGCAAATCTTTCGTGAGAATACGCTGTAGAGAGCTTTTCGAAATGCCCAATTCAAGACCACGGTGCCGAATTGATGTTCCTGGACTCTCAGCAACATTCTCACGAACTGCTTCGATGTTTTCTATTCAACGACTTGTTGAAGGACGGCCAGAGTGTATAAGATCACTAATTGATCCAGTTTCCTTGAATTTTTTAATTAATCTTCTCACACTTGATGAAGTTAAATCACTATTCCGATCATATGTTGTACGAAAATTGCGAACTGTAGCTGCCAAACCTTCATTATTTTTAAAATATTGCTCAACAATGAAAATGCATCGTTCATGCGTGTAGCGCTCCATTTTTAATAACCCTGAACTGTCAGCTGTCACGCTGTCTTTTTTTTCTCGTTCGCAACACTTTACCGCACAAATGGCGCTAAATTTAAATATTGCGTGAATTTTGGGACACCCTGTATATATATATAAAACACAACTAGTTACTGTGATCGTTAATATTACTGATAATAAACGAAGTGTTCTTCTATATGAATTGCACACTGTGCAAAGTATGATATTAATGGGAATGTGAACTTTTTAAGCTTTGGAGACCTCATATGCACCACCCAATAACCGATATCCTTATGACGATGCACAAAGTACTAAGCATTAAATTCTGAAATACTACGCAATGAATCTAAGGAATTACTTCACAACACGTATGCTAACGACAGCATAGGATATAACACAACCCACCATAACTGTTTACAAAACTACACACTTCAACAGGGAGATCACATCTCATACCCACACTACTCAGCAACTGACCAGAAAATTAAAAACACACAGACAATCACATGATAGTAAAACGCGAACTTTGGAAACTATATCAACACAGTTAGTACAGCATACAACATCAACATACACTTCAGAAATCACAGAAGTAGAGCATCCACCTACCTGCCACCTTTGAAAAGTACCAAACAAGGTGAACAGTATATGCAGATCCCACCGTCTTCATAAAAGATAACCTAAGCTTCTATTTCGGTGGGATCAGCTCCACCCAACACGCCTTAGTCAATTAATCTTCATAACCATCATTACTGTGAATTTAACATTCATTTTATTTACTTAGCATTGAATGTATAAATATAAATGGCAAATGTATATTTATAAAAAAATGAATTAAAAGTGTAACAAAAATATCTTAATTGCATACAAATCATACTCTGATTATATATGTTAAATAGTATACATGAATTACGAAGATTGAATAAATGTTTAAAAATTATTACTATTACTAAATTAATGAAAAATTAATGAAAGAAAGCGGTGCTCAACACCGAAAATTTTGTATCGTGGTGTTATTTTTTTAGGTTATATTTATTTTGTTTGTGTATATTAATTTATTTGAAAGAAATTAAATATTTTTTATTAAATATTAAAATCATAATATATAATAATATAATATCATGCTAAATATTATTATATTAAAACCGATGACTGATTGCTAAATAAAACTCGGAAAATGCGTTTCGTTTTTTTATTATTTTCATATCACACACACTAAGATAATAATTGTTATAATTTACCTGCAATAAAACCGTTGCTTGTTTCTATGTACCTTTCACATGAAAACTTCTAACAGTTGGATCCTTCTGATATGTGAATCCCCTCGTCTTCAAAATGTGCGCATATGAATTTCGGTTCAGATTTAAATTCGGTGCAAATAAAAATTGACATAGAAGAAAATTATTTATGAAAATTATTATATCAAGAAAGATTCGTAAGTTATTTATTAATCAAATAAATAACTTAATAATCAAAGCACTAAAATGTAAATGAGAAACCAGGCGAGTTCAGTGTAAATAATTCCGATTAATTACGTTTTTCTTTCTGTTTTATAAATTCATGAGAATGAAGTATGTACAAAGAGGGACAACAGAAAAAAAACATTGTTTAAGGATTAAGAACACGGATGGAAGGTAACTCAGAGCAAACTCTAAACAAAAGATAAGAAGCATTGCGCTGAAAGTAAAGGTTGAAGAAATTATACAGAAAAGGATGCTAATTATCATCCCACATTATTACGGACTCTCATCCATACATATACATCATCAGTAATTAACGTCAAAATTGCCGATCACTACTTTGTCTCAACTTCGTTTTATTATGTTACCTACTCCCTCCCTCCCACCACCAAAAAAGTCGACAAAACTCGATCATATTAAAGAGCATTGTCGACAACCTTATAAAAATGAAGACTGGAATTGCCTACTTAAAATAAATGATCCTGTAACATTATATGAGAAGTTCCAATTAACGTTCACAGAAATATACAAAAAAGCAACAAAGCCTACACAAACGAGGCGACAAACAGACAACATTTGCAACACAGATGTTATTTCTTTCAGTTTTGAGAACAGAGGATACGCCGCCCATTGTTGTAATCGCATTGCAGGCAATTTTTATGACCGGTCATAAACAGCGGTATTACCTTTCCCAAATGTTGAAAGGCTTCGATGTGAGAAAATTAACGATAATTCATGAATACTTCCACGTTTAACCACGGCTTGGTCACTAACATTTGCTACATAAATGTTATTAGGCGTTCTGTGTCTGAGCTTTTCGACATATTTACGAATATTATTCTCCTAAGAATATTTCCACTGTAAAATATTATTCATGAAAAATGCTTAGAAAACCAAAATGACTAATTCCAGGAGAACTTCTCGCGGAAAACTTATTCAGCTGTCACGGAACACCAATGTTCCGGGGAACACAGTTTAGGAAACCCTGGTCTATGCAAACACATCAAACAGCCATCTAACAAAATTAGAAATATTACATAGGAAAATTGTGTCTACAGTGGTCCACCTTACACGCAACAACCAATATCTGACTAGCACATGGCGATACACAGAATCCTAAGCATTAAAAATCTGAAACACTACATAATATTACTAAGTAATTACTTCAACATCACCTATCGAAACAACGGAGACACATATCGTATAACACGACCCACAGCAACTCTCTAAATACCTACACCCTCCAAGAACTCATACGATTCTTTTGTGAGATCACATCAGATACCCATGCTACTCAACAACCTACCAAGAAATTTAAAACACATAGACAACTACAGAACCTTAAAACACGAATTCTGGAAAATATACCAACAAAGTTGATATACCATTAGCACTAATATACACATCACAAATCACCAGCATGCAATGCCTACATCCCATCCATAAACAGTAATAGCAACATAAATAGTGAAGGCTAAATCCCACTCTCTTCATAAAAGCTAAACCAAGCTTAGAAGTAGGTGGGATTAAATCACCTCATTCATATGGACATAATCCTCATAATCAAAGACTGCAATAGGCAAACGCTGGTTTTTATAGGTTTAAAATGCTATTTAGCTCATGTTTTTAATTTGAAAGTGCTGCTATTTATTTCTACTAGTCACGCTCAAGACAGGGACGTTAAAATCACCAAAATCGAATAAATGATATTCAAATTTTCAGTGTTGGCAATTCATCGAGTGTACTGCAGTCATCAGCCAACGAAGAACAAAGGACGTTGCCATTTTAAAAGTCGCACTATAGTCGCTAACGGGAAGAAAGTCTAATCGTCAAGCACAATGAGCTGTAACAAGTGCAATAAGCCGCATTGTTCCGGATGTAACAAAAAAAACAACACTTTCACTGTACAGGGATCTCAGAAAGCACGTGGAAAGCAAAAAGAGCAGCGAAACGGACCGAATGGCGATGTCAACAGTGCCGTGAGAAAATGAAGGACAAAGACCAGACACCAAAGAAAAGTAACGACGCACATCAAGGTAAGCCGCTTCCTGATCCTGAAATTACAGATAACTTTGATTCATTTAAACTCATAGTGAAAGACTTGCTAAATACACACATGGAACAAATCAACAAAAAATTTGAGGAGTATGAACGTTACATACAGTTCAATAACGAGACTCTGAAGAAATGTTAGGAACCGTGCGAGAAATAAAGACAAAATTAACGTTAGCGATAGAAACGCAAGAAACACTCCAGCGCGAAAATCAAGAATTGCGGAAAGCAATTTCGCTTCACCCATCTAGCCAGAAATGTTATTCGTTCAAAATGTCAATGAGCAGCAGAGAGCTTAGAACTCTCTACTGATCACTGTATTTCAATACATTTAAGCATGTTTTATTGCTATTTAACTCAACTGGTCTAGCTATTATTATATATCCTATTTTTACTGGCTTGCATTATTCCGACTTTGCACTTCAGTTGATAACACCGATGATCTTTGGCTTGGAAGTCATTTAGAATCTTCTACTCCGTGTCGCTGAATGGTTATCAAAGATTTTGAACTGAAGGTTAATTAGCCCCTCACGTGATGAGGCAGTTTGTTTTTCCTTATAGGACACTCTGGTTTTTCATCGCTGCAAATTCGGTTCTTAGACCAACATCCCTTAAAAATTGACTGTAGAACTTACTCTATTTCAAACAGTATTTAGAGTCTCAGGTTTGAGAATGACGATATGGCTGGGGTTTCTTTTTCCTCTTCCGTGATGCCTTGAAATATCATCCAGTTGCATGAGATGAGCTATTTGTAATGGTTAAGGTAGAGACTTCTTACTGATTTCCAAATTTACGGCTAAAAAAGCTGCACATACTCTTTTTGGATAACCAAACAGTGTTTAGTGATTTGTATAATTTTATATTAATATTTATAATTTTAATTCTTAATAATTTGCATCTTAATATAAGATAAGCTATGGCTATTTTGACAGAAACGCGGATTTTCCATCCTGCATACAGGTAGAACGAAAAATGAACATGATTAAAAAAAAAACGGCATTATTGTAGACAGGTGGCGGATTGTGTGGGTGAATATTTCCCTCCTCAGTGAGTACTCGGACTCCATGAAAGCCTCAGTTTATGAAACAGCACATGAGCGTGATGGTGATGCACTCGGTTTGTATGAATGAAATGTTTGCGATTGCATGAACACAATAACAGTCCTTATAAGGACTGGCTTAAAGGGGCAAAGCAAGAATGCTTTTCATCTTCCCCGTTATCTGTAGCGAACAGTGTAGGGATAAGGTGTTATTGAGCTATTAAAGCTCTGATCATGGCAGGAGGGTAACAAGAATAGCCGAGCCTCAGTTAGGACTTCATGGCTACAGCATTGCCATCCATTACCCTGCAAGGGTATTGGATTCTTGATCCAACACAATAATACATCATGGTTTTTCAATAAATACTATTAATATTCTTATTCTAAAACGGTGTGGAAAATATTTATTTGCAAATACATTAAAAATTTATTATGAATTAGCACATATTATACAACACGTTTTAATTAAAGTTATTTTATTAAATGTTTATTTATTTAATAAATGTTTTTATTTATGCGATTTTGTGATTCGGTCTCTGAATTGCCTGCAGTAGATAGACCCGTAGATGATTCTCTGCAAACGAGCTATTCTTATAATTCTTTTTTTTTTGTTAGAATTGAATTTCTAACAGAGTAAACGGTATTATTTGTACTGTTTAAGATTTTTCACAAACGCTCATTATTTCTAACATCGTGTAGAGAATGCTTAGTATTTTATTTGATAAAATGATACCATATAATGATCATAAGACAATTTGTTTATTTTATATCTCTAATTGTAATCCTTAACTGTAGAAACATAAATATACACTATAATCCTCCCCCCCCACACACACACACGCGCGCGAGTCAAAGCTTTACGACCACCGAACCTGTTTCTGACCAACGAACATGCCGAAACAATCCTCATTCGCCCTGGTTTGGGAGATTATTCTCTTGGCACCGCTAGGTCATGTCATCTCCTTTGAATAGAGCTTGGCTGTTCATTCTTACCTGAGAATTGTTTCGGAGCAATCATTGCACTAAATGGCGACAATGTGGGTCAATGGTTCGAACAGAATATCCATGCATTCTGTCATCCCTTGATTTGAATCCTATCGAATATTTGTAGGATCATGAGGAACGCACCATCTGCCGGCAGACTGATGGTGCGTTCGTTCGAAAGGCGTTATTCAGTCTAGATGGCCTCGAATATCTGAATATATATATATATATATATATATATATATATATATATATATATATATATATATATATATATACCATCATCATCAGCCATTGTCGATCCACTGCTGGATGAAAAGGCCATTCCAAGATTACTCCAAAGCTGTCTGCCCGTGGTTCTCCTTTCCCATGTCACTCCTGCAAATTTGATGATATCATCAGTCCACAGTGATTTAGGTCGGCGTCGTGGTCATTTTCCCTCTCGTGGAATCCAATTCCGTACTTCTTTTGTTCGTCGTTGATCTTGTCTTCGAGCAATATGTCCAGCCCATTAACACTTCAGATGTTTAATTCTCCCTATCACGTCAGAGACTTTGGTTAGGTTTCTTATCCACGTATTCCTTTCGTGATCCAGTCTTGTAGTACTAAGCATACTTCTTTCCATACTAATTTGTGCTGTTCTTAATTTCTGAATTCCTTTGCATTTAGTATCTATGTTTCACCCCACATGTCAATATAGGAAGAATACGCAGGTTAAAAACGTTTCTCTTCAGCCATAATGGTAGTTGGCTTTTGAAAATTGAAAGTAATTTTCCAAATGCTTTCCACAGAAGCATCGGGTGTCTATTTAATTTCATCCATGATATTTTGTTCATTCGATATCTGTTGTCCTAAGTATATGTAATGATATACTTGTTTAATTTCCTCATTATTGAGGATATTAAGCAAATTTCAACAAATTTCGTCATTTCCTCAAAACAATTTCCTCATTATTGATTTTTATTATTTCTGGTTGGATAGCGCAATTGAAAATAACTCGGGTCTTATTTTGGTTTCTCTTTAGGTGAGCTGTTTTGAGAGCAATTTGGAGTTCTTGGATACCAGTCTGTACTTCATGCGCAGTTGAAGTAAAGATAAGTGTTTCATCTTCAAAAGCGTAAATGGCTTAAATATTTTGAATTTATCTTCAGACCTTTCCTTTCCCAATGAAGAAGTTGAAATATTTCTTATAGGAACGCTGTGAATAATTTTGGAGATAGCGTGTCACCCTGTCTTACACCTTCTGTATTTCCATAGTATAGATGTTTCCATTGAAATGAATTGCTGCCGTGGCAATGGTTTTATATTTATATTTGTATTTATATATATATATATATATATATATATATATATATATATATATATAAGATAATAAAAACAGATTAGTTTTCATTAAGGATTAAGGACTATTCTCTCATTTCTAAATGCTATTCATAAATATAACAAAGCCCTGCATAAACAATCCAATCAATCAATCTACAGCGCAATAAAGCTCCGGGATTGTTATTACAATTTGAACAATAGTATCACATTTCATTGTTTCATTGCCATCAATACGCGACATTCAAGTGACACTCAAAGACTGATGCCTTACACTTCACGGTGCATTATCTATCTGGACCAAAGAAACGAAAAACCACAGTAAACGAATCTTTCCCGCTAACTTACTGGTACGTTAAACGTTAATATTTTATATATAAAGTCTCTCTTTGTCTTTGTTAACGATAACTAAGTTATTTGAATTAGTAATTGGAGACTAGAGAATATGAAAGTATTATTGCATCAGTGCTGTGGACATTCCTGGAAATAGCATATCATCACTTAGTTCGAACAGTTAAAATAATGTTAAATCTATAAAAACAAATGTTAATCTTAAACTTTTTAATATTTTTAACGGCTTTGAAATAATGTGGGATCTAATATCCCCTTAATTTAAATAATCTTAAATCTGTTATAAAATAATGTTGACATTATAAAAGATTTAAGAAAATTAATTACATATAATAGGATGTTTATAACTGTTATTCTGTAATAATTATACTTATGTTTTGCATTTCTATTTCCATCGCTATCCGAAATAACTCAGCTACTTCCGTGTTTTCTCGTCACTAGATAGCGAAAATGTAAATCATTACGGAAAGTTGTGATTGGCTACAGCCATGCAAAAACAATGGCATCACTAGAGTTAGAAGAAATACACAAAACCGTTTTCATTTCATCTCGTTTTTCTAAATTTATTTTAATTACAAATTACTAGATTGTATTTATTTTATGAAATAAACTTTTAGTTGACGACAAATAGTTGATAAATCGTGGGAATATAACAAAGATCTGTATTAAAGTTTTGTCGATCTGGAAAAAGCATATGGCAAGGTGCCAAGAGGGAAGCTGTTCAAAACGCTACAGTTATATGGTGTCAATGGGGCATTATATCAAGTAATACGTAGTGTTTATTTGATGGAAGTACAGGTTTAATGTTAAATCCGGTGTGAGGCAAAGATGTACATTATCCCCTCTGTTATTCATTATCTATATGGATCACATTATGAAGGAAAGTGGGATTAAACATGATATCAAAATTGGAGATGTTAATGTCAGCTCTTTGCTTTATGCGGATGATGTTATACTTCTAAATAAATCCGCCACAAGTCTGCAAGATTCTCTGACCGAATTGAATAAATTTTGTAATAGATATTCTATGAAGATCAGAAAATACAAAGACAATGAAAATATGCAGAATCATTGAAAATATCAACTGTGTTTTGAATGAAAAACCTGTGGAACAAGGAACACAGCTACTTAGGCCTGATTTTTAGTGAAGATGGTAAATTAAATATGGAAATAGACAATAGACGCAACAAAACTGGTATGGTAGGAAGTCGATTGAATAAATTCATATGGAATAAGAGAGAAATTAGTCGGAACATTAAATTAGCTGTATACAGGACAGTGTTCAAACCAGTTTTAACTTATGGATCTGAAAGCTGGGTAGTAAAACACTTCAGCAAAAACTAGAGGCGCAGATATGAGAGTCCTGAGAAAGATTAGGGGCATGAAGAGATGGGGCATCAAAGACAATATCATATTAAAAACGAGGATGTTAGGAGAGAACTTGACATTGTCAGCATCAAGGAATGCGTTAGCAGAGCTAATCTCAGATGGTATGGTCACTTAAACAGAATGGGCGAAGAAAGATTAGCAAAATAAGTATTCTCTTCCAGGATGGCAGGAAAACGACCAGAGAAAGTCTAAGATATAGGTGGATTGATACGGTACAAAGTGCCTTAGACGATTGAAATATAAAATCTGATATTGCTGGAGTCTTGACAAATAACAGACTGATTTGGAGAAAAATTGTAGCTAGGAAGTTAGTAATGTTGTAGATTTTTCATGTCGTACTATTATATCGTGTTCACCCCTTATGGGTACATGGCAGGAATTTGAAAATGATGAAGACTTTTAATTTTCTTTTTATAATTAAATCACTTCCCACACTATTTCAGACAACATATCCTGTTACCGTTAGGTACCAAGACGTTGCAGACCTCCTTTGCCAGTCTCTTCATCGGTTGCCATTAAATTTATTGCTAGTATCGAGCCCACTATCTCTGATTAGCTTTCCGAAATACATAAATGCAATTATATTTTATTTTGTACATATTTATATTTATGAATTAAATGACGTGGAAGTTCATCCTAATGAGAAAGAGAATTTGTAGTTAAAAATTTTGGAACTGTATAACGATACTGTTCATTTCATTTCATTTCATTTTGTGATTCAACGGCCGTGAGCCCTTTTACGGGAAAGTACGGCACCACCTCAATTCCTCCGCTCCTATTTTTATCCGGGCGCGGCACCGGCATAGCTGACATTTCAGACCTATGGCTGGAGAGATTGTCTTAAGTATTCCTGACTGTATCTATGTGAGTTCAGGGGGCTGGTTTCCCTGCTTGTGGGATGAAAAATCCCACATAAACTGGAAAAAAACCCTGCTGTCTACGCCCAAGACTGGCGATCTCCACTATGGCTGAGGAAGTTCCTTAAGATCCTCACGTATTCGACGGGAACCGAACCTAGGACACTCCTTCCCCAGGCATATGGTTGCGAAGCCACCGCCACTGGGCTAACCCGCGGACGATACTGTTGCAGAAAGGTGAAGGGTTAACGATTTTAATACCCTTTGTCCGAATCTGAGGCAACTTTGGTAGAAATAATTTATGAACATTTAGCACGCCCTGTTGAGGGCTGAAGGATTAAGCGATATCATTGGAAGGTAGAATGGCTGTAAGTCTTTTGTGTTTGTGTGGGTCATATTTGTTGTAGTCTGCAGCTTGTTGGACCAGTTAATTAGGGTGCGCGGCCGCATTCGAAAAGAACTTTACTGCTAGAGAGAGAGAAAGAGAGAGAGTGAGAGAGAGAGGGAGAGAGAAGGAATGAGGAGATACATGGAATATTGGAATCACGATGAATCTGTTCGTTTCTGATGAGCCATGGAGCATCTCATATCATCCGTAAGTACTTAATTTACACTCGTTGTA